>NW_026054772.1:1200000-1800000 GCF_022836535.1 Colletotrichum spaethianum | reverse complement strand
TGTTAAGCACTCAATGGCCGTGTAGGTCACCTTCTTGCTCAATGTTGTCGTCGTCAGCTCCTCGTCTCTCTTAGCCTTGGTTGGCGTCGCGGATACGCTAGCTACTATAGTCGAGGGTTCCCGACGGATGGCGCAGCCATCCGCGAGAGTTGTGTAGAAAATCGGGATCTGGGTGCTTGGCACGGGACCCCAAACGCGATTTCCAATCTGCACCGACGCTCCGGCTGCCGCGCCCAGGGCAAACTGGTATGCGTTGACGGCACGAAGAAGACAGCCGTCCTCGTCGGGCGTCGGAAGTGCAGTGACATTGGTGCTGAGCTCGGCAATGTTGGCAAAAATGCCGACTTGGATTCCGGCGGAAGCACCTGGTATCGTGAAGTTGTTGTTGAAGAGCTCAACTTCTTTGCTGTCGACTGGAGAAGAAAGCTCGATGCCAGCGCTGACACCAACTCGAAGGACGGCTTTGAGCACTACGCCCGCGCTTTCGATGATGACTGGCAAGAACTCGAACTGACCGCCGTTGCTATGATTTGTGATAAGCCACATAACTCCAGTAGGTCGCTACTCATGGGGAAAGATGACACTTACAAGTTTACGCTCGAAACGTTCTTGGAGAACAAGGCAATGTCGAAACCAATGCTGTCGTCCATCCGAATATGGAACCCGCTGCTCATTTGGACCTCGCTCTCCACGCTCAAGATAAGATCAATTGCGAACACAACCCCAAGCATCAAGTCATCACCAATCTTTGACCCCAGAGGGGTCGTCGAGCTGTACAAGTTAAGAGTGTACGACAAGCCAGCAGAAAGTGTAGTGTCCAGTTGCATGTAAAGCTCCAAGTCGTCGAATCCGAACCCAAGGCTCGCTGACGGGAAGTCAGGAATACCGACGTCAAAAGTGATATTCAGGGGCGGAAAGTCAAAATCGTCGGCGTCCAGACCGTCAGCTAGTTTGTTTGCGACCCCGGACACGTAGTCCTTGGCGTACGTTGTGATGTTGTCAAAGGTCTCTACAAATTCGTTCCCAATGTCCTTGACTACTTGGGTCGCATTGAAAGTTCCATCGATGGTGAGATGAGCGCTGGCCTTGCCCTTGATGTAGCATTTTGCGCAGACGATGTTGATGCCGCCTTCTAGCGTGACATTAACACTCCCTGCTTTTCCTGACTGTTCACTTCGTTGATGGGGAATGTCAGCAATCATGCTTCTAGGCAGCACCGATGCGGGGAGGGCTTTACAATCTGAAGAGAACTGCATTATCAAAGCTTCGGTCCAACGATGTGCTGTTACTGAACTTGGTCTCTCTTCCTTCGACCCCAGCATTGTAAAGACGTCGCTGGATAGTCCGCAAGGTTTCTGAGGCTGTTCTACCAGGGCTGCTTCGCACTGCCAACTCAACTGGAGCCTGACCCGCAGTGAAAGTACAGAACAGGGGAAATGTCCATAGCAGGGCAAGAAGTCGCGGCAGCATTGTGCTGGTGCTGGTTTTGAGGTAAAGTTAATCTAAAGCATCAAGCCAGGATTTGATATCGTCGGGAGACTGGGGAAGACATTTCGTTTTTGAATGTTCTGCAGCCCAGTATACTTTGGTTTGATATCCACAAACCCGCCGGAAGACTACGAGCAGGGTCCCTAGAAAACTGAAATAGCTCGTGCGGTTGGCTTGGTTGGTGAAATAGGCCCCCGTCCTTGTGTGGTGTCTCGTCTGAATGCAGGGGTCGAACAGCTGCGGTGGTTACACGACCAGAGGCGGTGGCCGGACCCTCAAATCCTACAGCCTGACTACAAAAAGGATTGAACGTGTTGGTGGAAGCTTCAAACGCGATCATTCCAGACGATGCAGCCTGGTGGTAGTTGATAGTATCAGTTAATGGCGCGATTCATATTTGGTCTCTGTCTGGGAACGTGTTGCTAAGAAAAGAATCTGCAACGAAAATTCCCAAGAAACGGATTGGTTGCGAACGGATAGCAACATCAATAGGCAGCAGCGTCCGGTATAGAGGTCGGTTGCACAGAGAGGGCTATTAATGTCGACTGGCAGCGGGCACAGCTGAAACAGTGTTGGCAGGAACACCTCCATTGCACATCTTGGCTTCAATATTTGACAAGCCCCCATACATGGCTTCGATACTTCGAGTCGTACAAGGAGTACAAACTAGCGATAAAGTAGGGCGTTTTTTAGGCCCCCACGTTGTGTTGGTTGCTACCAACTGCGACGCGAACTCCGCAAATGCAGGAGGTGTGTGTTTCGGACCCCCTTTTGAACCAATTTCGCAGCTGGTCGCTGAATCGTAACTAACATGTAGGGGAACCGTTCTGGGGTGAGATGCAGAGATGGCGCCATTGCTTCTAGATGTCTATCTTTCGCTCCAACCGTGACTTATCTCCTCCACCCCTGTAGTCTCACCACATTCGATTGGACAACGAAAACTTATGAGGCCGCAATAGCTTTAGAGCCAGTCGGAAGATCGAAGACCTTGCCTGGGTTCATGATCCACCTGCGACTTGGTCAATACAATGGCATTGCCTCGGGAACGGCTGGACTTACTTGGGATCCACTGCTTGCTTCAAAGTCTTCATGAAGTCAATCGCATCCCTGCCGAGCTCCTCAACAAGGCAGTCCTTCGAGAACATGTCAGCTGTGTCAATGAGAGTGGAGAGACCGTCAGCCGAAAATTAAGCATACCTTCTTCCCAATCCCAATCGCGTGCTCGCCCTGAACGACAACTTAGCAGATATCACGGCAGCAAGTACTAATCACCTACCGAAACCGTCCCCTCCATCTCTAAAGCCCTGCTCATCATATCGTGAACACACTTGGCAACTGATGCTTGCTGTTCCTCGTTCTTCGGGTCGTACATGACCGCCTGGTGGAAGTTGCCATCGCCGACATGGCCGATGACGCTCGCAAACAGGCCCAACTTGCCAGAGTCCTCTTTGGACAGCGCTTTGAACAGACATTAACACCCATCAGCCACAGCAAGAAATGCCTTGTCGCTGGTGGAATGGGCTATAAACTCACTAATTATCTCGGCCAATCTCGAGATGGGTACGGCCACATCAGTAGACCACAGCGAGTATCCTTCGGGCTTGATCGAAGTCATCGTCCACAATGCCTCCTTCCTCGCGGCCCAGAGATCGGCCTCCTCCTGCTTGTTCCTGGCGAAGAAGATTTTGCGTGGCTTGAAAGGCTGCACAATGTCCTTCACCCGGGAGACATCCCCCTTGATGGCCTCGGTTGTTCCTGAGAACCTAAGTGCAGACAATTTTAGTCAACACGGATGTCCCAAGATGGAAGAACCTTCATCACCAGTGTTGGGCTTACTTCAAAAAAAGAGTTGGACTCTCATCCCATGCCGTTCTTCTAACAGCCTCACTCCCATGCCGGTTAATGACCTGCATCTGCACCTCGTCCAGAAACTCCAGCGCCCCAAGCTGGATTCCCGAACGGATCAGCTTCGTGGCCGCCTTCGCAGCTTCGTCAATCGTTGGGAACGAAACCACAGCGACGCTGGTGTCCTGCGGCACGACGGCAAGTTTCAGCGTAACCTCCGTAACCAGCCCCAGCGTTCCCTCGGCGCCGACAAACATCGAGGTGAGGTTGTACCCGGCCGAGTTCTTCCGCGGTCGTCGTCTGGTCTTGATGACGCGGCCGTCGGCGAGAACGACGGTGAGGTTGATGACCCAGTCCTTCATGGTTCCGTAGCGAAAGGCGTTTGTGCCGCTGCAGTTGGTGGAAACCATACCGCCAATCATGGCGGTGGGGGAGGGGTCTAGGGGGAGGAAGAGGCCCGAGTCTTCCATCGTCTTATTGAGGGTTACCCAGTTAACCCCCGGTTGGACGACGACGTCCATGCTGAGCATGTCATGTTAGAAGTTGCATGCTTTGGAGAGGATATGGGACACGTACTCATCAGGGTGGAAGGCGATGATTTTGTCCATGTGCACAAAGTCAATACAGATTCCGCTATAGGGCGACGAGAAACTGCCCTCGACCGAGGAACCGGCACCGAACGGTACTTGAAGTTGTCAGCCTCTACAAACAAAGCGGTGTCACGCAAGAATGTGCGGGAGTTATCTGGCGCGAGACATTAGCTTACCCATCGGCACATTGTGGTTGTTGCAAATTCTAGCTATTAGAGAGACGTCTTCTGTCGTCTTAGGGTAGGCGATGGCCACAGGCCGCCCGCTCGAGTTTGAAGTCGACCAATCCGAATGTCCGTGCAGCTCAATCTCATCCTCGTCGAAGCTGACCGCGTCTTCACCCAAAGTTTTGGAGATCTCTTTGGCCGCCTGTGTGTGCTTGAGTTCCCGTATACATCCAAGACCGGTTGAGAATTCAACTTACAAGCAACATATGCTTCCGATTTGCAAACTCCACCTGGGAGAATTTGCCCCGAGAAGCGGCTTCCTGCCCCGAAGCACCGGATCGACCAAGTAGGTATCCTGCCAAGAGGGGTATGGCACCGAGAGCCAGCAGCTGAAGAGCTATGAATTGGCTGCCCTTCTTGGATGACTCTGAGGAGGCTGTATGGAGTAATTTTGGTTGCGGCGATTTGAATACGAGCCCAGAAGGCAGACCTTGGCGGCGTGCCAGACTTCGGTAGGGATGGGCGGTACTTCTCAGCAGAGAGCCGGAGCGCGAAAAGGCACGAAAAGCCATGGTAATCGGATCAACGGAACTGCAAGAGATGTCGAGTCAAGAATTGACGCGATGGTTATAAGCCGATTCGCTTACCTCCCAGCAGAAGTGGACTGCTGGACTATCAATCTTGTGGCTGGGAGAGACAAGCCGGCAGTGAGCCAGTGGCCCTTGGAGAAGAAGACGTCGATCGCGATGGCTCAGAATCAATTGATCGCGAATAATGACAAAAAAAAAGCACACGAAATACGAGAGTACATAGGACTAGACGATTGTCGCGCCGGATTGATGAAATTTGATGTCGATGGAATGAGGACGGCGACGCGACAGGCCCGAGATTGGGAGGGGCTTCGGCTCCGGAACCCGGGAAAGAATTGGGCCGAGGCAAGCCGGGCCCCCGACACTTGGACATTATCGGCAGCCATGACCTACGAGATACCATCGAATCGACCAGCAGGGAGTTTTGATAATTTTTCGTAGTTTGAGCACATGGAATGCCCTCTAACTCCAGTTTAGGCCAATGTGTACTTGACGGTCGCAAAACTCGGGACTCAAGCAGGCCACAGTCTCCTGGCGTATGCTGTTAGTGACCTGGCCGCGCCATCAGGCCGAGGGATCCCACATACACCTCAAGACGTTTGATGACTCACCCGCCACATTCACAACCTCCTATACTCGATCGCCATTAAGGAAACAACTACAATCAACCTCACCCGACAAGCTTGATTTGTTAAATGAAGCGGACAAAGAAGGGAAATCAACACCATGTCGTCCGCCAGCATCACAATCACCACCCTTCCCAAATCCCACCCAGACCCCTCAAGATTTCACCACCTGACAAGCCTCTACAAATCCTTTCGCCTCCTCTCCCTCCGCCTCTCCCCAGAGTCATTCGGCTCGACGTACGCCCGCGAAGCCGCCTTCCCCTGGGAGACATGGACGTCGCGTCTCGAGAACCCGCTGGCGACAACGGTCGTCGCCTATGAAAGTCCATCGTCGGACCCCAGCCTTGCCCTTGACAACGAACCACCCTCGGCAAGTGCCAAACTCGACGCGTCTATGGACGCGGAATGGATCTCCTCCCTAACCATCATGGGCCCGCTCAACCCCTCAACCCTCGCAACATCCCTCCATCTCGACCCCGACCTCGTCGACTTTGGCCCCGCGCATGCGACAGACAAGCCGACTGCGAACTACGTGCTGAACGGGATGTACGTGATCCCCTCCGCAAGGGGCAGGAAACTGGGCATCCACACGCTCGAGTACGCCAAGAACCTGGTGGCGTCGGAAGCGGATTCGCACGGCCAGCATGCGCGAGTCTCGCTCATTGTCGACTACGACAACGTCTCGGCGAGGAGGACGTACGAAAAGTGCGGTTTCGAGATTGTGCATCGGTACTGGTTTAACGACTATCGCGAGGGGAGAGAGGCGCGGACCGAGGCGGCGGTCATGATGCTTGATCTCGAAAATGAAGGTGCCCAGCATGTCAGAGACGATGATTCATGAACACATCGTGGACGCTCACAGAGGAAGGCACTCGTTCATAAGCTTTCACATTGTTTCACATGTTCGAGAGATTCAGGGTCTTTTGGCGATTTTGTTTTATTTGCACTACTAACAATATCATGGCTTCCTGCTTGCTATCACTATCATCAATCTCCCCCACGATCAAGCGTGCTTGCCAATACTCTGTCAAGACACAAAGCAACCCAAACCAGCTTCCAATTTTCGTCTTGTAATACATTCCCTCAAAGTGTCCGAAACCTCAGAAAAGCTGCTCAAGAGCATTCAAGACGTTCTGAGTCTTGTCTCCCAGCTCGGCCTCGAGCCAAGCCACAGCCTTTTCCTCCATCATCTCCCAACTGTCACGCTCACCCGCCAACTTCTTTCGCAAGAAAGCGACAACGGCAGCGGTGGATGATGCATTTGAATGAGAACTGCCATCGACAATCTTTTCCACCGTGCTCTTGACATCCCGGGCCGAGATGCCAAGGATGGCGAAAAGCTTCTCCGACCACACCCAAAAGCCACTGAAGTCTTGCAGCGAAACAAGGGCAGAGAACTTGTCAGAGGGAGACATGAGGGAACCATCCCTACTTGCATCTGGCCTGCCCGCCATGTCACCCATACCATCCATGTCATCTTCATCGTAATCCTCATCGGGGAGGGGCATCGACGCAGCTTCGGCCATTTCTTTCTTATACTGCCCTAAAAGGGCGTCGTCGACTTGTGCAGTTGGCGGGGCCAATGCGCACGCTTGCACGATTGGAGGCTCATCACCCTCAGTCCATTGGATACCAGAGCGAGGGGCTGGCGGGGGGGGAGGAGCAACACTCACACCGAACCCACTTCCTCCGGACCTTTGTCCACCGAAGAGGCTTCCTGTTTGGGGAGGAAAGGGAGAGGGAGAGTCATCCATGCCAAAGGCGAGCGGTGGGGATGGCTGTCCACCAAAAAGACCCCCTCCAGAGTTATTGCCAAAGAGGCCACCTGTTTGGGAAGGTGAGGCAGAGTAGGCAGTGGCTGTGCCAAAGGGAGAATATGAAGATGCCGGTGCACCAAAAAGACTTCCAGAAGGGCCACCAAACGCTCTCGTTATACCAAACCCCCCAGTCATAGAGGTAGGAGGGGAAACGGCCGAGGGGTTTGCAGACTGGCCGAACAAGTTTCCACTGGTTGGAGCTCCTGCTGTTCTCGCCAATGAATTCGCTGACGACATAATGGTGAACATCTGTGACTGCGGTGCCATTGAAGCTGGTTGAGCGGGGACGCTTGGCATGGGTGCAGAAGACGAGACCCTAAAAGCCGAACGGGCCATTGCCTTCATTTTTCTCATGGGCGCACGCAGGGGCGGTGTCGCGGAAATGGGGGCGTTCGTCGACTCTTGTTGCTCATCCTCCTTGGACCCTGTGCAAGTTGGGTCGTTGTCGACAGCAACGAATGAACACCACTTGCCACCAACCTGGAATTGGATACCAAGACGGACAGCTTCTCGTTCCACCATGCTAGGGAATCGACCCGGGTGCTTTTCCTTGAGTGACTGGCCGTCTTTGCTCTTCGCATGGAAGATCCAGCCACGGCCCTCCTCCAGCTCCTTGACGGCCTTTCGAGCGGCGAGTTGATGGATGGTCTCGGCCTTCTCCTGAAGGATCGCGATGGGGACCTGGAGCTCCAGAGGTCCTTGAGATGACGTTCCACGGAGGATAAGAGACTCCGGCGTCTTATCTTTCAGCTCCCTGTTGGGAGAGAGTAGAAGGTAGACGGTAGTGCGGCTGTAAGGATAGAGGGGCGGGATCTGGAAGGGCGCCTGGAGCACCTTTGGGGGCTTGACGACAGGGACATGAGAGTACCGCTCCGTACCAGTTCCATCGAGCCTTGGCTTCTCGTCTTCCACTTCCATGTCCTCGCCTGCGCTAGTATCAAAGAGTGAGATGGGCTTCTTGGGCTGTTCGGGTGCGCCCTGGTCAAGGGGCTTGGGGAAAGTCGCAGAGTCTGGCTCAATCACCTCAAAGTCGTCTTCGGGCTCCGTTTCCGACTCGGCATCGGCATACTTGAGCTCCAGGGTGTAGTCGTTCACGTGTGGCGTGAGTGCACCCTTGAGCATCCGGACCACCTTACCGGACATCTTCTCGCTGTCGGAGACGGCCTGGGAAAAGCCGTTGCCAGCTCGGGCGAGGCCCTCAATGAGGGAGTGACTGACATCTCGGCCAACTCCCAGAGTGAACAGACGAATCGCACCCTTGGACTCTTGAATGTGTTTGTTGACCATGGCGAAGAGATTCTCCTCACCCCAAACTTCGCCATCCGTGAGTAGAAACACCTCGAGGTCGAGATCGGTGTGGCGGCGCTTGAAGGTTTCCTCGATGGGAGCATGGATCTGAGTGCCTCCGTAGTTGGCATCGAACGTGTCGACGTGCTTCATTGCGGTTTCCAGGGTGTTTTGGTCGTAGGTCATGGACTTGTCGAACAAGAAGGAATGTCCTGAGCCGAAGCTGCAGATGTTGAACATGGCGCCGACAGGGAGAGACTTTAGGAAAACCTTCAGCGCGCTTTTCAGGTCAATAACCTTGCTGCCTTGCATGGAGCCGGAACGATCGCAGATGAAGACAACCTCGGGCTTGGTGGTGGCCATCTTGAACTTGGGAACGAGGGTGGCCATGAGGGCCTGCTGGTGGGGGATCGTGGGGTGTGTCTCGAGGACAGCGACGGGGTTGGAGGTGTTGGTGGCGATGACCTGGATGACGAAGTCGTTGTTCAGCTCTGCAGTGCCCAAGGAGAGGGTGGCGGACGCGAGCTGAAGGGAGGGGGTAGCGTCAGCCTTCATCGTGGAGGTCGAACCGACAGACACAGCGATGGGGTGCGAGGGTGACTGGATCGACTTGATGATACTTCCGGATGGCACCTCGGCGTCAACAACGATGCTGATGCCCTCCTGGGTCGATACGTTGGTAGGCTTGCTCAACAGCGTGCCGGGATAGGAGCCATAGCGCGGGGCAATGGAGGTGGGAATGGTGAACCTGATGCCGTCGACTTCGGCATCATGCTTCAGCTCGCCGAGATACTCGATCTTGACGGTGATCTGGGCGCTGGCGGGCGCGTTGCCAATGGTGGTGCTGAACACGTCGCTTGCGTCAGGCATCTGCTCGAGGAGACCGGCCGTCTGGCCCTTGGCGACGGCGACGTCATACGTCTTGCGGGCAGTGTTCTTCTCCTGCACCACACCCCGGATTATGCGGTCATTGTTGATGGTGCAGGTAAATGCAACAACCGAGACGCCATCGTATAGGGGAAAGTTGTAGCGAAGCTCTGGGATGGCTGCGTCGGAGGAAGGGTTGACGAAGGTTTGAGTGAGGGCGGTCCGCGAAGTCGAAGCAATGATGCGGGCATGAACCGACTGGGATAGCGGAGGGAGATATTTGCGTGGACCGGGGAAAGAGCTTTGATGAACCGGTTCAAAGTAGTAGAGCCCGCAGACGTGCATGTGAAGGCGGCCGCTGGGATTGTTACCGAAAACCATGACGGATAGTGAGGATGAGGCTCACGGGTCCAGGTGAGGTTTGGGCGTTCCCGAGAAGACGGCAAGGTGTCGAGTATAAGTTGTTGCGTTGTGGTGATGCCGTCTGATGCGTTTGTTGCGTGGGGGTGTCTTCAGACGAAGGGATGTCGTCCAGGTGGTTTCAGGGACGAGGTTGCAGTGTGGATGATGAGGTTGAGGAGTGTCGATGATGGTGTAGCAGGGAAGAAGACTCGCTACTTATATGCGTCCATCTTGATCGTCTTGAATTCAGAGGTGGTGTCTTCTGGCTCGTCTGTTTGTCATCATTGGCGTCTTCAAGGCTGAATACGCAGCCAAGTGAAGCAGGAAGAGCGGCCGCCAAAGAGCAGGCACACTCAGGCAGCAGCTCCCTTGTCTGGGGGAACCAATCAGCGACAGTTCTTCATGTGCAAGTCGGCTCTGATTGGCTTTGGATGGCCGTAGTGGTCCGTGCTATGGTTGCCTCTGGACCCCAACCTGACGCTAGTAGGGCGTGCAGGGGCTTTGCTGCCCCGCAATCTCCACTTTTGCCCGCCATCAATCTTCGGTTTTGCGCCGCGGCGTATTACAACGAGGTTGATTTTGAGCTTTCGCTTCACCAAGCAGCGACCACTCAGACAATAGAGGGCCTCTGCTTGGTAATGCGAGCCCACCGTCATCCAACTTTTCATCTTTCGGTTCCTGTCAATCGTCTTTGGTGACTCGATCTAACTCTCCAAACTTAGGCACCTAGGAGAGTCTGATCTCCAATGGCTGCCTATTTGCTGGATGACAAAGACTGGGAGGAAGTGACTCACATGTGCTCTGCATAAAGGCCAGCATTCCAGTCCTGCCACACAGCTGACCGCCCCGTTACCAATCAACCACTTTGGATTGCATGGATCTATTGGACATGATTTGCAGATGCAGGTCCCTAGCAGAACTTTGGCTTCTTTGACTTACGTCGTTTGGCCAAACGTATTTACCTTATCATAGGTGAGTATTGACCAATACGGAAAGAAAACAAATGCCCTTTATGCAGCTCCCATTCATCAACTACAGAAGTTTCCCATAGTCTAGGAAACACACCAAAATGTCGCCCCATACAACATCATGCATCCATCCTTTGCCTTTCCACCCGTTCCCCATATTGGCTTTCAACTGCCAAACGCCAGGATGTGTCTCTCCAACTCCCCAAAGTCGCCCAGATCTTGGCCGGTAAGAGCGAGATCCTGGTTATGGTAGATGGAATTCCAGTCGTATGCATCTTCCGGCAGTATGTCCGCCATTCCCTCGGCCTGCTCCAACGGTTGAGCTTCGTCGTTTCCTGCTGCTGCTGGCTGCATCCACAGATAGGAGATGTCATTCCACAGACTTGAATCGAGCAGGCTCCTGGACCCCAGTTGACTAGCCCGACCGGCCGGCGTCAGGCCGCCTCCTTCGGCAGACCTACTTTTTGTCGAGTCCGAAAAGCCCTGCTGACTACCCCGAGTCCCGTCACCATCTTCTCCCGTTGTCGACACGACAATAGTCGAGGGCTGTCTGCCTTCCGCAGTGATACTTGCCGTTCTTGGTCGGTTCGTGCGGAATTCACTAGGGCTGTTTTTGGGTATATCCAGGAAGGTTGAGAGGTGATCCCGCATCCGCCGGACTTCTCGCGCCCTCTGTAAAGCAAAGTCGTTGCCTCGGCCGACGAGGTAGTCGAGAATCTCCAGGGCATCAGATAGGCCTGGTCTAGGCGCCAGCTTCTGACTCTCCTCGCAGGTCGAGTCGATGATGAGAGTCAAGATCATGATGAAGGCCGCCGAGAAGATGGCATCCAGGTCGAAGAAGCCAAAAGTTGCTGCGATGAGCTCGGTCAGTCTCCCACATTTTTCGTGCCACACTTGCCTGGGCTTTCTTGGACTCACTCAATATGTTTCTCTTCCGCAATGATATCAAGACCTCCAAGAGTCGGCGCGCCGCTTCCGAACATGTCCTACTGAGCCGTCCAAGTGGCGAAGCTCCCAGCTGCAAGTCACCGCCGCTTTCTTCATCGAAGATTAATTTCGATACATGGAGCATGACGGGTCGGATGGTCAAGAGGATTGCCTTGTGGATTATTAGTCCAGGTTTCTTAAGGATTACACTTGACCCACTTGGTAAAGCATCATATGGAGGTATGCAGACGTTCTCAGCGACACGTCCCCTTCCATTGATTGCACGCCAGACAAGTTCGGCGAGAGCTCTCCGGGAATCTCCTTCGCTATCCAGTAAAGCGACTGCACAATGTCTTGAACATTGGGGACGAATGTCTCTTCGGGATGTGTGCCTGGTCCGTAGATTGCTAGCAAATGTGAGTGTCAGCAAACCCAAAACTAAAATATGAACCGAGGCCGACCTACTTGATAGAATTCTTCCTGTAAGTTTTGCAATCTTGATGTTGGTCCTGAGAGGGAGAGCGGGCGGAAAGCCCGGCGAGTCGGTAGGCATGTCGACCTCAATGACATCGTCCACAATGCCCGAAGGATTGCCAGTCGCGGCAGCGAGACGTCTTCCCACAACAAGGTCAGCAACCCTTACCGCTAACAACGTAAAGCACGGCTCGGTTGAAAGGTCGCTCACCTTTCCTGCATGTACACCGTCCACCACAAACGGTTCAGGTGCACCTTTTCCGACTGCAGCAAGTGATGCGTGCCTGATTTGCGATGATAGCCGTGCGTTGTCGCTAACCGGAGAGCAGAACTGATCTACCAAGGTAAGAACAGGGGCAACCCTAAGATGACACGATTGGCTCACATAAAGATAGGCCTCCTCCTTGCGGTTTGCATTCTGCAAATACACCGCCGCCAATGCATGAATCTCGATGCCCAACTTACCCAACCCATACAGCTCGCTCAGACTCGGAAGTTTCGACTGGACATACGCAAACATGCCCGATCCAGGCAGCCCGCTCTTTTCTTCGACATCGAAGCTCCCCGAGAACAGCTTGCCAATGGCGAACACGAGCAGCATCTCCAGGTACCACGGCGTCTGCGACTGCGATGCGTCGCCCAGGTTCGAGTAGAAGAAGGCCAGACGGTCGGAGAACTCGCGCGTGTCGATGTGGTGCTGGGTGTATCCGATGAAGAAGGTCATACTGTCAAAGAGCTTGCGGGCCTCTTCCTCTGAGGGCAGGGCTGGTGCGTCATTGTGAGGCTTGACAGTGGCTGCACGGGGCAGCGAGTGGCTTAGTAGGTTGATGGGATCTCGCCGGCCTAGTCGTTGATATTCCAACAGGTTTTGGAGTCGTGACCCGAAGGTGTGGCTCGAACTCAGTGAAGAGTCGGCTGGTATGGCTGATGAGGGGCGTCAGGACAACAAAAGCCGAGGTGGAATCATAAGGAGACTAACCGGATCCAGGTGAAGACTCAACGGCATTGCTCGCATTGCTCCTTGATAAGGAGTTCGTCGGGACAGGCGACGCGAGCTGGTCAAGAGCTAGCCCCAGCAGGGTGGATGCAGCGTTTACCTGCGTAGCGTTGTCGGTAGGGGTCTGCACTGTAGCCCTAGTTGGTGGCCGAGTAGGGGACTCTATCTGCCTCGTTGATACTCTGATAGTATCGTTTTCCCTTACTGTTTCTGGGTCAGCTTATGCCAAATTTTGAGGAAACTAGTCATAAGTAACCATTGGCAGTTGTAACACCGGTGCCTTGGCTCTCGTATCGGGCCAGCCTTTCTTGGAGATCTTGGATCCGGCTAATGAGGCATCAGAACAGCTAACAGCGGACTGCAAACTTGGATGAACTGACGTGACAGAGTACACCCGCTTCTTTCCAGGCTCTGGGAACTTGCACTCCAGGTCACGCCGGCTGCAGTACGTGCACGGCGCGTCGCCCGAGCATTTCACCTTCTTCCGCCTACAAGTGAGACAACTGTACCCACACACCGCCGTTAGAGGGCTCATTCATTAAGGATAGGCAATGCGTTCGCAGGAACAGTGCAAGAGGAGTAGGGGAGTTGAGCGCCTTGGCCGAGAGATACCGGAGCATGTTCGGAAGGGCTGGGAGCTTCGGAGACTCACGCCGAAATCGTCTTTGCCGCGTCGCGACTCACACCGTGCCGGCTGCTGAGTGACAAACGCCTTGGCGACGCAGTGACCTCGGAATCCATTACCTCTGTTCCAAAAGTCGCGCTCTCTCCGGCGATGCAATGCTGCCGATGTATCGTGATTCCACCGTGTTGTCTCGAGTCTCGGGTGTTGGCTGAGATGAGGGGACCACGCAAGACTGTCAAGGATGTGCCGCATCGGGAGATGAGATGGCGGGACGCCGAATCTCGGAGCGGGGTGCCGGCGCTAATTTATCGCCGTTATCACCCAATTTCGTTATCTCCTACCACATTGTTCTTTGAGACGATTTAACCCATATGTAGGAATAGGAACTTGGCAGGCTTCGACTTCACATCACGCCTCCCACATAAAACACAACTTCAGTCTTGAGCTACCGCTCAATCTTGCCCGTCTTCAATCCTGCCCGAGCCTTTCCTACCCCAACCCTACATATTTCACTAACAAAACTACCTATACTAACTATATCGACATGGTGCGACCAGATGAGTCGGGAATGTCCTTGTGCGTGCGGCTTCGGAAGGTGTTGTAGCCATGACCCAGCAGTTGGCGTCGCTCCTCAAAACGGACGGCGCGGAACACAGCGCGAGCGATTGATAATTTTCTTCAACGGTGCAAACAGCCGTCAGCCTGATCCTTGACAACTCAGGACTTATCCTGACTCTTGGGTGTCGTCGTAGCACACCCGATACCGAGAAGGCGGTATCAAGTGAGTTTACCTTTCGCATTGACACCGGCAACAGTGCCTGTCCTACGTACATCCTTTCGGGGACAGCGCACGACCGGAAGATAACCGTCTACGCCGACAGCACTTCAGCAATCAAGCTAGCGTTGACCAGGTCAGCGCCGACTGAGTCATGCAGTCTGATGTTCGCCGCCGCTGTGAGGCAGTATTATAATACACCTGTGGTCTAAGCTTCATTCTGTCAGACTTGTATATTGTCGCGATGCCCTCACGCGCATCGCGCAGCCTTGTGAGATTTGTGCTGGGCCTGGATTAACTATTAGTCTGGTCCCTTTGTGTGGATCCACTACGCAGGATATGTATTTATTTGTTTTAGATAAGGTAATCCTGTATATAGAAATCTAAGCCGTTTTTTTTTATATCTTTTTTACTTTAAGTAGTAACTCTATAATAGTTATAAGCTTAGCTTATATTATACCTTTAAACTACTATATTTAGAGTATACTATAGGCTAAAAAATCTTTTTTAAATAAATTATTTTTATTTTTTTAAATTAATATCTCTAATATATCTATTTCTATTAAAGCTATAAGGAAACTTAAAATATAAAGTAATTAGTCTTTATAGTATATAACTTTTTAGCTTAAAGTAAAATTAAAATATATTTAAGAATTTATTAACTTAAATAAACCTAAATAAAAAAAAAAAGTAAACCTAAATATCTTAATAAAATCTTAAATACTTTAAGGATTTTTATTTTTAATAAATTTATTATTAATATAAATCTTAAATAAACTAATAATAAACTTCTTTTAATAATAGCTAATTTAAATATTAAGGTTATTGTAACAGCACAACTCCCTTAGCCAGATGGTTGTACGTCACAAGGGCATATAAGCAGTGTTAACAGCAGGGCTTGCACGCGTGTAAGCACTGACGGATCTTTTGGGTCAATTGGGTCAATTGGTTAGGCCGTAGAGTCAAAGGGTCCTTGCGACCGACGTCACTGTCAGCGTCTGTTACAATTGTGCTTGCACGCGTACGGTCAGACTAACAGCTGCTGGACTTGGCATGTGGCAAAGAAAGGCTTGATTGCCGTCACAAGTTCGATTCCCGTAGTTGTCCCTGGCTGTCAAGGCGAGCGCTGGCGAAAGGCGGGGTAGGACTTGTCTCATCGCTAACTCTAACCTTGGGGGTCTGTATTGCCTATGTGTGCCTTGGGGACAAGGCAGCCTAGGAGAGGGTATAGTTGTAACAGCACAACTCCCTTAGCCAGATGGTTGTACGTCACAAGGGCATATAAGCAGTGTTGACAGCAGGGCTTGCACGCGTGTAAGCACTGACGGATCTTTTGGGTCAATTGGGTCAATTGGTTAGGCCGTAGAGTCAAAGGGTCCTTGCGACCGACGTCACTGTCAGCGTCTGTTACAGTTATATATTAAATATATATCTTAAATATTAGTATAAAAAAGGCTATTTAAAAATAATAATAAAAAGTATTTAATATAATTAATATATAAATAAAAATATTAGTTATTAAATTACTTTTTAAATTAACTTAAATAAAAGCTTTTATTACCCCCTTGGCAGGGTGGCCACTGCTAGCGTCACGTGATGCTAGCTATTACGTGGGTAGTGCATGCCTAACTATAAGTAGCGGTGTACACGTTAAGATAGACCTTAATACAATCATCCTTTATACATCTCTCTGACTGGTAACAAGTAGTAGTATAACCTTCATATAGGTAAAAAGACAGGTGTATTAGCCAAAAGGCCAAGGAGCTACTACCTCACAGAAAAGGCAGGAAGATAGCAACTTCTTAAAAGAGCTATAATTACACTTTTACATGAAGGCAATTAATTAGCTAACCCTCAAGTTAACCGCCAGACCTTCTAGTTAAGCCAAGAAATAAACCTCAGTAAATAAAGGCTAAGGAGCTATTACTTTATAGAAAAGGCAAAAAAATAGCAACTTCTTAAAAGAGCTATAATTGTACCTTTACGTAAAGATAATTAGTTAACCCTTAAGTTGGCCACTAGGCCTTCTGGTTAGGCTGAGAAGTAAACCTCGGTAAACAAAAGCAATAACACCTATACCCTATACTTGTATATTGCAATTGACCTCTCTGCAGTAGATGACACCCCTATCTGCCGACCTTCAATTCAACCCTATCTATCTGACGCGCTTACCGACATACTTACCAACGCGCTTACCAACAAACCCACCAACACGCTTACCAACACGCCTACCAACACGCCTACCGACACGCCTTCTGCTATTACAGAAGAAGGTTACCGGACTAGCCTAGTGAAGCAATAGGGACTATTGCTTATTAAAGCGTCGGGGGGCAGTTGTTACCCCCTTGGCAGGGTGGCCACTGCTAGCGTCACATGATGCCAGCTATCACGTGGGTAGTGCGTGCCCAACTATAAGTAGCGGTGTACACGTCAAGATAGACCTTAATACAATCATCCTTCATACATCTCTCTGACTAGTAACAGCTTTAATATAAAACTAAATAATATTTTATTTAATATTTAAGATTTTTAAGTAATGATATATATTAAGTAACTTATTTAATTAAACTATTATTTAAAAAAAATATTTAGTTTTGTTAGATTAAATAGCCTTAAATATTAACTTATTTATTTAGTTAATAGAATAATAAAATTTTTATTTTTATATAAAAATCTTAAACTTATTAAAAGTCTAAGGTGCTTTTACTTTAAGAACTTTTCTAAAAGTAGTATTATATAAAATTACTTTATTTTAAGTAATTTATAAACTTATAAAAATTATTTAAAATAAAATAATAAGCCTTTTAGTTAAAAACCTAAATAATTATATAATAATTTTAATTAGTGTTTTATAAAAAGACTTATTAGTAATAAAGTATTATAAGAAAAGGCCTAGTATTTATATAACTTTAGTAAATTATTTTATTATATTAACTAAAAATAATATATATTACTTTTTACTAAAAAACTTAAATAAAGTATATATTTATAGCTATTTATATTACTAGCCTCTACTTAAATATACTTATATAAAAAAAGCCTTTACTAGCTACTTATTTAGACTAGCCTTAATTACTAATAATAATATATAATAAATCTATAATTAAATTAATAACTCTTAAAATATAAACTTTTAAGCTAAATTTATTTAGAAAAGGTAGCTTTAAGTAATCCCTTTATTTTAAAGAAGAAATCTTAGGAGATATAATAATAAAGCTAATAATAATAAAAATAATAATAATAGACTTAGTAATAACTTACTATTAAAGGTTATTATATGTATTATTAACTTTACCTTGCTTTAACTAAACCTAGATAAAGCTACTTAGAAAAAGGAAGTTTATAGCGTCTTTATTACTTTATACTTTAACCTATATATCCTTTTATATAGTACTATATTAACT
The DNA here is from genome assembly GCF_022836535.1 of Colletotrichum spaethianum. Classification (NCBI taxonomy): domain Eukaryota; kingdom Fungi; phylum Ascomycota; class Sordariomycetes; order Glomerellales; family Glomerellaceae; genus Colletotrichum; species Colletotrichum spaethianum. Next base: position 1,782,151 of record NW_026054772.1, on the reverse strand, counting down.
AAGAATAAGATTTATTATAAGAACTCTTATCTTATCTAATTATATCTTTATATATAATAACTATATAAACTTACTATATCTATATTTAGATTAAGTAAAATAGGAGCTTTATAACTATATATAACTTGTCTATATATAAAATAAGCTTATAAGAATCAGGTTAACCCTAGAATTCTAGTCTTAGATCTAGTTAACCCTAGAATTCCAGCCTTAGATCTAGTTAACCCTAGATTCTAAAAAACAAACTCCTAGATTCTAGATAAGATTATTTTATTAGATAATCATATTACTAATAAGATATTAAGAAAAAGATATAAACCTAAGATATTCTTACCTTTTAAAAAAAAAAGTTAATATAATAGCATATATAAATACAATAACCTTATCTTTTTACCTTTACTTTTACTAAGTCTCTTTACTTCCTTATAACTATCTAAGAATATTACTAACATATTCTAAGTAGTTATAAGCCTAGCTTATAAAAGACTTATACTTATATTTTTATTTAATATAACAAAAATTCAACCTTACTAAAGGACAAACCATATTAGCTAAGGGAATTTTAAGGAATATAGCTCTAAGGTAGCTACACCTTATACCTAGCAGCCTATATTTAGCAGAATAAAGGGACTAGCTTACCGGGCAAGCACTACACCTATTGCTATATTTTACGCTACTACAGCTCTAAGCAAATCACAATTCAATTTCACCTTACTGGTTAAAGGTTATTTCTAGTCTATATTTAACAAAGACTATATACCTTAAACTGGAATTAAACCTAAGAGCTTTAATTAAGTTACTAATTTAACTAGTTAATCTAGAGGGTGGCTAAACCTCTAGACTAACTACTTTGCTGTCTAGTGAAAGCTTCTTTAGTTAAAGGCCTATATATATCTTTAACCTAAGACAACCACGTAATACTATACCGTTAACAACAACACTATAATAACCTAACTACTTCTAAGACCTATTTTTTAAGATAAATCTAATAGTACTATCAGAATACTAATATCTCTCTTTAACTAGCTAGAATTAACCTATAATAGAAAAAATCTATATTCTATGCCTTTCTAGTAGTCTAAACTATTTAGTTTAGGTAACTAGATTTGAAGCTTTACTTATAAGTAACAGATACTAAAATCCTAGCTTATATAAAGCTGTTTTGTGAAGATTTGCTTCTATAGGTTATAAAAGACTTTATAACAGGATATAAGGCCTGGAAAAAACTAAAGGATTTATATAAACCTACTAGTTTTACTAACAAATATCTTACTTATAAAGAGTTTTTTAATATCTCCTTAGAATCTTTTGATTCTATAGAAAATTACCTTAATAAGGTAAAAGAGCTTATAAACAATCTTACTGTAAAATCTATAGTATTACTAAAACAAGTAATTATTGCTTAAGTATTAAATAGCTTAAATAATAGTTATAAAGGTTTTATAACTAATATAATATAAGCTCTAAAAAAAAATTTAGATTTATATACTATTAAATCTTTATTTATAAATCTTATAAATAAAGCAAAAAGAAAAGGATCTTCTATAGTCCTTTATACCTTAATATATAATAAAGGATATAAAAAACCCTAAAAAAAGACTAAAAAGATATATTATAGAAATTATAAAAAATCTAGTTATAAAGTTAAAGACTATGCTTTTTTTTATCTTTATAAAGCCCTAAAAGGCTAGATAAATAAGAATAAAGAATCTAATATATATTAGAAATATAAAAAAAAAGCTAATCTTAAAAGAAGATAACTTAATAAAGCATAAAAAGCCTTAATAGCTAAAAAGGCTATTATAGAAAAGCTCTTAGATAATTCTAAATCTAAAGATGTAAATATAACTATAGCAGAAACAGAACTTATGGATATTATAACAGATAACTAAGAGGAAGAGGATCTTATTGATCTAGACTTTGAAGACGTAAGTCCTTTTATACTCTTTATAAGTTATAATAATAATAAGATGTTAGGTTATAATATAAATAATTCTATACTTATATATATAAATATAAATAATAATTATATTATATTTTGTATAAATACTGTTATTATAGTGAATATTATAATAAATAAATCTTTTTTTATTAAGACTATTATAATAAATAAATAAGTTAACTAGAGAAAAGCAAGAAAGCAAAAAGTAACCCTTATAGGTAATATCACTATCTCTTTTTTTTTAGATAATAATAATATATATATATTAAAAAACTATTATTATATGCTATAATTAGGTATTAATCTACTAAGCTAAAATAAGATAAGAAAGCTTAATATAGCTTCTTTTTTCTGGGATATAAAGGTATCTTTAATAAATATAGTTAATAAAAAGACTTTTTATAAGAGGGAACTAAAAGATAAACTATATTATTTAAATATTAAAGTCTTAAGTAAAAAGGATTTATACTAAAATAATAATAATAATATATATATAAATACTATAAAAGATAATAACTTTATAAAAAGAAAACCTTATAAGTTTAAAAAGGTTAATAATAAAAAAAGAAATAACTATATAAAGTAGTATAATAGATTAGGTTATATAAGTCTTAAAGTTCTAAAAGAACTATAGAATAACACTAATATAAGTAATAATATAACTATAGAAGAAAATAACTTAATATATAATATGTTAAATAGATTCTCTCTTTCTAAGAGAACCTGTTTGTATAATTATACTTAGGTTAAAGTTAAGGTAAACCAAAGATATATTTTCTATGATTATCTTCCTAACTATAAGACTTGGTTTTTATATATAAGATATATGATCTTATATATCCCTAAGTTAGTTTAGTATAAATATACTTTTGATTCCCTTAATAGATAACTAAGAGCCGAATATCTAGTCTATGCCCTCTGCTATAATGTGTGTCCCTGAGTTATATATGTTATATAACTAGCTAGTATTATTATTCTAATACTTACAACTTTTTCTTTTATAACTATATAACTCCCTATGGTATCTAATCAGGTTATACTGATTATAACATTAATAACCTTATTATATAATCCTATAGGTTAGGCTATTTACGTTATATAATAAATCACTAATATTAAAACTCTAAGTAACTATTTATTTCTTTTTTGCCTAATTAAGCAGGTAAGTTATGTGTTAGTAAAGTTCTTTTTTTCCTTATTAACTTTACTTCTACTCTTACTATTAATATACCTTCTTTCTTTTATATAGTAACTTTAGGTATTTAAAACCTTTTTTACTTATTTTTTTTTTCCTCTTTTCTTTTCTTTTTTACTCTTTATATATATTATTTTCCTATATAATTAATTAATAATAATCTTCTTTTTTTTTTAATTAACTTTAATAATAACTACTTATATATAAGATTTCTTTTTATATATTTCCTCTTACTAATTTATTAATAGTACCTTATACAATTAATCTATTATATCTCTTACTACCCCTAGTAGTTTAATCTTTAGTAATATTAGTATATATACTAATATATCTAGTAGTTATTAGCTTTATCTTTTAACTAGTAACACTAACAATTATGCTCTTCTACTAGCTTTAGCTATTAATATATATTACTTTTATTTTTACTTTATCTTTATACATTAACCTTAACTACAAAATAAGAAGCATCTTATTATTAATATGCTATTACATAATATCAAGATCTATATTACTAGTAACACTTTTGTCTAGTAGTTTATTACTAATATTATTCGCTACCAAAACTACTTCCTTATAGTCTTAGTTTAGTCTTATAGTTATATAGCTATTACCTATAGCAATAAATGCATAACTACTAACTCTCTACGTTTCTGCCAGTATACCTACATTTTTACCTTTCAGGGTAGTACCTATACTAAGTACGTCTAGTAGTTACACAGCGCTTACTACACCTACTATAGTTAAGATATTAATTTATTTAATAACTTAGGTAATAATAATAATAATAATAATAGTAGCCTTAGTAACTATAAAGCTTTTAATGTTACTAATACTTATAAGCCTTATATACTTAGTAGTAAGCTTAGTAAGAACATTAGTAAGGGTAATTACTTTCTTAGTACTTCTGCTAGCCTTATAGTTATTAATAAAGAGTAATTATATAACTTCTTTTCCCTAAAATCTCATATAATAATTAAATAAATTATATAATATAATAATTTAAGAAAGTTATAAATATAGTAGAGGTATAATTTAATATTAAGATTAGTATTAGTAGTAGTTAAGTATATTAGATATCTTTTTAAGGTTATATTTTGTTTTTAGATAATTAGTAATATATAATAGTAAGGTTATATAAATTAATTATTAAGTATTTTCTCTTAATCTTTTAATATATACCTTAATTTAAATCCTTAATATATTTATTATAATTAATTATCTAAGTATTAAGTTTAACGATTTCTTAGTAAAGGCATTAGTAAGGTTATTTTTTTTTTTAATCTATTTTACTTCTAAGATCTTTTTTTTTATATAACTTATATAGACTTATAATATTAATTATAAGCCTCTTTTTATTTATTATACCTAGTTATATAAGGTACTTATATAAAGATTATAAGTCTAAATAAATAATAACTAGAATCCTTAGGAGTTATAATGTATAAAGGATCTTAGTGAGTGTTATACTAAGAGATATTTTACTATTAAATCCTATAGTTATCTTATATAACTTGCTTATAAGTACGCTTTATGTAACTCTTTTGTACTTTATTAAACTCTAATATATAATGTTTCCTTTAATCTAAAAGTCTGTTATTATGTAAGCTATTTCTTTAGCTAGTATAATAATAAATCTAAGTTATAACGATAGATCTAAGTTGTTTATAAATGATCTATCTATAAAGATATATATTTTTATATAATAGAGATTAAAAGGGATATATGTAAGACCTTATATAGGGTTATTGATTTACTACTAAAGTTATATATTTAAAGCTTTAATATTCTTTTTATTAAGCTCCTTAGTTTAGGCTGTAGTTAATAGGTTATATAATGCTTTTAGTTAATAAATAAATGTAAGGTATACTCCTTTTACTCTTTAGGAAATATACTGCTAATATATATTATATATATTAAGATTAATAAGTTTTAGGTGTTTTGTTTAGCTTTTTTAAGTAAAAGTAATATAGTTATTGTGTAATTAAATCCTTTCTTTATTAAAGTTAATTTTATTATTAAGTAATAAGGTAGTCTTTAGTTTTATATAAAGTCTTTTTCTTCTTAGTTCTTCTTTTTCTTTTTAAGAAAAGGTAGGTATAGTAAAGCTAAGTATATTGTCTATTTATATAGCTATAATCCTAAAGGTATCTAGTCCTTTTATTATATATAGTAAGCATAGATTATACATTAACTTTATTATCTTTAGATCTTTCTTGTAATACTTAGAATAGGTTTTATACTAGTATAGGCTTAATTCTACTAGGCTATATAGTAGTTTCAAGATATAGAAAAGTGTGTTCTTAGGGTATTTATTTTTTAACTCTTTAGGTAGTTATATAATAATTGTTTTAGTTAAATAATTATCTAACTATATATATACCTAAGTTATGTCTTTGAGTTCCCTTTTGTATTTATAGTCTTGTATAAGGGTAGGTCTAATTATAAATATAAGCCTTTAGCTTATCTATTAAATAGTAGGTACTTAGGTTAAGAGTTCTTCTTTCTTTTAGTTCTTATACCTTTATATAATAAGTCTTAACTTCTTATATAGCTTAAATAATAAGTTCTTAATCTTTTATATTATTTATATCTTATAAATATAAAGGTAATTATACTCTTTTAGATTATATAATATAAAAGTAAAGACTTTTTAGTTAATAAGGTTATTTATTTTTATTTAGTTTAACTTTTTATATAGAACACCTAGTATTATAATTATATTATTAAGCTATAACATTTCTATTAACTTCTTATAGTCTTTTTTTTTTTAAAATAGAAATACTTGATTAGTATATAGCGATTATTATATAGTTCTTTTTTAGCTTTTCTTTAGTCTTTTTCTTTTGTTTAGTTGTTTCTAAGGAATAGGTTATATAATATCTAAATCTAATTATATTATATCTTAATAGTATGGTTTAATATATGTTATATAAAACTGTATAGGACTATTAACTATCTTAACTATTACTATATAGCCTTTTATAGCCTAGACTTTATATAGTCTAATTTATCTCTTATTTTTTCTCTATACTAAAACCTTACTTTGGATTAGTAGTAATAGTATACTTTAAAGGTTAAGGCTATTTCTAGTATTAATTATATAATTAATCTTTACTTTTATATAAATACTTTAAAACATTTTTATTATTTTCTAGATTATTTTTACTTTTTAGGTGATTTTAGGTAATAAAAGTAAGTCCTTATTAATCCTTAGATATATACTAAAGATAAGTAGTATAGGTATAATATTATATAGACTAGCTATATTATTTAATACCTTTATAGCTATTTAGAGAATAGTTTTCTTGTTTATATTATACTTAAGCTTAGTATATAAGATATTATATATATACCTTAGAGAAGTATAAGCTCTTTTTATCTTACCTATTACTTAGTAGGCTTCTATTAGTATTTTTTTATATAATATACTTATAATATTAGTATAGTTCTTAAATTCTACTAATATAAAGTTTATACCTAAGTTATGTATAATATAGTCTGGTGGATTAACGTATATACTAATCTAGTACTTATAAAGTATATTTTATATATCTTATATAGATAAGGACTTTAAAAAGGTGGCTCCTTAGAAGCTTGTCTTTATGTTAATAATGTATAAGGTATTCTTGTCTCTTAGTTATATAATATCTATAATTATCTTATAGTTAAAGTAGCTTTTGTCTTTAAGTATAAACTTAAACCTCTTTAGTACTAAGTTATATAATTAATAATAATAACAAAACTTCTAGATTTTTTTTAAAATATTAATATTAATATTATAATACTTAGTCTTTTTTAAGAGGTAATAAAAATGGTTTATATAAGGATATTTAAATTGTTTATAAAGCCTTTAGAGTTATCCTTTTATAAAGAATATACTAGCCTTTATGTAACTAAGGTTAAAGAATAGGTGACCTTATTTCTGTATAACTAGGATAGGTTTTTTATCTTGCTATATAATTATGTTATTAACGTTATTGAAATATATACCTAACCTATCTATATTATATAATAAAAACAGGAACAGAGTAGAAGCATTAAGGATATAATATATAACCTTTTTAAGCTGATTCTCTATTTCTATAGTACTAACTAATGTGATTAAGTCACTTGTCCTAAATTGTATGTTTATTGATCCTGGTCTCTAAGATATTACTGTATAAGGGTTCTCCTGTAGGTATATAAGGACTTAAGGTTTCTCTATAGTAAAGAACTTTATTACTTTTATATCTTATAGTTCTTCTTAATATAATAAAATATAAGGATTATATAATAAGAATTAATAGGTCTTTAATATCTTTGGTAATAAAAAGATATTTTCTCTTATTGTATAATAGAAGAATAAAGAAGATATTAGGAAAGCTAATGTCTCTTTATTTCCTATAAATTCTTTCTTTTTATTACATGATTTATTTACTAGGTTTTTTCTTTTAAAGTTAAGAAGATATAAAACAAAATCTCTCTATAGTTCTTATTTAAGTATATTATATACTTAAAGGTATTAGTCTTTTATATAATTATATTCTTTATCTAAATGATTTATAGACTAATAACCCTCTTTTTTATATATAAAATATCTTTTCTTAGATATTATATAATTAAACCTAGGTTATAATAAAGGTTAATTTTTTTAAGGTTATTAAAAAGATTCTTTATTATTTAATAGTCTATTATATAATAGTTATAGGTAACTCTTGTTGTTAAAGTACCTTTTATTTATAAACTTAATGTTATATAATATAGACTTCTTGTTTAAAGCGACTTATAGTAATGCTTTTAGACTAGAAAAGAATTACTTATACGTGTAATATGCTTTAAGATTACTTAGAGCAGTTTCTAGCTCTGGTATACCTCTGTACGCTTAGGTGACTTATGTATAAAGTATAATTTTTCCCTAAAAACCTGGGCTAAGTGCCTGCTATATAAAAGGTATCTTATCTAAGAGTATCTCTAATACGTTTATTAGATTCTTATTTAGATTATCTTATTTAACTTATATAAAGAATAGACTTATTTAATCTGTTTAATAGAGAGTGTAGTTAATATTAGTGTTAAAGTATATTTTTAATATATTATATATCTTATTTTATCTTCTTATTAGTCTAATGTAATAAAAATAAAACTCTTTTGTATAATTAGCTAAGATATTAGGAAATACTATATAATATTAGTCTTTAGTAATCTTAAGGTGTTAATAAAAACTAATAAAGACTTTTGCCTTGTTGTATAGGATATTATATAGCTTACTTATATAATTCTTATTTTTTCTTTATCCTTTTTAAAAAATTAAAATTATAGTTAGCTTATATAATCTATTCTGGACTATTTGTCTTAGTAGTAGGTTATAAATGTTGTCTTTTTAATATAAAGGTGTTATATAACCTTGGATTTATAGAAAACTCTTAACCTCTTATATGAATCTTGTTCTAAGAGATATATTTCTTAAAGCTAATTATAACTATTCTTATATAATTAATATTTAAGTTGTTTATGTATTATATAAGGGTTTAATTAGCTCTGTTGTTAGTTTAGCTATGTTTTAAGGTAAAGTTAATTTAGGGTTTTAAATAGGTATTTAAGTTATTATAATTATATAACTTAGTATAAGTACTATATAAGTAGAAAGCTATTCTTCTTACTTATTAAACTTTCTCTTAATCTCCTTAATAAATTTAATTAGTTATTAATTCATATTTCTTATTAGTAGTAATTAGAATCCTTTTAGCTTAATAAGTTATATAAACTTTACCTTAAACGTATAATAGACCTTTTTTTATTAAAAGGTAAACTATTTATTAAAATCTTTATATAATAATATTATTAGGTTTTTTTTTAATTACTTAAGATAAAGCATTTCTATATTAATATATATAATATATATAGTTATCTCTTTTTTAGATAATACTTATATAATATTAACTAGATTTCCTTAGCGTTTAGGATTTATAATCTTCTTTTATATATATAGTAGGACTTTACTTCTTATACTTATTTCTTTATATATTAGTAGGTATCTATTAATATTATTATATTAGCTTTAATAATTATCTTTTAGATTCTCTTAGGAAGCTATGTTATATTTAGTAGTTATTTTATATTATATAATATTAAAATTAGTTTATTTAGTGCTATAGTATATACTTTATACTTTATATATAATATAATAAAGATTCTTATTTAGTTTAGCTTAATAAGTAATAACAGGAATTTGTCTTATATAATAATAAAATAAAAGTCATCTTTATTCTATTTACTTAGTTTAGCTTAGTAAGTAATAATAAGTAGAATTAAAGCTTCTTAGTATAAGAGACTTTCTAGTATAACCCTTTAAGTATCCCTAAGGATTTCTTACCTTATATAAAGTATAAGACTACTTAGTAGCCTAGCTATAAAGCCTAAGTCTTATCTCTTTACTTTTACTAATCTGTAATTACATAAAGCAATTACACAGATTACTAAGTAACTACTAATTAGTATTAAATAGATTCTTTTTTCCTAAAAGAACCTGTTTATATAATTATACTTAGATTAAAGTTAAAGTAAACTAAAAATATATTTTCTATAATTATCTTTTTAACTATAAGACTTAGCTTTTATACACAAGATATATAATCTTATATATCCCTAAGTTAGTTTAGTATAAATATACTTTTAATCCCCTTAATAAATAACTAAGAGCCAAATATCTAGTCTGTGCCCTCTGCTATAATGTATATCCCTAAGTCATGCATGTCGTATAACTAGCTGGTGCTGTTATTCTAACATAATACCTATATAAAGGTAAACTTTACTATAAAGGTAAATAAAAACTTAAATAACTATAATAAAGAGTATAACTATATAGAAAAAGTTACTTCTAATCTCTATAGACCTATAACACCTTCTATATATAATAAATATAAATAGTTTATTATCTTTTTAAAAAAAAAATCTAGACTTATCTTTATTAAACTCTTAAAAACTAAAAAAGTAAAAAAAGTAAATACTACTATATTAAAATATATAAATAAAAATAATATAAATAGTAAGAATAACAAAGGGTTATTTATAAATAGTTATAAGGAAAAGTAGAGAAGAATAAAAGTAGATAGAAAAGGTATATATATATTAACCGTTAAGGTTTCGTTATATTATTTTTTTTTATATAAAACTATCTAAGTAAAGGGGATATCTCTTAGTTATATAGAAAGTCCCTTAGATACGTATAGTATCTAAGTGTATATCTAAGCGCATATCTAAGCGCTAAGAGGTACTTATAGTTTCTTATATATATATATATATACCTATATAGGCCTATAGATAAGCATAAGCGCTGGTATATGTAATGCTTAGAAGTATATACGTTTATATATAGTAGACTGTATTAGTTTGTAGTAGTTTATATTAGTATAGTTATATATAGTAATATATACTTTTATAGGTTATTTTTTAAGAAGAATCTAGAAAAAATAACTATATATTTATAGGACTTTTAGTTATAGAGTTATAAAGAGATTTATATATAAGAATTATAAGAATTTTACTTCTTAATTCTTAGTTTTCTCCTTAAGTTATATTTAAGTTATAGATATAACTTACTTTATATAAAAACTTATAAAAACCTTATATAGAGAAAATTATAAGAAAATTAGTTATAGTTATAGTTATAGTTAAAAACCTTTAAAGGAAAAAAAAAATTTTATAAAGGAGAAACCTTAGTATTTAAGCTATATTATTTTCTTTTTAGAAAGTATTTCTTTATTATCTATAGTTTCTTTAGGTAAAAACCCTTTTTTATTAAGATTTATAGTCTCTATAAAATATTTAAATACTTCTTTATTAATAGATTTAGTAAATATATCTACTATATTATTTTTTGTATAGATATAATATAAAGAGACTTAATTATTATAGATAGCTTGTTTAAAAAAGTGATATTTTATATTTATATGTTTAGATTTCTTATGAAGCTCTAGGTTTTCTGTTATATGTTGTGCTGCCTTATTATCTATTAAAATAATAGGCTTATTTAACGTTATATTTAACCTTAAGTTATTATATATATAGGAAAAAGAATTATATAGGTATATAGATTCCTTTATAGCTTCATATAAAGCTATATATTCAGCTTCATAAGTAAATAAAGTAATAGTCTTTTGTTTTATACTATTCTAGCTTATTATATTATAGTACCTTAAGGTACTTATATATTTAGTAGTAGACATTCTATTATCTAAGTCTTTAGCTTAATTAGAGTCTAAAAATATAACTAACTATAAATTAATATTATAGTTATATATTAATCCTAGATTAGGATATTTATTTATATATCCTTATATTCTATTAAGCGTAATAAAATGCTTTTTAGATAGGTTACTTATATAATGAGTATATATATTAACTAGATATATTATATCTAGTTTAGTCTTAAGACTTAAGAAGAATAGAGATCTTATCTCTTATTAATATTAAGTTATTTCTTCTTTTATTGCTTGCCTTATATTTTTCCTAAGCTTAATAGTAGGATTTATAGGCGTATTATAAGGATAAGTATCCTTTTTATTATACTTTTCTAGTATTTTATTTATATATTTAGTTTAATAAATATATAAGATCTTATTTGCTTTATCTATACATATTTTGTTCTCTAAAAACGTATATAGAATTCCTAAGTCTTATATCTATAAATCTTTATTTATATTATTATAGAAATATTCTATATCTTTATTTATAGGAGCTACTATTATTATATCGTTTATATGACAGGCTATTATAGCTCTTATATTATTATTATTAGCTATAAAGATACCTTTATTATAAAGGGATTCTTTAAAGCCTAGTTTTATAATTATAGATCTTAACTACTTATACTAGAGTCTAGGGCTCTATTTTAAACTATATAAGGCCTTTTTAAGCTTATAATATAAAGCTTTTTCTGTTATATTATCTGTATATTTTAGGGTATTTGTTTTATAGTTATAAAAGAAACCTATAAGTAATTTTACTTATATTTCTTTATCTATATCAGTATAGTAAAAGGCATTAGAGATATTAAATTGCTTAAAAAACCAGCCTAGCTTTATTCCTATTATAAATATAGCTTTATAATTCTTAGGTTTATAGGTAATACTAAAGGTTTCTAAATAATTAATACCTATATTGTTGGAATAACAGCACCAGCTGGTTATACAACACGCATAACTCAGGAACACACATCATGGCAGAGGGCACAGACTAGATATTTGGCCCTTGGTTATCTATTAAGGGGATTAAAAGTATATTCATGCTAAACTAACTTAAGGATATATAAGATCATATATCTTGTATATAAAAGCTAAGTCTTGTAGTTAGGAAGATAATTATAGAAAATATATCTTTAGTTTACCTTAACTTTAACTTAAGTATAATTATATAAACAGGTTCTCTTAGAAAAAGAAAATCCATTTAATACTAATCAGTAGTTACTTAGTAATCTATGTAATTACTTTATATAATTATAGATTAGTAAAAGTAAAGAGATAAGACTTAGGCTTTATAGCTAGGCTACTAGGTAGTCTTGTACTTTGTGTAAGGCAAGAAATCCTTAGGGATACCTAAGGGGTTATGCTAGAAAGTCTCTTGTACTAAGAAGCTTTAATTCTACTTATTATTACTTATTAAGCTAAACTAGGTAAATAAGATAAAGACGACTTTTATTTTACTATTATATAAGATAAATTCTTGTTATTACTTATTAAACTAAACTAGATAAGAATCTTTATTGTACTATATATAAAGTATAAAGTGTATACTATAGCACTAAATAAACTAATTTTAATGTTATATAATATAAAACAACTACTAAACATAACATAACTTCTTAAGAGGATCTAGAAGATAATTGTTAAAGCTAATATAATAATATTAATAGATATTTATTAATGTATAAAGAAATAAGTATAAGGAGTAAAGTCTTATTATATATGTAAAAGAAGACTATGAATCCTAGACGCTAGGGAAATCTAGTTGATATTATATAGGTATTATTTGAAGAAGAGATGACTATATATATTATATATATTAACATAGAAATGCTTTATTTTAAGTAATTAAAGGAAAACCTAACAATATTACTATATAAAGATTTTAATAAATAGTTTACTTTTTAATAAGAAAAAGTTTATTATATGTTTAAGGTAAAGTTTATATAACTTATTAAGCTAAAAGGATTCTGATTACTGCTAATAAGAAATGTGAATTAATAGCTAGTTAAATTTATTAAAGAGATTAAGAGAAAGTTTAATAAGTAAGAAGAATAGCTTTCTACTTATATAATACTTATACTAAGTTATATAATTATAATAACTTAAATACTTATTTGAAACCTTAAATTAACTTTACTTTAAAACATAGCTGAACTAATAATAGAGCTAATTAAGCCCTTATATAATATATAGATAACCTAAACATTAATTATATAAGAGTAGTTATAATTAGCTTTAGGAAATATATTTCCTAGAACAAGATTTACATAGGAGGTTAAGAGTTTTCTATAAATCTAGGGTCATATAACACCTTTATATTAAGGAGACAATATCTATAACCTACTACTAAAACGAATAATCTAAAATAGATTATATAAGCTAACTATAATTTTAATTTTTTAAAAGAGATAAAGAAAGGATAAGAATTATATAGGTAAGCTATATAATATTCTATATAATAAGGTAAAGGTCTTTATTAGTTTTTGTTAATGCCTTAGGATTACTAAAGACTAATACTATATAGTATTTTTTAATATCTTGGCTAATTGTATAGAAGAGTTTTATTTCTATTATATTAAACTAATAAGGAAATAAGATAAGATATATAATATATTAGAAATACACTTTAACACTAATATTAACTACATTTTCTATTAGACAAATTAGATAAGTTTATCTTTTGTATAAGTTAGATAAGATAATCTAGATAAGAATCTAATAAACGTATTAGAGATACTCTTAGATAAGATACTTTTTATATAATAGGTACTTAGCCTAGGTTTTTAGGGGGAAATTATGCTTTATATGTAAGTTACTTAAGTGTATAGAGGTATACTAGAGCTAGAAACTACTTTAAGTAATCTTAAAGCATATTACATGTATAAGTAATTCTTTTCTAGCCTAAGAGTATTACTATAAGTTGCTTTAGACAGGAAGTCTATGTTATATAATATTAACTTTGTAGATAGAAGATACTTTAATAACAAGAGTTACCTATAACTATTGTATAATAGACTATTAAATAACAGAGGATCTTCTTAATAACCTTAGAAAGGTTAACCTTTATTATGACCTAGGTTTAATTATATAATATTTAAGAAAAGATGTTTTATATATAAAAAGGAGAGTTATTAGTTTATAAATTATTTAGATAAAGAATATAATTATATAAAAGACTAATACCTTTAGGTATATAGTATACTTAAATAAGAACTATAAAGAAATTTTGCTTTATATTTTCTTGATTTTAAAGGAGAAAACTTAGTAGATGAATTGTGTAATAAGGAGGGAGAATTTATAGGAGATGAAGAGATATTAGCTTTCTTAATATCTTCTTTATTCTTCTATTACACGATAAGAAAGGATATCTTTTTATTACTAAAGACGTTAAAGGTTTATTAATTCTTGTTGTATGATCCTTATATCTTATTATATTAAGGGGAACTATGGGATATAGGAGCAGCAAAGTTCTTTACTGTAGGGAAACCTTAAGTCCTTGTATACCTATAGGAGAACCCTTGTATAGTAATATTCTGGGGACTAGGATTAGTAAATGTATAATTTAGGGTAAGTGACTTAATTATATTAGTTAGTACTATGGAAATGGAGAATTAGCTTGGAAAGGTTATGTATTATATCCTTGATGCTTCTACTTTGTTCCTGTTTTTATTGTATGATGTAGATAGGTTAGGTGTATATTTTAATAACGTTGACAATGTGATTATATAGCAGGATAGAAAACCTATCCTAGTTATACAGAAATAGGGTTACTTATTCTTTAACCTTAGTTATATAAAGGCTAGTATGTTCTTTATAAAAAAATAACTTTAAAGGCTTTATAGATAATTTAAATATCCTTATATAGACTGTCTTTATTATCTCTTAAAGAAGGCTAGGTATTATAATATTAATATTAATATTTTAGAAAAAGTCTAGAAGTTTTGTTATTATTGTTAATTGTATAACTTAGTACTAAAGAGGTTTAAGTTTACACTTAAAGATAAAAGCTACTTTAATTATAAGATAATTATAGATATTGTATAACTAAGAGATAAGAATGCCTTATATGTTATTGATATAGAGATAAGCTTTTAAGGAGCTATCTTTTTAAAGTCCTTATTTATATAAGATATATAAAATACATTTTGTAAGTACTAGATTAGTATATATATTAGTTTACTAGACTATATTGTATATAACCTAAGTATAAACTTTATATTAGTAGAATTTAAGAACTATATTGATATTATAGGCATATTGTGTAAAGAAATGCTAGTAGAAGCTTACTAGGTAGTAGGTAAGATAGAAAGAGCTTATGCTTCTCTGAGGCGTGTATATAATATCTTGTATGCTGAGCTTAGGTATAACATGGATAAGGAAATCATTCTCTAGATGGCTATAAAGGTATTGAATGACATAGCTGGTTTATATGGTATTATATTTATATTACTTGTCTTTAGTATATATCTAAGGATTAATAAGGACTTACTTTTATTACTTAAAATTACTTAAAGGGTAAAAGTAATTTAAAAGGTAATAAAAATGCTTTAGAGTATTTATATAGAAGTAGAGATTAATTGTGTAATTAATACCAGAAATGGCCTTAACCTTTAGAGTATACTATTACTACTAATCCAGAGTGAGGTTCTAGTATGGAGAGAAAATAAGGGATAGACTAGACTGTATGAAGTCTAGGCTATAAAAGGCTATATGGTGATAGTTAAGATAGTTAATGGTCTTATACAGTTTTGTGTAATACATGTTAAACTATACTATTAAGACATAGTATAGTTAGAGTTAGATATTGTATGACTTATTCCTTAGAAACAGCTAAACAAAAGAAGAAGACTAAAGAAAGGCTAGAGAAGGGCTATATAATAATTACTATGTACTAATTAAGTATTTTTATTTTAGAAAGAAAAAGACTATAAGGAGTTAATAGAAAAGTTATAGCTTAATAATATGATTATAATACTAGGTATTTTGTATAAAGAGTTAGACTAAATAGAGATAAATAACTTTATTAACTAGGGAGTCTTTACTTTTATACTATATAATCTAAAAGAGTATAATTACCTTTATATTTATAAGACATAGATAGTACAAGAGATTAAGAACTTGTTATTTAAGCTATATAAGAAGTTAAGACTTGTTATATAAGGGTATAAGGACTAAGAGAAAGAAGAACTCTTAACCTAGGTATTTACTATTTAATAGATAAGCTAAAGGCTTATACTTATAATTAGACTTACCTTTATATAAGACTATAAATATAAAAGGGAACTTAGAGATATAACTTAGGTATATATATAGTTAGATAATTATCTAACTAGAACAATTATTATATAACTACCTAAAGAGTTAGAAGACAAATACTCTAAGAACACACTTCTCTATATCTTGAAACTACTATATGGCTTAGTAGAGTTAGGCCTATACTAGTATAAAACCTATTCTAAGTATTATAAGAAAGATCTAAAGATAACAGAGTCAACGTATAATCTATGCTTACTGTATATAACAGAAGGACTAGATACCTTTAGGATTATAGCTATATAGATAGATGATACACTTAGCTTTGCTACACCTGTCTTTTTTTAGAGAGAAGAAGAAGAGCTAAGAAGGAAAGGACTTTGTGTAAAACTAAAGACTACTTTATTGCTTAATAGTGAAATTGACTTTAATAGGGAAAAGATTTAATTATATAATAACTATATTATTTTTACTTAAAAAGGCTAAGTAAAGTACTTGAAACTTGTTGATCTTGATGTATATAATGTATATTAGTAGTATATTTCTTAAAGGGTAAGAGGAGTATACCTTGTATTTATTTGTTAACTAGAGGTATTATATGACCTATTAACTATAGCCTAAACTAAGGAACTTGATAAGAAGGATATTAAAGCTTTGAATATATAACTTTAGTAGTAAATTGATAACTTTATATAAGGCCTTATATATATTCCTTTTGATCTTTATTGTGTAAAGATGTATATCTTTATAGATAGATTATTTATAAATAACTTAGATCTATTGTTATAACTTAGATTTATTATTATATTAACTAAAAAAATAGCTTATATAATAATAGACTTTTAGATTAAAAGAAACATTATATACTAGAGTTTAATAAAGTGTAAAAGAGTTACATAAAGTATACTTATAAGCGAGTTATATAGGATAACTATAGGATTTAATAGTAAAATATCTCTTAGTATAATACTTACTAAGATCTTTTATATATTATAACTTCTAAGGATTCTAGTTATTATTTATTTAGACTTATGATCTTTATATAAGTACCTTATATAACTAAACATAATAAATAAAAAGAAGCTTATAATTAATATTATGAGTCTATGTGAGTTATATAAAAAGAAAGAGATCTTAAAAGTAAGATGGATTAATAGGAAAAATAACCTTACTAATACCTTTACTAAGAAATTGCTAAACTTAGTACTTAGATAATTAATTATAATAAATATATTAAGGATTTAAATTAAGGTATATGTTAAAAGATTAAAAGAAAACACTTAATAATTAATTTATATAACTTTACTATTATATATTATTAACTATTTAAAAACAAAATATAACCTTAAAAAGGTATTTAATATACTTAACTACTACTAATACTAATCTTAATGTTAGATTATACCTTTACTATATCTATAACCTTTTTAAATTACTATATTATGTAATTTATTTAATTATTATATAAGATTTTAAGGAAAAAAAGTTATATAATTACTTCTTATTAATAACTATAAGGCTAGTAAAAGTGCTAAGGAAGTAATTACCCTTGTTGATGTTCTTGCTAAGCTTGCTGCTAAGCGTATAAGGCTTATAAGCATTAGTGACGTTAAGAGCCTTGTAGTTGCTAGGGCTGCTGTTATTATTATTATTATTATTGCCTAGGTTGTTGGACAAATCAACATCTTAACTGCGGTAGGTGCAGCAAGCGCTGTGCGACTGCTAGATGCACTTGGCGTAGGTGCTACCCTGAAAGGTGGGAATATAGGTATATTGGCGGAAGCGCAGGGAGTTAGTAGTCGCGCATTTATTGCTACAAGTAATGGCTGTATAATTATGAGACTAAACTAAGACTATAAGGAAGTAGCCTTGGCGGTGGATGATGCTGGCAATAAACTGCTGGATAGAAGTGTTGCTAGTGATGTGGATCTTGATATTGTGTGACGGTATGTTGATGATGAGATGCTTCTTATTTTGTAGTTAAGGTTAATATATAAAGATAAGGTAAGGACAAAAGTAATATATATTAATAGCTAAAGCTAATAGAAGAGTGTGATTATTGGTGTTGCTAGTTGGAAGATAAAGCTAATGACTACTGAACGTATTAGTATATATACTAATGTTGCTAAAGATTAAACTACTAGGGGTAGTGAGAGATATGATGGATTGATTATGTAAGGTATTATTAATGAATTAGTAAGAGGAAATATATGAGAGGAAATCTTATATATAAGTAGTTGTTATTAGAGTTAATTAAGGAAAAAGGGGAAGATTATTGTTAATTAATTATATAGGAAAGTGATATATATAAAAGGTAAAGAAGAAAAGAAAAAGAAAAAAAGAAAAATAAGTAAAAAAGGTTTTAAATAGCTAAGGTTGTTGTATAAAGGAAGGAAGGTATGTTAATAGTAGGAGTAGAAGTGAAGTTAATAAGGAAGAAAGGAACTTTACTAATATGTAACTTATCTGCTTAACTAGGTAAGAAGGAAATAGATAGTTGCCTAGAGTTTTAATATTAGTGATTTATTATATAACGTAAATAGCTTAACCTATAGGGTTATATGATGAGGTTATTAATGTTATAATTAGTGTAACTTAATTGGACACTATAGGGAGTTATGTAGTTATAAAAGAAAAAGTTGTAAGTGTTAGAATAATAGCACTAGCTAGTTATATAATACGTATAACTTAGGGACATATATTATAGTAGAGGGTATAAACTAGATATTTAGCCCTTAGTTATCTATTAAGGGGATTAAAAGTATATTTATACTAAACTAACTTAAGGATATATAAGATTATATATCTTATGTATAAAAGCTAAGTCTTGTAGTTAGAAAGATAATTATAGAAAATATATCTTTGGTTTACCTTAACTTTAACCTAAGTATAATTATATAAACGGGTTCTCTTAGGAAGAGAGAATCTATTTAATATATATATTAATTAAAACCTTATACTACTTACCTAGCTTTATATTTTAACAGGTTATTATTTATATCTATTTTTAATTTATATACTTATCTTTCTCTTAAGGGCTTAATTCCTTTAAGTAAAAGAAGTATTATCTAAGTATACATATTATATAAGTTATTAACCTCTAAAACCATTACTTAAATCTATTTATCTCTAGAAGTAGAGATTATAGCCTTTTTATAGGTAATAGAGTCTTTATCTGTTGTTATAGTAAGGATATATATAGCTTTATTAAACCTATTTATCTTATTATTTTGATTATTTATAGTAGAAAGTATTGGTTTAATTATAGGGTAGTCTTTTATAGTATATAAAGCGCTTTTTTAGTCTACTACTTATTTATAGTCTTTAAGCTTATTATTATTCTGCTTAGGAATTTCTACTATTATCTTAGATTTATTATTATTATTATAATTATTACAATTATAATTATTATAATTATTATAATTATAATTATTACAATTATTATTATTTGTTATATTATTATTATTTATTAGCTTTATATTTATACCTCTAGGACTTAAGTCTTTTCTTCTACTTTTATAGTTATATAGAGATATCTTATTATTACTACTATTTTCTTTATTATTTATATTTATATTATTATTATTAATAGTAGAAGGTATAAACTGATTTTCTAGAATAACTATATCTCTAGTCTAAAAGGAAGTTTTCTTTTGAAAATCATATACTTTATATATATTATTTCTATAGTTAAGTACTATAGCTTTTATAGCTTTATTATCTAGCTTCTTTATCTTAGGATCCTTATTCTTATAGTAATATATAGATCTAAAAGTTACTATATTATTAATATTAGGCTTTATATTATTACTTATTTTATAAGGGGTCTTATAGTTAAGAGCTTTATAAAAGGTTATATTATATAGATTTACTGCTATTAAAGTAGCTTTTCTTTATAGATATAAAGGTAAATTTACTTGTAAAAGCATAGCTTTTATTTTATTAGTTATAGTCCTTATTACTCTTTTTATTATACTGTTAAGCTTATAAGTATAAGGTACTTTTATATTATGATTTATCTCTTTAATTATATAGGTATAATTTATAGTATTATTATTAAATTCTAGACCGCTATCTATATTAAAGTCTTTTATTTTATTCTTATTTATATTATTCTTATTTATATATTCTAGAATAGTAGTATTAACTTCTTTTGCTTCTTTAGTTCTAAGTAGTTTTATAAATATAAGTCTAGATTTTGTTTTTAAAAAGATAATAAACTATTGATATTTATTATAGGTAAAAGGTATTATAAGTCTATAGAGATTAAAAGAGACTTTTTCTATATATTTATAAACCTTATTATAGTTATTAGAATACTTATTAACTTTAGTAGTAAAGTTTACTTTTATATAGGTATTATAAGTATAGTCTTCTTCTATTATATTATTAGTTATATTTGTATTATCTTTAAGTTATATTAAGACTTTTGTATTTATGTGTCTTAGTCTATTATACTACTTTTTATAGTTATTAATCTCTTTATTATATATAACTTTTTTATATTTATAAGGTTTTCTTCTTATATTTATAGTATTTATATATTCTTTATAGTTATTAAGATCCTTTTTATTTAAAACCTTTATATTTAGGTAATATAGATTATCTTTTATTTCTCTTTTAAAAAAAGTTCTTTTATTATTTATATTTATTAAAAATACCTTTGTATCCTAGAAAAAGGAGGCTATCTTAAGTCTTCTTAGTCTATTTTAACTTAGAAGATTAATACCTATTTTAAGTATATAATAATAGTCTTTAAAGATATATATATTATTATTATTAAAAAAAGAAATTACTATATCTTTTTGTAGAGAGATTTTCTTTTTTCTTATATTTCTCTAGTTAATATACCTGTTTATATAAGTAGTCTTTATAAATAAGGATTTATTACTTATAATATTAATAGTAGTAGTAGTATTTAGGTAGAACGTAATATATTTATTATTTTTAGTTATATATATAGGTTTATTTATATTATTTATTTTATTATTAGTTATAGTTATTATAGAGGAGGTTATATAACTTATATCTTTAAAATCTAAGTTTATCTTACTCTCTTCCTCTTGTTAAGGGTTATCTATAACTATATTGCCTACAACTACAATATACGCATTTTCTGTATCTAATTTATCTAATTCTTCTGAATCTTCTTTCTCTATTATAGCTTTTTTAGCTATTAAGGCCTTTTAGGCCCTATAGAGCTTATTTCTCTTTATATTAGTCCTTTATTACCTTAAGACCTTTTTCTTAGTATTATCCTTATTTTTCTAGCCTTTAGGGCCTTAATAGGATGTAGAAAGTTATAGTCTTTAACTATATAGTTTTTTAACTTATAGTATATATAATAAATACCTTTTGTCTTTTTCTAAGGCTTTTTAATTCTTTTTCTAAAAATAGAAGTAGTATATAATACTATAGAAGAACCTTTTTTTTTTGCTTTATCTATAAGATTTATAAAAAAAGATTTTATAGTATAGGAATTTATATCCTTTCTAAGGGCTTAAGTTACGTTAATTATAAAACCTTTATAACTATTATCTAGACTATTTAATACTTAAGCTATAATAACTTATTTTAGTAAAGCTATATCTTTAGAAGATAAGTTATTTATAAGCTTTTTTACCTTATTAAGGTATTCTTCTATAGATCTAAAGGATTCTAAAGAAGTATTAAAGAACTTTTTATAAGTAAAATATTCGTTAATAAAACCAGTAAGTTCATATAAATCCTTTAGTTTCTTCTAAGCCTTATATCCTATTATAGAGTCTTTTATAACCCTTAAAAGGGAATCCTTATAAAATAGCTTTATAAAAGCTAATACTTTTATATTACTTTTCTATTAAAAAGGTGTAATTAGAGGAGTTATAAGACTAAAGTTAATATCTTTATTAATAAGTAAAGCCTTAAATCTAGTTACCTAAACATTATAGTTAAGGCTACTAAAAAAACATAGTATATAGATTTTTTCTATAGTATTAATTTAGTTTAAATTAGATTAAAAAATAAGGATTTTAGTTAATTTTGGTTAATTAGTAAGAGATATTAGTATTCTAATAGTACTATTAAATTTGTCTTGAAAAATAGGCCTTAAAAGTAGTTAGGTTATTATTAATAGTATAATGTTACGTAGTTGCCTTAGGTTAAAGATATATATAGGCCTTTAATTAAAGAAGCTTTTACTAGACGATAGAGTAGTTAGTCTAGTAGTTTAGCTATCCTTTAGATTAACTAATTAAATTAGTAACTTAATTAAAGCTCTTAAGTTTAATTTTAGCTTAAGGTATACAGTCTTTGTTAAATATAGACTAGAAATAACCTTTAACCGGTAAAGTAAGATTATAATTTACCTGGAGCTGTAGTAGTATAAAATATAGCGATAAGTATAGTACTTGCTTAGTAAGCTAGTCCTTCTATTCTGCTGAATATGGACTGCTAAGTGTAAGGTGTAGCTGCCTTAGAGCTGTATTCCTTAAAGTTCCCTTAGCTAATGTAGTATATCCCTTAGCAAGGTTAAATTTTTGTTGTATAAAATAGAAGTATAAGTATAAGGTAAAAGTATAAGAGTTATCTTCTCTATTAAGCTAGGCTTATAACTAGTAAGAATAATAAGGGGTTATTTATAAATAGTTATAAGAAAAAGTAAAAAAAAATAAAAGTAGATAGAAAAGGTATATATATATTAACTATTAAGGTTTTATTATATTATTTTTTTTTTATATAAAATTGTCTAAGTAGAGGGGATATTTTTTAGTTATATAAAAAGTTCCTTAGATACGTATAGTATCTAAGTGTATATCTAAACGTATATCTAAGCGCTAAGAGGTACTTATAGTTTCTTGTATATATATATATATACTTATATAAGCCTGTAGATAAGTATAAGCGCTAGTATATATAATGCTTAGAAGTATATACGTTTATATATAGTAGACTGTATTAGTTTGTAGTAGTTTATATTAGTATAGTTATATATAGTAATATATACTTTTATAGGTTATTTTTTAAGAAGAATCTAGAAAAAATAACTATATATTTATAGGACTTTTAGTTATAGAGTTATAAAGAGATTTATATATGAGAATTATAAGAATTTTACTTCTTAATTCTTAGTTAAATAATAATAAAATAAGAGAATTTAATATAAATAGTAGTCTAGAATTTAATAATAATACTATAAATCATATATATCTAATAAAAGGTATAAACTATAATGTAAAAGTTCCTTATACGTATAAACCTAATAGTATAATAGAAAAAGTAATTAGGACTATAACTAATAAAATAAAGGCTTTACTATTACAAGCTAACTTATTTCTATATCTATAGGGAAAAGCTACTTTAATAGTAGTAGACTTATATAATATAACCTTATATAAGGCACTAAACTATAAAACACTATTTAAAATAGTAAATAATATAAAGCTAAATATAGATTATATAGTTACTTTTAGCTTTATATACTACTATAAAAATAAAGACCTTAAGATAAAGAAATTAGATAATAAAGCTATAAAAGCTATTATTTTAAACTTTAAAAATAATATATATAAAGTATATGATTTTTAGAAAAGATTCTCTTTCTGGACTAGAGATATTATTATCTTAAAAAATCAATTTTTACCTCTTAAAATACTAAATAATACTAGTAATAATAATACTAATAATAATAATAATAAGAATATTCTATATGATAATATAAGTAGAAAGAAAGCCTTAAATTAAGGAGATAATATAATAAATAATAACAATTATAATAATTATAATAACTATAATTATAATAACTATAATTGTAATAACTATAATTATAATAACTATAATTATAATAATTATAATAATAATAAATCTAAGATAATAATTGAACTTCCTAAGCTAAATAGAAAGCTTAAAGATAAATATAAATAAGTAGTAGACTAAGAAAACGCTTTATATACTATAAAAGACTGCCTTACTATTAAACCTATACTTTCTACTATAAATAACTATAATAATAAGATAAATCAGTTTAATAAAGCTTTTTATATTCTATCTATAACTACTATAAAAGACCCTTCTATATATAAATAAGCTATAACCTTTATAAATAGAGATTACTAAATTTAAGTAATATTAAAAGAAATATTAGGTCTATATAATTTAAATACTTAGAAAATACTACCTTTACCTAAGGATATTAAGCCTTTAGGAGGTAAATAGGTATATAAAATTAAATATAATAATAATAATAAACCTATTAAATATAAAGCTAGATAAGTAATACAAGGTTATAACCAATATATAGGTATAGACTACCTAGAAACCTTTAGTACTACCTATAAACCAGAAAACTATAAAGCTATATTTATAATAGGCATTAAACTAAGCTGGATATTTAGGTAGTTTAACATAACTAATGCCTTCTGCTATACTAATATAAATAAAGATATATAGGTCTAATAACCTACAAGATTTTCCTATATAAATAATACCTATTAATATATAAATAATAACTATAAGGATAATAACCTATACTATAAGCTAAATAAAGCTTTATATGGTTTAAAACAAAGCCCTAGACTTTAGTATAAATATTTAAGATCTATAATAAATAAATTAGGCTTTAAAAAATCTCTTTATAATAAAGGAATCTTTATAGCTAATAATAATACTATATAAGCTATATTAATATATTACATAAATGATATTATAATAGTAGCTTTATTAGAAGAATATATAAATATCTTTTATAATACTGTAAATAAAGAATTATAGATAAAAGACTTAGGAATACTATATACGTTTCTTAGGAATAAGATAACTATATATAATAAGATCTTATATATATATTAAACAGAATATATAAATAAACTTCTAGATAAATATAATAAAAGGGATATATACCCTTATAATATACCTTTAGACCTTAATATAAAACTAAAGAAAAATATAAGGTAAATATTATAAGAAGATATAATAAAATACTAACAGGAAGTAAGATCCCTACTTTTTGCTAGCCTAAAAACTAGGCCTAATATTATATATTTAGTTAATATATATGCTTAATATATGAGTAATCCCTCTAAGGAGCATTTTATTGCCTTTAATAAAATATAAGGATATTTAAATAAATACCTTAATAAAGGATTAGTATATAACTATAATATTGACCTCTAATTAGTTGGATTTTTAGACTCGAATTGGGCTGGAGATCTAGATGATAGGATGTTAACTACAGGATATGTAACTACTTTAGGGTACTATAATATAATAAGCTGGAATAGTATAAAACAGAAAACTGTTGCTTTATCTACTTGTGAAGCTGAATATATGGCATTGTGCGAAGCTATTAAGGAAATAATATACCTATATAATTTATATAATTATATAATACTAAATTTAGATTTAAAACTAAATCTTAATATACTTATTATCCTTATAGATAATGAAGCTGCACAACGGATAACAGAAAATCTAGAGCTATATAAGAAAGTAAAGTATATTGATATAAAATATCACTTTTCTAGATAAGCTGTTAATAATAATAAGGTGTCCCTATTTTATATATATATAAGTAATAATATTGTTAATATATTTATTAAAGTAATAAATAAAAATACGTTTAATTACTTTATAGAGACTATAAACCTTAATATAAAGGGGTTTTTACCTATAGAAACTAAAGACAATAATAATAACCTTAATATAAAGAAGGTTAAACAGCTAAAATACTAAGGTTTCTTTTTTAATAAATTTTTTATATACTTTTTCCTTATAATATAAGGTTTTTTATAATATATATAACTATAATAATATATATAAATATAACTATAGTTTTTCCTTTATATATAAAGGTTTTTACTATAAGATATAATATACTATAAGTTTATTTTAACCTAGAATAAACTTAAGGGGAAAACTAAGAATAAGATTTATTATAAGAACTCTTATCTTATCTAATTATATCTTTATATCTAATAACTATATAAACTTACTATATCTATATTTGGATTAAGTAAAATAGGAGCTTTATAACCATATATAACTTGTCTATATATAAGATAGGCTTATAAGAATCAGGTTAACCCTAGAATTCTAGTCTTAGATCTAGTTAACCCTAGAATTCCAGCCTTAGATCTAGTTAACCCTAGATTCCAGAAAACCAACTCCTAGATTCCAGATAAGATTATTTTATTAGATAATCATATTACTAATAAGATATCAAGAAAAGGATATAAGCCTAAGATATTCCTACCTTTTAGAAAGAAAAGTTGATATAATAGTATGCATAAATACAACAACCTTATCTTTCTACCTTTACCTTCACTAAGTCTCTTTACTTCCCTGTGACTATCTAAGAATATTACTAACATATTCTAAGTTATTAGATAACTATAAAGCTATTTACTTAGTAAATAACATATTTTTCTTAAAGCTAGGTATAGTTTAAGTAGTTAAGGAAAGTAATTAATAAGTTAACTTAAGTATTACTTTATACTTTATTTATATAAAAAATAAATATATAATTAAAGGGATTCTTAGAAGTTAAAATAAAGTAAACTAGGACCTTATACTTAAGAATATAGTATATATAAAGAACTTTTATATAAATATTATATTAAAAGCTTTACTTTATATAATAAGTATTTAGTACTTAAAGCTAAATTATATCTTTTAATATAAAAGGTATTTAAACGGCTTTATAGTTAAGTAACTTATATAAAAAGCAAACATTACTTTCCTTAAATATAAGCCTCTTTTTAATTACTTTTTTTATATATAAATCCTAGTAAGTAATATATTTATAGTTAATATTAATATAATAAGGCTACCTTACTATAACACTTTTATATGACTTTTATGCTATAAAAAGAGTACTTACTTAGACCTTACTTAGCTTTAGTATCTATAAGGTAACTACCTAGGACCCTAAGCGTTTAAATAATTAGTCTTAAACGCTTAGGGGGTAAAGATTAAGGCTTATAAAAGATTAGAATACTCTTATTATTAAATAGCTTATACAAAAAAAGTAGTTTTAAGATAAAGATTAGAATAAAGGTTATTTTACTTATACTATAAAATTACTTAGGACCTCTTTAATTACCTTAAAGGGTATAATAAGAACTTATAGCTTATAATAATTAAAAATAAATATATTAATTAACTTTTTTAATTTCTAAAAGTATTAAAAACCTATAAAAGTATATTTAGAGTTCTATATATCTTTAAGTAGTAAGTAATAAGGTAATATAGCCTTACTTTATATAAGATAAGGTAAGATATAAACTATTTTATTATAGTAATTAATAGCGATATAGAGTTCTAATAATAAGTAGAAAAAGAGAGAATTAAGGTTAAGACTATTTCTTTATATATAAAGAAGCTAAATAGTAAAGCTAAAAGGGCTAGCTAGGAAGTAATAACTAGAGGTATTAAACTGCTTTCTAGAGTAGGCCTCTTGTATAAACTATAGGTTAAAGTAGTAATAGCTAATATATACCTTTATAACATTAGCTTCTTTTAGTATAACGCTTAGTTTTACTTAATTAAGAAAGAAGAGAAATGGTTTAAATAATATTTTTGTTAATAGTAACCTTAATACTAAGTAACTTTTAGCTAGGACTTATGTTTATAATAGGAATAGCTTTATATATATAGCTATTAAGCGTACTTTATTTAAAAAGACTAAGAGAGAAACATAGAAAGATAATGCTTTAAGGTAAAACTAAAAGGTTATATTAAATACTTAGTAGGCTATATTTAAAATACTTATAACTTATATTAAATATAGATTTTTTTGTTTTAGTAGGTTATAATTATATAAAATATAATATTTAATAAGAGCTAATTTTATAAGAAAAATAATATAAAGGTAATAATCTTAGCTAAAAAAATATAAGTAATTATAAATAATATATAATACTTAAGTATAACTTATAACTTAGAATTTTATATTCTAAGTATTATAAAAGAAGCTAATATTACTTTAATTCTATAAAAAGAATATTTTTTATAATAGCTTTTATTATTTACTTTTATACTAAAAATAATGTTTTTAGATAAAAAGAAATAAAGTAACTATAAAGTAAACTATATTTAGTAAAAAGGGTAACTATTAACTTTTAAACTTTTACTTAAACTAAGAGATATTTTAGATTAAGAGATTAGAATAATAATAACTATTAAGAACTAAACTATAGTAAACAAAGATATATTAGAATCTAAGGAAATTAATTACTTAACTAAAGTAATTAAAAATAAGATTATTATTTATATTGATTTACCCTTAAATGAGGAGAGTAAGGTAAAGAAAGAACTAATAACACGTTTAGGATTAGTATCTATAATCTATATTAACTAAGGGTAAGAATTAAGTACTAGTAATTAAGATAGCCTAAACTATAATGCCTTAACCTAGTAAAGCTAATATTAATAGGGCTTATTACTAGAACTAGTAATAATAGGCTAATTTAATAAAATAAAAAATACTAGCTACTTTTTTATATTCTTATATTTAAAATAAAACTAAAATATATTCTTTAATACCTTTTTACTAAAAAAACAGAAAGTACTAAATAAAAAGGCTACTAAATACTAAATAATCTATAGTTATATTTATATATTAATTATTTAAGTAAAGTATACCTAAAAGATACTAAAACTATACAACAAAAAAAAATAAAAAAGCTATTACCTTTACTAAAGAACTAGAAAAAGCTTTTAAACCTTTTTTAGTTATATTAGGACTTTTTTCTATAAGTAGTAGTAACTAAGATTTAGAAGCTTAAGTAAATAAGTATTTAGAAGGTAATAAACTAAAGTAAAGTTACTTAGAAACTAATTCTCTTAAAGTAGGTCTTTTTATACAAAATAAACTAAAATAGTTTCTTTAATTATTATAAAGTATAAATTTATATAAAAAGTAATATAGAAGAAAAGTATTCTCTTAAATAGATATATATAGTAATACTTATAGTATAAACCTTTTATGTTATAATAGCTATTATAGCTAAATTTAATCTTAAGATATACTAATTTAATATAGTTAATACGTTTTTAAATACTAAGAGAAAACTAAATAAACTACTTATTACGTATTTCTTCCTAAATAGCTTTAAAATATTAAACAAAATTATTAAATTATAGTATATACTTTATAGTTTTAGAGATATACTTCTCTTTTAGTATAAAGAACTCTTAAATATTTTATATTATTTTAGAATAAAGGCTATAAGTAAAAATTTATATTTCTTTTAGACCTTAAATAAAAAGGTACTTTTCTTTTTTTTATATTAATAATATTTTTATACTTTATTATAAGTCTTATATAAAAAATATAAAAAAGATTATAAAAGGAATCTAAATAATATATAAGGTAAAAGACTAGGGCTTAGCTAAATAGTATCTAGGTATATAGATCTTATATAATTAGTTAAAGTAAAAGATCTATTTAGCTTATAACTAATATATTAAGTAAATTACTAAAAGACTTAACTTTATTAACTTAAAGGTATTAATTACCTTATTACTAATAGTTATACTTAAAAAAAATAACCTTTAAATAACTTTAGTTAATATAAAGCGTTTTTAAGAAAAGGTTAGATTAATCCTTTATACTA
Source organism: Colletotrichum spaethianum (assembly GCF_022836535.1). Taxonomy (NCBI): domain Eukaryota; kingdom Fungi; phylum Ascomycota; class Sordariomycetes; order Glomerellales; family Glomerellaceae; genus Colletotrichum; species Colletotrichum spaethianum. The sequence continues at coordinate 1,751,947 of NW_026054772.1, read as the reverse complement.
TAATAATAATTTAACTTAATATTATATTTATATATACTTTACTTTTATAATTCTTAATAAACTTTTTATATATTTACTAATAGGTAATAGATTAAGTTATTAGATACTTATATTATATTTAGTACCTAGTAATATACTTTAATACCTTAAAGGGTATATAAGTATTATTAATTATAAGTAATACTTTATTTATAGATAATAATAAGATATAAAGATTATTTTAAGAATATATTATTTTACTTTTTAAAGGTTTAATTTAGTAAAAGGCTATTTAGTAAAATACTATTATAATATTAATAATTAAGGCTAAGTTCCTTAGCTTTAAGTATATTATAAAAAAAACTATTACTTTTAAGTATCTTTTTTAAGATATATAACTTAAGCTTAGTAATATATAAAAGATTAATTATAATAATAATTAAATTATTTGTCTTATTATAAGTAAAAGTAACTAAATTTTAACTTACTTATAATATATTAATATTTAGAATATATAGCTTTAATAAGAATATAGTAAACGTTTATTTAATATTATATATATACTAATAGATAATATATTAATAGATAGTTTTATTAAGAACCTTATTAAAGTAAAATTTAAGTACTTTAAAGTACTCTTTAACTTATAAGATATATAAATAAAGATTATATATACTAGAAAAGAGGTATTAGTAAAAGAAGAATACTTATAGGCTATTTAAAATTACTATTTATAGCTTATAGGCCTTTACTCTTAGTAAAAGCCTAAGAAAGAAGTTTTTTTAGTACTATTAACCTTTTAGAAGTATTATATATTAGGTTATAAGAAGCTAATATATAAGTATAGTTAATATAGGTATTAATTAACTAATAAGGCTATTAATTATAGCTTAAATAGTGTTTACTTAACTTTTATTTATAATAGTAATAGCTATACTAAAGGTAAAACTACTAAATAAAGCTAAATTAACTAGTATATTTTTATTAAATAATACTAGTACTATTTTACTATACTTTTATATATTATACTAAATATCTTTTTAAGAAAAAGTCTACTTAAATATAATATAGCTTTATAATATACTAGTTATTTAGCTAAAGACTTATAAAAATAGTTAAAACTAAATAAATAAATATTATATATAGAAATATATATTTAAAGCTATATTATTATACTTTATAACTAAAAACTCTTAGGCTAAACAGTAAAGCTTAGAACCCTTAATAATTATAATATAAAAGGTCTTATTAAGTATATAGCGTTAATACTTAAGGGTCTAGCTACTACTTACTAGTATATATTAACCTAAAGAGTTACTATATAGTGTACTTTAAATATACTATAAGTACTTAAAGTCTCTTTAGAGGGTAAGCTCTAGGGTCCTAGTGTACTAAAACTGCATGGGATAAAGGAAGCTAGCAAGTAAGCAGTTAACACACAAACCACACTAAACACCAAGGTCCTAGTATCGTTACGAGTGCACCTGGAGTGACCGATTACCCTAAGCGACTACCTTAACGCCTAGACCATAAGATACTACTCTTTTCAGGTCCTCCTTAGCCTAATTAAGGCTATAAGTAAACTAGAAAAGTATATCCTTTATGTTTTATAGTCTATTTGGATTTGCCCTTATTACTAAGTAGTATATATATATGTGTTATGATCTCTAGAGGAGAAGGATACTTTCTTAGACCTTAGAGGTCTAGTTAAGCCTAAGGAAACAAAGTAATAGTTACTTATTATATGTCTTATTTAGATATTAAAGTAATAAATTTGTTTATATTTATTTAAGTGCTTGTTTAAAGATATTAAGCTTATTTGTTTACTTAGTAATTAGATGCTAATACCTTTTTAATAATATCTAACTAGAGTTCTCTTTTATACTTAGAAGGGTTTTGCTTAGTTATGTCTAATTAGGCCTGTGATTATGTCTGTAGGCTAATAAAAACAAAAACGTAAAACCTTGCCTCTTTCTAATTATCCTTTAGTTTTTTTCTTTATATAATATATTAAAAAAAGAAAAATATAAAAGTATAAAGGTAAACAATATATAAAAGCAAAAACTACTTATTCTTATTATATTCTCTCTGATTAGACTTATAATGTTCTTCTAGTAGTAGTAAAAAGAGTATCTTAAGCTACTTACCTTATTATAAGCTACCTTTCTCTTAGCCTTAAGACGCTTCTCCTTAAACTTAGTATTCTACTCTTATCCTTAATTATACTACTTATAACCCTCTTATCTAAGCATAATTATAGGTTATAGAAATAGCTACTAAGAGTATTATTATACTACTACTATTTTATAAGGGTTCTTAAATATATTAATATATTTATTTTTAGTATAGTTAATAATAGACTTAACTTTATACTCTTTTAGCTTATAGTACTACTTTTATATATTAAATAAGGCTTTTTTATAAGTATTTTATTATTCTTTAGTCTTTATATATATAATAAAAGCTATATTAGATAATTGCTTAAGGTTAAGGGGGTAGTATAAGAGCATAGTCTTTATAGTAGCCTTAGACTTAGTATTACTAATCTTCTTTTTATTATCTATATCTTAAGCCTAATTAGGCTTAGGAGATAGCTTTACTATATTACCTTTTAAAGCTAGCGTAATAGAGAAGCCTAGCTAGTCTTATAGTACACTAGTATTTAAAGGGAAATACATTAAACTAAAGAGACTAGTAAAATTATTATCTTAAAGTATTAAAAAAGACGTTTTTTTAATAGGCTTAAAAGTCCTAAGAAAAGTATTAAAAAATTTAAGTATATTCTCCTTAGTTTAATTAAGCTTATTAAATACTTTTTATTAAAGTCTCTTATTATAATTATTTAGTATAAGCCTTAGCTTATTATAAAGGTTTTTTTTGTTATAGTTTTTTAGTTTACTAAACTCTTTAGTAACCTATTAACACTAGAAATAGTTAATATAGTTAATAATATTACTTTTACTGTTATTCTAAACTTTTATCTTAGTTAGACTTTTTATAATATTAGTAATATTATTTTAAATATAGTATTTAATGAATTCTACTATATGTATTTTATAAGTCTACTTATTAAGCTGTTAAAAGCTAATTATAATATCTACTTTTATATAGATTACCTTGATTAGGTTAAGAGTAGTATTAATGCTTTAATAGAACTTATAAAGATAGTCTATATTAATAGTATACTAAAAGGTTATATCTTTATCTCTCTATATACTATTATACTAAAAAGATTATCTAGTAACTTAGTTAATAAAGAGGGTAATAAAATGATTAATATGATAGGTAATAAACGCTAAGTAGTTTGCCTTTTAAATCTAGTTCTTTTAATTAGGTTTAGCTATTATAATAGGGGTATTATAGCTCTAAGGAGAGCTATTAGTAATAAAGTAATTAACCTTAATATCTTAAGTAGTAAATACTATAAGACTTTAAATATTATTAAAAGCTATTTAAGACTACTTAACTAAATGTTTAACTATATTATAAATACTAAGAAAATAAGTTTTTAACTTATTATTTATCTACTTTCCCTAAGAATTATCTTATAAAAAGCCTTTACTTTAGTAATTATATATTATACTTATAGTAAATGTATTATTACTTAGAATCTATATAAGAGTAGGTCTATTACCCTGATTAGATAAACTAGGACAGTTAGGAGGTCTTAGTAGAGTAATAAGGTCTTTAGTAGCTAGGTCTGTGAACCCTTTAAGTAGCTTAAGGTCTTTAAGATATATATACTATAATTTCTATAGTATCTTAATAGCGTTTATGGTTTATTTAGTTAAATTAAAGAGATTATTACTAAGATTCTAAATATAATATTTCTTAAAGAGAGTTTAGTAGTGCTTTAAAACCTATATATTGTTAATTTTATCTAGGCTAGTAAGAGTATTCTAGATAACGTTAATAGCTTAAAAGGAAAATATAATAAGTTATAGATATATATAGATAAGTCTAATTAGAGTAAGAAAGTAAAAAGAAAAAAAGAATAATATATAATTAATTATTAGTTAGTTTAAAATTATATAGCTAAAGTTAATAGTAGTAATAAAAAAAGGAAAAGTAAAAGTTATTATTAGTAGGTTTTTTAGGCTTATTTTATAGCTCTATTTCTAATAAATCTTAACCTTATTATAAAAAAAAAAGTAATTTAAAGTTATTAAAGAGAAAAAGTAAAAAGGTAAATATAAGAAAATAAAAAAGATAGTTATTTATTTACTTAATATTTATAAAAGTAAATAACTTTTTTTTATTTATAATAATAAATTACTTTTTTTCTCTTAGTTTTTTTTTTTAATTAATATATTAAAAAAAGTAAACTATAATTAATAGAATAAAAAAAAGAGGCTAAGAATTTTCCTTTAGATCACTTTTTTTCTTTTTTTATATAACTTTATATTACTTCTTAAGCTTTATCTTTTCTATAACTTAAAACCACTTAATAAATCAACTTAACTTTCTTACTATAGCCTTAATTAGATATTACTATACCTCCTAAGTATAAGCCTAAAGCTACCTAGAACCTATAGTTCTTTACTTATAACTCTTTTATTAAAAATAATTACTTAGCTATAACTCTTATTAATACTATAATAAGTTATCTTTTACTTTTTGTTAAAGGTTTATAGCCTTAATTAGATAAATTATAACTTTCTTAGTGTAGTAAAAACTTAAGTCTTTAATTAGTAGTCTTTACTATAAAGTCTAGTTTACTAATAAAATTTAAAATAGTTAGACTTATAAGAAAGTTACTTAGGCCTTTTAGTAAACTATTATAAAAAGTAATATCCTTTAAGTCCTCTAAGATTATACTAAGATTAGCTTATTTAAGTATTATATTTTTATTTATACTAATTATTAAAGTACTTTTAGATCTTTAGCTTAAAAGCTTACTAGTTATATATAGGCTAATACTGCCTTAGCTGTTTATAGCCTTAGTAGTTATAATACTATTTCTTATAAATACTATGAAAAGGGTTAGTAGGCTATTTAAGCTAGGCCTAATTAGGTTGCTTATTTTATTTTCTTCTAGGAATATATTTCTTTTTTTAATAAATTTAGTAATATATACTTTAATTACTTTTACTATAAGACTTAAGTCTAATACTACTATTAAAACAAGGACTTTTACTAAGAGTTTAGATATATAAGTTAAGTAAAGAGTACTAAAAAGTAAAAAGCTAGTGGTAATAGTGTCTCTTTAAGTATTCTTAATAATATCTCTTTTATTAATTTTATATAGTTCTTTTAGTTTAACTTTTTAAAACTTATTAAGGATTAGTATAAAAGGCTTTTTAAGAAAAAGAGAAAGTTGCCTAGTATCTTAAATAGCTTTATTTAAGTATAAAATAGTATTAACTAAAAGATAAAAAGTAATAATAAGGATTTAGACTAGGGATATAAGGTTATTTAATAACTTAGTAGTTTAAGCTTAGGATTTAAAGTAATTCTAAGATATTTTTAGGTCTAATTAAGTATTTCTTTTTCTAAATAACCTTATCCCTAAGTTTATTAATAAATATAATAAAGGTTTTAAATTAATAAACTTTTTATAAAAAGAAATATATATAAAATATTATAAAAATAATAATATAATATAAACAATAATAATAAAAAATAAAAAGATATAATAATAAGCCTAATTAGACTTATTATATTATATTAGTATATTATATATCTTTTATTAAGTCCTTAGGTTAAATATTAATTATAAGTATAAATAATAACTTCTAATACTCTAGTTCTTTATAAAACATATTATTTTCTTTTTTAAAGTATAACTATTAAAGCTTTAATTATATCTATATAATATCTTTATTTTAATTAAGGCTAGAAGCTATATCTGTTTTTTAAAGTTTATTTTAATAGTCCTAGGCTAAAAAAAAAAAGGTTATTTCGTCTTTAAGCTTAGCTTTAGTCTACATAGAATTCTTTAATTCCTAGAAACTAGTGTTATTCTTAATATACCTCTTAAGACATTTCTTAGCGTATATAGCCCTTATAATAAGGTTACTAGTAAATGTCTCTAGGTAATATAATACTAAGTTTTTAGATACAAAGTAGACTTATAAAAAGCCTTATTAACAGTATATAAGTTTCTTAGCTTTTGATTTATTAATTGTATGTTTCTTATTAAAAATAAGAACTAAATTACTAAGCTAAAGCTTCTTTAACTATATTATATGTTAATAGTATATATTATAGTAATCTATAGATTTCTATCTTATAAGAGCTATATTCTTAGCTATAGCCTTTTTATTAATTTAAAGTTATTTAAAAAAGTATATCTTAATAATAAGTTCTTAATTAAAGTTATAAACTTATTTTTAGTCTAATACTCTCTAAGTTAAAGTAAATTCTTTAATAAGTGTAATTACTTTATATTTTATAGTTAAAAAGAAAAGTGTATAGCTTATTAGTGTATAGACTATTATTTAGTCTATAAATAGCGTAATAGGTATAATCTTCCCTTAATCTCTTTTTCTTTTATCTAACTAAGTTAAGATAATATATGTAATAGGTTTATAGCTTTATTTATTAACTTTATTTACTTTTAAGTTATATACTAATATAACTTTTTTTTTAATATTATATTTTTTATTTAGGTAATCTATAGTCTTTTTGTTTTTTAGTTTACTATTAATAATTATTTCTCTATAAATACTATAGTAGTAGAAAAAGTCTTTTTAAATAAAGTTAGTAACCTAATTAGAGGTAATAGTCTTTACTTTCCTTGCTTTAGGCTAACCTATTATATCACAACGTCTCTTAATTAGTACCTAGGAACTAATCTACTAGATATTAATAGATATCTTTGTAAATAGTAATTCTTTTAAGGCTATACTAATATACTAGTTGTTTATCTAGGTTAATTAAGCCTTTTAATAGGCTAGGTATAACGTAAGCTAGGCCTATACCTTCTAGTATATATCTTTCTAAATATAAAATATAAAAAGCTAATAAAATATTATATTATGTCCTTAGTATCTTAATTTAATATATATATTTTTAATTAAGTTCTTTTAAATCTTTAGGTTATTAATAAAGTATCTAAGGATTAAGTATCTCTTTATTAGTTAGTAATATAAATAGTTATCTTAAGTAAAATAATACTAGGCCTTTATTTTAAACTTCCTAAAAATATATAGTAATATTTTATCTAAGCGTAACAGTATCTTTAAATAAAAGATAATTTATCTTATTTAGTTAGTTTAGTACTAATTAAGGTAGAGTTATACTTTAGGGAGTTAATATAAGTAAAAGGTCTTTAAAATACTAGATTTAGATCCTTTAAATGATTTATATAGTTAAATAAAGTAGAGGTTAGCGTTAATAAAATCTTTAACCTAATCAAAGCTCTTATATTCCTTAATATTAAATAACCCTGGTGCTTTTTATAATAACATATCTATTACTATATTCTTTATTTCTAGTATATACTTAATATTAAAGTTAAAAAGATATATCTAAGTAATTTACTTAGTAATTAAGGCGCTAAGAAGATTATAAGACCTTTTATTAAGCTAAGTAACTAAGACTTATATATTAGTTTCTAATAAAAATCTAATACTATAAATATAGTTTTAGAGCTTCTTTAATATTATTAAAACTACTCTTAATTCTAGTTTCCTAGAGTTATATTTTAACTTAATACCTCTCTAAATACTACTTTTATACTTTACTATAGCCCTTTAAATACTAATAATTTAACTTAGTACTATGCCTTAACCTTATAGGCTTGTATTTATGTTAATAACTATTAACCTAGCTTCTAAGCTATAAAATAATAAAATAATTATAAGAGAAGTTATTAGTTTAGACTTAAGGGTATTTATAGTATTAACTTAATTAGGCCTTTAAATAAATATAACGTTTTTTTTAAGGAGTTTCTAGAAAAACAAAGTAATCTCTAAGTATTTATTAACCTATAATTTATAGAACCTAGTTATCTTTATAAATAACTTAACTTTACTAATATCTTTATATTCTTCTTATTCCTTAATCTTAATAACGTTTACCTAATTAAGGTAGTAACCTTTAGAACTATAAACATAGCTAATAATAATAGCTATTCTTTAAAGCTATTATGATTTCTTATTAGCTATTATATAGCCTGTTAACTTAATATTAAAGAGTACTATATTAATATAATAAATATGTTTATAGATATAGCGTTAAATACTAGCCTAATTAAAAAGCTTCTTATTGTTGTATATAGTTATAAGCCTTTTAATAATAATATTATTAAAAAAAGCCTAGTAATAATATAGTATAAGGTTATAGAGTATCTAGGTAATAACTCTTATGAACTATACTATAGAATTAGTACTACCTTATAGTAAAGTATATATATATAAAAGTCTAAAAAGAGTAGTAAACATTATTAAATCCTTGTTTTTTTTAGCTAAAAGGACTTAGTTATATTTAAAGAAAAAGTCTAAAAGTAAAAGAATCTAGTATATATTAAAGTCTTCTAAGAAATTCTTTGCTCTTAGAGGAGTAAAGGTATTATAAATTATAACTCTATTTATTTAAGTAGCTAAGTTAATTAGGTATAAAGAACTATTCTTTTTTTTATAAGAAACTAAGGGTTTTATATTACCTTATAACCCTCTTTTAAGATCCCTTTATTAATTTATACCTAAATAATATTTATAGCTTATAATTTAAATACTTTAGGTATTAGAATTCTCTTTTCTTACTAAGCTTTATAAGGTATAATCTTAATTACTTGTAGGAAAGTAACCTTTAGGTTAAGTGTACCGTTTTTAGAGAAGTTCTAAGTAAGAGTATTTTTGTGGTTTAAGAGGACTTAGAGAAATAACTTCTTTTTATAAGGTAGAAGATAGCTTAATGTATTTATAATAGCTACTAATTTGTCTGGTTTAAGGCGTAAATAAGGCTTAATACTTAAATATTTAGGCCTAATTAGGCCTTAAAATAGTCTCTTATTAGGTTATATTGTTTTTTTAGCTTTAGTTAAGTTCTTAACTTTCTAGAAGGGATTACTGTTAAGGGTTAATTTGTTAAACGGTTAGTTGTTAACTAGATATATCTTTTTATCTTTTCTCTTATATATAGTAAATACCTTTATATTTTACTTAGTCTAATTAGGCTAGGAATAATGTTTTGTTAGTTTTACTATATAGCTATATAGTTACCTTAGGAGAAATAGTGTTCTTTTTTTGTTAATTATGTTAAACTACTTAACTATTTACTTCCTAATTCTTTCTGTTTTTATTTTTTTAATAGTTACTAATAACTAGTTAAGGTAAACCTTAGAGTAATAGGCCTAATCAAGATAATCTATGTTAATATAAGGTAAGTTAAGCTTTTTAATATAGTAGGAATATCCCTTGTTATTATACCTTTTAACCTTTACTATAGTCTTATAGACGTCTTTTATAGCTAAGGTAAAAAGTATAGTTAGTGCTACTTTTACTAAATAATCTGATTCTTTTTTAGATAATTAGATTACTTTTTTATTATTTTCTTATAGCTTATATCCAGGAATTTCAAGCTTTCTAGTAATAGTCCTAGTACTATTACTAGACTCTAGTTTTCTTAGTCTTAATATAGCTTGGTCTAATTAGGGAGATAGCTCTTAAGAGCTTTAATATAGTTATTTTAGTCTAGTAAATAGTCTAGGAATTTCTTAAGATTACTAAACTTTAAGAATATAGCTAAGATATAAAGCTAAGCTTACTTTGTTATTAGTATTAGTGTAATTATATTAAGGCTATATATATAGTTAATCTATATATAGAACTTAAAAGGTAATCCTAAAAAAAGTAATTTATTTATTCTTTTATTATTAGTAATAAATATACTAGTTAAGAAATAGTAGCCTTTAACCTAGATAAGTATAATAGCTGCTTTATTAAAAAATATATACTTTAAATTAGAATTAAAAGTATTTATTTTAAGTAGTATAGTTATAAGCTTAATAGTATACTTGTCTATATATAATCTTAAAATAATGTTAATTTATAAACTATTGTTAATAATACCTTTAATTAAGTTATTCTAATCAAAGTAAAGACTACTAACTTAGACGTTAATTATAAAGTAAAGTATTATAAAGTATAGAATAATAGACTTAATAGTAGTTAAGTTAAGCGTCTTAATAAGTCTAACCTTAGTAGTTCTGCTTATAAGGTTTAGGACGTCTCTATTATATTTATTAATTGCTTTATAGGCCTTTAATCTTTCATATAGTTTTACCTCTCTAATCAAGTTAAAGGAAGCCTCTAGGTAAATGTCTAAGTACCTGTTATTATCTAGTATTTAGTGTATTATTACTATTATATCCTAGTTAAGCTAAGGCTAGACTTAAAGTGTAATATTAAAGGAGATAATAATATTCCCTTTAAATTTCTTAGTAATAACTTAAGTAGATATAGCTTAGTCTATTATCTCTAGTTAATTTAAAATAGAATCCTTTTTAGTAGGTTCTTAAGTATATTCTGAATTATATGTGAAGTTAATGTACTTATTTACTAGTATAGCTTAAATAAAAGGGGGCTTTGAGCTCTTAGGAGTTTAATAGGCCTGATTAGGGTGTACTAGACTAGTAGGTTATGTTAGTAGAGGAGTCTAGGTATAGGTATTAATATTTATTTTTTTACCTTAAGAGCTAGTACTAGAAGTGTTCTTTTTTTAATATATATTTTTTAAAATAAAACCTTAGTATACTAAATAAGGCTTTACCTAATTAGGGTAGTATAGAATAGGTTGTAGTATTATGTTTAATGACTTAGTAACTATGTTTATTTTTGCTTTTTAAGTTAGGAAGACTTTAGTATATATTTTAAGAGATACTAAGATATATTTAATAAGATTTACTTAAGTATTTTAGGTATATAATAGTAAGTAGTACTATATCTTAGGTTAAAAGGGACGCTTAATACCTTAGTTAATTATATGTTTTATAGCTTTTATAGCTTCTAAGAATAAAGTGTTATTTACTATATAAGTAAGGATAGTAACTTAGTTAAGCTAGTAGTTTTTATAGGCTTCTTAGATAATAATATTAAGTGTTGAATGGATTCTTTCTTCCTGAGAGAACCTGTTTGTATGATTGTACTTAGGTTAAAGTTAAGGTAAACTAAAGATATATTTTCTATAATTATCTTCTTAACTATAAGACTTAGCTTTTATATACGAGATATATGATCTTGTATATCCTTAAGTTAGTTTGGTATGAATATACTTTTGATTCCTTTAATAGATAACTAAGGGCTAAATATCTAGTCTATGCCTTCTGTTATGATGTGTGTCCTTGAGTTATGTGTGTTGTATAACTAGCTGGTGCTATTATTTTAATACTTATAACTTTTTTTTTTATAACTATATAACTCCTTGTAGTGTCTAATTAGGTTGTGCTGATTATGATATTAATAACCTTATTGTATAACCTTGTGGGTTAGGCTATTTGCGTTATATAATAAATTACTAATATTAAAACTCTAGGTAATTATCTATTTTCTTTTTGCTTAGTTAAGTAAGTAAGTTATATGTTAGTGAAGTTCTTTTCTTTCTTGTTAACTTTACTTCTGCTTCTGCTGTTGATATACCTTCCTTCCTTTATATAGTAACTTTAGTTATTTAAAACCCTTTTTATTTGTTTTTCTTTTTCTTTTTTTCTTTTCTTTTTTACCTTTTATACGCGTTATTTTCTTATATAATTAATTAATAATAATTTTTCTCTTTTTTTTTAATTAACTCTAATAATAACTACTTATATATAGGATTTCCTTTTATATATTTCCTTTTACTGATTTATTAATAGTACTTTATATAATTAATCTATTATATCTCTTGTTGCTTCTGGTAGTTTAATTTTCAGTAATATTAGTATATATACTGATGTGTTTAGTGGTTATTGGCTTTGTTTTTTGACTGGTAATGCTAATAATTGTGCTCTTTTGTTGGCTTTGGTTATTAACGTATGTTACTTTTGTCCTTACTTTGTCTTTATATATTAACCTTGATTGTAGGATAAGGAGCGTCTTATTATTAATATGCTATTGCGTAATATCAAGATCTGCGTTACTAGTAATACTTCTGTCTAGCAGTTTGTTGCCAGCATTATTTATTGCCAGGGCTATTTCTTTGTAGTCTTGGTTTAGTCTTGTGGTTGTGTGGCTATTGCTTGTGGTAATAAATGTGCGACTATTAACTTTCTGTGCTTCTGCTAATATACTTATATTTTTACCTTTTAGGGTAGCGCTTGTGCTGAGTGCGTCTAGTAGTTGCACGGCGTTTGCTGCACCTACTGCAGTCAAGATGTTGATTTGTTTGATAACCTGGGTAATGATGATAATGATAATAATGGTGGCCTTAGTAACTATAAGGCTCTTAATGTCACTAATGCTTATAAGCCTTATACGCCTAGCAGCAAGCTTGGTAAGAATATTAGTAAGGGTAGTTGCTTTTTTAGTACTTTTGCTAGCCTTATGGTTATTGATAAGGAGTAATTGTATAACTTTTTTTCTTTGAAATCTTGTATAATAATTAAATAGATTATATAATATAGTAATTTGGGAAGGTTATAGATATAGTAGAGATATAATTTAATATTAAGATTAGTATTAGTAGTAGTTAGGTATATTAAATACCTTTTTAAGGTTATATTTTGTTTTTAGATAGTTAGTAATATATAGTAGTAAGGTTATATGAATTAATTATTAAGTGTTTTTTTTTTAATTTTTTAATATATACTTTAATTTGAATCCTTAATATGTTTATTATAATTAATTGTTTAAGTGTTAAGTTTAGTAATTTCTTAGTGAAGGTATTAATAGGGTTATCTTTTTTATTAATTTATCTTACTTCTAAGATCTTTTTCTTTTTGTATGACTTATATAGACTTATAATATTAATTATAAGCCTTTTTTTATTTATTATACCTAGTTATATAAGGTACTTATATAGAGATTATAAGTCTAAATAGATAATAACTAGAATTTTTAAGAGTTATAATATATAAAGGATCTTAGTAAGTGTTATACTAAGGGATATTCTACTATTAAATTCTATAGTTATCTTATATAACTTACTTATAAGTATACTTTATGTAATTCTCTTATACTTTATTAAACTCTAGTATATAATATTTCTTTTAATCTAAAAGTCTATTATTATATAAGCTATTTCTTTAGCTAGTATAATAATAAATCTAAGTTATAATAATAGATCTAAGTTATTTATAAATAATTTATCTATAAAAATATATATCTTTGTATAATGGAGATTAAGAGGGATATATATAAGGCCTTATGTAGAGTTATTGATTTACTACTAAAGTTATATATTTAAAGCTTTAATATTCTTTTTATTAGGTTCTTTAGTTTAGGTTATAGTTAATAGGTTATATAATGCCTTTAGTTAATAGATAAATATAAAATATACTTCTCTTACCCTTTAAGAAATATACTACTAATATGTATTATATGCATTAAGATTAACAAGTTTTAGGTACTTTACTTAGCCTTTTTAAGTAAAAGTAATATAGTTATTATATAATTAAATCTTTTCTTTATTAAAGTTAATTTTACTATTAGGTAATAAGGTGGTCTTTAGTTTTACATAAAGTCCTTTTTTTCTTAGCTCTTCTTCTTCTCTCTGGGAGAAGGTAGGTGTAGTAAAGCTAAGTGTATTGTCTGTCTGTATAGCTGTAATCCTAAAGGTATCTGGTTTTTTTATTATATATAATAAGTATAAATTATATATTAACTCTATTATCTTTAGATCTTTCTTGTGATACTCAGAATAGGTTTTGTACTAGTATAGGCTTAACTTTGCTAGGCTATATAGTGGTTTTAAGATATAAAGAAGTATGTTCTTAAGGTATTTGTCTTTTAACTCCTTAGGTAGTTATGCGATAATTGTCCTGGTTAGATGATTATCTGACTATATATATGCCTAAGTTATATCTCTAAGTTCCCCTTTATATTTATAGTCTTATATAAAGGTAAGTCTAATTATAAGTATAAGCCTTTAGCTTATCTGTTAGATAGTAGGTGCCTAGGTTAAGAGTTCTTTTTTTTTTTAGTTTTTATACCCTTATATAACAAGTCTTGACTTCTTATATAGCTTAGATAATAAGTTCTTAATCTCTTGTACTATTTGTGTCTTATAGATATAGAGGTAATTATACTCTTTTAGATTATATGGTATAAAGGTAAAGACTTCTTGGTTAATAAGGTTGTTTATTTTTGTTTGGTTTAACTCTTTATATAAAGTACCTGGTATTGTAATTATATTATTAAGCTATAACTTTTCTGTTAACTCCTTATAGTCTTTTTTTTTCTAAGATAAAAATGCTTGATTGGTATGTAGTGATTGTTGTATAGCCTTTTTCTAGCTTTTCTTTGGTCTTCTTCTTTTGTTTAGCTGTTTCTAAGAAATAGGTTGTGTAATATCTGACTCTGACTGTGTTATGTTTTGATGGTATGGTTTGATATGTGTTGTATGAAACTGTGTAGGACTATTAACTATCTTGACTGTTACTGTATAGCCTTTTATAGCCTGGACTTTGTATAGTCTAGTTTATCCCTTGTTTTCTCTCCATACTAGAACCTCACTTTGGATCAGTAGTGATAGTATGCTTTAGAGGTTAGGGCTATTTCTGGTGTTAATTGTATAATTGATTTCTACTTTTATATGAATACTTTAAAGTATTTTTATTGCTTTTTAGATTGCTTTTGCTTTTTAGGTAATTTTAGGTGATAGAGGTGAGTCTTTGTTAATCCTTGGATATATACTAAAGATAAGTAGTGTAGATATAATGCTGTATAGACTAGCTATGTTGTTTAATGCTTTTATAGCTATTTAGAGGATGATTTCTTTGTTTATGTTATGCTTAAGCTTAGTATATAAGATATTATATGTATACCTTAAAGGAGCATAAGCTCTTTTTATTTTACTTACTACTTAGTAAGCTTCTACTGGCATTTCTTTGTATGATATGCCTATGATGTTGGTATAGTTCTTGAATTCTACTAATGTAAAGTTTGTACTTGGGTTATATACGATATGGTCTGGTGGACTAATGTACATGCTGATCTAGCACTTGTAAAGTGTATTCTATGTATTTTGTGTAGATAAGGACTTTAGGAAGGTGGCTCTTTAGAAGCTTGTTTCTATATTAATAACGTGTAAGGTGTTCTTGTCTCTTAGTTATATAATATCTATAACTATCTTATAGTTAAAGTAGCTTTTGTTTTTAAGTGTAAACTTAAACCTTTTTAGTACTAAGTTATGTAATTAATAATAATAATAAAACTTTTAGACTTTTTCTAGAATATTAATATTAATATTATAATACCTAGCCTTCTTTAAGAAGTAATAAAAATAGTTTATATAAGAATATCTAAATTATCTATAAAGCCTTTAGAGTTATTCTTCTATAAAAAACATATTAGCCTTTATGTGACTAAGGTTAAAGAATAGGTGACCTTATTTCTGTATAACTAGGATAGGTTTTTTATTTTGCTGTATAATTATGTTGTTGATGTTGTTGAAATATGTACCTAACCTGTTTGTATTATATAATGAAAACAGGAATAGAGTAAGAGTATTAAGGATATGATATATAACCTTTCTAAGCTAATTCTTTATTTCTATAGTGCTAACTAATATGATTAAGTTATTTGCCTTAAATTGTATGTTTACTGATCCTGGTCTCTAGGATATTGCTGTATAAGGGTTCTCCTATAGGTATATAAGGACTTAAGGTTTCTTTATAGTAGAGAACTTTATTGCTTTTATATCCTATAGTTTTTTTTAGTATAATAAGATATAAGGATTATATAATAAGAATTAATAGGCTTTTGATGTCTTTAGTAATAAAAAGATATTCTTTTTTGTTGTGTAATAGAAGAATAAAGAAGATGTTAGGAAAGCTAATGTCTTTTTATTTCTTATAAATTCTTTCTTTTTATTATATAATTTGTCTACTAGGTTTTTTTTTTTAAAGTTAAGAAGGTATAAGGCAAAATCTCTTTGTGGTTCTTGTTTAAGTATACTATATACTTGAAGGTATTGGTCTTTTGTATAATTATGTTTTTTGTTTAAATAATTTATAGACTAATAACCCTTTTTCTTGTATATAAAACATTTTTTTTTAGATATTATATAATTAAACCTAGGTTATAATAAAGGTTAACTTTTCTAAGGTTGTTGAGAAGATCCTTTGTTGTTTAATGGTTTATTGTATAATAGTTATAGGTAACTCTTGTTGTTAGAGTATTTTCTATTTATAAAGTTGATGTTGTGTGACATAGACTTTTTGTTTAAAGCGACTTGTAGTAATGCTCTTAGGTTAGAAAAGAATTACTTATATATGTAATGTGCTTTAAGATTACTTAGAGTAGTTTTTAGCTTTAGTATACCTCTGTACGCTTAGGTGACTTGTATATAAAGTATAATTTTTTCTTGAAAACCTAGGCTAAGTGCTTGTTATATAAGGGGTATCTTGTCTAAGAGTATCTCTAATATGTTTATTAGATTCTTGTTTGGATTGTCTTGTTTGACTTATGTAAAGGATAGACTTATCTAATCTGTCTAATAGAGAGTGTAGTTAATGTTAATATTAAAGTATATTTCTAATATATTATATATCTTATCTTATTTTCTTATTAGTCTAATATAATAAAGATAAAACTCTTTTATATAATTAGCTAAGATATTAAGAAATACTATATAATATTAGTCTTTAGTAATCCTAAGGCGTTAATAAAAACTAATAAAGACCTTTGCTTTGTTATATAGGATATTATATAGCTTACTTATATAATTCTTATTTTTTCTTTATTTCTTTTGAAAGATTAAAATTATAGTTAGCTTATATAATCTATTCTGGATTATTTGTCTTAGTAGTAGGTTATAAATGTTGTCTTTTTGATGTAAAGGTGTTATATAACCTTGGATTTATAGAAAACTTTTAACTTTTTATGTGAATCTTGTTTTAAGAGGTATATTTCTTAAAGCTGATTATAACTACTCTTATATAATTAATATTTAGGTTATCTATGTATTATATAAGGGCTTAATTAGCTTTATTGTTAGTTTAGCTATGTTTTAGGGTAAAGTTAATTTAGGGTTTTAAATAGGTATTTAAGTTATTATAATTGTATGACTTGGTGTAAGTGCTGTATAAGTAGAAAGCTGTTCTTCTTGTTTATTAAACTTTTTCCTAATCTCTTTGATAAATTTAACTAGCTATTGATTTATATTTCTTATTAGTAGTAATTAGAATCCTTTTAGCTTAATAAGTTATATAAACTTTGCTTTAAATATATAATAGACCTTTTTTTATTAAAAGGTAAACTATTTATTAAAATCTTTATATAATAATATTATTAGGTTTTCTTTTAATTACTTAAAATAAAGTATTTCTATATTAATATATGTAATATATGTAGTTATCTTTTCTTTAGATAGTGCTTATATAATATTAACTAGATTTCCTTAGCGTCTAGGATTTATAGTCTTTTTCTATATATATAATAGGACTTTGCTCCTTATACTTATTTCTTTATATATTAGTAAGTATTTATTAATATTATTATATTAGCTTTGATAATTGTTTTTTAGATCTTTTTAGGAAGCTATATTGTGTTTAGTAGTTGTTTTATATTATATAATGTTAAAATTGGTTTATTTAGTGCTATAGTGTACACTTTGTACTTTATATATAGTATAATAAAGATTCTTGTCTAGTTTAGCTTAGTAGGTAATAATAGGAATTTATTTTGTATAATAGTAAAGTAAAAGTTGTCTTTATTTTATCTACTTGGTTTAGCTTAATAAGTAATAATAGGTAGAATTAAGGCTTTTTAGCACAAGAGACTTTTTAGTATAACCCTTTAGGTATCCCTAAGGATTTCTTGCCTTATATAAAGTATAAGACTACCTAATAGCCTAGCTATAAAACCTAAGTCTTATCTCTTTACTCTTACTAATCTGTAATTACACAAAGCAATCGCACAGATTACTAAGCAACTACTAATTAGTGTTAAATGGATTCTCTCTTCCTAAGAGAACCCGTTTATATAATTATACTTGGGTTAAAGTTAAGGTAAACTAAAGATATATTTTCTATAATTATCTTCTTAACTACAAGACTTGGCTTTTGTACATGAGATATATGATCTTGTATATCCCTAAGTCAGTTCAGTATAAATATACTTTTGATCCCCTTAATAGATAACCGAGGGCCAAATATCTAGTCTGTGCCCTCTGCTATAATGTGTGTCCCTGAGTCGTGCGTGTTGTATAACTAGCTGGTGCTGTTATTTTAACATTAAGAACTTTATTTATCTTAACGTTTAATTCTTAAAGTACTTTATACTTATAAACGTTATAGTTTAATATAATTAGGTTAACCTCTTTATTCTTTTTAAGTTATAAGTATATCTAATACCTTCTTTAGTTATATATATTATATTAATACTAATTAAGATAACTTAGAATAAAACTTAGTTTACTAAAGGAGAATAGTTGTTAAGCTAGTAGTATATATAGCTATAGAGGACTAGATATAGAGACGTTATAACTATATATAACTATAAGTTAATTATTAAAGATAGTTTAGGCTTTAAGACTAGCTTTTATAGTAAGTATAAAGGCTATTACTGTTTTTAAAAGTTTGTTTATAATAAGATTAGTTATAACTTTAATGTCTTTAAAAACAGACTTTTTAGGGAGTATACTCTTAACTTAATTAGGGCTAAAAGGCTACTTTAAGGAATAAGGAACTATAGCTAGTAAAGAGGAAGTAAAAGTATTAGAATCTATATAATAACCCTTATATCTTAACTTCTATCTTACCTATATAAGTATTACCCTCTTAAAGGTACTAAAGTTTCTTTTTTTAAATAGATTAATAGGTAAAAGTCTTATCTATAAGGATACTATTATAATTATGTTTTTAGAAAATTATATAACAAAAAGCTTAATTAGCTCTTAAGCGCTTATTATAGGTTTTCCTTTAGCCTTTACTTTTTCTTTTATACTTTTAACCTTCTAAAACAAAGTTATAGTTTCTATTAAGTTATTATCTTTAATTAAGTTTCTCTTTATAAGGTCCTTAATATAGTAGTTTAGTTAAAGGATAACTTCTTTGTTAAGTTATTTATAAGTGTTAAGAAAAAACTTACTTAGTTTTTACTAAGTCTTTTTTTTAGCTTTAATTTTTATTATTACTTAGTATTTATTAAGTAAATACTATAGTAATACTTTTATCTTTTTTTTATTAAAGTAACCTATAAGCCTAGTTAAGGCTTTATACTTATTAAAGAAATCAGTAATATTATAGCTGTTAAAGGTAAAGGCCCTTTTAGTGTTTAGCGGTAATATCTTAATAGTTAACTAACACAGGTAATTTGTTCTGCTTTAATTAGGCTTAATAGACCCTTAGTTCTTAGTTATATTTATGTTAACTATTGTTAATAGGTTTGCTATTAAGAGTTACTAAGCCTAGAAGTCTGTTATAGTAAAGGAGTCTAATGCTAGATTAGGGAAAAGGCTTATGTTCTTATTAGCTTAATTAGGACTCTCTTTGTATTACTAATAGCCTAAGCTTAAGTTTTTACCTTTGCTTCTCTTAGTAGTTCTAAAGTTAAGAATCCTAGGACTAGTCTTAGACTTAATATTTATAGTATTATTAAAGCCTTAGTAACTCTAAAAAGCTTTATTAGTAAATAAGACTACTTAATTAGTTAAACCTTTAAGTTACCTTATATTAGTTATTAATAGGGTTAGCTTAGATATATTACTAATATTTTAATAAGCTAGTTATAAGAAATATAAATAGTATTAATTACTTTAAATTAATCTTAAAGTATTACATATAAAATCTCTTTAAAGTTATTACTTAGCTTAGTCTATTAACCTAATTAGACTTAAAAGTAGTATTTTATATATTCTTATAAGGTATTAGTTTATTATATCTTTAATTAAGTTTCTAAAAGGAATACTTATTAAGTCTAAGCTAATTCTAAAAGAATATTAAATTTCTATTACTACTAATCTATTAATACTAAAACATTTAGTCTTTATTAATAGTATAATATTAAACCTGATTAGACTAAGGCTTATATAATAATAAGCTTTTAAGAAGTTCTAGGCTTAGTTTATAGTTATAATTATTTTATAATTTATACTAAGAAAGCTTCTTAGTTTATTAATCTTAGTAAAAGGTATTATTTTTATTTTATTATTTTTCTTTTTTTTTTTATATCTTATAGGCTTTTTTCTTTAATTAAGCTTACTTAGTACTTACTTATAAAAAGATTACTTATATAAAAGGTTTATTTAGCTATATTATATTATTATAACTAATTATTTATTTTTTTACTTTTTTAAAAAATTCTGCTTTTTTTAGGTCTTATTTATTATAGTTTCTTAAGGTTAGGCTTACTTTTATATCTAAGACTAAGTCTAATTAAGTTAAAAATATTATTTTCTTTATATCTTTTTAATAATATATTTTATTATTTAAAGCTATTTTTAAGGTACTAATATTAAATTTATTATAAAATTAAAATAAAATAATAAAAAGATTAGTAGTTTAATTCTATTATAAAGTACTATTAAAACTATATAAGATAAAGAAAGCTAGTAAGTAAATAGTTAATATATAAACCACACTAAACACTAAGGTCCTAGTATTATTACAAGTATACCTAGAGTAACTAATTACCCTAAGCAACTACCTTAACGCCTAGACTATAAGATACTACTCTTTTTAGGTTCTCCTTAGCCTAATCAAGGCTATAAGTAAACTAGAAAAGTATATCCTTTATGTTTTATAGTTTGTTTAGATTTGCTTTTGTTACTAAGTAATATGTATATATATATTGTGATCTTTAGAGGAGGAGAATATTCTCCTAGACCTTAGAGGTCTAGTTAGGCCTAAGGAAATAAAGTAATAGTTACTTATTATATGTCTTATTTAGATATTAAAGTAATGAATTTATTTATATTTATCTAAGTGCTTATCTAAAGATATTAAGCTTATTTGTTTACTTAGTGATTAGATACTAATGCCTTTTTAATAGTATCTAACTAGAGTCCCTTTTTGTACTTGGAAGGGTTCTGCTTAGTCACGTCTGATTAGGCCTGTGATTATGTCTACAGGCTGATAAAAACAAAAACGCGAAACCTTACCCCTTTCTAGTACTTTACCTTTTTTTCTTTTTTCTCTTTCTCCTTGTCTAATTCCCTCTCTCCCCCTATAAACCCTATCACATTTATTACTATTTAATTAAGTTAATATAAAATTTAAATTAAATATAAGGAAATATAATATATAATTGTTTTAGGCTATAGCCTAGGCTCTTAAGGCTATATTAAAGTAGGCTTAGGTACTAAGAAAAGAAGGTAACTTTGAATTATCTTTATCTTTACTTGTAGTACTTGTAGAGAGGTTATCTAAGAAAAGAGGCTATAAGCTATCCTTTTTGTTGTTAACTTTTTTATTACTATAGCCTTTAGTAAGAAGAGTCTACTTTTATATATTAATACTATTTAAGATATAAAGGACTTAGCTAAAGGATAAATATATAAGAAAAGAAGAGACTATAAGCTAATTACTAAAGGAATTAAGGGAATTACTACTTTCCTTATTACTTTTATATATTTTATTACGCTTTTTAAGTTAAGTTATATATACTATAGTAGTATAAGTATATATAATAGCCTTTTTATTAAGCTTTAAAAGTATTTATTCTTAAATATTAATATTATATAAAAAGACTATAATATAAATAAATATATATATATATAATAAAAATAAAAATATCTTAAATATATAATTATTATAATAATAAATAAATAAATAAAAAAAAAAGGCTTTTTTATTAGGCTAAAAGAAAATAATATTATTAAAAAGAATAAATACTTAATATAATAATTAATTAACTAATTAAAAGCTATTAATCTAATTAAATTATTTAAAGGTAATAAAAAAAAAAGTAGTTTTTTTATTATTAATAACTAAATATAATATTATATAACTATTTTTTTTATATCTATTACTTTAAAAATAAATATTTATATTCTTATTTATCTTTTTAAAGTAATTCTTTTATATATAGCTATTATTAAATATATAATAATTAAAATCTATTAATTTACCTAAAAGAATATATTATAATACCTTTACGTACATCGTATAGCCTTATAAGATTTGCGCTGGGCCCAGATTAACTATTAGTCCAGTCCCTTTGTGCAGATCCACCACGCAGGATATGTATTTATTCGTTTCAGACAAAGCAATCCTGCACGTAGAAATCTAAGCCGTTTTTCCTTATGTCTTTTCCACCCTAAGTGGTGACTCTACGACATATATCATGGATGCATGCTTTGTATGATCTGCGAAGAACCCTGGGCATGTGTCCAACAGCGGCTAGGAAGGAGAACAAGCGAGTCTCCTTTCTCGGGCGACTGACTCCACGGTCCTGTCACCGAGTCGTCGTTGGAGTTCAGTGGCATAGCGGCCACTCCATTCTTTAGGCAGGCCAAATTAGTGACTCGGCTTAGCGGCACGGCGCTAATAGCTCAAAAATTTGTTGTCTTCAGATCTGTCGGTCTTGCCGCATACCATCAGCCGTAGTTGA
Organism: Colletotrichum spaethianum; assembly: GCF_022836535.1. NCBI lineage: Eukaryota > Fungi > Ascomycota > Sordariomycetes > Glomerellales > Glomerellaceae > Colletotrichum > Colletotrichum spaethianum. The sequence goes on along the minus strand of NW_026054772.1, from coordinate 1,729,334 downwards.
GCTCGAATCGGGTTGCAAAGCCAGGTTCCGTAGGTTCAACCTCTTTGACAGGGTGAAGGATCATTGGCGGTAAACAAGGCCGCCCATGCTCAACCTCCCAAAGCCTCCCACCAATTTCTGTATCAACGTACCCCATCCAATTGTTGTACAGCCTCGAGGGAGGCTCAGCACGGTAATACCACGTAGTCCCTTGGTACCTACGCTCTCTTCCGTAGCCGAAAGGACTACCCTCACCCCCGCTGCCCTTATCCCCGGAATTAAACCATTTATCCAGGAAAGTGCCATTCCAACCACGGTCAAACCAGGTAGGATGAGGCGCGAAAACGGCCTTGAATCCGTGCAAGAGAGCAACGGTCTGAGGAGTCATCTCTGAAGCGATATGGTTACCACGCAGATTTTCAACATGCATGATATCCAGAAGACGTTGGGAAATGCGGGATTGGGTAACAATAGTAGCCCGCCGCGGAAGGGTCCTGGGATCGGGATTTTGATCATCCTTGTAACCCCAGATTTTGTCCCCAAAGATCCAACTGCTGTTGACCGGGTCATAAATAGGACCCAGAGTGATGAGGTCGGCGTCCTCCCCGACCCCCCATCTATACGGGTCATCTTCAGGACTTGCCACTGGTGGCTTGGGACCGACGGGATGGATAAAAGGTACTTTGGGCGGGCCCCAGACCTGGCTTCTGCCGCGCGTCGCTTGTTCGGTATACATGCGAAAGTCGGTGTCGTAATTTCCATGGAACTCAGGAATGTAGTAGCGCTCGTTGCGCTCCCACAAACCCCTTCGAGGCTGCTTCTTGGAGAACTGTTCCAGGCGCCTCACGAAGTCGTAGCTATGGCCGACAACTCTGACGTCCATTTCCCAGTTCCAAATGTAATCGAATTCCGGGTGATCGATGCTGAACTTTTGCACGGAGAGCCACTGAGCATGATGAACAGTCTTCTCCTCCGCGTCCGTAAGCGCCGTGTAGACATCCCAGACGGCCTGGTCATTCCAGGGTTTGGTAATGCTGTGGAATTCTTTTGGGATATGCGTGTCGAGAATCTTTTGGCGCTCCTTGTCATCCCAAATATCGACCGAGTCATCGCGAACGTGTAAAAGTAGAAACACCTCATACTCCCCGCCGGACCGGAGCGAAAGCTCGGAGATGAGAGATCTGATGACCTGCTTGTCGTTCTCGGTGTATTTCTTGCCGGTATAGGTTCTCAACAGAACCGCCGTCCGAGCCTCGTGCGCTGCGTTCTCCCGAGTGTGCAGCTCGTCGTCGATCTCATTCCTAGGTACGGGCCCCGAGTTTTGCCTTTTCGCCATCTTCATTTCCTTCCCGTACTTTTCCGCAATGTCTGGATAAGTTGTCGTGAGGTATACGTTCGGCTTACCACTTCCGAACAGGGCGGCGTTCTGTTCCGAGCACTCCTTCTGCAAATCACCCCATTTGATGCTATCCCAATCGATGGGAAGACCAGTCTTGCTGTGCAGCTGAGGGGTCAGCCCGTACGGGCCAAGTCTCGTGTCGCGCTCGTAACAAATATTGCCGTCCATGTCTAGGGCGTCAAAGCCGCCCATACTCGGCTTGGGAAAGTCGCGTGGGTGGCCTTGGAAGACCAAGACATCTTCCACAGGTTCGCCAAGCGCGCCTACACATGGCACATATGGGGCGCGGTGCGTTTTGTTCCATTCGCCGCTGTTGTAGTTCGGGTACGGGTCGAAATGAACTGGCCGCTGGTTCGCGTAGGGCTGTTCTTCTGCAGAAGAGGGTCTGAAACGTTCCGCATGTTTGGCTAGCCGATCGTCTTGTTGACTCAAAGAGTTGAGCGTGTTTCCATAGATTGCGCCGCTTCCGGGGAGCCTATCATGAAGAAGTGTAAGTAACCTGTATACGGTTGATCGTGATGCGCGAGTCAGTGAATGTAAACTTACTTCTTGGCTGCCTCATACTCCCTCGCGAACTGATCTCGCAACTGTTGCTCATGATGCGACCTCGCAGCCTCTGCCTCCTTTTCATTCTTCTTTCTCTCTTCCTCCGTTTTTTCCTTTTCCTTTTCCTTCTTCGCCTCCTCTTCTGCCTTTTTCTTCCCCTTCTCCTCTGCTTGTTTTCTATTTCTCTCAATCTCATCATTCACTGTTTTCTGGTTTTGTTGCATTTCCAGTTCCTTGGTTCTCTCGTCCTCTTCCGTTTTCTTGTTGTCTTCCTGTGTCTGTAATTCACTGTCTTGCTTGAAGTTACCTTCGTCTGGCATCTCTGAATGTTCCGGTCTGGACGGCTCAGGTGGCAAGACCAACGGCTTGTTGCTGGACTCATCAGGCAGTGTTGTGGTGTGGCCGTGGCGCCAGATGACAATGTTCCTCCCATTGCGGATATAAGTCGTCCAAGAGGAGTAAAAGAGAAAAACAGCCAAAGCCAGAAATATGAGCGTTTTGGGTCGTGCCCTGGCCCTTAATGGACTTGGCTTGAACATGATGACTGTCTCAAGCATTAGAGGCTACAGCGCTCTGGTGATCCAGGACCCTGTGTGCAGTTTTGAGTCGATCAGCGATCGTGTGGCTTCGAGATATTGTCTTGGATATCAAAAAGAGATGTAGTACAACACGCCAGACTTTATGAGCCGATATCTTGACCAGTTGGCGCAAAAAGAGTGAATCTGGCCGTTCGTGGATGAGCGAAACTGTATCCGATGAACTTGGTGCCAGGGAATAAGAATTCCAGTGAGTCTTAAAGAGCATGTTCTCTGAGGGTGTCTACCGAACCGCTTCAAATCACAAGGATAGCCTTTCTATTCCGGTGTGACAAGTGCGTCTACCAAAACTAGATAGATTAAGGGTGCCGTCGGCAATATTAGGGCTGTGTGGGTTTCGAACATCTTACCTGAAAATCATGAATCACGCATAGCGTTATTTATAAACGAGAGACATACCTCTGCTTTAAATAACCTTTGACTGATCTTCTAGCCATATCAGTGACAGCAACAGCAGTCTTCTTGACAGCAGCCGCAACATTAGCCGTATAATTGGTTACGAAATCAGTTTCTGACTGACATTTTAAGGGGACGTATGCAAGATTCTTAGTGTAATGGAGTCTTACAAGAGTTCCTGATCACACCCTAAGGGGTCTCATTCTCTACAAGCATGATACATCGTTGGAAAATAAGGTTTTGACTACAGTTTTGATACATGCGGATGCTCAACAACTGTGGAGCCATGGCCGACTACAAGCAAATGTCGGGGAAGACTTCCTCTGATGAACAATTATGGAAACAGGACAAATCCTGTCCATTTCCGTTCGCGTTCGTGACTTGGTACTTTTCTTAAACTTACAGAACTAATTAGAGAGCATTTGTCGGTCGTTAGCTGCTCCAATTTAGTTTGACTTGAAGGAGTGATGATGCCAGCCCCAACGAAGAAATCAACCATTTCGGCAACAGATCACTTCTTGAGACGAATTGATCCTGTCTCTTTGAGATGAACTCGCCAAATTCCAGCGTCACGTCTCTCTGAAACCCTCGAAAGGTGTCCAAATGGCAAGGTCCAGGCGGTGGTCTAGGTTTGGGGTAACAGGATAAAGTTTGGGCAAGCAAGGACCGTCTATTGAAATAGCTTTATTAAACCTTTGTGATGGTGTGATTTGGCAACTGTTCCCTGCCGAGACAACCGTCTGTATCAGTAGCACGTAATGCTCTTGGCGCAACGCTCAACATCGTACAGATAGCCACTCACATTTCGCTCCGCATGAACCCGACTCATTCATCTTCTCGTTCATAAGCACTGCCCTGCTTTACTCTACCATAATCCTTAGGTCCCCTTCTGTAATGATATTTCACAGGATCAACCTAGACCGCGAACACCTGCCGGCGACTCTGCGTTAACATAAGACAATTTCCCTAAGTCTCGTGGGAAGTACTGGTGCCTGGTCCTGTCAATATTGCCATTAGGCTATCCGTCTTCATCCCGCATATGCCTGCACTCCCGGACTTTTGAGGACAGAAACGGATAGGAGGAGGTAATTGCAACTTTACAAGTGAAGCACACGTCTAGATTAACTCACTGAAACTTGCTTTTCTCTTAACAACGCTGCCATTTGCTCGATTTTGATGGTTACCACCCCCCATCGACTCTGTATAATTCTCCAACGTGGTAGCCCGACGCTTCCGGGGTGCAACATGTTAATTATGAAGCGTAAGGTAAACCCAGGACACAACGTCATCCTTCGTAACCTCGTAATTCGTCAAACAACACCTGTCACATCGTGATGTTGCTTCTGTAAGGATCGGGGCTCCTCTTGAGCGGCAATCCACCCCGCCCTGATGGCGTCCACCCTTTGCCGCACCAGACCCCGCGGCCAGACGACGTGTGGCTGGCCGTTATCGTGCAGCTCAGCTTCTTTTTTAATGGCAAAGGGCGCGGTGAGGCGCTTCGCGACAAGTTCGTGGAGCACCAAGGCCACAGGCATCGCCTGCTTGTCCAAAGTGCTTAGTATATGGTGGCTAGCTTCAGCTGGCCGCACGACGAAAACGTAATAAAGAACTTCTGGATGGTGCGATTCATGAGTCCGGGAGGAATGACTCTGGGGCTGTGGTCACGTTGTCCGGGTGGCTAACTCATTTGTTGTGGTGGGATCCTTCTGGTGACCGCCAGAGGACCTTTAACAACAAAAGTATGTCGAGGCGGCAGTTGACGCTAGATGGGGTCGAGTTCCCCGTCATCAGTGCTAAACATATTCCGGCTTCTATAACGAGATGCCCCGTGGTGGTTTTTAAAGACACCACAGGGCCGGAGCAAGGCGGCGGGAGAATTAACGCCGAGTTTTTGACTGAAATCCCGGGTTTCCAAATCCAAGATGCCTTTGCGAAGATGGTGCGACCCATCTCCGGTTGGTAGTTGTTAGCGCGCCGTCGTAAAGTTCGTTTCTAGTCAATAAAACACTCAAGAATAGCGACAGAGGCGGCAGAAGAGAAAATCCACCAAAGCACAGTACATGGTCTAATTCATAGACCAAAAGCTCTTGTAAAGGGCTTGGTCCAAGTTTATTCGATATAGAATCGCTTCTAAAAGAATAATACAAGTTAATGAAGCAGGACCTTGCCCCGCGACCACTTCGACGACGACGGCAGACTAGCGACGACGGCGCTGCCTGCCCCTCCCGCGCCCAAGCAAGAGCCCGAGCCTGAGCCGCCTGAGATGATACCCACTGCAGATTCCTACTACTGGTAAATGAAGACGCGACGCCGAGTCTTGCTTCCCCTCCCCGCTGGCTGTTCTGGGTAGGAAAACACAATCCTGTTTCACACCTTTGAGATTTACAACGTGGTCAACTGGGCCGACGACGGCGGCGACAGACTCTGAGACGAGATGAACGCCTGTGGCTATATCACGGGCTTGGACTGGTACAAATACGAGAAGGGCAGCACCGCGTTCAAGAGGGTATGGTTCAACCTCCTGCTGTTAATCAAGCTCGGCTGCGTCGAGCGCACCGTCAGATCCACGGGCGGTTCCAAGCTCCCCCGAGTCGACAAGTGCTTTATAGACGGTCCAGGGTTGAAGAGGGACCTAGGCGTTGGAAAGGCAGCCAAGGTCCCTCCGTTGGCTGTACCCGCGACGACGAAATCGACCCTGGTAGGCCCCATTTTTGTCGCGCTGTCGTACTCGTACGGCACGATGCCGCTGTCGCATTCGCACAGATCCCTATGAAGGTCCTCGGAGAGTTGTGTGACGGTGACTGCGACCATGGAGCCGTCCAACCCCGGCAGTAGCGCCAGGGGCTTCGAGACCATTGTCCGACGGACCAACATGCCCTTGCTCCAGGAAGAGATCCACACGCGGAGTCCTCGTCTTTGATCTTTCTGTCTGGGGATTGGAGATGTGCAAGAGTTGATATATATCCAGCTGTGAAAAGTTATTAAAGGGAGCTTTTGAGGCATTGTTAAGGCATGGTTGAGATTTGACATTGATTAGCCCATTACATATACTAAACAGTATTGTCCTTCCTATCATTTCAAAGGTCAAAAGATTCAATGGAATGGTCTCCAGCCTTTAAGAAATGGAGCACCTTATTCTTTATGAGACAAAGCAGATCAGTTCGTGACCAGAATGTTACTTGCACGAGTCAAGAGAGGATCAAGAACTGTTAAGATATCATCAACAATTATCCCTTTCTTCTCAGACGCTCTGGGTGACCAACTCGCTTTCTGTCCACCAACATGCCCACAGTTGGCAAAAGAGATTCCAGACAGACTTCTAAGACAGCATGAGGCAAATCCTTTAGTTTTCACATGACGACTTTTAGTTAAGTTCCTCTGAAGTTTTAGAAATGCATTTTATAAGCAGTTTCATTTAGTTCAGCCTACCACTCCTTTTACACAGAAATAACGCTTCATCAATTGAATCAGTAGCCACAGACTGTCGTCATAGTAGAGCAGAATGACATTGGGAGGTTTCTTGCTCGATCATTGCGTTATTTTGATTTCAGTATAGAGGGATAAACCTATCGAAATCGTGTGAATCCGCGATAAATGATCTTCCGAGCTTCGGATAACTAACTACTTTGCTAGATCCTCTGCCGGTAATCACGTTAGAAATGACTGTAAGAGTCTGGTATCGGACAAAGAATAGAGTCAACGAAGGCTACCCGTAGGATTGAATGGGTGACTGCCATTTGAATCTGTCTCTATGTATCCTGCTGTTGCTAACCGGCTTTCCCTGAAATGTCGCCTTGGACTAAATCATGTGAGAGACTTCCTTCCTTTTATGTGATCATGTCATAAGAAAAAGTAGGAGGGACTTTCTATGTATATGGCAGCTTATGTTACGTCGCCTTATAATAGGAAAATTCTTGATCCTACTCACCAAAGGTATACAACTACGTGTTAGACATCTAAAAACTTAAACAAGCACGCCACACTGATTAGAAATGATGGAAGGGTTTAAAATTCTCGTAATTAAGCTCTCAATGCGTTCCTTGAGATAATTAACACATTCTCCAGCTTCATGATTTGTTTACCGCCATTCCATCAAACAAGCCGAGTTGTGAAATTTTCCAAAAGTCCACATCTTCAGCAGGCATCTTAGAGACATTGGCCTTGCCTACTTCTAACAGAAGTTTGATAGCGTTGAGTCGATTCTGCTTATGTTCCTTGGAAAACCACTCTTTAGGCCTCCATTGAGATGCACTTGGAGGTGGCGTATGGCCCTCAATGTCTGTCGAATCAACGATGACTCTTCCTGTTTCAAGTAATAGCTTGACACATTCTTCTTGGCCATATCCAGCAGCCCAGGATAGTGGTGTGCAGCCATTTTTGTCCACGGATTGGACATTGGCTTTGCCCATGCCAATAAGTATCCTTATGGTGTCTCCATGCCCGCTTCGAACAGCCCAAGATAGTGGAGTTCGGTCTTGACTATCTCTAGACTCGACATTGACTTCACATGTTTCGAGAAATCCCTTGTTCGTTTTCACTTGAGCTCTGACAGCAGCCCAAGTGAATGGGGTGCGGCCCTGATTATCTTTTGCTTCAATGTTAACTGCATTCGTCTCAAGAAGCGCCCGGGTAGCTTCCCAAGTTCCATTTCCGGCAGCCCAGGAGAGTGGCGTGCGGCCAGCCTGGTCACCCAGGTCAACCATACTTAAACTTAAGTTAAGCATGAGTTGAATGGGAGTTTCTAGGCCCTTTTCAGCAGCGAGAGATAGAGCAGTCCGTCCATCTATATCTTGTGAGCTGATGTCGCCTTCTGTGTTCTTGCGTATTAACTCTGCGATCTCCAGGTAACCATTTGCATAGGCATAGAATAGTGGTGTACGGCCCATTTCGTCACGACAGTCAGCCCTGACGTAAGGATTGTCAACCAAGAGCTTGACGACCGTCTCACTACCAGACCCTGCAGCATACGATAATATCGTGCGCCCCTCTTCATCTACTGAGTTGACGTTGCATTTGTTAGTTCCGAGAAGTAGCTTCACAATCGTTTCGTGGCCCAATTCAGCCGCTAGCGATAGCGGCGTACGCCCCCCAGCTCCGCGATCGATATCGAAACGTCCAATATCTGAAATCAGGCTTGAGAGTAACTTCGTCATACCAAGACCCGCGGCGATATGTGTCAGATCATTGTCCTTCAAATACTCGATGTAAAATATCGCATATGTCTGGAGAATACGGTCGGCGTGTGCGCACATGTTCAACAGGTTATAATCCGGCCAGCCGAACAGACCGAGAAACCCGTTATTATAGGTTTCGGCGGCTTCGCTATGCTTCATGTGAAAGGTAAGACGAGTCAGCGCACGCTGGAAGAGAGGAAAATCCAGCAGCTCGTGATTGGTATGATTATCGATGTTCCATTGGTAGTTCCAAAACTTTTCAATGTCATTGAACATAACCATTTTGAGATGACGAACGTAACAGCGAACCAGGTAGCAGTGGGCAGCAGGAACTGATAATTCGTATGCACGAATAGTGTCGTCGAGGAATCGAAGGCCGTCTGTAACGAAAAAGTCCTTTACAGACTGATGTATAAACTGGACAACACGAGTGTTCCTGTCAGACTCTACAAACTCGACGAGTCCACAGCTGAGAGTTTTGATTCTTCTTTCAAATCTTGAATCGTCAGAAATGATGTCATCTGACTCCTGGAATTCTCGGATTGACTGTTTTGCCTCGGTGTCAGTCGCAATAGCCCATCTCAACTCATCAATTGTCAAGGGGAAGCCAGAGCAACATATCCACTGCGCCAACCTTAAGGTCTTCTTGCGATCATCTGTGGTCCGAATCAAAACAAGATTAAAACCGTTGAGCTCCTTAGAAAATTGCATAATCTCTTCTCGGATGCGGCGCAGTGATAATCCTTTCCGATTAAGTTTCAACACCTCGTCAGAAGCAAGGCGTGCCCATATGAAACTTCCATTGGCGAGATCAGATACCAGCAGTCGGGTTGCTGAATCCAAATCTTTTGGATACAAACGGTTTTCAACGAACGTAGCGATGTCCCTCCTGTTCTCGTCTTCCAAATTAATTGCCATTCTGTTTTCGGGTATTACCACGGGATAGTGGCGGCATGAGAGACAGATACTGAATCGCAAGCCTGTCAATGAAAGCGATTCGAGTTGTTTGGAGAGAAAATCAACTATGTCGTCTGCGACATCCTCACCAGCTTCGTCAAGCGCGTCAATGAAGAGTATAAGAGGCCTTCGTTTTAACACTCTCGGAAGTGATCGCTGGAAGAAGTCTTGCAACTGTTGTAGATGCCATTCCCATTTTTGGTCTACTTCACCAACAGTGTGAGTTTGACGATCAAAATGGGTTATCACTTCAGGAACAACCTCTGAGAAAGTGAAAAGAAGCTGATGTAAGAGTGACCGTAGGAGGCCTAGGAAACTCTTTTGCATGTCGTCGCCACGAGCGTGGAAAAAAAAGAGAGAGTAATGGCATCCGGCCCGTAAACATTTGAGCCCATCTGACGAGCATGCTTCATGAGCGTCGATTTTCCGGAAACTGGATGTCCTGCGATCCATAGGAGGCCACGATGTGATCGGATCCAGCTCTGAAACGTCTCGTGCTCTAGAAGCCATTCGCAAGTGTGCTGGGTGGCAATTCGGATTTCGTGATGCCGGCTATGCATGTCTGGGAATGCCAACGACTGTAGGCAACTCTGCATCACGTCAGATGAATTACGATGTTGTTTGAGAGGACCTAAGCTGCAGAATCAGTTCAAGACCACACTTTACAAGCTCTGCAAGGGAGAGGTGGTGACATACAGGGATTTTCAAATCGCTTGGGGACTTCGCTGGCGGCTTGTGCAACGAGTTCGGCAAGCCGTCCCTTAACGATCGGATAGCTTCCCCGGCTTTTGTCTTTGAATTTGACTAGGCCTGAATGATCGGTGTCTAGCGCAATGTTGTCTTCGTCTGCCATAGCGAATATACCAGTACTCGTAGCCGAAAGTTGTGTCACCAGTAATGACGGCTCGCCTGTCTTGCGCAGTCTCCCGTTTTCGTCAATCTCGACAACAAGTTAGCCCGCGTTTGAAATTCATAAACTATAGTGTCTAACCTCAAGCGTTGCAGAGAGCCGCAGTTCATAGAATGATATTACTTGGTAACGGCCCTTACAGCTCTGTGCGAAACGGGACGAAAGTTTTCTGAGGTAAGCTGACGGCTCGCCATGCCTCCCAACCTGAAGACTCTGTATGAAGGTTTCATTCGGCTGACCTTGAACAATGGCGTTCAGTGTTTCATTTCGCAGACCGTGATTCGGCACGCCGAAGAAAAGTAGTCCGAAGCAGGATTTACATAAATCAGACTCCTTATTTTTCCCCGGAAGCACAGCACGGATGAGCAACTCTTTGATCAACAAACCTCCAAGGCTATGGCCTATGAAGATGATGGGGCGATGGGTAGTCTTGATGGTCAGCTTTTGCCATTCTGTACCTCAAGGATATTAACAACCTACATCATCTTCTTGCCGGAAGCTGATAAGATGCTCCAAAAGAGAATGACCAAGCTCCTCTATTGACTGTTAGTTGATACTGCCCTGAAGCGTCGTATCATATCTATATAGTAAGATCCGAACGTTAGGTTGATCCTTGGGGAGGAAGTCGTGCAGCCATACGCAATCACTATCCGGTGCTTTCCAGGATCCAAGCGCATGACTACCAAGACCAGGCACAGCGATAATGCTGAGTCCAACGAGTCAGTGACTGCAGACATTCGCCACGATAGAACAGTATAATGTGGAAAGGTTCCTCACTCGACGATCGCGGTACTTGGACCTTGGTATAGAGGGGTAAACCCATCAAAATCATGGGAATACTTGTATCGATAGTCTTTCCGAGCTTCGGATAGCTGCTTCACCAGATCCTCTGCCAGTAATGACGTTTTAAATGAGACAGTAGCGCAAGCGGTTTCCTTATAAAATGGAACGACAGAGCGAACTGTCAGCGCAGTCACTGCCTTTTGTAGCACCTCGTCCTGGTCGACGATAGCCTTTAGGTTCTTCTCCAACTCATCAGACTGATCGTTCGGGATTTCATCCACGCGTATTGTCAAGCTCTTAATGTTCGGTTTCTGTTCCTGAACTTTCGGCACCTCGATCCTTCGTCTTTTGGGGTCTGGTTGGTGGTGGTCCTCCATCTGAATTCTCGATTGAGTTAGCTGTGGGCTTCCAGTCCTATAGGCGCGATGTGCTATTACCAAAATGAGGATCTCTGCTACCTCGAGCTGAGATACAGTTGCGAAGCCGGAGATTGAGTAGAAGTTTGCATTACCATTCGAAACAGAAGGTTTTAGGATGACAACATTGGCAGACTGCTGTCAGCATCTATTCCCGACATTATAACCTCCCAACAGCCCCCGCCCAGTCGAAAGTGAAGCGGCACAGTTCTCACGTGACATGCAGGCCTCGGCCGCCTGATCGCCAAAAAAAGCTCATAGCCGTGTGGTAGTTGCATTAGGGATCCTTCTTCCCAATGAACATGCCGAAGGCCTTAGAAAACCACCCTTTGTCCATGGTAGACCGTCCTGTATTACGGCGAGTAAATTGGCTTGTTTCAAGGATGCCATAGTGGTCGGAAGTAGCAGTTTTGTTGGGCGGGTTTTAATTGAAGCAGCATTTATGGTGTAATTGGATTTGGACTTGTTTGAGTTGCGACGCGTACAAGGCATGCTTTCTGGAAAAAAAGACATTTAACAATGCAATTGGAAGACTGTTACCCTCATGTTCATTCTAGCCATTTGCAGGTGATCTTGATATTCCGGTTGTGCCATTGGCTTCTTCTATTGCATGCCTGATGTGGCGGAAGAGTTATACTCCGTCATAAATCATGGTCCGTCGGGGTGCACATGTCCAGGTCTATCGAAAGACGGCGGTTTCAATCAATAAACTTGCTGGGGACAGAAAATGCTCAAGATTCAACGGTATGGCACAAGTGAAAAGAATGGTACAGGCACATCCCTCAAATTAGAGGCAAAAGAATTGTCAGAAGCCAAATGAAGACAAGAGATCAAGTTCAGTCAGTCTCAGTTTTGGACATTCCTCAGCAGCTTGATGAGACGCAAGTGAATGTATGATGCAAGATTCTGAAATACTCAAAAAGAAAGCCATTCCCATCCTCGGCATCCAACATACCCTATGTCTATAGTACCACAAACTCCATGCTTAGTGCCAAGTGCAGTCCATTCATCCACTGTCCCTTGCCTGTCAGTATCTCCCAAGATACCCGTTTAACATGTCCTTGACCCAGTGTCTAACGACATGCACCAGTCTACATACGTCAATGCTTCACAGCCCTCTGCGACCCAGAATTAATCAATGGGCGACGACGGGATGGGCTGGCCGCGGTCCTGGTTCAAGTTCAGGTTCAGATTCAGGTTCTTACGGCTGTCAAACAGCCTCGAAACGCGGTTCTCCTGCAACTGGTGCTCCGTCTCGTGCACCTTGTTCAGGTCATAGTGGCGGATGAGGAAGCTCGCGAAGAAGGCAAGCACCGCCAGCGCGACGTACACGCCGTGCACGCCCTTGAAGCCGAAGGCGTACGACTCCAGGACAGCGTCCTTGAAGGTGCCGTCAGGAAGGGTCTTGATGACCACGAGATACTCCTCGGCCCGCTGCGCAATGTCCTGCGCGATGCCCTTGCGCTCGAGCTTCATCGCCATGACGTTCTGGAACGTCGTGGACCCGACGTTAACACCGATGGCGCAGCCCAACATGCGGAGGAACAAGTACATGGCCGCCGCGTGGCCCGAGTTCTGGGGCTCCACGATGGCGCCGGTGACAAAGGTCTGCGCGTTGAGAACGAAGCCGTGACCGATACCACCAATGGCCAGGGTGACGATGTGGACCGGGAGCGAGGTGTCAACGTCCCAGTAGATGAGAAGGCCAGAAGCGAGCGACATGAGAGCCCAGCCGATCCAGATCGACCAGCGGTAGGCATTGAAGCGGGAAACGAGGATGCCGGAGATGATAGAGCCCGGTAGAAGGAGAAGGGTGACGGGGAGCATAGCCACACCAGCCATGGTGGGGCTATACTGCATAACAGAGAGGAAGTAGAAGGGGATGTAATAGAGCTGGCCGTAGAGCTGAGCTGGCCGTTAGCACATGCTTTGAAATGAACATTTGTGGAGTTGGCTCGACTTACAATGAATCCCTGCAGAAGACCGAGAACATAGACGGTGATAGCGCTCACGTCTGTGAAGAGAATCTTCTTCAAGAACGGGAACCTCGCATAACGGTGCTCGTACGTCAGCGTGACGATCAGACCAGCAGCGCCGATGAAAACGGGCACTAAAGTCTGCGCGCTGCGCCAAGGGAAGTCGTTGCCGCCCCAGGAGATGCCAACAAGGAAAGTCACCATGGAGCCGATGAACAAGAAGCCACCGAGCCAGTCGACGCGCTTGAGCTTCTCAGAGAAGGTCGCCGTGGGCGGCTTCAAGGTCAATAGGATGGGTACGGACACGAGAGAGTAGCCGCAGATGGGGAAGTTAAGATAAAAGATCCATCGCCAAGTGGTGTGCTCGGCAATGGCGCCACCGATGATGGGACCAATGAGAGAACCGACGGCCCAGGCCATTTGGCTTGCATATGGTCAGTTGACTGTTTGATTTCAGAGACGGCATTGATACTCACATGATTCCGTAAAGCTTTGGGCGGTGACGGAGGGGCACGATATCGGTGAAGACCACCAGGCTGAGCACATACATGCCTCCAGCACCGATACCTTGGACAACGCGGCCGCCGAGCAAAAGCGCGATGCCGCCAGCAACGCAGCAAAGGATTGTACCCACGGTGAAGAAAGCCAAGCTGCCAATCAGAATGATGGGTCGGCCAAAGATATCACTGAGAGACGCCAGGAAGGGCATCGCAACCGCGCATGAGATCAAGTACGCGGTGCCGACCCAGAAGGCTTGTGTAGAGGTTCCGCCAATATCTTGGATAATGGACTGCCAAGACACGCCAGTCAGCGTCTCAGTTCAAAAACAATGAAAAATGCAAAACACTTACCGGTAGAGACGTGACAATCACGTTGGCGTCCAAAGCAATGACAAAGGACATGATGGACAGCGTTGTGATGATGACCATCTGGTGCCTCGACGGCTTCCACTCGGGAGGGCTGACAGACTCATCCACCAGCATGGGGTCTGAAGCTCCTCGCTGGTCTATCTCCTTCGGGTCCTTGATGGCGGTATACGACGCCGGGTCGTACGCCGTCGACGAGTATGTCGACGTCGAGACGGCGCTCTCATGGTGTTCGCGGTAAGCCATCTTGAACGCTCGCTGCTTCAAGACAGTGCTGTACTTGCAAAAGAAGAATGGAAGAACAAGCAAGATGGAGAAAGGGAAAAGAGTGAATCAGACAAACTGCAGGTGCTCGCCCTTCTTTAGTATCTCCTTCGCAGCACATACCTTGTCGGTGCTTCTCTCCGCGTCTAGACGTGGCAATCACGTCCAAGGGCCGGTTTGCCGTGCGCTGGCGTATGCAAGGGGAACTCTAACAATATCGAGGTACATGATGGCTTACACATATTCACCGTAGGCTGCAGCTATCCCGAGCCTCACCAGGTATCACAAGTTCGGCCCAAAAAGGGCAGTCGGATACTCGGGGGGCGAGCTAGTGCCCACCGTCGCCGAGCTGCCAGCCTGACTGCGGCACGATTCGGCGTGTGCTTCATTTTCCACGACGCTGGTTTCTCGCTTGTTTCATTGGCGGCTGCTGCGTGGATCAGTGCAGAAATAACGCTCACTGACGCCACATGGTTGGCTCAGGGCTGAAACTGGTGTTGTGGTGAAGAGCTGGTGTGGGTGTGTAGAGTTTGTGCCGCCTGTTCTGGTATGTAGGAGGGAATAGGCGGTTTGATATCTTGGGATCAGGGCCTCGGACTCTGATCACTCAGCTTGTTAAGTTGTAGACAGCAAAGGAGAGCGCTCTACCGGTAGTGGTTCGGATCGGATCAAGCTGATAATGTCTTTGACAACACCGTTGAAAATGGTATTTCAGCTCCAATCAGGGTTATTTGTATCTGAATGCGACTGTCTGTTAGGGTGTCGAAAGTCTGACAAAAGCATGCTGCAATCATAAGGCTCAGTGTTATCTCGGCCGCCCAGCCAAACTGTCTTCTACTCAACTTGACGGATGGCTTGGCCAAAAACCACCACTTTGGTTCTAGCAGGTAGAATGCGACTCTAGATGGAGCTAGGTCGGGTAGGATATGCCGTACCCGTACCCGACAGACGGGACCCGTGCGTGCTTCATTGGTGCATACCGGTTTAAGGTAGCCAAGTGGCGGCCGTCTTCTGTTTTGGGTCTTATCGGTAAGTCGGGTTGGGCTGGGTTGTCGTTCTGGTTTCTTTCAACATCAGACGATCTGACCGGGAGCTCGAACAGACGTTCTTGGAACATCCCAGTCGCATAGGTTCTCCGGTAAGATACAAGCTTGATGGCATGTGGTTCGCGTCGTTCTCGCTTGGACCCACGTATGACTGATGCGAGCAGCAGGCTGTTGTTGAACTCTTGCTGGAGGGAAAGTGGCAACCTTCGGGCGATGGCCAGAGAGGATAAACTGGTGCGGACTCCCTCACCAATGATACGTGAGGTCGCGTAAACAAGCGGCTCTTTCTCAACTAAGGGAGGGTGTAGGCCGACGGGTCTAACGCTTTTCCAGTTGTTCCTCTTCAAGTCAAGAGAAGGCTTCCTTTGCTTTTGGCGATTCGCACACGTGCTTACAGACAGTAGGTGCTTGACCATATCGTCTCACGTCATCGACTTTTGGAAACGACACACAGCCACCGAGACTGTTTGAGCGAGAGGATCTTGCAGATGGTGAACATTCTCTGGCGGAGAATGTGTTTGAGCGCGCGTCAACATGCACCGTTGTACTGTGATAACTACACGTACGATATTAATCCCATGTTCGGGCGCGCGGACACCAGCGCAGGCCTAGCGCTGTCAGAAGAGAGATCTCTTGGTATGGCGCCGTAGGATCGCTACAATGTGCCATGAGACTTCCTGCTTTTGCATGGCGGACGTAGTACGTCGATGACGGCCAATTCTTTGTAGATACGGCAGTTGATCGACTCTTGTCATTCGAGTTGAAAAGTTACATCTAACACTGGAATCAACCGTTGAACCTGAGTTGATGGACACAGACAACCCGTTCGGGGGTATGTGCGCAGCTCTTGGCGAACAGGTATTATCGGACGAAAACCAACACCTAGGCTGTGCACAAAGAAAAGTTTCATTGCGGATCGAGGTGAGTGTCAAGGAGCGCGCCTGAGGCGCAGCCTGATTTGATCCAAAGTGAGGGAAATGTGCAGAAAATCTTTATTCAGGAGAAGCCGGAAAGTAAAAGAAACATTACACAACAGAGCGCTCAACTCGAGCCGAACCTTTATTTTCCAATTCCACGGATGAGTTGGTCCAGTGTCGGAACTGTCTTGCCGGTAGCCTCGACTCGAACATGCGATCAATTTCAGCCGGCGTTCGTCCCTTCATCTCTGGCACCAGGAAGAAGGAAACGACAAGCCCGAGAGCACAAAGTCCGGCAAACACGAAACCGGTCTTGGCTTTAAGGTTGCCCTTGTCGGGGTTGAACATGTACGGCAGCACAAAACCAAAGATAGCATTGTTCGCGCCGGCAGTAAACCAACCAATCCCTTGGGCTTTGGAACGCAGATGAAGCGCAGAGGTCTCGGCACTCACAACGTGCGACGCGGGCCAAACCCCAGCCCGGCCACAATAACAACGGCTATCAGTGATATGGCAGTGTACCTGCAAGCTGATGTTAGTGTGTGGTGGAACGTCCAAAGCACGTGCAATAACTCACCATACGGTTACAGGGCCTGGGAAGCATCCCGCGATACCCATGGCGGTCCACACTAGTGTCAGGAGCGACAGTGTGGTTAAGATAAGCCGCCTGCGCCCTATTCTCGAGAGGGTCCAGATGCTGACGATGTTTGCAATGAGGCCACAGACGAGACCGAGGATGAGGATGATGACACTCAAATTGGCCTTCATGCCGACCATCTGCACGAAATAACTGGATTTGGCAAGCAAGGTCAGACCAAATATGTTTGGTAGCGAGTTGGCGAACATGATGATCAACGTCCGCCGAAGATTGATGCCTCGGAAGGAGTCAATGTAGGTGGCCTTGGTCTGCCGTCTCTCATGCTCGATATTCCGCCGGATGATCTCGAGAGTATCCTCTGGAACCGCGCCTTGTACATCCAGCTTCGCCTGGGCCTTGCGGGCCTTTGAGTCTTGGTTCTTGCGGAGCAGGAATGTTGGGCTCTCGGGAATGAGGAAAGCCATCAACAACGGGAGGGCGGAGAACGGCCACTGCGATGCAAAGCAGATTGTGTATCCATTTTCCATGTTCATGCACGCAAAGATAACGGCGGCTCCCGTAAGCTGTCCGAGCAAGGTAAAGATGGGAAAAAAGGCAAGCAGTGGTCCTCGGAGGTTGGGCGGCAGGATCTCGGACATGTACGTTTGTGAGGTGGTCATTACCATGCCGATGGCCCCGCCCTGGAATCCTTTGCCTGCAAGGAAGACGCCGCGCCGGGTGTGGATATCGGGGGACAGGTTTGATATGAAGCAGACAGCCACGCCGATGGCTGACAGGAAAGAACCGACAGCGAGTGACGCCCGGCGGCCGTATCTGTCCTGGAAGATGCCTCCGATCAGGGAGCCAACCATGGAGCACCCAGGGCTCACGAAGTTCCAAAGACCGAGCCAGAGTGATGGCAGGATCCATTTGTCGTTGAGGCGCTGACCAAAATCTTGCCTGTAAGGGGCTTGGTTAGCCCAAGACGTCGGCACCAAGACCGGCAAAGAGCCGTATCAGGGAAAAAACACATA
The DNA here is from genome assembly GCF_022836535.1 of Colletotrichum spaethianum. Taxonomy (NCBI): domain Eukaryota; kingdom Fungi; phylum Ascomycota; class Sordariomycetes; order Glomerellales; family Glomerellaceae; genus Colletotrichum; species Colletotrichum spaethianum. The sequence continues at coordinate 1,711,498 of NW_026054772.1, read as the reverse complement.
CTGAAAGCTAGGCATAGCTGATGTGGTGCCAACTATAACATAGTCATAACCGTACATGAGGATGGCGGATGTCATTCCGACGCAGTAAAGGACGACACGACGCCACTTCTTGATGGACTGCCAAAGGGTAAGGTGGCCATAGTGGTTAGTTTCCAGCTCCGAGGTGCTGGTACTGGCTATACTGTTCACGGCCTCCAGCCGCCCCACGTTCACAAACTTATCGTCGCCCATAGTAGTGTGGTCGCTCATGGCATTTCCATTCGGAGGGCCCAAGGATTCGGAAGAAGTATCGAGGTCTGTTTGCCGCTCTGGAGGTACGCGATGGCTTATCTTTGACGTCAAAGGTGACGGCAATGGGTGACAATGACAGGAGGGGCGGGAGTTGTTGAAGAACGCATCTAGAAAATAAGGGAGCGACAGCATTTTGAGCCAGGAGGGTGGCATGCGGTTGGCGCCCACGAAGATAGGCTAACAACAGCTGGGCTTGGGTTCTAAACCGCATTCAGGTCTTGGCGATTCTCCGAGGTGGGATCCGCATAACCAAGACATTCAGGGTTGCATCGCAGCACTGCCAAGGGGAGTTATTTGCAACTGTGAACATCTGTGGTCCCCCAACGATGAGATATCTGCCCAATGGTTGGAAGATGGTGAAGTTTGCATGCTTGTTTCCGTCATGCTGGACACGAGAGCGGCTACTAAGATAGCTCACCGACATGGTTCACCTGCGACAGGCAGAGCGCAGCAGTGAAGATGGAAAAGAAGCGAGCTAGAGTGGCAAGTCGGCTCGGGATTGTCCCACCCATGGGTTGAATCTTGGGGGGTGGGGTTGCATTGATTTGCAAATCACCGTTGTGAGGTTCCGAGACCACAATCCAGTGCGGCAAATACACTCGCTATTATCGTTCGCGTTGGATGCTGTCAGCGGCAACCTGACAGAAGCTTTGCGCCAAGACGACCGGCGCGCCCAGACTTGACCAGTGGCTGATGGGCTTTTTGTTTCTCCTGGCTAAGGTTCCAGGCGGCGCATCAATATGCAGATCTCACCTGACTGTTGTGAATCGCGTATCAGACATGGAAGTCGAGCGCGTCCTAGTAGAACATTCGTTCAAAGGTGATAGCGCCGCATGCCACCATATGCAAGTAAGCCCTGGCCGTACAACGCTGACGAGGCGACAAATATTTGAAGATTCTCTCATTCGGCGATGCAATGCCGGTGTGTGATGTTAGAGCGACGTTAATAATCGCCAAGTCGTAGGCAGCTAGCATAGGATATCCTTGCCCTGCAACACTACAGGATTGGACATGACTGAGATATGCCCCGTTCGGGACGAACTGGAGGGTTCGCAATCCCTGCAGCACACCCTCTTGGTTAAGCTACGTCCGTAAGGTGTGGAGGCATAACCCACTCCAACGGGCGAAATGCACATGGACGGGGGTTCTCAGATGCAAGATGCGGGGAGGGCATCACGGTGCATGGAGACGGGGAGGCGTGGAAAGGCTTCCGGGCCCGTTGTCGGCGGTATGGGCGAAAGATAACAAGGCCGAGTTCCTGGGGGCGCTGAATGGGCTTCGGAGCCGGCATGGAATTCTTATTGGAACGTATTGAGTGATGGGGACGGAACATATGGACGCGGATGATTCGTCGGCTTCCGAGCGGTTCAAGTGGCTGACGAAGGGCTTGGGAGGCGGCAGCAGGCCTGCAATTTTTTAGTGAAAATTTTGTTCGAAGCGACGATGCAGAGAGCAACGCCAAGGGACAATGTCTCTTGCGTGGGCAGCCAAGTGAAGAGGAAAAAGCAACGGTTAATTTGCGAATAGATTGGAGGGGCAAAGGAGAGGAGAAGAGGTGAGAGGGCCGGTTGCTTGCAGCCTGCAATGGAAATAGACAAGTCGCCTACCTACGTCGATTTGGTCAATGCAGAATGGACTGCTTTGTTTCTCGCTCCCTTTTCCGATTTGAAGTGCTCGGAATGGAAATCGCAGCAACGGCCTCCTGATGAAGAATGTTTGATTGAGGATTGGGGTTGTTGATGGGGAATCAAGATGAATTCCGTGCACGTGGGTACGGCCGGATCCTTCTTTTCCACCTTCCATGCTTCGTTCCTTCCTTCCCAGCACCCCTCCACCTCTCTTCCAGTGGGTTGGTTGGGCTCCTTCTCCGTTCCTTCCTGACACCCTACCTAACTCTCTCCTCCTCCCTTTCCCACTTTCCCATCACCACATGGCCTGTGCGCACTACACGAAAGGCACGGGCCAGGAACCGCTCTAGCTCGAAGCGGGCTAGCGTAATCATGGGTGGATCCGACTCGTTGACATCACCACTGAGAGCCGCTGATGAGGTCGACGATGTACTTTTTCTGCGTCGTCATAGCTGTGCCAGCCAGCCCCTGGATCTGTGTTACAAGCAGCCTTGAATCGACCTCAAAACTTGCATCGACTTCAACGTACCCAATTTGACGTATAAATCAGGGCTCTTCTCCTTTGGCTGATTATTGTATGCGATTCACCTTGATTCTAATGGCGACAGCAACCCGTTCGAGCGCCCGTTTGGCCGCCACTGCAACCGCCACAAAGCCAACGGAGGACGTTGAATCTGCCGGCAACCGTGTCACCAAATCAGCAAAAGGCACTGCCCGGGCTGCGAAGCGAGATCTATCGGACAAGGAAAACACTCCCCAACCCGAGAAGAGGAAACGCGCCGCAACCAAGACCTCAAAGCCCACCCCGTCCAAGAAGGTCAAGACTGAAGACGGTGACGATGCGGCATCATCGGGCCTTGCCAATGTCCCCCAATCGACGCCAATCAAAAAGGATTCAATCAAGACTGAGAGCCCAGACGCCAAGACAAAGGTAGCAAAGTCGCCCGCTGACCTGAAGTCCAAGAAACTCAAGGCATACTCGCAATACGCCGACAAGTCACCGTTCCCCGACTTTTCTCACCCGACCCCGGATGAGTGCCGCTTAGCCCACCGCATCCTGGCTAAGCTCCACGGCAAACGGGAACGTCCCGCTGAGGTCAAGGCTTCCACAACCCGTGCCGGCTGCGGTGACTCACCGTCTGTCCTCGACGCCCTCGTAAGGACGATCCTGAGTCAGAACACCAGCGACACCAACTCAACCCGTGCCAAGAAGAGCATGGATGCCGTCTACGGCGGAAGCGACGAGTGGGAAAAGATTGTCGAGGGCGGGATTCCCAAGCTGCAGGAGGCCATCAAGTGCGGCGGGCTGAGCCAGGTGAAGAGCAAGGTCATTATTGGCATTCTGCACCAGGTGAAGGAGAAGTACGGGTCCTACTCGCTTGACCACCTCTTCAACGCCAGCAATGAAGAAGCGATGCAGGAGCTCATCAGCTTCCAGGGCGTTGGGCCAAAGACTGCCAGCTGTGTTCTCCTCTTCTGTCTGCAGAGAGAATCGTTTGCCGTTGACACCCATGTGTGGAGGATCACCGGACTCATGGGCTGGCGTCCCAAGAGCGCCTCTCGAGACGAGACGCACGCGCACTTGGATGTCAGAATCCCGGACGAGGACAAGTACGGGCTCCATATCTTGCTCGTTAAGCACGGCAAGGTATGTGATGAGTGCAAAGCCGGTGGCAAGAGCATCGGGAAATGTGAATTAAGAAAGGCGTTTCGGCAGGAGAAGATTAAGAGCGAGGAGGGGAAGCCATCGGAGCTTGACGAATAGCATTGTTAGTGAATCATCTTAATATTGCGTTTTTTTCGAAAGCGTTCCTGTAAAACAACTGCTTATAACGTAACCTGGCCGATAAAATAAATACAATGCTTGAACAACTTGGAACAGCTTATTACTGATAACGTTTAAAGTAATTCATCAATAAGTCACCACCGCTTCCCTATCACACAATCCAAAGAAATGTGAGCACGCAAAAAAGCTGCGAGGAAAACTTTTTTGATGAAAGTTTAGGGTACTCATAGCTCATCCGGACCGTAACCAAGTGGCAGCGGTTTTTCTAAGATCTGCTCGCGTATCTCGAGCTTATCACACTGGGCCGCAATAGCCAAGCACTGGGCCACCTTGCCATCTCTCTCATTGTGCATTGTGTTCACTCTGCAGCCGACATTGATCCGCGGTTTCAGCCAAGGTCCTATTTCTCCTTCTATTCAGTCGGTTTGCAACCCGCGGCCAGTTTCTGTGGTGCCGGCAAAAGCATCTCTTGATTCAACAACCTGGTTGCTTACAGGTAGGTTAGACGGTGTGTAATTGCATATAAAATAGATAGTAAGTACAGGTTGAAAAGCTTCTGCCCATGTGCGCTACTGAGTTTCGCCTGGCATTACCAAGTCAAAAACCGTGTAAATTTGGAACATTCTCAAAAGGTAATTCTTTTCATTAGGAGAAAGGTGTAAGGTGTTTCCGTTTTTCATAGGCGACAAGGAGGCTGAACAGCAGATCTGATAAATGTGGTAGCTTGGTAACGAGACCTAGGTCTAGTATATCCTCTCGTTTACCGGTTATAGCGTATTGTAGTGGTGATTTTTTATAAGAGCTTCGTAGTCAGATCAAGTGCCAAGGCTCGTGATAGAAACCTGCAAGGCTAGTACACTGCATGTGTTTGTGTGCAGGCCGCAAGCGTCGCATTTCTTGCGAGTGTAGGTAGAGAGTAGCCTTTTTTATTTTCTTTATTTGGGGGGGAGGGGGGTGATTGAGAAGCAAAAATTCTCATACATGAAATATTTGCATTTCCAGGTGTGTGATTTGAGCAAGAAGGTGATTGGGTTATGCTAGGAGAAGACAAAGGTCATCCCACTGGCAATGCGAGGAACAGATCTAAGACATATGCAAGACGGTACTTCCACTACTTTGGGTTAGACGTTGTCTGATATCCAAAGATCACTTATCTGCAACGATATCTAAGCATTCAGGGAGGCGATCAAACAAATACTTGTAACGCTTCTTCGTACCAGTGCTTAGCAGTGTCTAACAGTACAAGTCTAAATAGGTATAGAATTCAAAGAGATATCGGTGTTAGGGCATGCAAGGCGTGCTATCTGCTTCACTGCCATTCAGATGATACTGAAAAGAGGAGAAAATGTGAAGTCGTGAGTGAACTAGAGTCTCAATCATGGTAGCTTTCACGGGGGGGGGGGCGTTTTCATGCATTGTACACAAAACAACTCAAAATATTTTTGCAAGGGTATCTCAGGAATGCATGTAACCACTCAGCATGTGACGTGAAATCAACGCACCAGAAACATGGGTGAGTCAACAGATAATAGTTGAACATCAACAGTAATGAAAATAAATGAACGAGATGGCCGTTCAATAATTATTTGGTTCATACACAGGAACCAGCTTTACGTGTGCTCTTCTTGTCACAGTGCCAGGCCAGCCACTATAGATATATACCCAATTCACCCGAAAAGAAAGCGTAACAATGGAACTTCTATCCGAGGGTATATCGTAAGTCACTGCCTAAAATAAGGCATATATTCGTTTCCGCGTCTAGTCTTCCTGGACCGTTTTGGTAGTGAGGCTGCTGGGAAAATGGTTAGATTGAAGAGGCTCTCTTGCTGTAAAGAGAGTTATATTGTTATTGTGATGAATCGACAAATCTGAAAACAACCTAGACCAATGATTAACCATACTTGAGCTAACAGAACGTTTGTGGAATCCCTTGCTCCGTCGTAACTTGTGGTTCACAGCTTGCATGCGCGCCATTCAGAATACGATCCGAAACCTTCGATCGTCAGCGCTTCGGCGTCTTCCGGCTTAGTATTGGCCTCGCAACGTCAGAGTCTACTACCTTGCGGGTATCTCCCAGCTCCTCAAGCAGCACAAGCTCTTCAAGCAACACAAGCGGAACAAGCAGCTCAAGCAACACAAGCGGAACGAGTAGCTCAAGCAGCACGTTTCCCCTTGCTTCTGCAACGTCAATAAAGCAGCCGAGCGCCACCAACGTACCATAAATCGCGGGCCATGTCATTCTAGGCTGCCTGGGATCCGCCGCCGGTTATCCCACCTTCATAGAGGTTGGACGGGATCCAAATATGACGCCTATTAGATGCATCACCTTGGCCCAAGGTCGCCGGCACGGCGGAGTGTACCTCGAGTACGTAAACGTCGTTCGCACTATGACGTGTAACTCATGACTAACTCTGCAGCAAAATTTGCTACGGGTTCGAGTCCCTTGAAGATACATCTCTTGTACCAGAAATCAACTGTGACCTCCGTTGCCCTGGAAATGCTGCACAGCTTTGCGGTGGCATGTAGCCGGCGCTTCCCCGTAAGAAGAGACATTCGGACGCAGGTCTTCAGGAGCGCCGTTCCCGCAAACATCTTGCTCACTATCTACGGGGTCCTTGTAGATGTGCCTGGTACGACCATTGTCGTACCCGGGACGACCATTGTCGGTCCCAGCACAACCATCGTGATACCACCCACGGCGGGCATCGGCCCGAGTGCTACTATCGCCGGGACCGGCGTAACTCCTCTTGGGCCGACAACTGTTCCCCTTCCCGTGGTACCAAGCGGTACCCTTGCTCCGGGTCAACCCACCACTGTTTTCGGTCCCGACGGGGCTCTTGTTACCGTCACCTCCGTCGTCACCACCATAACCTACACGACCGTCGATCCTGTAAGGCCCACCGCCCTGAGTCCCGTCGAGCTCTGCACCACACTCTACTTCGAAGACTGCCACTGCCCAGTGCAGGCCATTCCCGAGGTGCCCATGGCCACGTACGAGGCCCAGTGCGACAGGTGTGGCCTGGTGGGAAGAGCATTGTCACCCTTACTGTCCCTATGGATCTCGGCTCAAGCGGTTCATTGGGCGCCAACAGGCCAGCATCCGGAGGCCAGCCGCCCAGTCAACATTTCGGAGGAGCCCTGGGGACTCCTAGCAGCACTCTTGGTGTCGCTGGTCAGGATGTCGACAAACCCCCAGCCGCACCCGAATTCCAGGCGGGGCAGAACGATGATACCGCTCCGCCATTCACCGGCCCCCCGGCTGGTGTAACGCCTGGCAGCCCAGCTAATGTATCCTCCGCCAGCTTAGCCGGTGGGCAGCTCAGTGGCCAGTCTGGGCAGTTTGGTGTCCCACTGGCTCTCCTAGTGCTAATTCTTCCAATACTGTCTCCCACGGAGGGGCACAGTACCCCGGAGCATCAGGCTTAGTATAGGGGCCTACTGGCACTCAGTCAACTCCGTGCAGGCCGAGCACAGTGGTTGTGGCGAGTACGGAGGGAATTCAATCCGGCCTCAGCGCAGCGTACATGTTGTCGTCCATCACCGCTTGTGTGGTCGCTCTGGCTTTTATCTTTGGATAACGAGGTCGTTGGCGTACTTTATTGACAGTTGGCCCTCCATTGCTTTCAGTATGGCTATCAGCGTTCTCCATGTCTTACATGTTATTAATCTTACTAATATTCAATACCCGTTCTCCTACGTGCTCCTTGACCTTTGGCCAAACTAACCCCAATCAATACACAAAAAATTCGCTAGACCCACTGTGAACCTTCCTCAGTTGGTACAGCCTGAATCATAGAGACGAGGTATTAAGTAGGTGGACAGCAAAGCGCAGTGGATAATTCCAAGACTCCTGAAGAGCCGCAAAAAGCCAAATATCCAACGCTCCTTGTCCAGCTACACCTGATCAACTTGACGCTTGTGAATGACAGCGGTATCATCAGGAGACAAGATTAAAAAAACGCGTTGAGGAGCAAGCGAGAACAAGACCGGCAGGGCCTCAGCTGGAGTTCTTGTTATCATCGGATTTGAGGGCGCCCTTGGCTGGAAACACGGTACTAAGAACTGTCTTTGCGGAGGGATAAAGAAGCACAGGATTAGGAGACTGGCCGGCTGTCATGACAATCAGCCCGTTGCGGAACTAAGAAGTTGGTGGCTCAAATTTCTTCGAGGCACAGAGCCCGGTCATTGGAACCGACGATTGACTGTATGTGGTGTATTTTATTGTTTGCCGGCACTGCGGGTAAGAAGCTAGCTAACGCGGGTGAGCGATTTTTGATCAAAGTTAGGGGGTGCGGGGCACGGGTAGTAGTTGGATCGATGACGACCAGCGAATACTTGGTATTGTAATTATGTTTTGGGTGGTTTTTTACCACGCGATGGTGTTATCCACATTCGATTTTGGGCTCCTCCGTGTGGCTTTGTGAGCGAGGACATCGACGTGGGGCAGCAAGCAATGCATCATTACACGTAAGTGCCGTTCTCTTGATAAGGTTTTTTGGTTTTAGCTTTGACTCATCTCAACGGATTTATCAATCACTCACGAGTTGCTAATACGACAAGAGCTATCAAGGGGCGCCTCCATTCCCATCATTCCTAGCTGCCGCTCGGGCCGCACAAAAGGCGAGTACCTCAAACTGAGGGAGCGCGTCGTCGAATGTTACCCAGTATTTCTATCCGAAGACATCGCTTTCAACTGCCAAGAAAGCTCCTCGTGATTTTGGCTTTCGACATACCGACTTGTTGGCCACGCTAAGCCAAGCCACAACGGCTCACCATGATCGCCTCTGGCCACTTCGGTAGGATTTGCGCAGAGTTAGGACCAACACGGTTGCGCTAAGCTGGGGGAGCTGGAAATCCTCAACCGACAGGGATGCGAGCCGGCCGTGCTGTCGCGTTGCTGGAGTCGCGCTCGAGGTGTTAGTTTGTTCCCCCGTCATGGACAGCCTCCCCCTGCCACTGCTGCTTGCCATGTGTTTTGAGAGGGATCCATATCGGCCGATTGCGACCCAAGCCTCTTTGCCCAGCGTTCGTGTATTTATGATTGATACCTCATGTCGGTGATTGCAGAATGCAAATCATCCTACGACAATGGAATGTCTTTAAGATCCGCGAGTTTGAAGTTTGTGTAATTATGATTTCCAACGGTCTGACTTATTGCTGTTTCTCAAGTGAAACTGCATCGAGATATCGATTGTCGCATCCCGCAGAAGGGCCAAGATTTCTCAGCCCGAGAGAGCTTTTCGGCTTGTCAAAGGCACGCTTGATCGTGACGTCAATCAGCCTCTTGGGGCGTGGCTAAAGAACCCGCCACACCAATTCAGAAAACTTCGACGAAGTGTTCGAAGCGTTGTTTCGTCGAGCCGCACCTTTCGTAGCCAGCTCCGGACAATCCTGAACAAAGGGATCGTGGTTGCGCGGGAACGCGACGCGAAGACAAGCTTATCTCCCACGGACACTCTGATGTGCATCTCCAGGCGCACAATTATGTAAATTTGCAAGCCCCGGTTTGCCCGAGCTTCCAAGTCGTTTCTTAGCGGGAGGCTTCGGCGGGCTTGAGACGGCGCCATTGACATCGATGCGCCACGCTACTGCAGGTCCTTGGCGGATAGCCAGCAACACCAACTCAGGAACCGCCAGGAATGGGGATCATTCACTCGTTTCTTGCTGTGGCTCACCTACAGCTTCCAGTCCTCGGACCAGACAAACAGCACCCGACTGTCATCCTGGTTGTGAGCTAAGCCAATTCTACTGTTATGCGGCGAGCCGTTCCAAGCTCAGGACGTATTCCCACTTTTCGATCTGCCACTAATGAAAGGAGGGCTCAGATGCTTTTTTCCGATGTCTTGTTTGCTCCAACACTTTACGTAGCCGGTTTCTGCGGGTGCTCAGTGACGGCCAGATGCATGCTATCATCTACTAAGACGTCGGGGGTTGAGAGTTGTTTGCTTTTCCTCCTGATTGCCGAGGCGCTACCAGGCTGCCTCCGCCCTTGCATGATGTATTGCCCGGTCTGAGTTTGTGCAGCTGGATCTCGAGCCAAGGGAGCCCAGGGAGATATAAGGACGCCTCCATATCCCGTCAGTTAGAGAGAGAATAGTAGATTCTGAGGCACGCAAAGCAAGATCTCCATCCATCATCCGTTTCTCACTCCGCAGTCTCAGTCGTTGACTACGGGCATTACATTCGCTGCAGCACACACTCACTGATTTTATCAAGATGAAGTTTTCGATCGTTACGTACTTCGCTGTTGCGGCATCGGCTGCCGTTGTCGACACCGACAGCGCCATGGAGATACCTGCGGCTCTCGAGGTCCCTGCCGTGCAAGCCCGCGCCACGGGTTGTAATGCCGACAATTGCCTCCGTGCCGTGAGGGCCACTCGCTACGGCACTGCTACCATGGAGCTTCGCATGGCTGAATGCAGCTCATTCCTCGCTGTCACAGAGACCCCAAGTGCCTCGTAGGTTTCCTTACACCCAAGTCTTTGGTCACTTCAGCTAACACGTTATCAGTACCGTCTACGTTACCGAGTCCAGCATCGAGACGATCACCGCCAACGCCACCAAGACCATTTACCAGCGTCAAGCCGCTGAAACCTCCATCTCCACCAAGGCTATCCCTGAGTATGCCTCCGCGTGTTCGGATGCAGCCCGCTACAGCTCTGCTTGCTCCTGCTTCGGCGCCACTGCCGCCACGACCACCATCCCAGCGTTGACCGTCACCTCGACAGTGTCTTTCGTATCAACCACGACCCTCGCACCCTTTGTCAACGTCACCCGCCCTGCGCTGTCCTGCAGTAAGGTCTGGAACTGCGGCGACTCCACGATTCCCCTCTGCTCCGGCGAGTCTGGCTGCGTGTGCTTTAAGACCGTCGAGGGACGCGACGTTTGCGCCGAGCCAAACGAATGCGAATCCAGCTGCGACACGACCAACGACTGTGGCAACGGCGAAGTATGCATCAAGCAGAGCTGCTGTGCTGGAGGCACTTGCATGAAAGTCGATGTTTGCTTGAACCAGGTCCAGCCGAAGATGATGTTCAAGAGGCGCAATGCTGCCTGGATCAAAAAGCAGGTTCGGGCTGATTTGCACCACCTCAGCTTGGTTCCTCACGACTCGGAGGAAGAAGCATGATTAATTACCCATATTTATTATAGAAACGAGAGAGATTGGATGACACATGCAGAGTCGTATCCTGGTACATACATAAGAAAGAGACATACCCGTTGTAGACGTCTATCACAAAATCTATTCAGCCATTATGAGGCTATGTTTTAATCAGTTTAAATCAATCAGAAACAGCACGATTCACCTCAAAAACACATCCTCTGTTTTAATTGGAAACTGAGACCGTAGGATTGAAAATTTGTTGGGGGTCTGTGATAAGCTTTGGGCTGGGCTTGACTCGCTGCCTCCCCTTAGCTTTGTCTTTCATAAAGCTGAGCATGTAGGCTGTCGGGGGAACAACGGCGGCATCTTCCGCAAACATGAGAAGCGTTTGCTTATTGGGGCTGGCCAAGTCTGCACTTTAATCCGATGGACAGGGGCAGTTGCATTAGCCTCCACGCATACAATGAATATGTTACAAGCCATTAATTTCGGTGTTGTCATTTCGATCCAGAATGTTGTCACCATTATCTGGAGTCTTCTTGGTCACATATGCGCGAAGCCCAAGCATATTTCGTCGATGCTGTCTTGTAACTCCTGAATGTTGATCGGCGGTGCCTCAACATGTGGCAACGAAAGATTAATCTTTTGCAGGCCACGATCCCGTCATGTGACAGTCATTTGTCAAAGGCACAAAGTACCTCTGCAATTTCAACGGTCAATCGTGTGGTTCAATCATGAGGTACTCATGAGACATGATACTTGTCCGTACTAGAGGATCTCTCCGAGGTTGAGGAACACATTTCATGGGTTACTACAAATCAGCTTACCTTAGCTATCCTTTGCAAATCAACCACCCTCATCTTAGTGCCAATTGAAATTTCCAGTCATTTGTACCCGGACTGCTGCACCAGCCAATCCTCAGTTTGGTGAAGTCACGACGCAAAGATATGCTCATACTTGTCACTCACGCAACATGCAACATCGTGCAGAAGTTGGTCGACAATTTACCCATCAAAGTCCAGTAAGACGACTTTCTCAGGCAAATTATAGCAGTTCAATGTGTCGTTAAACTCGCAGACTTTGTATTGAACAACGACTACTGTAATATCGAGGCTCTAGCCGACGCCTTCGTGACACAAGTGCAGTAATCTCCGCGTGTGGCATCTTCCCTGCTGAGCTTCAGATCAACAACCATCTTCTTCACCTCAGAACTGCTCAATGCGTCATCGTCCGCCAATTCGTCTTGTAGACGTGTGATAATGACTGAATCCGGGGTCTCCTTGGTATGCTAGAGAGTTTTGCGTCGTTCGTTGCCTCCCGCTGCGTGGCTAAGATCAGCTACCCTGCCTCACCGCTTGATATCTTCACCGGGATTTTGACCAATGTCTTCTAAGTGATGTCAGGAAAGTCTTGTGGTTCGATCGGCAAGAGCGTCTATTGGAACAGCAAAGAGGAATCCATGAGATCGCGGAGAGACAGAGGTAGCCCGACGTCTTGGGCCACTGAAAGAAAGGTAGCTGAGTTTGTTGCAGTGATAACCACGAGAGATGATGACGAAGTACTGTGCTTAGAGCTCACTTGGTCAGGGACTTTATGAATGCATTTGTAGAGGTCAAGGGCACTAAGAGTGCGCTTCATTGCAGGGGAACAGATAAAAATACAATCTTTAAAAGAAACTCGCATGGAGACTCAGGAGCGTAATTGACTTAGGGTTCTTTCCAGTGCGCAGCGTACCGCTATCAGTATCACACCAAAAACGGACACGGGATATGGAGAATGTTAACGGTGACAAGCTTGACGTTGAACCCACGCCATTGGAGGAATTTTTGCAGAACGACATCTAAATGTCTCACTTTGGAAAAGATTATCGTCCAGAAGCTTGATCTGACGTTTGAGGTTATGCACTTGAATCAAATTAATCACGAAGGTCTCTGTCCACAGTTGCCATGATAGTGCAAACTTTAATTATCTGCCGCTATAAATAAACCAAGTTCGCGTCAAGGCCTTGCCGCAATTCGCGAGGTTGCAGCATCCCAAGTAGACGGCCGGCTTGGGCACTTTCGTCATTCTGCAATTTCGATAGTCTCATGTAGTCCAATCGCATATCTCAAACCTTCAGTGCCCGATGCACAGCTGAGGATTTTGTGTTTCACAGCAGACTCTCTGCGTGCCGACGAATAGTTCTGCCATCTGCGGATGTTTCGGCGGGGTTTGGCGACATTTTGCTTAGCAATCACGCACCATCACGAACTATGTTGCATATGGCGTCTTTCATTGCGTCTACGTCGTGACTGAGCTTATTAATCCGGCGCCATCGGCATGTGCGTCTCTACCGCTTCACCATATATGTAGGAGGTGGAATACCTATCGCCTAGGTTATTCTGATCATCTTTATCCGTAACGACAACAATTCCCTCGGCGCTTAGCTGAACTACAATATTTAGATTCGGTCGATATCCGATACCCATAGAACGTTCATAATATCAAAGCGCCCTCCTGTTTAACCACAACATGTCTCATTCGGCCGCTGTTCAACCCGCACCCAAAGCTCCACTGGAGGTCCAAGACGTCAAAACCCCACAGCCTGGTCCGCACGAGCTTCTCATCAAGAACGAGCTCATTGCACTTAATCCGATCGATGCAAAGTTGGCGAAACTTGCTCTCTTCCCCATTGAATACCCGGCTATCCTCGGAGGATCTTATGGAGGCAAGGTCGCAGCCATTGGCAGTGAGGTTACCAACTTCAAAGTCAGCGACACGGTCGCTGCAGCAAAGGCTGGCGGCGTCTCCGGAAACAAGTACAGCAGCTTCCAGAAGTATGTCGTTTCTCGAGATGTTACCACGAGCAAAGTTCCGGAAAGCGTCGACCTCCACATCCCAGCGGGATTGATCGGCAACTTCACTACCGTTGTGGGGCTATTCACAGAGCACCTTCGTCTTGAGAGGCCTGATCCGGTCGGCAAAATGTCTTCTAAGGGCAAAAAGATTCTGGTCTACGGCGGAACATCTAGCTTCGGTAGCTTTGCGACGCAGTACGCCACCCAAGCCGGTTACGACGTCGTCACTACCACTTCCCCGCAACACAGGGATTTCGTCGCAAAGTTGGGTGCTGCTTATGTTGTTGATCATACCCAGTCTCACGATGCGATTGTAAAGGAGCTGGTTGCGCAAGGGCCCTACGACCACGTTGTGGACTCCATCTCCTTGAAGCCCACATACGCCATCACCACCGAGGTTGTCGCGGCACAGGGTGGTGGAAAGGTATACGGATTGCTGCCACCCTCAGATGGTATTCCCAAAGGCGTGACTGCGGAGTTTGCATCCTGGGGTGCACCACTGGCTGAGGAGAAGAATGCGGAATTACTGCAGTGGGCCTTTGGGACCTACTTTACACAGGCCATTGCTAAAGACAAGATTGTGGCCTTGCCCTCGCAAAAGATTAATGGTGGATTGGGCGGACTGAACGAGGCAGTTGATGTTCTCTTTAAAGGAGTCAGTGGCGTAAAGGTTGTTGTCGAGCTTTAGGTTTGGCAGCTGCCACAAAGCTATCAACGCACAATATCTCAATGTAGTTATAGAAATAATACAAAACTTTCCGTCAGTTCTACTGGCAGTACACATATCGTCAAAGAGAACCTGTGTTTCGCATCTAGCGTTGTTGATTTTGATTGTATTTTATCTCCTAAGTTGTAGTCCAGCAACACATGGGCTGCTGTTCTACATTTTACTGCCCACTTCATCAAACCAACGTCGAAAACCGGCTGCAAGCAGCGGTAGGATATATATACGAATATATAAGACTGTTATTACATACACTTAGATTACCCCCTCCGTTCGCTACGATCCGTTCGCACACAAGACTCCGCCTCTATACGAACCAAATCATTCGGTGGAACGAAGAATATGTATTCGAACCAACGGGTGTTTTGAGTCGCAGGTGAGCTTCCTGAGCTCGGCGGAGAACCTTGAATGTTCGTTAAGCAGCGGGCGCGGCAGGAGTTGCGGCGGGAGCTGCAGGCGCAGCTGCTGGGTCTTGGGCAGGGTTGGCGGCAGGAGTTGCGGGAGCTGCAGGCGCCGCGGGAGCTGCAGCAGGGGGCGCACCGCCGCCGCCGCCCTGTTGTGCCGGTGCCGGAACAAAGGCCGCGTTTGCCAGCGGAATCTGTCCGACGGATCCACCGGAGATTGTAGTTCCGTCAACGTTGGCCTTTGCCGCCGCCGCCAATTTGGAGTACTGAACGACTTGGTTCGCGTTGGTGCTGTGTAATTCGTAAGTCCTCGTGTTCCAAGCCACCGAGTTCTTCCACTACTTACGGATTGATAACCAGGACCTGGCCCTCTTGACAATGCGGCCCCGTAGCGCAGTACAGAAACATCGGGTCGGCACTCGCAATTGGCATGTTGAAGGTTCCGACCATGGCCTGACCGTCTTTGAAAGGGATGTGGCCGCTGTGAATAGCAGCAGCGTTTTGTGCCTGTAGCGGCTGGCACGCGGAGCCCTCAGCGCTCTGTGTTACGGTATGGTTACCGTTGCTGAACTGGAACTGGACAACATCGCCGACCTGAGCCTGAATCAAGTTCGGCACGAAAGTGTCTTGTGCGCCACCGACTACTACTGGGATGAGTTGGTTGCCTTGAGGGGTCGCTGGGGCTGCTGCTGCCTGTCTCCTGACTGCGGTTGTTGTTAGATATCGTGGCCAACAGCCCAGTATGCTATTCAGAAAAATAAGAAAGCTTACTCCTAAAAGGACGGTGCGGAACACCGCCCACAACGGTTCCATCAGGAGGGAAGGGGTCTCTCTTGGAGACAGGCTGAGGCATCGCGCTGATCGTGGCAGCAGCCATCAAGGCCCAAGCTGAGTTGAATCTCATGTTGAATGACAAGAATGGGAAATCGGAGGAAAATCTGCGAGAACGACTGAAGTGAACACTGCTCAACAGTGACTATCCCCAAATGCGATTAGAATATCTGTAAATGACTGTAAAGACCGGTCTCGATGGAAATCACAGCTAATCCTCACTGGGAGGGTTTTGTGAAAGGGAAGAAAGGGAAGGTGTGAAGATGGAGACAAAACTTAAAGTTCGAGTAAGTCTAATTTTTGGATTATATTAGCATTGGAATCTAGCAGATAGACGTTCCGAAAAACTCGCACAGCCACGGACCAGCAAGACTCTTTGATGGGGGCTCTAGGGGGCCTTGGTAATCATGATAACGGACACTGCAGACACAGGGGGGAGAAGAGAGCGGGCCTGTTCACGGCCAAAGAGACGCAAAACAGCACCTACGACGAACTCGTCCTCGGCGGTGATGCTGGACATCTGTAATGCTTGTGATGCCAAGATGTCTGATGTTGTTCCGCGACGGTTTGAGGCTCTAGCGGGCGATACCCCTTCGGGAAGCCAGAGCCTCACAGGGTGGGTGGTGATCTGGCGGAAGATCATGTCGATTGGATCGCCGCCGTCCCTTCTCTCCACCGGAGATCATGGGATGGCGTGAAGCTGTGTTTCTGACTTGACATGTTGGTGGGGCCGAGGTGGGTGTATGGAGCCGATAAGAGGCCCCCATTCGGGAGCTTTCCATGTTTCATGTCGACTTCAGGTCGTTCCCTTGGGTCTTGGTGCAAGTTCTTGTCGGCTTGTGTGACGGGCAGCTTGGGAGGCCAAGATCCAATCTCTGTGTTTTGCGACGGCTTGTCATGGCTTGTCAGTATGTGGATGGCAGGTCCTTGCCACGCCAAACACCGACGCGCCCTCTCAGTCCTTCGGCAGTAAGCGTCGGCAGACCGCCACGAGGGCCTGAATCACCGCTTAGTCAGTTGCCAACGCCGGACGAAAACGATCCAAGATGAGACGAAAAGAAATGTGCAGTGCTCGGCGATGATCCGACAGGCGTGCGTGGGGTTCGGCCGCCGTAAAACGTCCGTGGGCCCCCTCGCGGTCTCGCGAAAACTTGACAAGATTGACGGGACCTAAGAAGATCATCTTGAACGATCGACGTTCAAGACGTATCACTTTGTCGTGCCCAACGCTCTCCCAGTGCCCATCGACACCAAGAAGCCGCGCCGACATTACGCCCTCAGGTCGGACTGGGGAGACGCGACAGACTGTCACGGACATGAGGGAGCAATGCGCTAAGTAGTCAATACGAGCTGCCATCCCACCCTTCGGACTTCCATCATCACAATCGCCCCACCACTCCGACCTGCCAAGACATACCTCGGACACGGTTGATTCTCGGTATTTCTGTTGCATTCCTTTCTCGGCCTTCGTTTCCTCAATGCCTGTGTCGCTCTTGGGGAGTTGACGAGGAGTGCCTGGTTGGAGGGGCAGCTCCGCACAATATCCGCTACTCAGCCCTAGCGTAGAGTAGGTATACTTTTCTCCGACCAGAAATCGTAGCTACGAGTAATCCTATGGCAAGGTCGGTTTGTAAGCTTCCCAATCATGCTTTCACCTGCATCAGGCATTTTGCTTCCGGCCGGTCGGTACGATCCGATCTCCAACGTTGGTTCCGTGAACGCTCTTGTAGTCCTCGGAATGGACGGGTTGCTTCCACAAACCTCTCCTACCGGGCTAACCTTCCTCAAAGGAATCATTCAATGCCACGGGCTGCTGTGTCCATACGCTCGACTGCCGCTCTCCATTAAACACCGACAATTGTAGCGCCCACGTGGATAGTAGTCCAACCGAGTGGCCCGTCCGTCAACACGACCTAGCTCTCCGTCAATGTGACTTAAGCAAGCTCGCAAGAGAGATCAGGTGATTTTCTTTGAAAGTAAAGTTGCAGGGATGCAGAACCATTGGCCCACGTTTTGACCGTTCTGTTACTTTGGATATCCTGGTTTTGGCTTGAAAGGTATCGGTAGCCATCAATATCAAGATGTTGAGAGGTACGTTACGTGCTCACCGCGCGGGAAGAACGACGTCCTGGCAAACCTCCTTGTTGATCCATGCTGAAAACACGAGGCATTGAACGTCGCGTGGCCGGGAGGTGGGGGTGGGGTCTATTCCTCATTGAGCCCAGCTTGGACAGTTGGGCATGATATTCACCGTCCAGTCTCCAACGTCCACCACACCACTTCTTAATCCATCTCAATTCCCCGGGACCGAACGTATATCGACATTTCTCAGCAAAAAGGAAATACAGTGGAGGCCGTCTTCGGGAACTCAGGAACCCGTCCATGCCCGCCACAAAAGATTTGATGACGTTTCTCAGGTAAATTGCATCATACTCTCTTGATCGGATGTCTCGACGAACTGCGTCAGAATCACTGTCAAACAAGTGATTGCAAAGGTTGAACTACGAGACATGACCCGTATCTGGAACTCAAGCCGATCCGGATCACACCGAAATTGAGCTCGTGCATCTCTGCCATTGCGGTAGTAGTTCCGACGTTTCGATCTTTGCTAATGTCCGGACCCAGTGAAGATATATCTGGCTCACGCAAGGCGCCGTTACCAAGTTTTCGGAATTCCACTACAAGTCATATACAATTTGTGAGCCGATTTGAATATCAATTCGCCAGTAATGGTGACCGAGCAGACACCCATAGGTACGCAACTCAAGATCCGGTTACTTCAATGCTCCTGGAATGGCACGCTGGACAGTTCTTGCACCTGCATTAACCATAGGAATCTAACGTCACATGTTCAATCGCGGAAAACATGTTCGGTCAGCATTATAACTGGATTAAAATGTTCCCATTTGTGTTGATTGACTACCCTGTTACGATCGTCTGTAACGTGCATGATCGCCTACGTTTGCAGTATCTTTTTCGACATCATGCTCATCCCTTAGCGCTGGCGCTAGTAGGCCGAGTCTGTCTTGTCCAGGCTTGCAGGATCCCACTGGTCTTGGAGATGTTCTCATGCCCGGCCACGCTGGTTGCCTCGTAGCCCAAACGGTAAACATGAATCGATTCCGAGAACAGCGGGCGGTGGTGTTTCCAGCCGGTAAGACTTGTCAGTTTCGTCGAGTCGGTCCACTGAGGGAAGCTGATGATTCCCGGCGGCCATGGGTCCTCTCCTTCTTTCAGAGTAGAGGAGTCGACATATTGGAGGCCGCCCTGAATACCGTACTCAACCGTCAAAGCTTGCGCCACTTCGTCGACCGTCTCGTATCGTTGGGCTGAGATGTTGAATGTTTGCCCCTCGACCTCTTTCCTGTTTGGATGCGTAGCGATGGCGACGTAGGCTTCCGCACAGTCATCTACATGGAGGGCGTGGACGATGGTGTTTGGTGCAGCTGGTAAGAGGAGCGGCTTCCCTTCGGCAGCAGTCTTAGCCGCGACGTCAAAGAATGCCTTGTAAAAGCTCGAACTTCGACCGTATACATTGGTGGGCCTGACAAGAACCGGAGCGAAGACATCAGAGTGATCAAAGATCCTCTGAGCATATGTCGCTCGGTTAGTCAGAAGGGGGATTGTGTTGATGGGAGACTCCTCCGTATGCGGAGCCAGGTCCGGGGCTCCATGATAGTGTGGGCCTATGCCGTAGTCCTTGCAGCCCGAGGTGAAGATGACAAGGGGTTTCAAGCCGGCTGATGAGCTTGCTTCCCCAGAGTCCGAAGTAGTTGAATGGTGTTTCGGTAATGAGGGATATAGTCGAGGATGTTTTCCGTGACTGAGACGATGACGTTGAGGGTCGGTGGGAGGTGGCTTCGAATGGTGGCGTGGGCGGTGCGGTCGTCTATTGCGCCAACGACGGGAATGATCTCCTCCTGGGCGAGCGCTGTAGCAGACGAAAGAGACCTTACGAGGCCATAAGTCGTCCATCCAGCAGCTACAAAGGCGCGTGCAACGGCGTTGCCGATGTAGCCGTTTGCGCCGGTAACTCAACCACCCTGCTTCCCACGCAACCCCGCATACCACGCAGCCCCAAACCCCCATCAATATCACCATACCCATCAACAACATCCATTATTCCTCATCCCTACCACCTACCCAGATGCAACTTTCTGCTTCACTAGATAATTCAGATCCACTGGATTCACTTGTGCTACTCTCTGCTTCGCCAGCAGCAATTTGCGCCCGTCGGATATCCTCGATATTAGCGAACGTCGTGTTAGGGTCCGTCTGGACCCTTTTTCTCCTGCCTTGTTGCTGACTATCCGTCTGGGCCTGGAATGCCTGGGCCTGACGCTCTAGGACTGTCAGTCTATAGGCCTGTTGGTCCCAGCCTTTTTGGACCTTTCTAAATAGGTGGCGTTGGGTGTAGATTTCTCGGGTATCTTGCGTAAGCTGGTTGAATAGGTGCAGCTGACGCTGAAGATCAGCAGACTTACGCGGGGTTGACCATGGGACTATAGATACAGCTCCATCCCACTGCTGACTTCCTGACTGCCCAGCTGTCTGGCCGTCTAGCTGTCTGGCTGGCTGGCTGGCTGATGCCTTAGACACGAAAGGGCTAGATAGAGGTTGCGCTACATCAACTGGCCATAACCCAGTGTGTTTCCAGCCGCTTTTAATAACCTGGATAGTCAAGGCGTCTAGACGTGCCCTTCTATAACAGTCTATAAAGTTCCTCTTGCCTGTTACAGTTGAATCGCTTTGTATATCTAGGTACCCTAGATACTTCCTATAGGCTGCCTTAAGAGGTCGGAATACTGACTGATCTAGAGGCTGGAGGACGTGTGATGTGTGCGGCGGCAGAAACAGGAGGTGTATGTGGTTCCGGAAGCATCGCCACAGAAAGTCTGTTGTTGTATGGCTATGATGGGCGTCTAGAACTAGTAGTCTAGTATCTGAAGGGTCCTCTGGGACAGTCTGAGGGATAAAGACCTTTTCTAGCCATTCTAGGGCATTCTGATCAGTTGTCCAGCCGTTCTCTGTTGCTGTGAATTTCCAGCTAGCATAGGGTTGAAGATCTAGAGGAAACCACTGTTGCTGGACTGACTTGCCCTTATACATAACAAGAGGCGGAAGTGCGCGTCCTCTGGCAGAGACGCACTCGATCAGAGATACCCATGCCCGCGATCCAGGCTGTTTTTTCTGGATATACTTGGTCTCTGACGATCCTAGTACTAGCCCATTGCTTCCTTTGCCCTCGAGGATACCAGTCTCATCCATGTTCCATCTATTAGCTGGCTTGATGGGCAGGATTGCTGGCAGATCAAGGCGATGAAACCATTCCTGGATAATGTCAGCAGTTGCCCCATTAATTCGCCTAGCGTCAATTGCCCTGCATCGCTGGGTTCTGATAGATGGGTTTCTGCGAAGAAATCGCTGCATCCACTTCCTCCCAAGTGGTCGCTGCCCATCGCCCAGCATGCGCTCAGCCAGCCCTTTGACTTGCTGATGGCAAAACGCAGAGCCTAGGGCAGCCTGCTTAGATATCCACTCAGCAAGTAGACCTTCCTGGTTCTGAGATAACCGCTGCAGTCTACCAAAGGCAGTATTTCTAGACTGGGTACCATGGAGACGTTGTCGTACAGTCGCCTCTGGGATGCCCCATTTGCGACCTGCCCCGCGGATACTAAGCCCGTCAGCAATATCCCAAAGTGCCCGCTGCAGCTCATGTTCACTATACTGCTTCATCTTATAGTAAAAAAGATATCCTCAAAAAATGGCGTTGTTTGGGGTAGAATAGAAGATGTTGTGATAGTTAGAAAAGAGGAGTAGGTTTTATGGTGACGCGTTGTTGGGCTGCGTGGTATGCGGGGTTGCGTGGGAAGCAGGGTGGTTGAGTTAACAAAGACAGTCTTGGGCGCCATTCTGATCGATTGCAGGTTATCGACGTTCTACTTTTCATCATTGTATGTAGGTGGCTTTGGATGATTTATAAGTCATTCCTCAGCTACCTTTATTGCGGGAGTGCTTACGGAGCGGAAATCAATTCGCGGTCTACTAGTGGTAGAGTGGCATAAGGCGGCCCAATATTAGGTCCGGCTAGCAAGTACCTTTTGTAATGCTGAAGCAAACGTTCTAGGGGGCGATGCTTCGTCATTGCACCACAGTAAATAGAATACTTTATCTAACATGCGTCTCTCGGCTCAAGCCACGTTGGAGCGAATCTGTTTATGCTATCCAAAAGTCAATCGATTCAATTGGTTCACAATTGGCCCAGAATGATGAATTCTGTCATTTTACGGAAGGATTCGTCTTGTATGGTACAGTGGGTCGATAACGTTATGGATTGTCAAAATAGCTGTTGAGCGCGGAGCAATGCATCAAATAGCCTTGCTAAGCCAGTATGATTAGTAAGGCGTCAAGACTAATCATATTCCTTTACGGCATTCAAGTGATGAGATGTGAGAAAATACTTCTACGAGGGCCCACCGAAGCACAAAAGCAAACTTGTACAGTGATTTTGTGGTACAGCACACCCCATCTGTGTTCTTTGCTATTTAGTATGACAATGTGGTTGCACAAGCTCTTGGAATACTCAACATTTTGAACTTTTCATTCCTAAGGCTTTCAAGTTTAGAAAACCATTTACCACTACATTTTGTTTGCGTCTTTAAGATTTGAATAAATGTTCTCCAAAAGTGATTGAAGAAAACAAAGTGTTTAATTGTGTCTAGCAATTTCTGCAAGCACCCATTCATGTAAGAGGTAGTCACCCAGGAGGTGACGAAAGAATGTGAACTATCACATAGCAGAAAAACTTGAGATCACTTTCAACGAGCTCCATGTCAGTAAACTCAACGTTAGAAAAGAAAACTCCTCAACAAGATTGCAACGTGCTAAATGGAGTACGAAGAGACTTGCAGCTGGGTATAGCCGCTGGAATTTTTGTTACTAAGCCTCTGCTATTGTAGATAATGAAAGAGACATAACTGTAGTAGAGAATTAACCTCGGTACATACAAAATAGCTACCCTTTAACCCCTGCTATTTTTTTGCATCTAATCAGAGCCTACATCTACTTACGGCAGAGGCGGTCCGTCTGCAGAGTCAACCAGTCTTCTTGACGGGCAATGTACCAGTCTTCACTTCCAACAGCAGTAGGTGCGTAGAAGACCCCCCACGGGTCAATTTTCTTCTTCAACTCATACAATCTGCCGTAGTTTGAGCCGAAGAAAGCCTGGCCAAAATCAGGCTCCATGACATCGCCCTCATTACCGTAGCCACCACCGCCGGGAGCGATGTCGCGAAGACGACCCATTCAGTCCTGGGTAATGCGAACGTTGGCAGCCTTGACCTCCTCCTTGGTGGCCGTAGGACTCTAGCCGCCACCGATAATGGCGAATATGAGGGCCTCACGCCAAGCCGGGTTGGCGGCACTTGCAGTGGCATCAGCGGGAGCAGCGGCGTTGATGTTGTACTGGATCAGAGCGGAACCTTCGTTGATGATGTCCTTAAGTGTGGCAATTGTCTTGTTTAGAAGCACGAGATCTCCCCAATTAGCCTTGGAGATGAGACGGCTGGCAGTACGGACCTCCGCGGTTCCGACACTCTCCATGGGGAAATGATTCTTCCAAGCAGTGTAGAAGTTGTCGTGCTCAAAGTACTCCGGCTCGACACTGAAGCCAAGAGTAGTCCACTCCTGGACGAGAGGCTCAACCATGGCTTTGAATTCGCTAAGAGCCATGCCAGGAACCATCCAGGGGCGCATACTCCAGAGAAACGCACCGTTACCCGCGGGGAAGAGGGTGGAGTAGCCGTAGGTCTTCTGGACGGAAAACTCAGGGAACCGGCGCC
Source organism: Colletotrichum spaethianum (assembly GCF_022836535.1). Taxonomy (NCBI): domain Eukaryota; kingdom Fungi; phylum Ascomycota; class Sordariomycetes; order Glomerellales; family Glomerellaceae; genus Colletotrichum; species Colletotrichum spaethianum. Next base: position 1,688,051 of record NW_026054772.1, on the reverse strand, counting down.
AATAGGCCTCCATTGCGGACCAGAAGGCGGTGGAAGAAATGTTCTTCTCGGCAGTATTAACGGACCAACTCAAGCCGGCAAACTTGGTCTTAGGATACACTCTCACGGTCATTGATGTGACAACACCCCACGTGGCACCACCGCCGCCACGGACAGCCCAGAATATATCGCTGTTAATATTGTCATCAGCGGCGATTTGGCAACCATTGGGAGTAACGATGTCGACGCTGAGAATCTGGTCAGAGCCGAGGCCGGCAACAGGGCTCATTGGAGAGTGACCACCCCCAGCAAAGTAGCCACCGGTAACACCGACACTGCGGCATTCACCGCCAATAGCAGTATAGCCCTCCTTGTCAGCAGCCTCATATAGTTCGGAGACTTGAATTCCGGCACCAAGTTTGAAGGCAGGGCCTTGGTAACCGCCGGCAGATTTGTAATTCTTGATAAATCTGATACCCTTCAGGTTATGAGTCCAAATGGATAAGGAACCGGCACCGGTGTTCTTGCCCAAGAAGTCGTGGCCGGTGTTGCGTATGACCAGGCGGAGGTCAAGGGTGCGAGCAAAATTGACAGCAAGCTGGATTTGAGCAACGTTTGTCGCCTTTACTGAGTATAGAGGAAACCCGCCCAGCCCGCAAATGCCGTTGTTAGCGGCGTTTTGAGGCTGGCACGTGGCGCCCTGATAGAGAGGGGACATGACTGAGGTTGGGTGCTCATCGCTAGTTAAAGTCAGTCGCGATTCTCTTGATATCTCGTAAGCTGAGATGACTTACTGAGTATCAAAGTTGCTCCAGTTATCCAGCAGGTACTGACACCTTTCGGCATCATAATGCTCGCCCGCATAGCAGGTAGCTCCCAGAGGCACGGTTTTTATAACGGCACCACCGGTCAAGAGGTCAAAGACCTTCTAGACGAACTCATTAGGGTAGAGCAAGTCGCCAGGGAAAGTCTTACATTTGTTATTGGGCGTGGCGCGCTTCTGAGTAAGTTGGCTCTCAGCAAAAGTAAAGAGTGAAATGTTACTAAGCTCAAGTTTGGTGAGGTTAGCCAAGACAGCATTAGTCAACTGGATGGTCTCCTCCGGGATGTCAGCATCAGGAAACTCCTCGGCAGCTGGAGCAACAGTGTCCTCGTTTGCAGCTTGAATACGTAGTCAGCATGGATGATGGCGATGGTGGGCAGTGGAAGTGGAAGTGGAAGTGAATTACCAACGGTTTCACCATCGACGACAATGTGCTGAGCGCCCACAAAGTTGGCCAGCGTCATGGCCGCAGCGGCGAGCAGAAGAGCTCTTCCGAGGGAAGGCATCTTGACAAGATAGGAAATTGGCTTATCGAAGAAGATTGTGGATCCTTGCAAGTTGGATTTTAGAGGGATGAGGACGGGGGAAGAGAAAACATCACAATGGATGTGCTGCTCATTTGTGAATATATACACGTTGGATCACGGACGGTCTTGGGCCATTCATACCAGATACCTCCCAGCACACGTGTCTATCTGAAAGCTATTGGCTATAAGCCGCATGATTCCTCCTTGGCTACTGGGATCCATGTTATCGCCACGAGGAATGGGGATTTGACTACCTAAAGTGCAGCTTATATCCGCGGGCAAACTAAGACTCCATCGCCAGGAACAGTGTCAAAGAAGCTGAACAAAGACCGAAAAAAGCAGGGTGGTTATCCCAGGGGAGATTTTCTTCACCAGCAATGGAGATATTTCCCTTGTTGCTTTGCCATAGTGTGTAGCAGGGGTCTCTTACACACGAAGGCTTGGCGGAACAGGCATCGGGTGAAATCAACAACCTCCAGCCCCCAATTGGTTAATGGCAGCCCGCCGTTTCCGTCAAGACACAGCGGCGACCACGGTACTGGTGGGAATTTTCTGCGGGTGATTTTAAGAGCCGACCCAGGAGCCTTGTCGCAGAGATCGTGCTGTAATTAGCGGGAGCGATTCTTCTTTCAACGTCTGTGATTCAACAACGACTCGAGACTGATACCAATTCCGAATTTTCTATCCACTCATTATTGTCAGACAACTTTTGGGGTGTGTCAACAACAGGCGGCACTCGAACTAGTAGTTACATAGTCGCCGAAAGCACTGGCTGGCCATAGCCCATCGTCGGGGCACAATCACGCCAAGGGGTAGTAAATTCCCTTGCCGCTTGCCAAGCCGCCTATTTAACACCCAGGCCGAACAGACTCTGCAGGGCAGGGAAATCTGCGACCTTTAAGCAAAACCTGAGAGAGTTTCCTGGAGATACCTTTTCCTTCTATAGTGCGGCCACGAAGTCAAACCAGAGTACTGATAAACCTATTTGCATCTAGCTCAGGACAGTCCAGAGCATGAGAGGAAATAGGTACTAACTCCCGATAATAATTTAGACATGTCTTCAGCTTTCCATGACTCGAATGGCCTTAGAAAAAGCTTCGAATATCGGACCATCAACCGGCTGTTCGAAAGTACTGCACTGGTCAACACAGTTGACCGAGTGAGAACTAGAAGGATTCTGTGCCACGGGGCTGTTTTTCGATGGGAACGCCATGACTGCGAAGCGGGCTCGGCGTAGCTAGGATGCCTTTAGCCGTTTTTGCAGAAACACATCAAGATCTTGAAGTCGATTGGCTTCTCGGTGGCCTTTGTTCATCTCGAACCATTTGGGTGGCTTTATGTGCCCTCTCATTGCATATGAGGTAGTACTCGGATACCATCACCCAAAGATCATGTTTTGGGGCTTATAGCCAGATCTAATTGGTCCGGGGGATGAATTATTCAATACGCAAGCGAAGACGGGACAACAGCGAGCGATCAACCTTTGACTAAAGTGATGACTCCAATGAAGGGCTTCTTCGCTGCCTAACCGCAAACTCTGATTATTCAGCTTGTGTAATGATGCTCCTGTTCAAGGCAAACAGAACTAGATACGCTAACCGTCTTAGTGCGTGGGATTTATCTATATATTTTTTAGGGCAGTTCACTGCGCTTTGAACTCCCTCAAGAGAAAGACATCAAACAGAGCCCTCGAGAGAAAACGCCACTATATTGAATTTCTCGAAAATGGGGAAGGCCCTAATGCCCTGGAAAGAGCCGGCCCCGCTGCATTCTTTCAATTGCCCTGTCGAACTCTCTTTGCTTCTGTGGGCTGTGGGGCAAGCAAATGGTACCACACACCTTTATACCTTCTGACTGCCCAGGCGTGTGTATGCCGACGAGGGCAGAGAAGCTTGGTGCAGCTGCAGCAAGAAGGATTCTAGCTGCGTAGGACGGAGACCGGGTTAATTGACCTTATTCGGACGAACTACCTGAGCGCAGAGTTCGGCGTCCGCAGCAGAATGCCCATGTATTGACTACGTTAACAGGTGAAACATGACAACAACAACAAACGTCCGAAGGCTTGTCGGGCATAGGCACGCGTAGAGAAAAGAGAAATGACCTATCATTCCTCCCATGACGCCAACCCGGCCGCCGAGACCGACTTTTGCATGGCGGGATGGAAGGGTCCCCACCGATGCTCGCGCGCAGCAAAGACGCCGATACCTGGATGCGGGAAGACTTAAGCTGAGCAATTAAGCTTGACCACCAGATAGCTTGAGCATTGACAATTCCCCGCAGCAGACAGGTCGATACATAAGGTCTGTCGAGGTATAAATCGTGAGAATTTCGTTACATGTTGATCTTTGCTTGGCTCGATAGGCGTCTCCTTGGGTAGCGAAGCGGCGCTTCGATTGGGTGGCCGATTGGACATGTGCTGAAGCTTCAGACACATGGCGAAGGACCCAAAGAGTCGTTAAACTCAAGAAAGGCTTGAATTGTGTTCCGGATGCGGTCTTTCGCGTCGCTATCTTAGAGTTCCATCGCACTTCGACGACACTAAATTAAATCAACGTGAAAGAGCAATGGAGTTAATGCAACCTACTTGAATATCATTGTGAACCCTGAGAGGCACCAAAGACACAAGAAAACACATGATTTATCCTAAGTCATGCAATCTCATATTACGTCCGTAAGAAATAGCTGCGTTCAGCCTTAGTCGGTAGCCACATTCTTGAATGTGGACGTTCCTGTGCAACCTGCGGCACGACCCGAAAGCCCCCGAGCTTCCACGTTCCTTTGATACTGAAGAACTTCTTGATCAAATTTCGGGTTGAATTCAGAAGCCATACTATACGCAGCGGGAATCTGAATCTTGGCATTCGATACAAAAAAGTCGTCCATCCCTCTAGAACGCGTACTTGATAATGCTGCTTCAAATCTACTGTTAGCAATACCATGCGTTATTTTACTCTGATATCAGTAGCTGCCGCTACCTTAGTTGCAACATCACGAGGCTTTTCATTGCCCAGCTGGAATGAAACGCCATGTCTTTGCAATGATGAAGCTTTAGATATCGCTAATCGATGGCTCAGCATTTTCTCCACCGGCGGGGTTTCTGGCAAGGAGGAAGTGGCTACTATTGTCTCTCAGAATCTCGTCAGCGCGGATGATACTTTTGGTCCTCCAACATTCGGGATTGATGCCTTCTGGGAAGGCGTCAAAACACCTCTCAGCACCACGACAAACGTGACGCAGGTTACGAACTTCTACTTACACACCTGTGATCAGATTGCTCTCAACTGGCAGTACACTGCCGTTGCAACCGGCGTAAACTCGTAAGCCTCGTGTCTGACATATTTATTGATATGGATCTGTTAACGGTAAAATCCTGTGTAGGGCCATTCCTGCAGGAACGCCTGTCTCCTTCACTGGTAACGACATTCTCCAGGTGGACTTAGAGACAAGGCTGGTTTCCAACGCCACGTCAAGTGGACAATGGATTCTCCTAGCTCAACAACTTGGAAGGAATTGCACAGTCTTCTGAGGAGGTCTCCGTCATTTGCCACAACAGGTGGAAATGGATTGGCTACCTCCTACTGTGTTGGACTATGGGTTCCTAAGGAACAGAGGCAGGATACGGCATACCGCAGTGGAGGGAGTTTTTAATTTGGGGTTTGATATAGACATTTAATTGACACGTAGAAGTCTTCAATGTGCTGAAAGCTTTCTGGCTAACCATCCATCCATTGGTAGCCAAAGGGGTGATGCCGCAATGCCAATTGGTTGAAGTGAATGATCAGCCGAAAGAACGGTTTAAGATCATCGTCTTCCAATTGATCGTCATGACCGCAACGCTATGGCGGCTAGTTATTCTATGCTTCCTACTACCCAATCCAACAGGACTTCACCCCTCAACAACGACTCGTGACTTTTCTCTTTTTGTCAAAAAAGAGGGGAGTCAGTATCATCTACGATCTGCACCTTGATGCTGCCGTTCCTGTAATCCGAAACGAGTGTAAGTGCGTCTATGGCCTTTTCGAGCGGGAAGGTGTGGGAAATAAGGCTCTTCAGGTCGAGAATCCCACTGCTCAGGCAAGCGATGCCCGCTGGCCATGTGTCGCGGTATCTGTTGATAAATTCTAGCTTGATCTGTTGTAACCAACCGTCAGTATTGCTTCTACCTCCCGCGTCGAAGTTGGCAGTTCGCCACTCACCTCGGCAAGAGAGATGTGCATGAAGGGCAGGTTGTTCATTATCTCCCGCCCAACGCCAATTACCATGACCGTGCCCCCGCGACGAACCGTGTACGCGGCCGTGCAGATACTACTCTCGACACCCGTGCACTCAAGAACCGTCCGCGGGGCACTGTACTCGTCGTCGCCGAATAGCTTGCGAACTGCTTTGCCGTTGCTCTCGTTTCCAAGCGCGGGGTTTACCTTGTACGTGATGACACTGGGGACGAGCTTCTTGGCAAATTCAAGGCGTGAGGACTCAATGTCGGTAATGACAAGCGGATGGGCACCCGAGGCGCGAGCGGCAGCGAGAGTGACGAGTCCGATGGGTCCAGCGCCACAGACGACGGCACCAACTCCGAGGGAAAGGCCGGCGGTGCGGATGCCATGCATGCCTACGCTGAGAGGCTCGAGGAGGGCGCCTTCGGCGTAGGAGATGTTGTCAGGAAGCCTATCGGAGGGCCTTGGTTAGCTTACTTCCTCTACCCATCAGAAAGGTTGTCACGGTGGATCGTGCAATCGTCAACACGACTACAGTCTCACGGGAATCGGCGTACTTGTGAAGCCACTTTGCAGGATGGCACTTGTACCGCTGGATAGTGCCATGGTAAGGATACACTCCAGCGAATTGGACATCTTCACAGAGGTTGTAGCGGCCCTCAGTGCAGAGGAAACACTCTCCACAAGGCACGCCGGGCTCGATCGCGACTCTGTCGCCAGGTTTGAGGTTCTTTACGCCCTCGCCACAACGAATGACAACGCCGGCGGCTTCGTGGCCAATGATGCAGTCGCCTTCGAAAACAAGAGATCCAATGCGTCCTGTTTTCCAGAAGTGGATGTCGGATCTTGGGAACGTAATCGATATCAGCTTTCTGCTTTCAACTGCAACTGGTTTCAGGCCCAATGGGGAGGGAACTGAGAACTCACCCGCACACGCCTGTCGCCTTGACGTGAACCAAAGCTTCTCCCGGCTTAGGTGCCAGGACTGGTGCTTCCTCTGCCTTAAGCTGGTGATCTGCTGTGACGACCAGTGAGGGGTTCGGGAGGGGTGCTTTGAGAGTCTTCTGATCGGCGATGATGGGAGCGGAGCGCTGCTTCAACTCCGTCACGACAACGCAGCAGCCATTGACCTTTGCGGGCGCGACGCCATTGACGGGCGCCCCAGATGCTATTGTTGTGGCGACCATTTTGGGAGTCTTTGCGTTTGCAGGGTAATGGTCCGAGAGGGAGAGGGAGAGGGGAATGATCCCTTCAATCAATTCAACAGGAAGTCAAGAGGTGTCTATGGTTGGTCAAGTAATTGTTAAAAATTATGTTCAGTATCGTTGCGCCACAGCAGAAATTGGAGGATCAAGTTTACCGCCGAAAGCTGAGAGTAAAGTTGGACAAAAGGAAGTCTTAGTCCAACCAGATAGAATTTGTTGAAAGCTCTCCCTCCTTTCGCATGCGCGCCGTCTCTTCAAACAGACAATTTTGCCGTCGTGCGGTTCCTCTTGGTTGGCATGAAAGCCTAGATTGTATATAGCTAACCACCACAGCTCCGAGGAGCCTGGTCAGCATGCGGGGAACATATTGAGTGTGTAGGATTTCCCTTTTGATCCTACCGAGATCTATGGTTATCACTAATTGCCTGATTAGGAAGTATTAAGCACGCGGCAGCTCCAGATCGGTGTGACGGGGAATATGCTAGCTGCCGCTAATTCGTTCAGATGGTGGGGTCCGGATTTCGGAGGCAGAGGTATCTCATGAACCGAGTGCCGAGGATCAACGCAGCGCGTGGACTTGGGAGCACTAACAATATTGCGTTGGTCAAGTCGATTGACCGGCAATTGAAGTTTCCGGAAGTATGAAAGAGAAAAGGAGACACGGAAAGTTCACGAGAGAGGGATGAGACAATTGCAGGGGAAATCTATTTCATAAATTCATGGCAGCTTTTGTAATTATTCATGCCGTCCGTGACATTTTGCTCTCCATTCCTGTGAATTCATCCATTGGCACCATTCCTCTATAGCGGATTTCTGTAGTATGTCACACTTAGGCGAAGATGCGCAGAGGGCGCTGTGGTAGGTAGAATCCAGGGTCATTGAAGCGCAGACCGAGGTCAAGATCAGAGATGGACTCGAGCTCACTAGCAGTCAGGTCGAAGCCGTTGACCTCGAGATTCTGCTTCAGGCGGTGCTGGCTGTTGCTCTTGGGGATAACAGCGACGCCGCGCTGCGTGGCCCAGCGGAGTAGGACCTGGGCGGGGGTGACACTGTGCTTGTCGGCGATCTTCTTGACGACATCAACCTCAAAGAGGCCCTTGGCGTCAACGGCGCGCTTATTGGAAATCTCAATGAAGGACTGAGGGCCGAAGGAGGAGTAGGCGGTGACGGCGATCTTGTTTTCCTGGGCCATGGCGATGAGATCGGGTTGCACGAGGTAGGGGTGGTGCTCGATCTGAAGCGATGAGATTGGGTGGCGAGCGTAGGACTGGACGTCGTAGAGGGACTGGGCCTGGAAGTTGGATACGCCAATCGACTTTGCGATGCCCTCATCGACGAGCTTCTCCATGCACTCCCAGGTCTCGCGGATCGGGACGTTATCGGGCTCAACGATAGTTGCCTCCTTGTCCATCCACCAGCACTAATTTCCACAAATTAGCTATGCATCTTTGACTATCGAGAAGGACAGCGCGGAGGCGGCAACTCACAGGGTACTCATTGACGGCAGGGTCAATCCACTTGAGAGCGACTGGGAAGTGGATGAGAAACAGATCGATATAGCCCAGGCCCCAGGCCTCGTTCTGCTTCTTGGCCATGGTGACGGCATGCTCCTTGCGGTGGTAGTTGTTCCACAGCTTCGTGGTGATGAAAATGTCCTCGCGCTTCACCAGACCATCGGCAATGGCACGGCGGACGCCCTCGCCAGCCTCCTTCTCATTCTGATAGTCATAGGCGCCGTCAAAAAGGCGGTAGCCGGTCTTGATGGCCTGTTATAAGGAAATTGTCAGTCCATACCAACCATCTCTTGAATGCAGTGGAGGTAACACTTTGGAAATCTAGGACTTACGTTGTAGACGGTGTCGGCGCAGGACTCACGGGGAACTTTCCACAGGCCGAAGCCTACGAGGGGCATTTCACGGCCAGAAGCGAGGGTAATAGTGTCCTTGCCCATTATGAAGATTTTGAAAAAACGATTATAGATATTGAGGGAAGAGAACTTGCTACAGAAAAGGGAAAAAGTTGCGTTATTAGTGAGGAAGGGTTGTTCAAGAATGACAACATTTGAGTTCTGATAGTCTTGGACGTCAGAATCCTACCTCGCTTTCGACAACCCCGCTCCCGGTTCTGGGAACACATCAGGCTAGCCCCGCCATCTTGGGGTGTTATCCGGCCAGATTCACTTTCTCAAACATCACCACGGGGGTTCGATAACGGGCGTGCTTAAGCTTTCCGTATCTGGCAATGTTAAGCACCGGGAGGCGGGAAAAGGGCAGGCAACCCCGCGTTTAGCGACCCAGGTTGACTCGTGCTTTACAGGGTTCGATGAGGGTGATGGTGGTTAAGCCAGTGTAGATGGGATGGGTTTTATGGCCATCTATCGTGAAAGACTGCAAAGCTGAGCGCAGTTCAGCCTGAACCGACTCTAGCTCCGGACATTGACCGGCCATAGTCCAATGACGCTGAGGCTTCTCTGCAGAACGTAGGAATTCGCGAATAAATCTCCATCAAGAATATCCACATCTCCGGGACTCCCTGTCAACTCATGTCCAGAACCGTCATCGCTTGAGGTGAACCCCAAATTGCCCCAACCCGTCCCCTGTTCCATACACCTCGTTCTCCAACCAAACTCATTAGGGTCCATCTTCCCCTCCATGCTCGTCCAGCCCGCATGTCTCCGCGTGTTTCCTCCACTGTTAGTTGGGGGTTCTTTCTAGTCGCCTTCCCGATCCGACAAAATTATCCCCTCCCTCCCGCAATGGGCCCAACGCATACACCGGTTGTAGAATTAACACGAGCCGAGTGCGATAATGACGGATGGCACTGATTCAGTATTAGGAAGCGGTGCTGGTAATGGAGATGCAGCCGGATCTTCGAAACAACGGCATAAGAGAACGCGGACTGGGTGTCTAAAGTGTCGGATCCGACGGCGCAAATGTAAGTCTCTTTCAGCCTGCGTTCATCATCGTTGACGACTGCCCGTCGCATCATCCCACCGAAGAAGCAACACCTTCACTTCCTCTCAGTCATGTTCGGTAGTGCTTGGAACTGACTAGATGGATCTTGAACAACACAGGCGATGAGGCAAAGCCGAGATGCCAGCGCTGTATCGACGGGGACTTTGAGTGCCAGTATGGCCCTCGACTCACATTTCTGAACAAGAACGCTTTGACGGTGTCGCAATCACCGAATGCGGGTGATGCCTCAACGCCGAGATACTCCAGATTGCAGGTTTGCGGATTGAACACATTGTCATTTTAGCTCTGTAGCTCACAATGTCGTCATCCAGTTCGTCGGCTCAGGAGCTTCGAAGCATACCCAAAGAGGCGTATCACCATCCTTTGTGCCACAGAAACCTGCAAACCCAGCAACAATCGCAACCGACACAACCGACACGCCTGTATCTGTACCGCCTTCGCAGACACCAACGCCAACAGTTTTGACCTTTCAAGGCAATCCTCAACTCTCAGACCCTAACGTCCCAAAACCACCACCCCTAGAACCGAGCTTTGCGCCCCTCTCTCACCATCCGCCACCTTTTACGCATTGGCGATCCCATAGTGTCAGCAGCATCGGCTATGAGGGCATTACCTCACCGGTGGACAAACTTCATATCACGGGGAAGCCGACAGGGAAGACTCCGAACAACGATGCGGCTTACGAAACCGCACTCAACGTGCTGCTTTCATTGGGGAACGAAGGTACAGACATAGTTCAGTCGCCAAACCACAGTTCTGGGTCATATGCTGTCAGTGGGGATGGCATCGGGTTGAGTCCACAAGAGCTGATGTCCGTGTCGCCAAACTCGGCGAGGGAGAGGAGGGGATCGGAAGTGACGTATGTTTCAACGTTTGGTAGCGTTTCTCAGGATCGACTGCTGCAATTGCTTCGCCACTTCAGATACCAGGTTGCACCATGGGTAGGTCCATTTGTGCTGGCTACGCGCTTCTCTGCTAACGTTGGCTGAGCTTGACTTGTGCGATATGGGCCAGACCTTTGGTCTTTACGTTCCACGACTTGCAATCGAGAATGCAGGAGTTCTACATTCACTTCTAGCTGTAGCGGCCATAGCACAGCAAGCAGACACGAGAACGTCTTTCAAGGATGTTGAATACCTCCAGTCCCTTGCTGGTTCGATGCCTATGCACGCAGAAGGCATCTCCCTCAGTGACGGCGATCTGGTCCACCTGACTCTCTGGACCGCGTGCCAATTTACCTCGAGCATCTTGGACGGATGGCAGGATCTGCCCACCATGATAGGGGACAGCTTTTGGACGATGGCGCTTGCCGAGGCAACTTCGAAGACGATCTCAATCTTGTCCGTGTTGGTACGGCTTGGTAAGAGAGCTTTCCCTTTCTGACCCAGCTCGAAAGGTCAAGGTTAATCTAACTCTCACTCAGAACTCGCAGCGGCGCTTGTGACCGGCGCACCCATCTCCGTCCCTGAACAACTTCACTCTAACCCGATATCCCAACCATGGGATTCCTCTACAATTGCAGAAACTATGTTTCAATACACCATCGAGCCGCTCCTCCTCTGCGCCAAGGTAGTCAACTTTTGCGCCGGCAGCTTCCCCCGGCAAGCTCCCGATCTCGGCGCTCCTCCAACCCCCGTCCATCGCTGGACAGTGCTCAGTGATGCCTTAGGCACCTGGTACGCCAACCGGACCCAGGAGTTCCGGCCCATGGTCGAAATCGACGGCGACGAGAACCTCTTCCCTATCATTCTCTTCACCAATGGCGCTGCTGTCTTCGCGAACCAGCTATACCATACCGCCATGCTCCTGCTGCTGCAGAACAAGCCGCGTACGCTGCAAGCAGCGGGCAAGAAGTCGTCGTCCATGTCGCCGCTGTGGCACGCCCAGCGCGTATGCGGCATCGCGCTGAACAACGACCGGCGAGACACCTGGGATCTCTGCCTGGTTGCGTCGCTGTACCTGGCTGCGCAGAGGATGACGTATGAACCGCAGCAGAGGGCCATCCTGGAGTGTTTTGAGCGCGTCAAGGCGTTGACGGGGTGGAACGTCGACGGGTTTTCGACAAAGGCCCGTGAAGACTGGGGACTGATGTAGGCGTCCAAATGTGTACCGCCTTTGGTAACGCTTAATATAGTAATTATCATGATTGCAACGCATGTGATCATCTGGAAATGTCTGCTATTCTCAGCTCTTTGCGTACTTTGTAGCCCCAGGCGGCCTCTAGATCGTCGATTCTCCAGCACGTCCCCATCCGGTGACAGCTTCGATGCTGCGGATGAGCCTCACGAGGAGAGCGTGCTCTGATTTGTGACTGAGAAGCCTCCCGGCAACCCACAGGGGCTGTATTGCGTTGTTCAAACAGCCTTGGTGGGGGTTCGCGAGTGATATGCCGCAGATGCATTTGGCATGCCAGATGGCCGAGCCAGTAGCGCCGAGCTTTAGGTTAAGCGGCTTGGGCATAGATCCCAGAAGCAGCGTGCATGCCGTGTGGTAGAGCTGGTTCGATGAGATGGCTGCCCAGTGAAGAAAGAGGATCTGTGGGAACGGGCTGCTTTGGATGCTCTGGACCGGAAGCAATTCCGGTGGTCGGTCTCTCGCCCATGCTTGAAGGTCTTCCCAGAGCCGGATCCAGCGCTCGGTCAGCTCGTCGGGGTTGCATCCGTCGGCGTCGCCGAGTTCAAAGTATCGCGTCCTGTCGGCCACAAGCTCGCAGACTTTGGCGCATAGGTAGACTGCGTAGTTGGCGTGCATATCGGGGGTTCTGGATTGATGGAAGAGTTCGTATGCTTCGTTGTGGGAAGCGCCGCTTGGCAACCACTTGGGTGGCGTGAGGAGAGTGCTCTCCGTACCGTCCGAGATGAGGGCACCACAAAGATCTGTAGGGCTTGTCAGGAATAGAACACAGTTGAGTGGATGGCATACGTACCCATTCTGGCGTAACACCAAAAGACGGCTTGCAACAAGCCGCCGCTGAACCCGTGGACGTAGAAAGAGTCAAAAAGTGCAGCGCATCCCTCCAAGTGTTTCCTCCAATCCTGTGCACTGGCAGACATCATCTCCAGACAACACAAAATCGTGCAGATAGGGATGATCTTCTGATCGCGGGATTGGAGAAGGGGCGTCAAGAGGCGGATGGCTTCTTGATATAGCTCCAGGCTGTCAAAAGAAGTTTGCTTACCCTCTTTTCGTTCCATTTGCCTGGCCGACAAGGCTAGAACAGCATATAGCAGCGCCGGAGAGTTACGTGCGAGAACGGGCACTTGAATCCCAAAGGCGCGATCACTATCAAACATGTCGAGCTGCTCGAGTGTAAGCCTACGGTGGTTAAGTCAGACACGGTTTCTTACCCACGGCGCAACCTCGCCGACGTAGTTTTTGAGATACTCCAGCCTCCGACCCGTCCCCAGGATTTGACCCGCCTGTCGCCGCGCAGCACCCTCGTCGCCCAAGATCGTCCCAGGGGCCGCGAAGCCTCCGGCGGCGAAACCACCATCAGCGGCCTCAGGCGTGCCCTCTCTCGTCGGAGCAGCCGTCTGGGCCGTGTTAAAAATCAGACATCTCAACTCCTCCTGGTAGGCCAGGTAGCCGGGATCGGTGACGAACTCATCGAGCCTCCACGACTCGGCCGGTGATGTCGAGGCCTCGGAGGAAAGATGCTGCGACGGGGTCGGGTCACCAAGACCCCACCTTGACGAGGCCACGGTTGTTGCGGCTGCTCCGAAGTGAGATAGAGGCTGTGACTGTGAGTGAGACTGAGTTTGAGATTGAGATTGGGAGCCGGAGCTTTTGACGCTTTCGACGCTGTTAATAGGCGTTGGGGCTAACGCGTCGTCGTTTGTCGTTGGCGAGAGCATCATGATAGTTGGGAGCCAACGCCTTACTATCTTATCTTGACAGGCGAACAAAGCAAAACAATGTTTAAAACATTAACCGTGGTGGTGACCAAAGTCTCCTTCGGCTCGAAGGTTTCGGGAGGTCATGCGCGAGGGAGAAAAAGAATGGATCTCATCGTGGAGACTTCGAGTCCTTGCAGAGGGTCACTGCCCAATCGAATAATGCCAACCTGGTTACCAAATTCCAGGATTCCATCAGCGTCCAATGGCCCCATGGCTAGTGCCTTGCGCTGTCCAAGCACAAGGGGGAAAGGTGCATTGATTGCTGCGGGGGTGACCAAGTTAGCGGAATCTGCGGGGAAGTCGACCACTGATGATTGGTCTTTGGATTGTAATCCTGGGAATACAGATGTCTAGGCCGTGGTCTGCTCGAGGGTAAGGTCCAATAGTTGTGTTTGTCCCCGCATCGATGGTCTTTGGCGGATGCCCTGGTGAGAGAACGGAGCTACGACTGTATGAGAGGACAGGGCTGTTAACGGAGGTATCTTAATGTATCGGGGTGTAGTTTTGGTTGCCGGAGTTTCTATAAAACTTTCCAACTTTGAGTAGACACAACTAATGCTCAAGAAGGCGAACCAAGATAGATTCTGATGTGGTGCCTCTAAATGCTACAGAGAACCAACCTTCTATTGAAACCAAGGCTGCCGAACACTCGTTTAGAAATGAAAAGAAAAAAGGGTTGCCTTACATAAGAGGAAGTTACCATATATCGAGTAAAGAACAAGCCACTTTGCACAGGAAGCGAACGCTTGCTGCGTCGCGCGCCGTGGTTTCGCCCAACTCGGCCTTGACTCTTCCGTGACGGCGGGGTTGAGACCTCGGGGTTTCGGTGCTGATGTCACCGGCCGCGGGGCTCCTCGAACTCTCAGTCGAAAGAGGAAGCCGACACCATCTACCGGTCGATAGCAAGTGGGTCACATCTGATCAAACAGCTTCTTACATTGGGCCCTGCAGCCCCATGAAACTGGAATCCGGGGTCGCTTGGTGGTATAAGACGACATTGTGCTCTTTCTGCTGGTTATGGACGTTAGAATTACGACAAATCACCAACATGCCTCTTCAAATCTCATCCCTGCGTTTCGAGCATCACCCGACTGGGCTCGGGTTGTCCTCCCCGGCTCCCCGGCTATCATGGCGTGTCATATCAGACGCAGTGCCAAAGAACTGGCAACAGGAAGCTTATGATGTCGAGATCACTCGGTGCGCCAAACAACCCCAGACGTTTCACGTAGACAGCACCTCTACTACACTCGTCCCTTGGCCCGACTCTTCTTTAGTGTCAGGTGAAGTCGCCTCGGTTCGCGTCAAGTCTCGAGGGCACTCCGATGATGGACAAGTAGACACAGAATGGTCCGATCCGGCAACCGTTGAAGCTGCCCTCCTATCGCAGGACGACTGGAAAGCAAAGCCTATTACCGCACCCCCACGGTCGGAATCTCACCCCGACGAGCGAGGTATCCGGCCAGTTCGGTTCCGGAAGATATTCAACGTCCCCGAGTCCAAGGACGGTCGTGCCAGACTTTATATTACCGCCCTCGGCTTATACGAAGCCTACCTCAACGGCACTCGCATTGGAGACGAGTGGCTCGCTCCAGGGTGGACCGCATATCAGCACCGCATTCAGTATCAGGTCTTTGATGTGAGGTCTCTATTGAGACTAGGCCAGCCGAATGTTCTATCAGTAGAAGTGAGTGAAGGATGGTATGCTGGCCGGGTGCTCTGGGGCGATGGTCTTACTTGCTTCTATGGAGACCGCATCGGCGTTCTCGCTCAGCTCGAGATACTGAGTGAGACTTCACCGAACCCGGCCTTCCTGCTCACAACGGACAATTCCTGGGAGTGCCATGCCTCGCCGATTGTCGGTAGCGACATATACGACGGCGAGACGTACGACCTCGGCCTCGAGGTCACGGATTGGCACCATGACAAGAGTCAGTGGTCCAACGCCGATACCTTGCCGTTTCCCAAGTCCTCCCTAGTCGCATCACCCTGTCCCCCAGTGCGAATCACCGAAACAGTCAAGCCTGTCAAAGTCTTTACCGACGTTGCGGGTAAGACTTTAGTCGACTTTGGCCAGAACCTTGTCGGCAAACTTGTGGTCCATTCTCTGAAAAAGCCCGACGGCCACCGCCTCAGGATCCGCCACGCAGAAGTTTTGGAGAACGGCGCCCTAGGCGTGCGTCCCCTCCGTGCGGCGAAGGCGACGGACACAATCATCTTTGGCGGCGGGCGAAGCCTTCAAGAGTGGTCACCACATTTTACATATCACGGGTTCCGTTACGTCGAGCTCGACGGATGGGACGCCGGCGAGGTGACTCTCGACTCAATTGCGGCTGTTGTCATGCACACCGACATGCAGCGAACGGGCTTCTTCTCTTGCTCTAATGACGACATCAACGCTCTGCACCGCAACGTTGTCTGGAGCATGCGCGGCAACTTCGTGTCTATTCCCACTGACTGCCCCAGCGTGACGAACGTCTGGGATGGACTGGTGATATACAGATCTTCAGCCCAACAGCCTCATTCCTTTACGACTGCGCAGGTATGCTGAGTAACTGGATGCAGGATGTTATACTAGACCAGAAGGACGCCAACGGCATCGTCCCTCTCGTCGTGCCGAACGTGATGAAGGACGGCCCCTGGCCAGCAATGCCTCAAGCAGTGTGGGACGATGTCGTGGTTCTTGTTCCGTGGACTCTGTACAAGTGGTTCGGCGACGCTGGCGTCTTGCAGGAAACTTACCCCGGCATGAGAGATTATCTCAAGTCCATTAAGCGAGGAGAAGACGGTCTTTGGGATCCCACTCTCTGGCAGCTGGGCGACTGGCTCGACCCCAACGCACCTCCAGCCGAGCCAGGTCTCGCCAGAACCGACGGAACTCTCGTTGCGGACGCGTACCTCGTCTATGTCACAAACATTATTTCCCAGATCGCCAGCGTCCTCAACATCACCGCTGACGCAGAGCACCTTGCCGCCGAGTACAAACGCCTCAAACAGCTCTTCCAGGACAAATACATTACCAAAGCAGGCTTTGTCGTCGCTGATTCCCAGACAGCGCTCGCTCTGGCCCTGCTCTTTGACCTCCACGAAACTCCCGCTCAGCGAATGGCCGCGGCGGAGAGGCTCGCACGGCTGGTGCAGTACTCCAAGTTCAGGGTGTCGACCGGCTTCGCAGGCACTCCCGTCATCTTACACGCGCTGTCGGAGACGGGCCATGTGCAACACGCGTACCGCATGCTGCTGGAGACAGGGTGTCCATCGTGGCTGTACCCCGTCCGCATGGGCGCGACGACGGTGTGGGAGAGGTGGGATAGCATGTTGGAGGACGGTACGATCAACCCTGGCGAAATGACGAGTTTCAATCACTACGCACTTGGGAGCGTTGCAAACTGGATGCATGCCAGCATCGGGGGATTGTCGCCGATGGAGGCGGGGTGGAAGAGGTTTCGGGTTAGGCCGCGACCGGGAGGCGGCCTTGAGCATGCGGAGGTTACGTACCTGAGTCCGAACGGACAGATTCAGAGTCGTTGGGAGATCAAGTCGGAAGACAAGCTGGTGCTGGAGCTGACAGTTCCGTTGAATGCTACTGCGGTGGTTTCGTTGCCGGATGGGAGCGAAGAGAAGACGGTCGGATCTGGGACTCACACGTTTGAGAGCGGTCTTGCTCCCGATACGAAGGGGCAATGGCCGCCCAAGGCTCTCTTGACTCAGTTTGGACTCTGACCATCAGGTTTTGTAAGCGACAATCTGCAAGAGTCTCGCGAGGTGTCTGGATACATGCCGGGCGTAGTGGTCTCTGGATGGAGGAATTGGTGACATCTACGGGCTAATTCCTCGTCTTAGCGTGGTAAGACGGGCATAAGATTCGTAGGTCACTGCAGAGAACAAGACTTCATCCACGTAACTAACAGTCACCTCATTGGATCCTGTTGTGGTTTGCCAATGGTTGTAGGTTTGCTGTCTCCAGGGGTTCGTTCCATTCCTCTATCGCAATTTCAACTCAACCCGATAAGCGAATCGCCGTTCTTGCTGCCGATTGGGGCGTTTCAGTACGATACTCTTCCCGTGTTGCCGTAGAAACGTTAAGCTTGAGCTGTGACCACACGCAAAGAGGGACTTTGATTAGGGACTTTGGTTAGGGACTTTTGCGACAGCTCCCCTGTTATCTCTGAGTCTTGAACCCCGCCGCCGCATTGCATCATTTGGCGGCCGCGCCATCCCTCTGCAGTGACCTTCCAAGCTCGGTTACGTCGCTGGCAACCTTGCTTGTGAGGTATCGCTCTTAAAACAACGTTCTTAGCCCAACTTCCTCTCCATCTGCCGCCTGATTGTTCCTGTTGATCCTGCATCCCCATCTGTATTGTAGAACTGTAACGTCGCCGCCATGCGCTACTCCTTATCAACCAAGCTACTGCTCCTGCTGGGCTCTTCGCAGCTGGTTCTCGGCTCCCTCAGCGACCAGGTCGTGATCGCGCCTTCAGTAAAGGATGGTGGCGTCGTTCCAGGAACCGTGTGGGCTGTCGACAGCTCCGTTCGTACGGCACTCGAAAAGCACTCCGATCCCGTCGATGCCTTGGTCTCTCTGCAGCCGGAGATGGCGGCCAAGATGTCCGAGGCTCGCCTGATCCACGTTTTTGGCGAGAAGAAGGCTGAATGGATGACCGAAGGAGATAAGCTCCGCCTGCGGAGGAAGGGCAAGAAGTTCCGCGACATCACAGACTTCCAGGAGCTCTACACTGATTCCGTCGACGCAAAGTCCGGGAAAGCCAGTACGTTCTCGTCCCTTTGTTGGGGGCACCAGCACCATCCTACTCGAGGAGATATCTAGCTAACCACGCCATAACCGCAGACCTCCCCAAGATAACTCACCAAAGGCTCATCAAGCCCCTCTTCCCCAAAGTCAACCAGGCCGAGATGCACGATGTACTCCAGCACATGACGAGCTACTACAACCGCTACTACGGCGGCCCGACAGGCGAAGAGAGCTCCGTCTGGCTGCACGACCACATTGCCGGCATCATCGCGGCTTCCCCGCTGCACGCACACATCTCGCTCGAGTACTTCACCCACGAGTTCCCGCAGTCTTCCATCATCGCCCGGTTCGAGCCAAAGGTCCGCGACTTCTCCAAGCCGTTGACCATCATCGGCGCACACCAGGATTCGGCCAACTACCTGTTCCCGTTGCTACCCGCACCGGGCGCCGATGACGACTGCTCCGGCACCGTGAGCATCCTTGAGGCATTCCGTGTGCTGGCGATGAGTGGGTATATCCCTCAGGAGGGTCCTGTCGAGTTCCATTGGTACGCGGCCGAAGAGGGCGGGCTGCTTGGTAGCCAGGCCGTAGCAGCGTACAAGAAGAAGGAGGGCGCGAACATTGGTGCCATGATGGAGTTTGACATGACTGCCTTCATCGCGAGGAATGCCACGGAGTCCATTGGGTTCATCAAGACGGATGCGGACGCGCCCTTGACCAAGTGGGCGGTAGACCTGAGCGAGGAGTACATCAACATCACGACGAGCGTCTACGAGCTGATGCCGGGCGCCGGGTCCGACTACATGTCGTATACGAAGCTCGGGTTCCCTGCAACGTTCGCTTCAGAGGGCAACCCTGTGGCTGGCGGGTTCCCCGGCGAGTTTGATCCGTATGTGCACACGGACAAGGACACAATGTGGGTCGATGACGAGACCGGCGTTTTCTCCATTGGCCACATGGCGAGGTTCTCTGAGCTGGCTATTGCTTTTGCTATCGAGCAGTCTGGCTGGGATAACAAGTGGAGGTAAAGTAGCCGCGACAGGTAGCCTTTGTCTAGACCTCTTATGGCTCGCTGCTTCGTAGTGTTTCGATTTGAGGCCAGAATCATCCAGGTTCAGGCCTCTTTAGATGATCACTGAATCACTCCCCAATGTCCTGCATTGGTTTCAGCCAATGCCGAATGTGACCTTCGCCCATCAGCGGGGCTCGTACTAGTGCAACTCGTAGCTAGTTTTCTTTCGACTTCGGTGCTGGATGATGCGATCGATGACAAATGCGGGGAGTCAATGCTAAAGTGCGGAGTCGCATATAACTGCCCGGATAGTCCATCGCGTGAGATTTGCTTCATGTGTGAACCCATCTTGACTGCGAGTATAAATAATTAAGCTTAATCGATTATTCAAGTTATACGCAGAGTCTTCACAGGATCCCACACACAACACTGCAACAATGGCATCAGCAACGTCCTTCCGCCAAATCATTGGCGCCCCGGCCTCGACGGCCTCGCCCACTGACAGCACCCTCGTCATCATTGACGCCCAGAACGAGTACGCCGAGGGCAAGCTCGCCGTGGCCGACGTCGCCTCCTCCCGCAAGGCCATCGCCGGCCTCCTCAAGAAGTACCGCGACGCCGGCGGCAGCGTAGTGCACATCATCCACGACACCCCGGAGGGCGCGCCAGTGTTCACGCCCAAGACACGACTGGCCGAAGAGTTTGAGGAGCTCGCGCCCAAAGACGGAGAGAAGGTTGTGAGAAAGAACTTCCCCGGATCGTTCGCAGGAACAGATTTGGAGACGCATCTGAAGGGGTTGGGGGAGAGGGGGAAGAAGGTTGTTTTGACAGGGTACATGGTGAGTACTTTGGATGCAACTGGTTTGGAGTGAAGGAGGATGCTAACCCGAACGGCAGGCCCATGTTTGTGTATCCACAACCGCGAGACAAGCTGCTCAGCGCGGGCTTGATGTGCTCGTGGCGGAGGATGCAGTCGGTGATCGTGATATTCCTGGCGTTGATGCTGCGCAGCTCACCAAGGTAGCACTGAGCGAAATTGGTGATGCTTTCGGCACCATTGTTCAGAGCAAGGACATTGCGTAGGCACGATATTTCACCGGCCTCCCTCAAAGGAAGTAAGAATAAGGGAGGAACTTCGATTCGTTCTAAATCAAACCATCTAACCAGGTTTCTGGTTTTCGTGCTCAATCCTCCTGTTGTGCATCTGCGACGAGAGGCAGACTGGTTTTTCCCAAATCTCATAATCAACGAACCTTGGCAAGTGTCCCTGGCAGACATTGATGATTACAGCGTTGAACCCTCCCAAGTTCCCCAAGCCATTCATCTTCTGTACACCAAATGAACGACCCGAGATAGAGGGCCTGTTGTGGTTTAATGGAAGAGCGAACACTCATTGAGCCATGACAGGCATGCTTACCTCAATGGTTTCCCGGAGCTCGGCCCCACCCATTCCGTACAGTGCCGGAGTATGGCCCGAAGTCAGCTGCCATTGGCGCACACTCCGCAATTGAGACATAGGGAGTTCAACAAGGGAGAAGCAACCTTGAGGAATGGGGTAACACGATATAAATCCCAACACAGGCTGAAGCGCATTCAGAGCCTGCAGTCACATAAGCTTCGATTCAATTGAACTTTTCTTCTGTGGTGGCTTTCTTCGGTCCCTTCCTCTGTATTCAGAGATGGCGCAACAGAAACCCACCGTATCGAGGAGCGCTCCCAGCTTGATCGGCCCGGCCCCCGAGCGGGGAAGATACCTCAGGATAACAATGTTTATGAGGAAGCTGCCTGATATCACGGACGAGTACTTCCATGCGTACTGGGCGAATAACCACATGCAGGTGTCACTAAGCAATAGCACCTTTGCCAGCAAGATTCGCCGTTACAACCAGGTATTTGACTGTCGAAGCCGAGTACACACGGCAGTATGCTGATGGGTAGCGGTCAGTATCACATCACTCCCGAGCTACGGGAGCAAGCTGAGAGGCTCGGCGGTACTGTGTTAGACTTTGACGGGGCTGCAGAGTTTTGGGTTGAGACGCTGGAGGATTGGGAAAGCATCGCGCGGGATCCCGAGTTTTTGCGGGTGGTTTCGGGTAAGTCGGTGTCTCCAATCTGTGTATGCACTCGGTTGCTAAATATTTGGGCCATAGGTGACATGCTCAACTTTGTGCGTGAGCCGCTCCATGTCACTCTGGGATACGACTACTTGGTCGTGGGGAACGATTGGGACGCAGCACCAGCGGCGTGAAGCTACAAACTTTGCTAGAGTCAGCACATTTCGATATTACTCAAATTGCTTCTTGTTTCTTCGATCATCCATCTACATACTTCCCTGTGCTGGATTTGGTCCTCATTCCTACTTCCCATGTGAAGAACGATCCACTTGGACCATCCCGAACATCAGGGAAGTAAAGTGTCAACTCATCTTCCACCTATGCCCCGTAGAACTAGACAAAACTTTCGGGAAGGAGGATCCTTGGCACCCGTGGACCTGCGTCCCCGATGACAAGAAACAAACGAATCCAGATCCAATGCTGAAATCGGCGATTGGCGGCGTCGTAATGCGGAGAAAACAGTGCCACACCGACAAGGTGCAACGTCGATCAGCGCGGCGGCCCCTAGCTCTTTTTAAGCCCACTAGGTATAACAGGTACAGTAGCAGCTAGGTAATGAGAGGATCTTGAAGGGGTTCGTCTCTCCCTGTGCTTCTGCGGATGATGAGTGCCGAGGCAGCAGTGGAGAGGTGAAAGTGAGGGGACCACAGGTGCCACATCGTTCGCGGGGCCGCGCAGCCAGCCGACTTGGCGAACAACGAATTCATAGCCCAAAGAGGTATCAGTGTCGTCATCATTCTGTATTTCTTCTTGAAGACCAAATTTTCTGGTCATCTGGAGCCACTTGCACAGCTGGAATAGTATGAGAGCCAACAAGAGCCAACAAGGGACTCTCTAGGTTTAGCCAGCTGGCTTCGGACCTCGGACATCTCAGTTCTGCGAGCGCAGCATTGGCGCGCTCATTATTACAGGAAACCTCATTGTCATGGGACGATCCCACGATGGTTGATGGCTTGGTTAAAAGGAACAATGGCAGCATGATGGGATGAACCTCAGGATGTCATCATTCAGACTATACGATAGCAATTGAGACAACCTTCTTTTTTTCCTACGATTTTGAAGCTGTCACCGAGAGTTATTAGACTTATTAATAGTTATCAGACATAATCCTAATCCACACTTGAGAAGCTATCACGATGAGACTCTCCACCCTTACGGCCATCCTCTCCTGCGCCGCCGTTGCGAACGCAGCCGCAATCACCAACGAGACAACACCCGAGCCGACCATTCCCAATGTTGTTCAGTCTACCTGGGACGGGAAGTGCTTCTACCCGACACCGGACGCAGCCTTCGACCTGGAGGCCTACCTCGGGCGCTGGTACCAGGTCGCCGGCACCGTTGCGCCCTTCACCGCCGGTTGCAAGTGCATATTTGCGCAATACTCTCTGAATGTGAGCAAGCACAGCTTCACGTAGGCCTTGAGCGTGAGGATTTGGATCAATGGCTGACTTGAGTAGGACAATGGCACCGTCAAGGTGAACAACACCTGCGAGGCCGGGGGTCGCGCCATCAACATCCTCGGCACCGCTGCGCCCGCCGACCCGTCGTACGGAGCCAAGGGCGTTCTTCGCGTCCAGTTCCCCGGCCAGCCCGGACCCTCCTGCGCCGGCCCCAACTACGTCGTCCAGGGTGAGTGTTTCGCGCCGCAGAAAAGGCATTGATAGCTTCCGTGTTCGCCATGTTTTCTGACATGTTTCTGCCCACAGACTACACCCCGGACTTTGCGCTCGTGCAGTCCAACAACTTCACGACCCTGTTCGTGCTCAGTCGCCAGCAGAACCCGGAGGAGGCCGTCCTTGATGTAAGTCAAACCCGAACACGACACAGAGCGTTTGCCCAACAGCCTGCAAGGGGGAGTGCACGGATACTAACCATGACCACTTTTGACAGGCCTGGATCGCGCGCGCCGGCCAGCTAGGCTCGAACCTCGTCGACGTTGTCAAGACGGACCAGACCGACTGCAAGTTTGCCTGAGACGCGGGGAATTCTCCAGAATCTGCACCCGTTACTGATTCTGGAGAGCACAAGGAATCCGTGCCTGGCGCTTGGCCTGGAGCGGAAGAATTGAAGTGAGACAGGAAACCTGGAGGTCCAAGAGCGGTCATTGAGCACGTTCCATTGCTTTAGAAAAGACATGCAAAAACAGATGAAAAAATTCAAAATTTGCCATGACGCCGCAGATCAGTGACAGTTGATGACATTCGTGAGTATGAGCGACGGGTGGGCTCGAGCCTCCACACATGGTGAGGCAGCCCTCGGAGCTTTGCAACGGCATCGAACCATTGGTCAATGGACATGAGGGGAAACCGCGAAACCTTGCAGCTCAGCTCAGCTCAGCTCTAGCTATTTCCCATTTCTTTTTTCTTTTTGACTTTGGAGCTTGGAGCTGTAGCTCGATACGATCCATTCCTTTCCTTTCCTTAAAGGTTGTACCAGTACGACCCAATCACCCAGCCATTTTGTGCCACTTATGCAAGGGGTTTCTATGACGACACCACCTTCACCCGAGACACCATGACGGAGTGGCCGCGTGCGGTCTGTGGTTTGTGTGAACGCATCTGTGGGCACCCCATTTGGGCCTTGTGGAGGATAGATGGAGGCTGGGTGTGAAGCTCAAATCAGGCGGAGCTATGCAGCGGTGGAGGGGGAGATGAAGTAGCTCAATTGACTTTCCCTCAAATAGCTCTTTGATTCCTCGCGCGAGAACATTCGAGCACACAATCATTTGTCGTTTGCATTGAAACCGTGATACTGCTATTCCCAGCCCGAATCGACCTGTCACCAAGCCAAACACCCCTATCAAACCTTACAATACAATAGAGTCGAACGTTCCGTCAGCAACCGTCAATATGGTCAAAGGCAGGGAAGAGGTCGTTTCCGAGTTTAACGAGTACGTCAACATGACGGCTGAGGAGCTAGAGTCCTGGCTCAAGTCAGGCGACTCTAACAGCGCCGGCTGGCCCAAGGACGATGCCGACGGCGACGGTGAGACGGTCGGACACGACAGCGGGCGCAAGATTGTGGAGATCCTCCAAGCAAACCCCGAGAAGAAGGAGGACGAGTATACGGATGAGCAGGTCGACCACATGCGCAAGGTTGTGGCTTACTGGTAGGATTTTTGTGGTTGTCCTACAGCGATATCTGCTTGGATGTCTCGTACTAATGTAGTGGACAGCAAGCGACACCTCGCACAAGAGTCTGAGTCGAATAGCGACAAGTCGCCCGAGGAGTTAAAGAAGACCAAGTCGTACGCTTCGCTGAAGAACTGGGGTCACGACTTCCTCAAGGCGCAAGGAAAAGAGAGTGGCGCAGCGAAGTCGAACGGGAAGTCGTCCAAAAAGGAGGGTGAGGACGAGGAGGATGAGGTTGAGCAGGTTGATAACGGCGAGACCGAGGAAGCTGACGAGGAGGTCGAGGAGAAGTCTGGTGACAAGCGGAAGAATAACAGCGATGAGAACGGGACCAGCAAGAAGCGACAGACACGTCAGGGCGAGGGCCAAGCTACCAAGGAGTCGGGAAAGAACGGGAACAAGAAGGAGGAGGCGGATGAAGAGGATGGTGATGAGGAGCTGGAGGATGATGACGAGGATGGCGGTGATGGTAAGGAGACCACCAAGGGCCCCAAGAAGGGTGATACCGTCAGCTGGAACTGGGGCAACGGCCAGCCTGAGGGCAAGGTGCTCGACGTCAAGGGCGAGAAGTAAGTGCATATTCAATACAATGTGAACATTGTGGGAAAGCTAACCAACAACCTAGGACGACCATTGAGACAAAGCGCGGTAACGAGGTCACTCGCGACGGAAAGCCTGAAGATCCGGCCGTGGTTTTGGATACCGGCAAGTCGAAAGCCATCAAGTCGGCGCACGAGCTGAACGAATCATGAGCTGGAATTGATTTATCCCTGAAGGACGCCGCGAATCCTGTTGCCGTGTAGGAGTAGGCTGTAGTAAAACTGGTATTTTCGTTTGATTGCCACGATGATCAATGAGCGGTTTTCAATCACGCGTGACTTGCATGAGTATGTTAAAATTCCCCGTTATTATATGTTGATTTAGTACAAGAAATTTATGTGATACGCCGTTTACAACTCCTCGACCTTCTGAGCGTCATCAGAACTGGACTTGGTCTTTTGGAACTTGGTGACGGGATCCTTTTGCGCTTCCTTGACCTCGTTCCAGAACTTCTCGCCATTCTCCTTGTCATCCTTGAACAAGTGATCAATCACAAGCTTCTTAGGCGTCTCGCCCATCCACTGGAAGAGAGAGAAGTCGCGGAACTCGTCGGCCCTAAAAATTTCCAACATCTCGATAGGCTCATCGCCAATGTTCTCAACAAAGTGCCCCATGTTCTTGGGCACGATGCCGACATCGCCAGGGACATAATCGAATGTGCGCGCGGTGCCCTCGGCCGCAAAAATGGTGATGCGCGCCCGGCCCTTGATGAAAAAGGACCACTCGTCGGCGTTGGGGTGCCAGTGCATCTCGCGCAGCGCGCCAGGCTGGATGGTGAGGTGGGCGGCGGCGACGGTCTTGGAGATGGGGAAGTTCTTGGAGTCGGTGATGCGCACTTCGCCTCCTGATGTCTGCTCCGGTTCCTGGTCGAGCATGCGGTGTGTAAAGTTGAAGCGTGACTTCTTGGCATGCTTTCCCGTGGGACGCTCCTCGTCGATAGGGCCCGGCAGGGTGCCCTGGAAGATGTACTTTTCACTCTCGGGGAGGTGCTTGAAGACCTCGGGCTCGAGGTGGAAGTTTTCGGCGATGACGGACTTGGGGGTGTGGGCTGTTGAAGGACGCATCAGTCACTGAGAACGATGATACACCATCCTCACGTTGTGTGGACTGTATAGGGTTATAGGATGCAGAAAAACGTAAAGTCGGGAATGTGCAGCAAAGAGCCGGAATTACTTACCAAGCCAGTCGGAAAGAATAAAGGTCGACTCCTCGGAGAACCGGCCATCGTCAAATATGAGGAGAAACTCGGTGCCATTGGGACTCAGGCCCTGCAACGAGTGAGGCACACCGGAGGGGAAATACCAGAGGTCTGCATGCCGAGTGTGTCAGTAATTGTGGTGTGACGGATTGATCGGCAAGGATGGACCAATACTGACCTCCCTTCTTCAAGTCGTCCATGAAGTTGCCGCCCTCATAGTCAAGCGCCGTCACGCGGACCTCGCCATCCAACACGTACGCCCACTCGGCTTCCTTGTGCCAGTGGAGTTCGCGAATGACACCCTCGCCAAGACGCATGTTGACACCAGCCAGCTCGACGCTGGTGGACAGTTCGCGGACGGTCGTTTGACGAGTCCATCCACCTTCCTGTCATGGGCGATTCGTGTTAGTTGTGATAATCTCCCAAAGTTTTGGTAGCGGGGCTCTTGGGGTCAATTGAGTTGGTAGAGTGCCAATTGGCACCTTAGCTTCGAAAACTTACCTCAATTCGAATGTGTGAGTCCGCAAAACTCCAGCGCATGTTGGGCATGTTCCCCTTATCCGTCGACGGCGGGCGCACGAGGTCCGGGTTCTGGCGCGAGCGCTCGCTGTTCCAGGGCCCTAAGACGGATGCGCCGAGTCCGTTGCGGAAGGGCAGCGGGTCCAGGCCCTCGCCGATGGAGTCGACGGCGCCGTCATTGGGATCCTTGAAGCCCGGCCTGTAAGGGTTGCCGGTGCTCTTCTTGCGGTAACTCGCGGGGATGTCCATGCCCCGTCGGAGGCGCTCGCGCGGGCTGTCGTAGTGCGGTGCCGCCGAGCACAGCTCGCTGACGAACGCCCAGAGCAACAGCAGCTTGGCTGCCGTTGTGGGTTGGGTGAGCTGCATGATGGGCCTAGCTTGCTGTGGAAGAATGTGACGATGGACTGGGGGATCTAAGGCGCCAAGAAGAACCTTGGGACAGGGAAACAATAGGAGACAACTGAGGCTCTCCAAAGTATGGGGAAAAGACGAGAGAGTGGGAGAGGTCTACGAAAAAGATCACTGCAGGCTTGTGACGTTGGGAAGAGGATGCGATTTTATACCCGTTTCTTGACCTCCTCATCCGTCCTATCCATGCTATGCCTTGACCTCCTCCCCCTCGGCCTCGCCATGTCGCAGCAACCCAAGTTGTGTGGTACGTAAACATTGCAGCTTACATAGGCGTCAACCTCGTAGTCATCAGCGCATCACCTCACCCGCACATCGCTGCAAGCCGGCATGTGCACTACATCTGCCGCACACACACCAACCAATACGTCGACAAACATGCCGAACCTCCGAGCCCCAAGCTCACCCCCCACAGCTGTGGCAGCAATGGCAGGGTAGAAGCTTCAACAAGGCACAGAGCTGTAGGCTATTCCTGCTGCATCCCACCTAAACGTGACTGACAGGTTCTCTACAGCTCTTCCCCTCACTGGCTGAAACGCGGCAGAGCCATGAGCGTGGATATCCCGCCATGCGGGGATGAACCAGTCAGGCAATGCTCCCCAGTGATAGCCGGCGCAGGGGAACAAGCACGATGTGCGCGGGACACAGATTGGAGCTCCGGGTTAAAGACGAGGGGATGAGTAACCAAACTAGGGTCTGAGGCGGCCTGGCGCCTGTGGAACTGCACTCTCGCTGACTCTCTTTTCTGCTGATCTAACAGCCCTGACGAATCCTGTAAGCCCCCCCCCCCCCCCCCCCCCCCCCCCCCCCCCCCCCCCCCCCCCCCATCGTTCGCTCCGGCGTTGGGGAAGTCTGCAATGACCATGACGCAGGTTCCTGCCGATTGAGCTTAACTCCAACGTAGCTCCGGGGCCATCGATTGGACGGGGAATATGTCGGTGATCCCAGAGAAGAAGCTGGTCAGGCCCTGGTTTCACTCTGTAGCGCTTCTGCACATCTCATCCCTTCTGTGTTGTTTGTCGAGGTCGGGTTTCTCCAATGGTTCCTCTCCGTCCTGTCACTTTCCCCCCTCTTTGATGTGTATGCCTGTCCATCCCGTCCTTCCTAGAAGCCCCAAGTCACAGACGATGCCCGGACCGTCGAATGGCAATCGACTTCCGTTTGAACGCCGAGAGCGGGGATTCGCGTTCTTGGCTTTCTTCGGCATTGCTTTCCGCCCTTGGCCCATATAAACCAGGCTGGAAAACCTGGAAACTTTTCGCGGGTGGACCACGGAATATCCGAGCTTCTCTCCTACTGTACCGGTAGTGTTCGCAGCTGAGCATTGCGCGTCGTATCCGCCCAGAGATTCAAGTCTTGTTTCTTCTTCCTGGCTCCATCGCATCAACTCGTGAGTTTATTGCGGTAGATCCACAAACTTCCGTTACGAACGTCACCTGGTCAGAGCTCCTCTTAGTGGAGATCCTTATTTCAGATTAAGCTGAGGCTTTCCACACGAGATTCCCTCACCAACAAATCCCGACCAATTGCTCAAGAACTATCAGTGGCCTTGCTCAAACTCGCCCAACATGAGCGCAACCGAAGGCAACTACGGCTCCGTCACTAACTCGGTGCCCGTGGTGAACGGCGACTCTCGCCCTTCTGGTGACGAGGAGCAATCTCTCCTTGGCGGCGGCAGAAAGCCAGCCTCCAATTCTCTGCGCAAGAAGCTGACCAAAGACGTCAAACGCGACTGGGCTGACTTGGTCCTCCTCGCGTGCTACATCATCACTGGCCTACTCGACAGCTCTTCCATCTCCATCTGGGGCTCCTTTGTGTCAATGCAAACAGGTAACATCTCCCTTCCAATGCCCACAACGCTTTCCCACTCCAATGTGCTCACCCACGACCAGGAAACACCGTCTACATTGGCCTCGGCCTTGCCGCGCCAACTGAGTCAACCCGGTGGATCAAGTCCGCCACGTCCCTTGGCTCCTTCTGCCTGGGTTCCTTTCTCTTCAGCCGCTTCCATCGCCTCTTCTCCCCCAAGCGCCGCTGGGTTCTGTGCGCGTCATTCATCGCGCAGACGCTCCTTTGCATCGCTGCCGCCCTCATCCTGACCTTCGGCCCCAAGGCTGGCAAGGACGAAATCTCGTGGAACGTGCTCGTACCCATCGCCCTCATTGCATTCCAAAGCTGTGGCCAGGCCGTGACGAGCCGCGCGCTAAAATACAACGCCCTCACTAGCGTCGTGCTGACGAGCATCTACTGCGACCTGTTTTCCGACGCCGAGCTGTTTGTCGCCCACAACGCTGAGCGGAACCGTAGGGTGGGCGCGCCTGTTTTGCTTCTTGCTGGTGCCATCTTGGGCGGGACTTTTGCTCACACATCTCTGGGTATTGCTGGCGCGTTGTGGACGGCATCTTTCTTGAAGTTTCTGGTTGTCTTGTCGTGGTTTTTCTGGCCTGGCGAGTCGACTTCTAACGAGGAATAGTGGGAAAGGTACGTGTAGCGAAAGTTGAGAGATGGCAGTAGCTGGAGAATGTTACGTAAGCAGTTGATCTCAGATATGAATATAGGTCTGCAGTTTGATTTCGCTCTGAAGTGGAATGCTACTATCTTGTGTTGAAACGAACTTATGAATTTATTGTCTCGTGATGTTACTCTTGGCTCGCAATCCAGATTATATTGGGCAGAGCCTTGGAATAAAGGATTTCATGAAGTCTGAAGCCAGAAATGGAGAGCAGCCAGGTTGTAACAACGACAAGGCCACCAAAATCTCACTTGGCCGTTACGTAGGAGAGTTGACATATGCCGCGCGATCCAAACAGGGGACATGTTTGTCTTGCTTGGCCTAGGCACCATAATTCTCGGAAACAAGTACGATATTAGTAACCTGATTGTCAGCTGGAGCGATGACACCTTGTCGCAAGTCTCCTGCCTTCCATGATAATTTCAGTTGCTCGATAGAGTTAGTTCAGTTCAGTATGTTTGTCGGACAGACGATGTGCTTATCGAGGCTCGATAACAGAATAGCTTATCGCCTTGACAATGGTTTCAACTCTCTAAAATTCAACATCGTGCGACCGTTGCAGTTACGGTACACGCAGTTCTATCTCATGAGTGACGCATTAGAATCTTAGTTCAACTAAAGGAGTAAAAGCATGATTAGGTTTGCTTCGGGTTATGATAAACACACAGACTTTCCAACATATGACTGTCTAATCTAGAATATGTACGCTTCTATCAGTGTGTAAGTCAACAGTAAATGTACGTGTCTTCGGAGCCGGCTTCATTTAGTGTCATTTCTTTCGAGGATTGTCTTGGCTACATTAATGTGTCCATTACATAATGCTGATTGGAGTGGTGTCTTGCCAGTTTTATCTGCAGTAGTGACGTCGACCGCGCCGTCGAGAAGCCGCTGGACCACATAGATTTGCCCGGCACCAGAGGCTGAATGAAGTGGCGTCTGCCCCTTGTTGTTTTTAGCGGTGATATCGGCCCCAAATTCAAGGAGCAGGTCGACAATTTCGTCATCTCCGTTCTCTGAGGCCAAGTGGAGTGCTGTTTGTCCCTCATTGTTTCTGGAGGTGATCATAGCCTCGAAATCGAGAAGTAAGTCGACTATGTTGATATTTCCGTTCTCCGAGGCTGCTAAGAGTGCTGTGCATCCGTATATATCCGCTGCATTAACTTTGGCTCCCTTCTCAAGAAGCAGTTCAACTACTTCAAAATGCCCGTTGCCTGAAGCTACATGAAGTGCCATCCGTCTAGCCTTGTCTACAGCAGCAATATCGGCCCCAGCATCAAGAAGCAGCTTAACTGCATCCAAATCTCCATTGTATGAGGCTGAATGGAGCGCTGTCCATCCATCCGTATCTGCTGCGGTGACGTCGGCTTTGGATTCGAGAAGCAGCTTGCCCACATCGGTGTGTTTGTGATCTAAGGCTGCATGTAATGCTGTTCGTCCGTTCTCGTCTGTTGTAGCAACATTAGCTCCTTTTTCAAGGAGCACTTTGACCACATCAGTGCATCCGTTGTCTGAGGCTGCATGTAGTGCTGTACTTCCATTTTGGTCTGCTGCAGCAACGTTGGCTCCTTTCTCAAGAAGAAGCTTAACTACATCAGAATTTCCACTACTTGAGGCCAACTGAAGTGGTGTTCGTCCTTTTGTATCTCCAGCGGTAACGTCAGCCCCTTCGTTAACGAGTTGCTCCACTCTGTCAAAGCATCCGCGGAGTGAAGCTACATTTAATGAAATTCTAGCGTCTTTGTTGATAGTAGTGGTGTTGACGCATTGTTGGAAAAGCAATTGAGTAACTTCCACGTGTTTATGCAACGTGGCTGAGTCGAGTGGTACCCAACCATCATTGTCTGTTGAAGCAACATTAGCTCCTTTTTCAAGGAGCAATTTGACCACATCAGTGCATCCGTTGTCTGAGGCTGCATGTAGTGCTGTCCATCCATCCTTAGTTGCTGCAGAGACATCAGCTCCGTTCTCGAGGAGCAGCTTCCTTGAGGAGAAGCCCACATATTCCAAACGAGGGCTCACTATATAGCAGTAGAAGATGGAGAGAGTCCGGCCACCAGCATGAAAGAGACTCAAGCACAAGCGCCTTGTCTGCTGTTTCTGGCTTCTGGTTCTTCTGCAGAATCAGCATATTGCCAGAGACAATACCGAGATTCATCTCTACAAGGATGTGCCGACGCGACGAACCCAACATAGATAGTATTTAAGAGAATGCAACGTTTGAGGAAACTACGGAAAAGATTTTGCGTCAGAGTCCAGAGGCCACGAGTGTCACGCAAAGTGGAAAGCTGAATAGGCGTGGTAGTTAATTGCTTACAAACGTGTGTTCCTGCATAACCCAACCGCGAGATGTTTAGGGTATGTGGATCCCTCGTCTAGATCGCCTTTTCAAACACGTATACCAACCCAAGCCTGGAGATCGTGACTAAACACGGTGCCAGAACTGCCGCGTTTCCCTTGGTAACCGTTCCTCAGATGCCAATGGAAGACTCTATGGCCGAGAGGTCAAGATGCTATTTCGTAGATGTGGCCGACTCGCGGGCATCCTGGGAGCCCGTCGGCCCAGTCTGGCGAGTCTTCTAAAGGAAACAGGCTGTCAATCCATACGTAGTCGTATCCTAGGTCTACGGTGATTTCCACAGCATCCCTAAAACATTGGTTGAAGTTGGCGTCTGAAGCTGGGATTGCTTCTAGGAAGGAATTGCAGGCCGCTTGTGACAAAGGAAGGAAGAGACGCAGTCTCCAGTAGCGACTCACTTCAGTCTGGGGGCAATACATGAAGAACATGTAAAATAGCAATGTGTGTATGATCCGAGAGCATTTCGATGCAGTTTGAAGGCCCCGAATAGTTAGCACGGGTAACTACGATGGTACCAAGCCGTTGGTGGATGAAACGATCACATCACACATACTCAGATTCCATGCGTGGCCAAACCCAGCAGCAACGTTCCCAAACACTTTTTTTTAAAAGGACACAAACGCCCTTCATTGCCCCATATATTCGAGAACGAAATAATGCAGTAATCTCATATCTTGAAGCTTATGCTCGGAAGTCAGACTACGTGCCCGCTTGAGTATGTCGTAGCATCTAGGATATAGAATCGCCGTTATGCGTCATAACTATAGGCTAACCTTCTTAGCATTCCTATCCAGCGCCCTATCTCTGTTGTACCTCTGATTTAACACCGCTATGCCACTCTAGTGGAGGTGTTAGCTGCCTGTTATAGTTAGATACGTCTCGCATGTGGTAAGATACTTCCAACGGGTATCCTAGGGTACCTGGAACGGTCTCGCAGAACCCCCAAAAACGGAGCCCTGAACCCTACCATACGCATTCTTTGTGTCAAGTAGCCAGGCTAGCGCTTTAGATTCCGAGTGTGTCACGCCTAAGCTACAGCCACGATACTTCGAGTTCATTGCCTCGATACAAGGATTTGCAGATGTTATATAGAGACCTCTAGATTTGCATTTCCTTTGCATATACTTATCCGGCCTTGCTGATATCATGTATACCTGGCACCACACCGGGCGGAGATCTTTGGAATCGCGTTAGTCTCTGGCGGAAAAACCAGGACCCGGGTTTCCTCATGTAGTACCATATGAAGTATTATGGCCGTATCTTAGAACCGTAAACTCCGCGGTCGCATGAATACCCGTTGATGAACACGTGGGTGATAACATATTGAACGATGAGTAGCCAAAGTGCAAAATAAACGCTGGTAATTGTTTCGACGCCCGTAAATATTCCCGCGGGGCGCCGAGGTGGGCCGGGCTGTAAGGATTTAGGAAGAATTTATGGGGTACAGTCCGTGTCGGTCTATCCATCTTTACGGAGCTCTTTACGCAGCTCTTTACACAACAATCGTTTGTGATACTGTAATTGGGTTTAAGCAACTAGTATCGTTATCGATTTTCATCTCTAAAGTCAAGGGCCCTGGTGTGTTTCGGGACTAGCGTTGCATTCATGAGGAGTATTCGTCAAGGACTGCCACTGATGTTCGTCGCAAGTCATGCCTTGTTTATCTCGGGTCATCATTTCTTTGATTCCTTTACAACACAATCTATGAATAGAATAAAGTGGAGTGGTCTAATTTCTCATGATCCATCATGGGATGAGAGTAGACTCATGTGACGATTAGGAGACGAAATGCAGAGCCCTTCGCAAGTCTCTAAGTAGACTGTAATGGGGCGCTTGGGTTTCTGCTGATATATAAACCGTGCAGATTCCCAGATTCAGCATTGAAGATCAAATGATATTGATCAGTTTTATCAGCTTCAAGACAGACCCCAAAGCCTCTAACATCTTCTACGTCTTTCCTGAGTGTTACTTCTACATCTATATCTAAGCCAACCTTAACTATCAAGCCCCTCTTACCAAACCCCTCAAGAACTGTAAAAATGGTATCCATCAATCCCACCACCCTATTTCTTGCTGCCATAGCGATCGGCAACGTTAACGCCTGGACCTGGACGCACTGCACCAATGCAGAACGATGTGTTGCCGGATCTAACCCAAACGCCAGCGGCGGCACAACCGGAGGAAATAAGAACATGCCCTCAACAGGCTCGAGGTTCAGCTATGCAGGGGGCTACGTATTTGTTGCCGATTCGTGCACCAACTTCTCTTACCAGGGTAGTGACGGTTATTGGTACTCGCACGAGAAGGACGGGCTATTCGTTTCGCCCGCTGGCTATATGCGCACTGCTCATGATTGCAACCTACTTGTAATTGATAGCAAGTCGCAGACTACTGGAATTACCTGGTGGTGGAAGCATAATGGGGGCGACTGCTGTCTCCCCGATGAAGTCGGTACAAACATTTTTAACATTGAGGCCTATTACACTGGTGCACAGTAGAGTGGGAGCCGGTCGCTTGCCTGGAGTGAAAGGACTTCCGCGATCTGCAATTGTGCGATTAGGTACGAATAGAAATTGGGGTCGTAGACACAATGTATTTTTGCAGGCGACCGATGTTGTTTCCCCTCGTATTAGTGAATAATTGGAAATTTCTACCGAGGACATCCTTGCCCAATAAAAATTGCATCAAGTCGTTCCTAGGAGGAATCGATAGTTGAATTGTTTACAGACTGCTCTGACAAGTACATAGAAACAAGTGTTGCTTCGATCTGGCATCATTTGAGGACCTAGCTTCCTCCCACTCTTTGACTTATGAAATACATCCTGCAGGGTTGGAGTCCGACTACATACACCAAGGGCTCTGTAAGACCTGGAATGGCTTCCTTGTTTTCAGAGAATGCAGCAACACGATCTACTAGTCTACAATTTGATCCACGTATAAAAATGGAATCATTCTAACTACAACCCTAGGCAGCGGAGTAAAATGGGCCAAAATTTAATCTACAGGACGTTAGGGTCGCGGGAGCGGACTCCGCGGAGACTTAGTCAGGCCATGTCTAAGCTACGGGGTGTGCCATTCGATTGATAGACCAGTAGAAAGAGCCAGCACTCTAGGATATAGATTAAAATAAGTGGTTTCAGGGCAAAGTTGCATTGCTAGATTATGAAGTCGAGGGTAGTAGTTAATTAAAAGTGTCTATGACAACTAATGCTACATCTCATCCCTCGGCCACTACCACTACCACTGCGGCTAA
This sequence comes from Colletotrichum spaethianum, assembly GCF_022836535.1. Classification (NCBI taxonomy): domain Eukaryota; kingdom Fungi; phylum Ascomycota; class Sordariomycetes; order Glomerellales; family Glomerellaceae; genus Colletotrichum; species Colletotrichum spaethianum. The sequence goes on along the minus strand of NW_026054772.1, from coordinate 1,652,579 downwards.
CAGGCCACGTGTTGGACATATTGCGGATAGGTTATGAACCTCCGAGATTAAGCTGGTGACTTTGAAAATATTCGAAAGTATTATTGATGGAAAAGTTTGTAGCTGCGAGGAGCAGCATATTGGGGCGATGGAGCCGTGGGTGGCTGTTGATGAAGCTAATGAAATGGGCTAGGTTGTGCTAGAAGGCATTTCATGGCCGACAATAGCTGTTATCTTCATTCGATCATGAAAACTAACCCTTGATTCAGATTACTGCATTTGGCGAAGTGCGGGGGTTTATTAGATGAGTGTACTTATTGAATTGTCGAAACTTGACTTATTATAAGTAGACTTGTCCCCGGCTTGCAAAATTCATTCTGCATCGCAAGATTCGTGGAATAACCCAAGCCACATTCGTTGTTTGAACCACACCTCTTAACCGTTTTGACACTACCCAAAATGAAGCTCTCCTACAAAAGTCTCATCTGCATTTTCGCCTCTCTCGACGCCATTTCAGCACAGCCATGCCAAGCTTACGGTCCCGACGCAATGATCGTACAAGGGGGTATCGGATACCGTTTCTATAATTCCGATCCGAACCACTGGAGCTGGAACGCTCAAGCAGGCTCCGCTGTTATCCAAGACGACGGGTGGGCCTTCTTCGACGGCGGAAATACACATACAGCAGTAATGCTCGTAGACTACAATAACGGCGAGCGGTGGATGTACCAGCCGCCCAACGGGGAGTCGGGCTGGTGTACACTTCCAGCGGGAAGACAAAATGGTATTCTTAACGTGAAAGGTTTGGGAAATTAGGGGCGACGTGAGAAATGAGTCTGGCCACCGGACAGCGAATTTGGCATAAGTAGCGCTGGCTCCTAGACTTTCGCCTTGAATCGATTTTACGATGATTAGTATTTTCATACATAACCACCGCTCTGAATAGTGGATTAAAAGAACAAGCCACTTTCCAACCATCGTGATTCCCGCGCCTCCTTCGTATTTTGTTTTGTTATGAGACAAACTGACTGGAACAGTCTCGTCATTCAACTATTCTCCTCTACACCCCCGCTTGCAAGAACACGTCACAACATTATGCTATTTTGCGGTTGATTTCTATGATCAATGGATTCATTTTGATATTACTAGCACAGTTGGACTGACTAATACTCGGATAGACCTGCTGTTAACAAGCGCAAGTACTGTCCCCACTCAAAAGTCTGAGCCCAGTTCTCCCTATCTTTCCTATCCGCAATGAAACTATGCTGGCGATTTGAAAGGTCGATGATAACGTGCCCGAGCGACCACCTTCGTGTTGGGTTCTGTTATCATGTAGCAAGTAAGATTTCAGTTGTAACCTTGGTTCCAAATCTAAGGAGCAGATAATTGCGTAACAAAAGTGATAAGTTAAGGTTCTGCTGTTGAGGTAATCAGTATCGTGATAATCGAGATCCGTCATGCATTACCATAGACCCCAGGATATTCAAGACGAGGCCAATCTCGTCACATTAACTCTTCCGCGTCGATCGGACTGAACTGATACCCGAATACGTGGAACTATTAACAAAGCATTGACTAAGCTCCTCGTTCTAAGCCGACAACACGAACACCTGTAGATAGTCTTCACAATCTCAAGAATGGGAAACTTTCCGTCAGTTTAGTGGAGGACTTTCAATCGTGCGGTCAAGTGAATATTTCACTTACGCGAATTCCCTATAATTACGTAGACAATCACCTTCCAAGCCGTCTCGTGTGGTACGTTTGATTCCGTTGGTCATCGAAGTTTTGCAGGCTTGTTTAATTGTTACATCATGTATGTCACAGCGAAATGTCTTGAACACTCTGGACCGCTACAGGCGAAGATGTGTCCTTACATATGTGGAGAAGGATCAGGTTGCCTTGTGATTCCTACCAGCCTGTTATGGAAGCATAAGGGCAGTACCAACAGGGAAAGCACCGCAATATGTGAATACCATTAGCGGAGATAGATAGAGAAACAGAGAACCAATAAAGGAAATCTGAGAAGAAGAAGATAAGGAATTTGACGAGTTGAAGCGTTGGCTGGAACTCTCAGGCTAAAGCCAGGAATAAAATGTAATGCATGTTGAGGTTCATCTGCGTGAAAACTAATTCGCGTCTCACGGACAACAACAGGGTAGAAGCCCGATAAGTGGGGCCGGTCCACCCTAGGTATTCAGTCCAAGGTTACCGTAGCTGATGTCCGGTGCCGTGTAGGTTGTCTCCTTCGCAGCGTTCCGGAGCTGCGGGAGCCGACTTACAGTTCTCAGTGTCGAACCTTGGAGACCTGCTCACTGACCGACGGTTCTGTTTATTGGCCATTACCACCAAACGGAAAGTTAGGTGCCGCAACGGGTCTAGCACAGTAAGGGCTGACCCTGTCTTGGTTTTCTGCATCAAGTCCCCGCTGGCATATGCTTTCCGAATGCTTCACGTTGCTACTTAGGGGTTTGCTTAGTACGTCTGGTATCTGCAATATCTGTCACTCAATTCGCTGCCTGGCAGGATGGAGCTAGCATATTCAGGATGCAAAGAAATCCATCTCTGGCGTCAGAAATCAGACCAAAACCCCGGGCGCTCGTACCAATGATATGGGGCCAGAGCCCACGGGCCAATCAACCCAGCTTAATTACAGCCTTTAGATTGTCTCTTGAACCCAAATCGGGGCGCTTGGCACGTCAGCGTACCTAGCCCCTGTTTAGCGATGTAAGCGGCTGCAGTCCTCGTCTAGCAGGCGGATCCATCCTCTCCAGCACGCGCCTAGCCTGTTTGGTTGGAGAGTTTCTGGCAGTTTATCTAGCGAAAGCTCCCTTGTTTGGCGTCGTCGCTGCTTTGCACATTCTGCATCTTAATTCATGTCCCTGTTGTCGTTTGTCTCATCCGACTGACTGAAGATGGAATTGCCAGCTCTTGCCGGTACGATCTTTGCCGTCGTCGTCGTCGGCTGCTACCTGCTCGAGTCGTTCGTCTTCCTCTCCAAGGACCCGCGGGAACCTGAGTACTCCCGGCCCCGAGTACCGCTCATCGGTCACATCCTCGGTCTCAATAAGTACGGCGCCGGAAAGTACTTTACAAAGATCGCGTGAGCTACTTACCCCATCCGTCGTCCCGCCGTGTTCGTAGTCAGTAGCAATTAACTTTTCCTTCTAGAGCTCAAATCAAGGGCAGGATCTTCGCGGCGCCCATTTTCAACTTCAAGTTCTATGTCATTTCGGACCGCAAGTTCATTGCATCTATCCAGCGCAATGCCAAGACCATCTCCTTCGTGCCCTTTGCGGTCAAGGCCTCACAAAGCCTCAGCGGCATCTCCGAGAAGTCGGCGAAGCTGCAGGATCACCTCGAGGGCGGGCCCGAGGCCAAGGAGTTCGACAGAGTCCAACGCGCGACATTGGCCGCCGGCTCCGATCTTGACGAGCTGAGCCACGTTGCGACACAAGTAAAACTTGACATGATTGAAAAGCTTTTGGTTGACGCTTCAAAGTCATCTGACTCCGCCACTCGGATCGACCTGTTCGCGTGGGTCAAGCATGCTGTCACATTGTCATCGACGGAGGGCATGTTTGGGCCCCTGAACCCTTACAAGAATCCTGACCATGAGGCCGACTTTTGGTATGACAAGACTATTGCGCCGTGTATTTGTTGCAGCGTATACTGACTGCTCTGACAAGGACGTTTTCTGAAAAAGCTCACGTGCTCCTTGGTGGTGGCTTCATTGCTAACCTTCTCGCCAAGGACGCCGTGCAGGCTCGCGACCGCAACAGCCAAAGGTACGAGGAATACGTCAATCTCGGAGGCCTCGAAAACGCCTCGGGTCTGATCAAGGGCCGCTCACGCGTCATGGCTGAGAACGGCGTATCACAACGCGACATCGCTCGCAGCAACGTCGGCTTCGATATCGCGATGCTCGCCAATTACGTCCCCACGTCCTGGTGGGCCATCTTCGAGGTATTTTCTCGCCCGTGGCTCGTCGAAGAGATTCGGAAAGAAGTTAGCAAGGCCGTAAAGAAGCATGAAGACGGCAATTTTACCTTGAACTTGTCCATTCTCAAGTCCTCGTCGCCATTGCTCCTGTCGTCGATCCAGGAGGCGCAACGTCTGCACATGATCCACGCGCACATCCGCGAGGTTCTTCATGACACGATCATCACGGTGGACGATATTCCTCAACTTTTCAAAAAGGGCAACTATGTCCAGCTCAACGGCATTCCCATCCTCCGTAGTGAAGAGACTTGGGGCGCCGACGCCACATCCTTCGATGCGTACCGCTTCATCAAGATGAAGAGAAAGGCCGATGTACCTGGTGTGGCGACGCCAGGCGACCTACCACCTCACTCGTTTCCCGTCTGGGGCGTTGCGCCACACATCTGTCCTGCGCGGTGGTTCGCAACGGGCGGGGCGATGGCGCTCATCGCGTTGATGGCGTTGAAGCTGGACATGGAGGTCGAACCGGGGTTCAAGGGCGAGGGTCCCGCAGGAAGAGAGTGGAGGATGCCCAAGGTCGCGGGCGTTTTTGCTGCACTGCAGTCTCCCGGTGAACCGATTCCGGTTGTGGTGCGGCCGAGGAAGGAATTTGAGGGCAAATGTAATATCGAAACAGGAACGTCTGGAACCAGACTGCAGCTGTCGGTGGGTTGAAGTCATACAGAACTCATGCCATGCGGAACAGTATTGCTTGACAGACTCTACGCGCATATACAGCGACAAGGGTCCTTATTGTTATGCTTAGTAACTAGAGACAGGTAGTAATGGGATATATCCCCCCGCTCTCACTTGATCAACTAGTGAAAAAGCAACAGACAGTCAAAATCTGTTCTCAGAACAATCAAGGCGTCATGATCATGGCCTGGTCTCGAGCAAGTCATTTGATCCATAGAAGGAAGTAAACCAAAGAGGCAGCATCTTGCTCCCCCACCGCCGTTTCCTCTTATCTTTTGGAGTACTTCCTGGTCTGCGGTATTTGATATAATTGACCTATTAGGCTCCTCTAGTCTTTCCAATTCAGGACCTCACCCTCTCTTTACCGAATGCTTACACTCTCCAAAGTCGGACAAAGACACGCGAAGCAAGCTCTAGATCTACATCGTCGGTGAAGTTGATGTTGTCATCATTGATGTGGGTAAGATGAATGACACCACTCTTAACCGAGTTGAAGTTCCTCTGACCTTCTTGATTCGGCCAAGTGATGGTGTTTTCCCCCTCGGGCCCCATAGCAACCGACTCAAGACACTCCGATAAGATAAGAACTCGGACCGGCTTCGGCGTCGAGTCATTCGCCGGGTCCAATGAGAGCTTTCCGCGGGTCGTACCTGCGCTCGGTTCCCGCTGCGTGTCGTACCTAGGTATCGGTGCCTGTGCCTGTGCCTGTGCTTGTGGCTGCTTGGGAAGCTCCAGCTGTCTTCAACCTCAACCTCCCCCGAACAACCTCCCGCACCCACCCCCCGTATATCTCCGTCTCGCTCTCTCTCTCGTCTACAGGTCGCCACAAGACGATATATCCACTTCCCAGGAATCGCGTCATCGCATTGGTCTAAGTCAATGAACCGCTTCCTCCTGTCCAACTCCAACAGCGCCGCCGTTCAAGCTAGACATCCCCTTGACGAGTCGCCCGCCATGACCAAACACACCCCGGACTCTCTCCGCTCCCGCGTCTCCTCGCTCTCCCTCCGGCTCCAGGCAATGGAAGCCGCCGAAGCACTCTCGCGCTCCCAGTCCCCCGCGCCCTCCATGCTCGCCTCCACCACGCTGCCGTCCTCCGGCTCCAACACTGCCCCGGCCTCCAAGCCCTTCCTTCTTGCCGACATGAACGGCCGGTCGCCCGCCGAGAACCCCGTTTGCGACTCATGCTGGAACGCTCTTCGCTACAGTGAAGTTAGGCAGACCACCCGTGCCGCCCACCCGTCCGCCTGCAAGCTCTGCGCCGTTGCTGCTGGCAAGCCCGAGGCATACACCAAGCCGTTTGTCGATTTCCTCTCCGAGAACCCTACAATCTTCCACGCCGTCTCCTACTTCAAGGACAAGCTCGCCGCCGCCGGCTTCACCGAGCTCCCCGCGCGTGAGAGCTGGGCCGATAAGCTCCAGCCCGGCGGCAAATACTGGACCACCCGCAACGGCTCCGCCCTCATCGCCTTCACCGTTGGCGAGGCCTACAAGCCCGGCAACGGCGTCGCCATGGTCGCCGGCCACATCGACGCCCTGACGGCCAAGCTCAAGCCAGTCAGCTCCAAGCCCACGCGCGCCGGCTACCTCCAGCTCGGCGTCGCACCCTACGCCGGCGCCCTCAACCAGACCTGGTGGGACCGCGACCTGTCCATCGGTGGTCGTGTCATTGTCCGCGACGAGTCTTCCCACAAGACCACCACCAAGCTTGTCCGCCTTGACTGGCCCATTGCCCGTATCCCCACGCTTGCGCCCCACTTTGGCGTCGGCATGATGGGCCAGAACAACCCCGAGACCCAGGCCGTGCCCATCATCGGCCTCGAGTCCCCTTCCGACTCCTCCACCCCCGTCGAGCCCCTCGGCCCCAAGGGCGCCTTCGTCAACACTCAGCCCCCGAAGCTTGTGAAGCTGATCTCCAAGGAGCTCGGCCTCGCGTCCCCGACCCAGATCCTCAACTGGGAGCTCGAGCTCTACGACTCCCAGCCCGCGCAGACGGGCGGCCTTGACCGCGAGTTCATCTTTGGCGGTCGCATCGACGACAAGCTGTGTTCCTGGGCCGCCCTCACCGGCCTCCTCGCCGCCGAGTCCGACCCCAACGACGGCATCATCAAGCTCGTCGCCCTCTTCGACGACGAGGAGATCGGCTCCCTCCTCCGCCAGGGCGCGCGCGGCAACTTCCTCCCCCTGACCATTGAGCGGGCCGTCGAGTCCCTCAGCACCGTCGCCGACGTCCCTTTCGGCACCGACGTCCTCTGCCGCACCTTTGCTTCCTCCTTCCTGCTCTCTGCAGACGTCACCCACGCCGGCAACCCCAACTTCCTGGGATACTACCTCGAAGAGCACGTGCCGCGCCTCAACGTCGGCATCGCCATCTGCGGCGACAGCAACGGCCACATGACCACGGATGCCGTCTCTACCGCAATCCTCCAGCGCGTCGGCGAGCTCAGCGGCGCCCCGACGCAGACGTTCCAGATCCGCAACGACACGCGCAGCGGAGGCACCGTCGGCCCCATGCTGAGCGCCGCCATGGGCGTCAGGGCGGCCGATGCCGGTCTGCCGCAGTTGAGCATGCACTCGATCCGCGCGACGACGGGCGCGCTGGACCCCGGCCTGGGCGTCAAGTTCTTCAAGGGCTTCTTGGACCACTGGGAGAAGGTGGATGCCGAGTGGCAGTGAGTGATATATCCTGGAATGGCTGGCATCATATGGACGCGGAGGCTTCCGGGGAGTACATAGAAACGGTGGTTCAAGCGTGGCGTATCGAGGGTGCGAACGGGGTATGATTTACGACTGCTTGTAGGTTATGTACTAGCTCGATTAGACGCATCATTATGGATACGTTCCAAGTCACGAAATAGTTTGCCATACATGTCACATGTGAACGTTGAACGCCTAGTACGGCTTGTAATACGACTTCGAGGATCGTCTCATCATTTACGCGGATATCGATGTCTACTGATTACCATTACTGGTGCATCGGCCTCCGATCCCCGTGGTCATGCACCAGACTGCCCGCCTGGCGAATCTCCACCGAGTTCTCGTCCGACGCGACCGACTGGACTTCGTCATGCTCGTCCTCCGATTCCGAGCCGTCGTCGTCGCTCGCCATGCCGCCGGCCTCCTCCAACTGCTCGGTATCCGCATCCATCGGCTTCCTCCTCTTCTCAAAGTCCTGTCTGTGCGCCTCGGCGATGATCTTGGAGAAGCTCCGTTGCATCGTCAAGATGCCGCTCATCTTCCTGTGTCGCAGGGTACCCTCCTCCATCCTCTGCTCTGTCGGCCGGGCCGTCGTGGCACCGCTTGCATTCGAAGCGTCGGGCCTCGCGTCGCCCGTCGTCTGGGCGATGTTGCTGTCCTTGACACCGTCCTCGGCGATGTCAGACGAGTGGTGCGAGACGAGCGGCTCGATGTTGTAGGGCAGCGGCACGTCGCGCGAGGCCTTGTACTGCGCGACGTTGGCGCAGTGCTCGTTCTCGACGCGGAAGAGAGTCCACATGCCGCGGCGCGTGACTTCAGCCAGGGCGACGAGGAAGGAGACGATGGTGGAATGCTGCGCGTCGTGGGTGAAGATTGCGTAAAAGATCCAGGCGAAGCGCAAGATCGGGTCGGCCACCATGATGAAGTAGTACGGCCAGCGCTTCTTGAGGCCGGTGATGTCGCGGAGGAGCCGGTGCCGGCTGTGCGGCTGGAGGAGGGAGAAGTCCATGAACAGGTCCCAGATGGCTGCTTCGTTAGTACCGTGGCATGGGAAAGGGTGAGAGGCGACTTACAGGTGTAGATGGCGTTGATGGTGGAAAAGGTAACGAACATGGCCAGTTGGCCGTGCGTGTTATTGATGCGGTACATGGAGAGCGACATGGCGGCCAGGATGGACATCGTGTACTTGCCGCCGTTTACCAGGTGAGGGAAGATGTTCCTGGTGTCTCTGTAACGGCGCAGGCATTGTAGGAAGCGCCAGATGGGAGGCAGGGTGCCCAGGAAACCGAGGAGCCGGGAATGGTTCGAGTTGCACTGCACCGGATTATCCCAGGCATTGGCGTATATGCAAAAGAACAGCTCGATATTCTAGAGGGCGTCAGCTGAGGCATCCAGCGAGGCGCAGATCGTGTCAACTCACACACATGGCATATGTTAGGGAGCAGTAGATATCGCCGAGGAAGAAGTCTCGGAACTCGACCGGATACAGGCCGGCAAGCAGGAGACGCCACTAGAAGCTGTCAGTCTTTCGTCCCCCAAAGGCTCGCGAAAGAGACTTACATGAGCATATGCGAACCACCTTCGACTCCTCGCCATGAATATCGGTGCGGGCAAGAAGATAATGAAGGCCGATAGAGCTATGAGGGCTACGGGGTAGTATTCGTACACCTCATTGGTTCCATACTCGCTGAAGTTGAGCCAAATGAAAACACCGAATATGAATGTGAACAAGCTAGGAAACTCGGCGAGCTGTCGCCAGTCCAGATTGTTACGGGTATCGAACTCGAAGATAAAGGGGTAGTTGATTTTGTTCCGCGTCCAGATGGCGCAGTTGATGCAGAACATGCAGAACAGCAGGAGCATCAAGAAGTAGCCTCCGTAGATCTGCAGGAGGTAGCTCGTCCGCGATCGAACCTCTGGATCTTTGTCAAAAAGAAGCTGCCCGCCAAAGACCGCTCCCTGGATGGCAAACACCAGCCCAGTACCCAGCAGTATTCCACACCGAAAGGCGCTGCCGGACTCGTCGCCGGGTCTCCGACTCAGACTTCGCAGCTTTCCAGCCGCAATCTTGTGGTTTCCGCGCTCAAAGTAACGAGCGTAGAGATCTTCCACAGCCTTGATGTGTCCATCGACGGCATCGCTGGTTACGAACCACGACTTGTTGACCTTCTCGTTCATATAGCGGTACGGCGGCCGGGCATTGACGGCCTTGTCGTACTTCTTGTTCAGCTTCCGGAACGCCGTCCGGTTCAGAAGGGCATAGGACTTGAGCAGCTCAAGGCCGCGGTAGAACTCCTGCAGGGCGAGCTTCAGCTTCCGCTTGGCGGTGCGGTACGGGACGTCATGTTCGTGGGGCCTTCGGATGTAATCGCGAGTCGCGTCACCGCCTTCGGCAGGACGCATGACGGGTGTCTGTGTCATTTTCGAAAGAGCCCGAGAGTTCGGCCCCGGGCGGAAGATTTTTGACTTGACGGGATCAATCCAACCGAGTGGTCCCTTCTGGAGGCCGTCGCGGTCGCCGTTGCCTCCGTTCAGGAAGTCGATTTCGGCCTGACGCTTCTGGGCGTGCAGCTCCTGGGTGCGCCGGTTCCTCATCTCATGCAGCTGTTCCTTGAGAAGGGCAAGACGCTCACCGGCCTGGTCCTCCTTCATCTTGTAGAATGCCTCAACCTTTTCCAGCTCCGAGTCCAGAAACTCAAAAAATTCCTTTTCTTTTTGTCTCACAGTATCCAAGGCCATTCCCTGGAGACCATATTCCGAATTTGTCCCCACTCGATTTAGGGGCGTCGAGAACAGTCGGCGGAGCCCACCCCGCGGCGAGGCATTGTATCCGGGTCCAACGGTCGCCGGGTGAGGTAGTCGTAGAGATGACGGGGTGCGTTCGTGCTCGGTGGCAGGTGTCCCAACCGTTCCAGGTTCATCCGCGATCATGGACGCGCTTCTCGGGAGGGCCTGGCGTGTCGGCAGCACCTCTGGCATGGAGTCTGCCTGCGGACTGGGACCACTATGATGTGACGGCGCATGTATGGCCGGCCCGGGTAGCTCAAAGGTCGTCTTCCGTTTCAAAGGGTTTACGCTCTCCTGCTGAGGCGGTGTAGGTATGAAGCTCCCGTATTGCATGTCGCTTGACCCATCGTTGCGGCCTTGTCGCTCGTTGTGCGCCGCCGCGGGGATCGCTCGTGCCGGTGTCGTTGGCTTCTGATACGCCGAGCCGACTGGGGCCGAGCCTTCGCGCAACGAGGTGCGCTCATTGGGGTGGTTCGCGCCTTTGGAGTGGCCATATTTCTGACTGTGGAAGGGCGAGTGGGCGGAAAAGAGGTTGGCGGAGATGCGGTTCTCGGCCTTGTTGACGTTGTTCGAGGGGCTACCGTTGGCGCGATTGATGGCGCGCGACACGGCCTTTACATACTTCTTGCCGGCCTTGTAGTTAAGGTACTTGATGCGCCATTCTGTTGGAGGAGTCTAGAGTCAGCATGCGGAAGAAGCAATTGGGACAGAGACACCCCGGGCTGTCGCACCTGGTACAAGGTCTTGCTCGAGTTCCTTTGCGAACTTCATGACGTAGTGGCGGCGCCCTTTGCGCAGCGGCCCACTACCTCTTGAACAGCGATTCCCGAGAGCACGAACGAGTAAACGCCATGAACCTCTGAGGCGAGATGTGAGCTGTCAGGGTGCAGTGAGGGGTTGTGTCTGTAGACCTTCAATGTTGCGTACAGAGACTCTCAGGGTGGCACCCGGACTTGTCGATCGGATCTTGGCGTTTTCGTCTGATTCCTCGCCCTAGGAATAAACCGGCAGAAACAATTGCTGTTGTTTTTTGTTCGAGGTGCGCAGAGGCGAGCGGTTCGGCTTCCTTCGCCAAGCTTCCGTCACGGCCCCATTTGCCCCGCCTTTTCTTTCGTCTGATTTTTTGTCATGTCTTATCGTTATCGCTTGTTTATCCGTTAGTGATCCGAAAGCCCCCAAAGCCCTGGCTGCAACCGGCCCAATAAACAGCGCGGCGTTATAGCAGGACATTGCGGCGGTAGAAGATGACCGAGTGCTAGAAGTCGCTGTAGCCCAAGTTTGATCGCTCGCGATCTGGTGAAGCCGGAGGCTCAATCGTCTACCAATTGGTCGTCTAGCTTATGTCAGCTTAGGATTGGTCTCAAATCGCCCACCTTTGCCCGTCAGAACCGGAACCGATTGTGTAAACGTCGAAAGGCACCCGTCTCCTCTATCTCTAGTTACTTCCAGCTTCCTGTGTTCACAGCCTCTGCCGATTGACTTTCACCCCAAGTTAGACAAACACCGTTTCATTTTCCCGGCCCTTCGAGATAGAATCATTAGCCGAATAGCCCGTTTCGAAACGTCTCAACAATATGGCCAGTCGAGGCCCCAGAAGAGTACCTACTTCCAGGGTTCAGCCGGCTTTTGAATCTGTTCCGAACAAGGTCCCGAATTTGACAGAACACTATCGTTGTTCGCAAGCATGGCCATGCCGATTCTTGAGTCGGTCTGGTCAGGGATATACTGTCTTGTGAGGTGTGACTTGCATCGCGGGCCGACGACGGCGCCAGGTACCGCACTCGTAACCCATCCATGACATGGAAGCTATGACCGCAGGGTCGCCTAGATGCTTCATGCGGTGAATTCGTAGCTTTACGCTGCGATATGCTTGTCAACACCACTGCGGCCCCTCCTCAACAACTCGTTCGACAGCCAAAAAAACACTTTTGTCCGGAAGTGCATCCGAAGCTGGGGTGGAGAGTCACTACTGGAGTCCTATTAAACACACGATCCTTGTTGTTTTGACGGATCTTGCGCCATCTAGCTGCCATAATAGGGGTAGGCGGATCCGAAAACCGAGGCTTGGCCCTGTCGAAGACGCAAACTTCCAACAGCTTGATGCATTTCAACACGGACCGCCTATCAACGGCTTCTAACAAATGGACACACGGGCCTAAAGACCCTTTTTCTCGCTTTCTGCCCCCAACAGTCTCCACGCATGTTGGTGCAGTCAGGCGGAGAACCTGTCGCCTCGCCAGGGATTCACGTCGATGGGGATGCACTTCACCGCATCGGGCATCCTGTCCACGGGCCGGTCGTCGTCCCCCGTTCCCCGGGATGGAAGTCCAGTCCAGCGCGAGCCAGGAGCTCGCCTTATCGAACGGTCCCCACGAATGCGTGGAGAGAAGGGGGGCCAGTGTGGGAAAAAAGAACGCCGTCGACGGAGAGGGGGGCCAATCATCATCGCCGCCACCAATAGACCGCTGAGAGACTTTCCGACGTCCGCTATGGACTGGGCCGAGCCTTTTTTTAACGGCGTTGCGGCCACAGTCCCCCGGGCAATGCGTTGGGTTTATGTCCTGCACCAACGGTAATGTGGCAATGACAGCTTTTGACACCATGCAGCCAGTCTGCAGAGGCAACGATGGTGGTGGTCACTCAACCCTCGGCCATGTTTGATTACCACCTTGCAGCACACGATCCCATTTAACCGCCCCAGCTAGGGCCTTGGAATGCACGGCGCGGAGATCACGGTTCCTCCCTCAGCGATAGTCGTGACTATGGTGTGCGAATCACGCTGGCCAAACTAAGACATATCTTTTGCATGTCTCATGCATGCGAGACAGTTCCGACACCTCATTCCTGGCCAAGAATGTCACATTCAACCTCAAGTGTTGCCAATGCAGTTAGCTCGGCGACATCAGCTTCAAGCATCCCATCTGAGAGTTCTCAGCTGGTCCAAGTCAGAAGCAAACTCGTCATGCCACGGGTCACTCAATGTCCCTACCCATGATTGAGTAAGCGCCCTGTTGTGGGTGTCTGGAGAACTTTTGTCCGACCACCCAGTTACACCAGCCACGAGTTCACGAGATGCCGTCGGGGCGAGCACAGCAGCTAGTTTTGTCTCACCGCGGGAAAGACGATCCGTGGAGAGTCTCGCGCCATGTGTTTTTCTCCACTCTGTGTCTCGAGTCTCGAGAACATGGACATTGACAATGGCCGACAAGGTATGCGATCCCGTCGCTGTGACAGCGCTTGCAGCATCAGATGATGCAAGGTCTCGATCTTTTCCCTGAAGGAAGCGCGGCGCGGTAGCGGGGCTTCGCTTATGAACTCAATCGCCCCGTTGAGTGGATTGGCCCGGTTGGTGGTTGTGCTGTTGGAACGAGAGTGCGCTGTTGGAGATGAGTTTCCCAATATGGGTCATGATGGGCCCCCATGCGCCGCCTACGCCGCACTCAAGCCCGCCCAACTCAAGGGAGACCCAGTTGCACGACGTGTGTGGGTTCCCTCGTTTGCAAAGAGCCATAGACGATCTTTTTACCTCATCCTGGCCTCGTTGCGTACACATCGGAGCACCTTTGAGTAGACAGGACGGGAGGGGCGAGATGGGCGAGCGGGCGTTGGTCCTTTTTTTTCTTCTTACATCCTACCCTGCAACGCAGGCTGGGTCACCACAACTGCAACAATGGTTGGCTACATTTCAAAGTCTTTTACCAAGTTGCTGGGACGGTTGAACATTCCACAGCCTTGGTTGGCTGCCTACAGCTTCCCTTGAGGCGCGAGTAGGTATCCGAGACACCAGGACACCGTAGAAGCAAATAACTCATCTATATCAGGCCTGGCTTCCCTCTTCTTACCCACCCTATTCTTCGAGGTACCCTTGTCTGTTCTTTTTTGCTTATTCTCCGAGTCTATTTGTTCTATTTCTTGCATCCAAACCCTCATGGCTGCGAAGGCCTGTGAGCGTTGACAACATTATTTGGGACGTACTTGAATCGACTCCATCCCGTGCGGGCGCGGCATCGTGAACTTGGCAAACCTCTTGGTAGCTGCCACCGAGTGCGGTCTTCGCAAATCATAATGAGTCGACCAAACCTTGTGCACAGGGCCTCTCGGAAGTGTCTGAGTAGCCTCAGACGAACGCTTTCAAGGGATAAAACACGGTCAGGCGACAAATCGAGCATCAGTGGACGGTCTTCGACAAGCTGGTCCTCATTCTCAACGATCTCTCTGTTCACGACAAAGACTATGGAAGAAGACGAGTCTATCGTCGTCGACGATTCCATCCCCGAAGACTCAGAAAACGATATATCCGCGCAACCGCTGAACCAGTTTCATTATTTCCAGCAACTGCCCCCTGAGATTCGTCAACAAATTTATCAAGAGTTCTGGGTGGTTGCCGGAGTCGAAAGGCATGCGTTCCTACACAACAGAAAGATCATATTCTCGCCCTGTATCACGGACCATGCAGCGCCGGATGAGCGGCAGATCGGGGTTGCGAAGGCTTTCGAGAAGTCCGGGAGCAACGCAGAGGTGCAACCGCACCCAGAGTGGTATAAGAGGATGACTTCGAGATGGTGTAACCACTGGAAATGCGAGGAGTTGTGGGAGGACGTGCGAGACGGGAAGGAGATTGACGCGCACAAGACGCAGTCTTATATGTCTCTCCTTCTGTCTTGCAAATGGATGTAAGTTGCATCCACGGTCGACTACTGACATCTCCCTGAAGCGAGTAACGAATCTGATCGCCACCCCAGATACGACGAATGCCACGAAACTTTCAAAGAACACAAAACCCTTACAATCACAGACGGCCACACCCTCCAGCGCATCTTCCACTGCCCGCGGCCCAGCTACCTTTACGAGGCGACCTACATCAATATTTCCCTCCGAGAGGACAGCGGCAACTACCTCTACCTCAATGGTGCCTCGATGTGGCACATCCTCTCAGAACCCGAGTTCAAGGTGTCGCACGTCTACCTCTGGCTCGATGCCGAGTGCCCCGTCACCCGCCGGTTGCTGACCGAATTCCGCGAGCTGGTCAACTGCGTACCGTCCTCCGTCGCACAGCGGCTAACAATCAATTTCCCATGCGACGCCGAAGACGGGTTCTGGGCGTGGGATGAGGTCGAGATCGAGACGCAGGACAGCAAGTGTGGGGGCGTCCGGACGAAGAAGTTGGAGCCGTTCATACCCGAGTTCACGGCCGTTGCGAGGGGGAGACAGAGGTTCAATGAGACTTCAGGGGGGTATGTGAGTAGTGCGGATCGGGGGCGTCCATGGAGGAAGATTTTACGGGCGAGCAATCCCTTTGAGGATGTTATGCTATACGGAAGGGGGTTCCTTGATAATGCGTACATCTAGGAGATCAGGGTTTATTCAGATACCAGTCCAATACAGCGACATTTCTGATGATTCGTTCTCATTCAATACGGATATTGTTTGCTAAAGGGTGCTAATATGCCCAATCACATGAAAGCCTGCAAACATCATGACCAATAGGGTCTACGGATCTTCTCGGATAGTCTCACCGTTATAGTGATTCGTGGACCAGCTCTGTGGCTTTTCTCAGATTCACTCGTTCCGGGAATAGAGTTGTTACACGAGACTAAACTCCATCCAGCTAGGTATACAAGTAATCACCCTGGTCACATGTATTACAGCTGTAGGTGCATGAACAGCGGAAAGATACCACACACACTAATATTCCTTTTGCATAGTTTCCAAGTAATAATATGTTCACGCTTTGAAGAAAGACGAGGGCAAAATTTTACTTTCCGGAGAATACATCAGGGTTTAATTAGTAATTCAGTCGAACGTTATTTCACTTTCCCTGGTTTTAAAAGGCTTCTTTCCGTAGATGGACCAGCTAGTAAAGTCAGTAAGCCGTGTTCTTGGGGGTGCAGATATGCGGCCAAGGATCTGGGGTTGTCTTACATGTTGAAGTAAGCATGGATATTCCGATCAGCAAAATCCTTGCGAGCACCCATGGTCGTTAGAAGCACCTCTTCCTTTGTCCAGTTCAATCCTCGCGTATAAGATGCCATAAACATCCCTTCCAGATTAGGTGCGAGGTTCTCGTAATTCCAGATACCGAGTTCCTTGTGCTTCGAGTCCCTAGGCCAGCTGTTTGTCGGCCACTTGAATCGCCGGATATGGACGTCTTCAAATCCCGCGTCCTTCAAGACCCCTTCCATGCGAGAGAATTTCTCAAAAGGCGATCCAAGGGCTGCCAGTCCTTCGGCCCACAAGTCGAAGCTCTTCTTAAGGTTGCACTGGTCAGTAAGCGTACCGTCGTCCGATACAGGAATAGCATCGACCTCGTTGAGCTCAAGGTAACCGCCAGGACTCAAATTACTACTAACGATTAGAAGGTCATGGATTGAAGACTTCAAGAGACTTACTCGTAGCATTGTTTAACATATCTAGACCAGTTACGGATGCTGCCCGTCATCATCCGACTGTGAATATAATCAAAAGGCTGTGAAAAGTTCCATTCTTCCTCGATGTCATCGATCTCGAATCGAACATTAGGTGGAACACTAGCAGTCAGGGTAAGTTAGTATTGTGAAACGTGTAAATCGATCCGGGAGGGGAAGCGCCGTACAAGCCGGGTTGGACAGCCGATAAATCGACACCAGTGACCTAACGAATGTTCAGCACAAGGTCTCTTTAGAAGGTAAGGATTTGTCTAATCACATTAGATTCTGGGTGCTCATCGCCGAAGTCAATAGCCCAGATCCCGGAACCGGTGCCGACATCGAGAACTCGCCCTACCTTGAACTCCCGGTCGTTAGGCGGTGCAGTTCCGAGCTGGTCGTCAAACGTCCGAATGAAAAGATTGTGTTGCAGGTCTAAACCGACCTCGAGGTCCATGATCAGTTTCCAATGCTTGGGTCTAAAGTGCACGAGAAAGCGTACCGAGTCTATCGTTTTCTCTCTCATCATTTGGCATCGCATACTCTGAGTCTGTCAGTCCCACTCAAAGCGTGTCCTACTTCATCAGATAAACCTACTTCCGTCCTTGTATTTGTGGTATGTGCGTCCGTTCTCAATCCTGTAATCAAGGATAGAGCTGGTCACGCTCGTGGTTGACGAAGCAAGACTCTCCTGAGAAATGTCAAATTAGTGCTGTGATTCAGGTGGTCCAAAAATTGGGCTTCCGGTTTCCCTACTCGGCTCACCGAACTGTCATCGTCCAAAATCTGGGGAAGGATTGAGATTAGTTCATGCGCTGAAGTCAACGACTCGGACAAAGACTCGTACCTCGTCGGCTGCAAGGAATCCATTGTCGTCAACTGCAGATGTTTGCTGGGCTAGGTCTGCATTGCCAACCTGGCTGCTGTTTGCTTGGTTATCGGCCATTGCACGGTATCAACGCACTCTTGCCTTTTTTCCAATCGCTATAAAGTCCAAGACAAAGTATAGGTACTCAATCTCCTCTCGGCCACCTTATATACTTGTGAAAATTTCCAACAGGCCTAATATTGTGTCGCTTCGCGGTGATTTACCCTCTTTGGGACAACTGAGTTGTTTGTCCTTGTTTACCCCTCTTCTCAGCAGGAAACAACACGCGTATGCTGCATGATACAAGTGCTTCTGCATCTCGACCCCGGTGGAAAAATGAATACCTGCCAGGAATAGCAGCTGGTATGTGGCGCAGATAACAGCCGGCGGTTATGTGGTCTCTTCCCCATGTCAGTTGTTGCATGCTGCAAAACTGCCCCCATTCCCCCACTTTTACTGGCCTTCTCACCCAAAGCACCACTAACAATGGAACAGATTTTATGATTAGACGTCCATGTAGATATGTTTGTCCTTAGCATGGAACTGTTGACAGGGGTGAAAAGCACATTGATTGTCGGTAAAACATCAATCATGGTGGCCATCTTAGAAGCATCTTCAGCGTAAAATTCACAAGATAAAGGATGTTAAATAGTCGATATGAACTCAGTCTAGAAACCCCCGCAATCAACATCGTTCGAGCAAGTCGTCAAACCACAGCCAAGTATCAGAATACCACATTCAGTCATGTTCACGAACTACCTAGGTTTCAAGGGCTTCCTTCCATGGATGGACCATCTAGACGAATTAGCAAATGCTCGTTAGTTGGAGGTAGATTCTCAATCTTACATGTTGTAGTATGCGTGGATGTTCCTGTCCGAACAGTCCCTACGGGCCTCCATTGCAAGCACAAGGACTTCCTCTTTCCTCCAGTTCATTGCTCGTGTCAGAGGGGCCATGAGGAACCCCTCCCAGTTGGGAGAAAGATTCTCATGATTCCATATCCCTAACTCCTTGTACTTAGGGTCCTTAGGCCAGCTGTTCGTCGGCCATTTAAAACGGCTGACTTGGATATCTTCAAATCCAACATCTTTCATAACGCCTTCAAGGCGGCTGATATCCTCAAAAGGCGATCCCAGAATGACCAGTGCTTCAGACCACAAGCGCACAGCTTTCATCAACGAAGATTTCTCAGTGAGGGTCCCGTCGTCAGAAACAGGAACTGCGTCTACATCGTTAACCTCAAGGTAACCCCCAGGGTTCAAGTGCCTAGGCTCTTGGTCAGAATTCCATCCACACATTTAAAAAGCAGAGTACTAACTCATAGCATCTGCGAATATATGTCTCCCAGTTACTGATACTACCGGTCATCATTCGGCTATGAATGTAGTCGAAAGGCTTTGAAAATGACCACGGCTCCTCAATATCGTCAACCTCAAATTTGACATTTAGCGGGACACTATAACGTTAAGTCAGTATTCTATAATGGAAGGTTCTTTGTGGGATAGTAGTTTAGTTACAATTCAATTTGGACGGGAGACAAATCGATACCTGTTACCTATTTGAATGTTAGCGCGCAAGAATGTTCATGGCTAACGACTTTCTCACATCAGATTCAGGATGCTCGTCGCCGAAATCAATGGCCCAAATCCCAGATCCAGTTCCGACGTCAAGGACCCGTCCAACGTTTGAGTTCAGGTTATTCGGTGGTGCAGTACCGAGCCGGTCGTTGAGTGTCCGGATTACAAGGTTGTGCTGCAGGTCTATATTGGCCGGGCATCAGTACGCACACAACGAAGATGTCTTAAAGCAAACAAAGGAGGCATACCGAGTCGATCTAACTCTTGGTCGTCGTTGGGAACCACGTATTCTAGGCCGCTTAGCATTGGGTTTCCCGATTTTTGGCCATAGTCGTTAGTAGACTTACTCCCGTCCTTGTATGCATGGTATTTTCGCCCATTTTCCACCCGGTACTCGAGGACCGAATTCGTTATACTTTTAGTGGATGAAGCATATCTCATCTAAGAATTTCTGAATCAGTTTCTGTAATACATGCTAAATCTTCAATCTTGTGCACTCACGTAGCTCGACGACGAGCCATCGTCCGTGGTCTTGAGGGCAAAACGTCAGCATGCATAGATTGTCGCGGGCCAAGAGAGGTCTGACGTCGTCTGCGGCAAGGGCAGCATTGATCTCATCTGCAATGTTCTTTGGGACCTGGGTACTGGCGCTGGGTGGGCCGTCTCCCATTACAGCAGTAATTCTAGTGCTATCCGACATTGTGCGGGTGAGGACACAGCTGAAACTCGAAAGTTCTTGTCGACGCACGAATGCGGCGACCACTCAATGCATACATGAATCCGAATATATACCAGGTGGTCGGATCAGAATTGGACTCGCTACGCGGCGATTTGTCCACTTTGGGAGATCCGAATTGTTGGTCCTCATTACCCCTCTTCTCGACTGGAGACAATCATGCATGTTGGTTACAGTCCACATGAGTTACAGACACTTTACAACAAAACCCCTGTCGCAAATGGTTTGTTTTCTTTGTTTGGCCAAGCGCGGCACTGGGGATCATTAAGTCACTGCAGGTCCTCTTCCGCAGGTTCTGTGTTGCTCCGTATAGGGACAAATTTACCCACTTGCATTTGATCAGTCCTTCCAGTCCTCAGACTTTCGGTCTTGACCAGCGCCAGGATTATGGACTGATATAAGAAAGATATGTAACAGACATGTTGGCTTTGTGGCTCTCAGCGCTCAATCTTCTACCAAATACATTCGAAAGTGGTATAATAAGAATGATCGCACATTTCCTTCGTTTGCACAAGGGGCTTATTGTTTACTTGCTTCAACAGACTAAGCCCTGTTCTACGAAACCGGGAAGCTGAGATCGATGATTCGCAGCGACGTCCAAACAAGCATTGATACAATCAGACTCACGACAGATTTAATAAGCATGACCCCACGGGCAAATCAAGTCTCAATTCGGTTAAACAGTCATATTTTGATGCATGATGCGCAGCCGTTCTTCCGTTGAATTTTAAAACAATATTGAATACGTGCTTTGCGGTTCTCTTGCTGAATAGTGTGAGCGGTCGAGATGGAACCAGATCAAATTAACCAGGCCTCATCCATTGAATAAGGTAACGCTATACATGTCCTTCAGTACAGTCCATGACTATTAGTCCGGTTATTATGGTACGTCTCCTGTTACTCGTTTGTTAGGATGCTGGAAGGTTATAGCTGGGGAGGCGGTTATCAGTAGTAAGGCTATAACCAGTATCATAGCAATGTATATAATAATCAACATTATCCCATCTGGCATATTGTCACTGCTGCATCTTCCGCCATTTCTGGCATGCTGTGGTGCATGTCCGTATTCTATGCTCAATAGTGAAGACAGGGTCCGTGTATTGAATAGAGTATCTAGAAGGAAATAAACCCCTCTTTTGAGAATGAGCGAAGAAGCCCTTCGAGGATATTCTAGTCGATAAAATTGATTTACAGTGTATGCTAGGCTTGCTAAAAAACACAATGGTGTAAATAGCAATTGGTTTAATTGGCCAACGTTAGTACAAGAGAATAGCACTTTAATACCCGGCCACGCAGGTCTCCAAATGCGCTGCAAACCAAGAACCGAGCTGATTTCTAGAGTTTTTTTGCCTAGACACTAAAGACAACGCTAGGGATCTCGGGTTACTCGGTTTCTTCTCCTAATTCTTTGACTTCTCGGTTTCTCGGTTTTTCCAGTTAGAAACCGAAGTTGTTAGTGATGATGGATCGGCTTTACCCCGGAATCAGTATGGTTCCCGAGGCTCTCATAGCTAAACGAGCAATACGAGCACTGCCTGCGAGCGGAGCTCCGCTCGTCGGTCTTATACAATGCCGTCTCTCGCGTCATATTCGACGCAGAAATCACTCTTGCCCAACGTCAAAATCAGCATTGGCGCGTGCCCGACCGTCTGGACCGATGTGGCCTCGGGACCTCGCATCTACCCGCAGTTTCCGCTTGGTTCAAATCGCCGATCATTGGTGTTAAAACTTTGACGACTCAATTTGGCTGTGCATCGGCAGTGGATTGCTTTAGCCGAATTCCCCTACAGCTTTCTCCCCTGACCGTCAGTCACATCCCGGTTAAAATCACGAGCAGAGAGCAAAGGTCAGCGTCACACACGATGGAAGTCTTATCGGAGCGTATAGACACTTCCAAAGTCTCGAAGAAGCCACATCGAAAGTCTAAACTCGGATGCCAAACTTGTAAGAGGCGTAAGATAAAGGTTAGTCCGATAGTACTCTATCCCACGCTATCACCTCCCATAGTCAGATATTGGGCAACTCCCTAACTCCCCTTAACATTGAGTGGACGATTGAGTCCGCATGGACTTTTGTAATCCCAGCGCGGTGCGTTGTTCATTCCACCAACTAACATCTTGTCTCTATCAAGTGTGACGAGCTGAAGCCAGCGTGCCAGAATTGCGTCCGGCACTTGGTTTACTGCGACTTTTTAAAGAACAATGCGACACCGGTGACCACGCACAGCTTACATATCACGCTGCAAAGCACCGTTAACGTCATCGATGAAGTTGCGCAGTCGGCGCGGCTGTCATCGCCGGTCAACCAGGACCTTAACTTTACCGACCTGGAGCTTATACACAATTTCACCACATCCGTTTGTTCGACGCTATCAACAGACCCTCTCGTCCGCCAGATGTGGAAGGTCTCAGTTGTACGCATGGCACTAGAATGCGAGTACGTAATGCGTACATTGCTTTCCATCTCGGCGCTGCATCTTGCGCATCAACAACCCGAGCGGAAAGAAGTACTTGTGGCAAAAGCTCTTTTGTATCATCGTTCAGCCAGCAGGGAAGCAATGAAGCTTATGAGTGCTCTTGACGAGCGTAATGCAGAAAATCTATTTCTCTTTTCACTCCTAACCATATTTTTTGGTAAGTGACGGCGTTTCTCTTATTGTCCCCACTATGTTGGCTATGGACTTAGTTCACCTCACTTTGAGTCAGTGACTAATGTTTTACCAAACTCAGCCCTTGCATCCGGCCGTTATCTCAAGGAATCAGTTGTCGTTTGGGAATCCGCTTTCCCGGATTGGACTTTCCTTCTGTCGGGAGCTTGTTCACTCATCAAACTCCTCAACTCAAAGAATTATGGGGGTCCACTTATTCCCCTTTTGACCTATGCGAAAGAAAGATTCTTCGCCGCCCGTGACGATTCGCGTGCTCAGCCAGGAGCGTTGGAGGATCTTCGAAAGCGCGTGAACGGCAGCGTCATTGATGAAGACAGGCTAAGAATTCATAACCTGGCGATTGATGAGCTACGACATCCTATGTCACTCGCTATGCATGAAGGGGGCCGCGGTATGGATATCATGGACATCTTTATCTGGAAGTACTTCGTTTCCGATGAGTTTCTGCCCTTGCTCAAGACGCCAGGTGCGGATCAGGAGGCTATTGTCATATATGCGCACTTTTGTATCGTCTTGAAGAAACTGGAAAGTCAGTGGTGGCTTCAGGGTTGGGCGACGCATTTGATATCACAGGCGTGGGAGTTGCTGGACGAGAACCACAAGTCGTGGATCCAATGGCCGATGGAAGAACTTGGGTGGTCACCTCCAGCATGAAGCACAAATATACGATCACTCGAAAGCCGTAGCATTTCTGACTTTGTTTATCGATCAAGTCCTGCTACTATAGCCTTTGTGTCCTCGTCAACCATGCTACTGAACAGCAGATCACTAACACGTGCTTTTATATTACCCTCAGCCCTCCGTCAGTATTTCATTTCGTTTTATTGCAAAGTACCAGAAAGGAAAAGACCACCCAGCAAGTATTGAAGCCTATGGCTGCGCAGTTAATATGATAGCGATATTGATATGAGAAGCCCACGAGGTTGATATGTACATTTCGAGGTAGGCGCGAAAGACGCTGCATTAGGGATATAGGTTTTGGTTAAGAAGGAGAGGGAAAAAACGTTGAACATTAGGGTTATAGAGGTCTTGTTGGTAGCCAACTGTGTCTAATTTCCGACTGTCTCGGCCTTGGAATCAAGGCGGTAGTTATTTGTTACTGAGCCAAACTCAGTCGGAGTACAAATCAATATCAATATATTGTCAAACTTTTGGCTTCTAATCTCGTCAAAATCGAGCCATTACTCCGTGACCTGCTTGACCATCATGAAAGGACCAGATTTCACCATCTCAGTGTTCACATACAATGTTTCCCCAAGCGTAGCCAACACAACAACTAATGTCGAAATAGAGCACACATAACTGTGCAGTAAGACGTTTTAGGCGGTAACATTTGTATGAACCAGGGTCACCTCTCATCTTTGCCAGACCTTAGCTCAAGTAAATCGCCAACCCACCTACAGTAGCACAAGTATCCCAGGCAGCGTGTTAGGTTCATTTGGATAGATGGAATATTCGAAGATCAATATCATAGGGTCAAAAACCAGCCAAGCTCGAGCTTGCATGCATGACGCTGAAACCTGGGTGAGTACTCTAGTGTAGGTGATTATCAGTGCCTCGTCAGTATGGTATGGGTACCGCTGCCGCCCGCTCTTCCGCTCTCACGGACTACTACAATTCGGAGATCATAGGTAGAAGTCTACATGTCGGTTCGCCAGTGGCTCAAGCACCTCTTAACCTCACTCTTTGCGGACTTGTCAGGTCTATAATCTCCGTCGAGCTTTTGGAATCATTTGCGGTGCCCTTATCACGCTAGGGTTTTTTGAAGGACGTGCTAACCATAATACCATCATTTCATTTCTAGTCATGTGACTTCGTCAACGTATGGCATTACGGGAATTCTCTGTAACCTTCTTGCGACTCAGCTTTTGCTCGAGGATTTCTAGGGTGGAAATCATGTAGCCTACCTTGAAAGTTGAGGACTCGGGGGGCATAAGACTTAATGAGGTGTGACAATTAACACGCGTCTTCTCGGGACTGCGGCAGAGTCGCTGGGAGGCAAAGTCGTCCTGGACTAAGCGGGAGCTTCGGCTGAAGCTGTACGGGGCTCTCCCAATTTAAAGATGATAATCAGATGAGATGAAATCAGTCCAAAGTTTAGGCTAACTGTGGCAAATAGATTGCTGTGCCGCGATTCAGAATGGCGAGTCGCGCAGTTTGAATTGCCTGGATCCCGTATCCTAGATTCGTAAGGAGCATATAAGCTTTTTCTTGTGGATCATTGATACCTAGGTACCGGAGCAGACCCCGCTCTTTCATCTATAACAAATTAATTTCTCCATCCCATGCCTCGTCAAACAAGCCGATTAGCCGTGGATAGTTAAGCCACGAGTACTATACCACTTTAAGGAGGACCTGACGATCTACATCAGACCTTGCAGTAGTCCCTGTTCTTTGTAGTAGGTGTATGTAAATGGCGTATAACTGTCTTAGCTGATGTATCTATTAGCATTCATCCCATCCCGCGATTCAATGTACCAATCTAACCTAGCCGTAGTCATGTTATTAGCTCGTTTGTGTGACGGGGACCGGCTTGGAACAGGCAGAAGCATTTGGGATGAATATATAAGTTTCCGCTCGAGATCCATACTAAAAAGACTTTTTTTGCACTGCACTTCGATTTGCAATTGAGTTGTCATAATGTCGACTCCCTTCTTCAAGCTTGTCTTCCTCGCCACTGTAGTCACTGGCTACTGGCTACCAGAGACTGTAGGCAAAGACCAATTCAAGACCTGTATCGTTCCTAAGTCCAACGGCGATGACTCTCCAACCATCATATCCACTGTTAAATCTTGCGGCGTCAACTCCCGCATCGTTTTTAGCACTGGCACAGAATACAACTTGCTCACACCATTGACGTTCTCAGGTTTGACAAACGTCGAGTTCTCAATTCAAGGCAACCTTACACTATCAGACAGCCCCAGTGCCGTCTCCGCGGTGGTCCAAAATCGCACAATTTATCCGGGCCACTGGATTACCGTCAGCAACAGCAAAGGCGTCACCTTCACGGCTACTGATGCCCAAGACGGTGGTTGGATCAATGCCCACGGCGACAAATGGTGGCCCAACGCCGGTGACAGCAGCGACAATGGACGCCCTCACCTCTTCTCATTTGGTGTCACAGGCCTTCGACTTCGTGGCCTGAAAGTCCTCAATCCTGTAGCCTGGTGCTTTTCAATGGGAGGACAGGACGTCTACATGACTGACACTCTGCTCGATGCGCGGTCCATGAATGGTTTCCCTTTCAACACAGATGGCATTGACGTGAGCGCTTCGAACGTCGTTATTGACGGGTGGACAAGCCACAACGGTGACGATATTATCAATGTTTCTCCACCCGCGGTCAACGTGACGATGCGCAATATTGTTGCGTATGGAACACATGGTATCTCTGTTTCATGCTCTGCTGGAAATGGTAGCGGGTACTTGTTTGAAAACGCAGAGATCCACGACTCACTACTGGGAGCTCGCTTCAAGGGCTCCGTTGGTACAACATGCCAGATTTCCGACGTAACCTGGCGGAACATGACCATTACAAACACGGCCTATCCAATCCACTTCATCGAGGACTACGTTGATCAGGAGAAGGGGGCTGCAGGAAAAGACGCTTCTCTGGCAGCATTCGCAAAGAATTTCCGTTGGGAAAACATCAACGCACACACTGCAACGAGTCTTAAGGACGGCAGTTGTGTTTCTACTCCGTGCTGGAGCAAGACTCTTGGTAAGCTCAGACTTGATGGCCAGCTTCCCAGTTGAGGCTTGAGATTGCTAACTTGCGACCCTTTGCTTAAGATGAGTCAACGAACAAAGGGTTGTATATCATTTGCAAAGACGCGGCCCATTGTCAGGATTTCCATTTCTCTGGCATCAGTCTTACAGCAGCTGTAAGTGGCTTGGAAGCAGATAATTCTCATTGATGAGATTGAATCGGACTAATTATTGTGGCTCTTTAGGACGGCAGCGCGGGTCAGATGGTATGTGTTGGATTGGAAGGTGCTACGAATTTGGGTATTCCATGCACCAATGGCACCTTGTCTGCAAAATAAAACACTGTTGTGAACATTTAACTAGTATATATACATTTATATAGTTATCTATGATCGTGGACTCAGCAGAAACAGACTGACTGCCATGGGGTAAAACTTTTAACTTAAAAAACAAATTCTATCGATCGTATAACTCTTGTTGTCGGATTAACTGTTCTGACCCCTCCTCATTTTGCCAGATTTAGTATTATTTCTGCTCTTCTAGCTGGCAGTTGCCCTCTTTCGTCTTCGACGCAAAGACTGTGCAGGGTTATGGCTATGTAGATAATAAGAACCATGATACTAGAAGAGAAGAAGAAAAGAAACAATAGGATAGTCGCTGAACTCTCAATAATAAGATGTCGTACCGAATTTGATGCTGAACTCATACCTTAGTTGCAACTATTAGAAGTATTGGATATTTGGCCACCTGAAAATGGCTTTCGACGACTAATCTCTAACTTCTGTTACATAGTTGCACCTCACATGCCTTACTGATGGTCATATAGCCCGTACATGATGCAGAGTGGCAGAAGCAACATATAACCAGGCGATCTCATGGTTTAAGGTAAACCCTTGTATTTAATATGGTAAAGGATCGGCTATCGTTCGTAGCTACAAACTTGTATGTTGTGGGGAGCGAATGTAGCGAACACGTCGCATCCTTAAACATGTGACTACAGAAGCGTACAAAATCCAGATTGATGGCTTTACAGTAACAGGCTGTATATCCCATCCGGTACGTTGGTCTCTTATTTGATACAGAGAACCGAGTTGCCCTGGTACGAGCATTCTGCAACGCTTTGTAAGTACATCTTCATCACAATGCTGTGGCTTTCTTGAATGGGGCACACTTACTTCCGTCGAAGATCTGGCCAACACCGTTGGTCCAGTAAGAGCACTTGGTGCCGCCGGGGTGGACGTCATTAGTGTTCATCGTGGTGCAAGCCTCATGCACGGTGGCTAGAATACAGATGATTAATTAGTCCAAACTGGCTCTCCTCAATTTCACGGTTCAGCTTGTTGTCCAAAGAAAATTTACTTACAGCCTCTGATGTTGTAGTAAACGTTGTTTGCAACCCAGACTCCGTTAGCAGCCTGTGCCCAAGCGTGGCAGCCGGAGGCAAGGAAGAGGGCAGCAGGAACGATGACGGAAGTGAATTGCATCTTGACTGGAGAATGTGTTGATTGGATGAAGAATAGAATGTTTGTGTGATTGTGTGAGTGTATGAATGTCTGAGTCTGAAGAGAAATTTCTGTTCGGGATGATGAGGAAGTCTGTTTATATAGTTTTCGGTTCCTTCCTGGCCTCTATTGTTCAAACCTCGGCTGAATCCTTCGCGCAAGAGTCTTCTTGATAGTCCTCCTGCATGGTTCTTCTCAACACGCGAAGTTCCCGCAAAGGAAGGAGCTCGTGTAGTTTGTTCACAGCCCTCCTTGTCGTACAGAAACCTTTACGATCCCGGTTTGTGACCTCAGACTTGCCGCCACTGTCATGTCAGCATAACGAAGGAGCTCGCGTACCATACTCCACACAGGCAGACAGCGATGTTGTGCAACATGTCTTATAACGATTCATCCACGTACGAAGTACAAAACACAAAGCACAAATACACAGATAAGCACTAACTACTAATGGAAAGAGCTAGTATAACTCGATGAAAGACGGTTTTACTAGGCAGTGGACTTATGCACAGGTTTGTTTTTGCTCTCGACTGATTATATTTAGCCGCAGGTGGGGACTTGATCACTTTACTCCGACACACACACAGACAAAAGCGTCTCCTTATCAACCATTTCTGAAATACAAGAGCGTATGGGATATGGCAGATGACAAACAATACCGGTAATAAACACGATCATTTTACTTTCTGGGGGGAACATACGCAACGCTGTTCAACCTAACTCAGATGGCACCAAAGACAACCGGTTCCATCAACTGCGGTTAAGCGACAACGAAACGAAATGCAGAGCAGCACCAATACATTACAGGCGGATTGTGCCTGAGTGAGCTGATAAAATTTATAGTCGCATTGGACTACCCCATTATGGAAGTCCATGATATAAACCCCTCACTATAGTGGATCGGACAAGGTACGGGCCGCAGAAATGGATGAACTAGCTCTAGGTTGTGGACATGCTGTGCTTTTTGTTGTTGATCGTTTACGGATAGAACTGATGAAAGGATTAGACTAATTACTATGAGGCCACCAATCGGTGGCAACATATCGATCAAGGCTAACGTGCCGACCCGTGGCCAGACGATTGGTCACTTGGAAAGTTTCACAACGGGTCTCGGGAAGATCCTAAAGGATCAGATCGATAGAGGCTTCCCGTAAGCAAGTACTGCTTTTGGGTGCGTTATTTGACAGCAAAGCAAGCCGAAAAGTTCGAGAGGCATCAGCATGCTGGTTCATCTTTAAGCAGCGCCCTTGTACATTTACCTTTTCCATGTATAAAGTTTTCTCATCATTGAACTTGATAGGCTGCACAACTACCTTTGCCTTGAGTATTCCTGTAAGGGTCTCTTCAATCTGGACGTGTCAGAGTAGAAATTGGTGGTGGAGTGAGAGAAACTCTGGCTAGAGTCGACGATCGGCTATATCCGTTGTGTGGAGCGATCGCTTGTGGGGTTGTGTGTCGGTTGTCTGATACCACCAATGGCTGCGTTGCCACTTGGTTAACTCGGCAGAGAGAGCCACTAGGTCGTTCAGGGGCGGACCGGGACGACCGGCACATGCAAGGACCTGCGACCTTCAGGAAGCTGTGAAGGAATGATGTGCATGTCTAAAGGATCATGTATGCAGAGACGATGAATCCCTGAGAAGCAACCCTGGCCGCCTCCCGTTTAATACAATCCCCCTGCCAGACATGCATGGCCACGTATTGTGTAAGTGTATGTGTGACATACGGAGAGAGAGAGAGAGAGAGAGAGAGTTTGTATATGTGTGAGTTGAGGTGAGGCCTTGTATCGCCAGCCTCCCTCCGTGGGTATCTTCGCTGCCCAATTGACAGACGCCGAGAATCTGACTCCATCATCAACACTGCCTGGCCTATCTGTCGATCAGGAGAGCGATGACTGCCAACCCAAAGTGCTTTACGATTGACAGTGTGACAAGGGATCTTTGATATAGTATGCTCATTATACGCTTCATTTCAGGGGCCAGCCTTGGGTCTGATCACCAAATCCATCGTTCTCTTCCACAAGGTTCGGGGGTAATATTACATGCCTAATGTTACCAGACGTACTACTCAGCCGGATTTCGATGGTCGCATCAGACCAAGCTGACACATACGTACAGCAGTTGTAAGGCTATTACTTCTGGCAAATATATGTTTCAAAACAAGCTGCCTTCAATTTACACATGCTAAGCCTATAAAAGAGGTCGTCACTCACTGTTAATAGATGGTTACGTTCGTATCTATTTACCCAGAATATCCGCGAATTTATCTGGTCGGACCCTGGCCTTTGCTGCTTATCTCTTTAATGTATCCTCCGTACCTGCAGTGTCAACAAGCGGTCAGTGAGGGGATTAGGCCCGCCATACACATCTGTCATGATAGGAGTGCATGCACAGTCATTACCGAGGTCTTAAAATCCGAAGGCGCTGCGTACCTGGCGGTTGCAGGATTTGAAGGACCAGGCATTAGTAAGGTAATGTGTATTGTGAGATTTACGAGAGCGTTCACCACAATAGGAACCACCTTGTTGTCTATGCTGAGCAGGAAAAGACGACAGCCTAATACTGTGGATCTTCGAGGCAGACTGGAAGCAATGGAAGCAGTGGAAGCAGTTAGGGAGTTGATCACAAAGGAGTAGGGTGAGGATACTGTTCTCCAATATCTGGAGAAACGTAGACGAGGCTAATAGCTGATAAGTAAAGAAATGTCTTTTCAAGTGTCCAGTAAGTCAAAAAGTCATTTTACGAAGCGACTAGTCAGCAGAGAAACCGGGCTATTGGTAGAGATCCTGCTGTTACATGTACTGTTTATCATGTGTGTGCTTTCATTGAACAACTTTCGTTATCAGCTACGTTGATCACAGTTATAAGTTTACACGCTATATAGTGTAGAGCTAATTGGATCAAATCTCTCTAAGTATTTGCGTCTAAGCTTAACCTGCCAGTTGTTGTGAACACTCGGTTGCTGCAAAGTGGTCGTTTCTCTTACACATGTTGCAATGCTTGGAGGTTCAATCACCTACTACATTGGGTTTACCGACCAGCTAGAGTTGGTACATTGATATTTCGGCTTCACAATCACCTTGAGGCTATTTCTGCTGACTTTACAGAGTGGTGAGGATTTAGACTACTTGGAGTACTAAAAACCACCCGAATCCCAACCCTGTGATTGAGATGAGGGGCCTTATGGGCGGATAGACTGTTGCTCCAGCGCTGGGTCTCATTCATTAGTCAATATGAAGCACGGGTTTTGCAGTTATAACGGTCCGACTCGGATGGTTTGTTATACTAGCAACTCTCAAGGATATTTGACCCGATCTACATTCCCTTATGCGGTTCTACCAGAACCCTTTGTTCCAGTCACTCTCCATTATGTATCTCATCCCAGTGCACTTCAGGGAAGTCCTCTGAAGGGGTGTCCAGAAGTGGTTGCTCAGTACCAAGCAGATTCTTATCAAAGAAGGCTCTGATAAATGTTCTCGAGATTTTGACCATTCTGTCACCGTCAATGGGACCCATCGAACGTGTTGTGCCGAATATCTTCCAAAACGTCAGGTCGGACCAGTCACTATGCGTACTGCCATCTACAGAGAGCAGACGCCACCAGCCAGTTTGCCAGGCGCGGTAATTGTTCCAGGTGCGATCGGTGTTTGAATTGTGGTTTTGGAAGCCAAGAATCATTGATGGCTTTTTCAGGTCCGAGTCGGAGGTGCTGTTCAAGCGACCAAAGTTTGTACCGTCTACGTTGATGGCGGCAGCGACGGCGTCGCTCTCAAGAGCCATAGTCAGAGCAGCAGAGCCTCCGATAGACACACCAAACGCGCCGAAGCTGTCAGTCTTGAAGGGCGCCTTGAGTTCTGCCACCAACGAGGGGAAGTAGTCAATGAAGTGCAGTTGGTGCTTGACCCTGGTGGCGTGCAACGACTCGACCCATTCATTAGGGAAGTTACTGGAAGCTGGTGAGAGGCCGTAAACACCAGTGCCATTGGGGTACCGCACAAAGGGCTGCTCATAGACGTGGTCAAATGCAGCCACGACGTATCCTTAAGCGCGAAGTCAGCGCCGGCCCAAAAAATCCAGCAATCGCGAGCTTACCGTGCGAGACAAGGTCAGAGATAACAATGTAGTTGCCATCAGTCGGTGGACCCCAACCACCGGGTCCGAAGAGAAGCGTTGGGCCTGTTCCTTCTTCCAGATATGAGGCGTTCCACCGCAGTGTCGACGTCAAGTGAGAGATGTTGTAGTTCCACAGTGCAGCGTACTGCTCAACAAGCTCGGCCTCTAGGTACGGCTTCGGACAAGGCTTCTCATTTGAAGTAGGATAATACAGCGTGACAAGATATTCGGTTGCGACACCGTTCGGCCACACGGGGTCTTCCTCGTTCAAGTAAGGAATAACAAAACGCTGGGCACCGACATTGTACTTGCCAGTAGGAGCAGGAATTGGTTCTCCCAGAACTATCTGCGTAAGCGACACCCAGAGATGGAGCGTTAGAGCCCAGGGAGCGTGAACCTTCATGGCAACCATTGAAAACGCAAGAAAAGGGCTTGCAAGACCTGACAAGTCAAAAACTATTGCACACGATGTTTATCTGTTTAAATAAGCATTGTAGCAAGCTTTTTTCTTCTGCTTGGCATAGGATTTTGGATCCTGAACCCCTTCCACGAGAATGACAGAAAGCCACCGCCACGAGTAATTGAATCAGCGGTACTGTCGAATCAAAATGGCCTGCGTTAATCATCAGGATCAGTCTTGCCTCAATTAGGCAGTTGGAAATTCTGTGCTGGATCTTAACCCCAGTCTCGATGTTGCCCGAGAGCGCTAAGAGGTGTCAGCTTCAGCGGAGCGCACCAATGCCACGGGTATCTAACAGCGTGCGTTGATAGCAGAAGCGCTAGTGATCACGCTCAACACCCCCCGCTCTCCTCTGCTATCAGATCGAGTCTATGTAGCATGGTTTGGAGTTCGCTTTAGGCAGAAGCCTCTACGTAACTACAATTATCCACAGGTCGAACCAAATGGTACTTCTGTCCCACGTCGCAGGGATGAGACCCTCGATGGAAATGAAAAGTAACAGTACTATTTCACTCAGTCGTGAAAACAATGGCATTCAGAACCTACCTTTCAATGACACTAAATGTTCATGACTATTCAACTTCGTATACAACAGGGTCGTATTCGAATGCTGCTGAATGATAAGGCGTGCATTACGCCAGCCTTGTTTGCTTGACATAGAGAATGCCTGAACTGTCTCTGCACGCAGCCCAACTGAGACACAAATTCAAAGCGAGAGCGGTCGAACTGACTTTTAACACAATAGTTTCGAAATCAAACCATGGGGGAGCATCCAGTCGACTCTGAGAACTTGTAGTCAATGGGATGACTGGCTGGCTGGGGTGATACCAAGGTCTACATGGCAAATCAAGGTTTTGAATACTTGGCGTTTTCATGAGATCTAGAAATTGCAGACAAGCAAGTATCAGCCTATCCATGATAGACATCCGTCTCTGATCAAGACGGTGATGGCCCGTGATACGGCAAACCCAGCATCGGGGCCGGAAGGTGCCGGGATCCACCGAGCCATTGCAGCCCGATGTTTCTCCACACAGGTATCGGTCCGCACAGGCCCACTTGGCAGCGGGATGACGTCGCAACCCGCGATCTGAGCCAGTTTCTTGCGTCTCATTCCCACCTCGTCCTCCGCAGTACTCCCATTCCACGTGCCACATCACGAAACTCACAAGCCAAGTGGTGTTAGACTAGTACTCATTTTCCACCACTCAACAACCAGGGCCACAATCTGAAACCCTATCCAAGAGGCTGCTCGCTTATGTGGAACCGGTGCTTGGATTCCCGCGCGTGGCGTACGCATTTCTGGTGTGGCTGCCAACTTCCAGGATTTTGTCATTGCGCTTGATGATGCCTGCGCAGGGGTCCAGACGGGGGTCCTCCCGGCGGCCTGACAGCACGGCGGCCTATGGCATCCCGTCTCGAAGCCTCCATCACAGACACGTATGACGTATCCATGAGCATCATCAGCCACACGTATGCATACGCGCAACCGAGAGGGATGCGCGAGTGACGACTCTGGCGAAGGTGTATGTGCGTTTGTGTGTGCTAAGCTTCGGTCAGAGTTTGGACGGGGGTATATCAGGCTGGTGCTTCCTCGTCGTGGTTCCCGTCCGCTTGTGGTGTTCATCCCGTTGATCTATTCCAGACCACAGCCGACTTTCGAGCATCAAGAACTTCATTTCTGTACACTTCAGACACTACTATCATCTATCAATCATCATGGCCGAGTGGGCGAAGCAAACCTACAACCAGCAGTACGAGAGGTGGGTTCCTTGGCTTGAGGACCAGTACCTGAAATGGTTCACCAAGGACAACAAGGCCAGCTATGCCACCAAAGGTAAGCCACGATGTTCTTTGCGATCTTCTAGTTTCGAACATTTGCACTAGTCCCTGGCTAGTCGTTAAGAACTCCCACTAACGCATCATGTCCAGACACCCTAGGCCAGACCAAGGTTACCGGCGTCGAACAGATCGATACCCTTCAGGATGGCGTTCATAGCCTCGTTGGAGGCCAGGTCGGCCAGGGCGGCCTCCTCCAGCCCGTCGGTGACATGGCCTCGAAGGAGGGCATCAACCGCGCCGAGCGCCAGGGCAAGGACGATGAGGGCGGTTACGTCCCCACCGCCGTCCCAGGCTCCGGTGCGCTGAACCAGGCCGGCAGCGGCGTGGCTGACGGCGGCAAGGCCGTTGCTGGCAAGACTACCGAGGGTCTCAAGGGTGCCGGCGGTTACGTCGGTGGCCTCTTCGGCGGTGGTGCCGGCAAGAGCAAGCCCGAGCAGAAGTAAAGGCCTTGCCTCGGCATCAACAACCTTTTGTTCGTACTGTGCACCAACCTGTTAGGATGCGAGGGAATATGCGAGCGTGTTTTGTGTTAAATTCGGATGTTTTGCGGCGTTGGATGAGAGGCTTGGATTTATTGTCGATTAGCATCGGACCCAATACCCATAAACAGAACTTGAATGCCTAATTTGTCTTTCCATGCCCTCAATATCTGTGACTGTCAGGAAATGATTCGCGTAGAACAAACACGATATCCACACTCAGGTGTGGCGCCCGTGATCCAACTGTTTGCCAACCCATGCCGTTTGCTTGTCTGCATCTTTTGTTGGCTAGGCGTAATGCCTGTTCAAAATCGTTTGCTGGACTGGCACGGGTACGACTTGTTGTCTCCTTGCCATTTGAAGGTGTATTATCCACCCTTACCATGAGCAACTTCGGTCTAACTACACCGGCTTTTGCTTTCGTTCTCGGAGCGAGTTCCTTTACCGAGATGAGTGTCGAGAACCGCCAACCGAGCCGTCTGGGCATCCGTTTATTGACAAACAAGTCACTCCATTTAGTTGGAAAGCTCAAGAGCAGGGCACGCCGTCCTCGGCCTGACAACGTCACGTTGAGCCCTCATGTTGTTACCGTTTCCAAGGTGCTCAGCGGAAGTGACTCACTAGAAGCCCTTCTCACGGCTCACGAAAACTACAGCACTTCATTCGATGACTTCTGGAGCAGTATCTTCCTTCATTATGACAGCGACCGACAGAAACCTATGGTAGATGATTAACTCGCGACGGGCTTCTTTGGCAAGCTCCCGAAGAAATTCGAGAGATGATATATCAGGAGCTCTGGCGCGCAGCCGGCCTGAGCCAGCACATCATCCGCACGCAGGCCGGATACGCCCACTCCCGATGCTTGTTCCGTCGGCCCAGCACTAGGACTGTAGACGGCGAGGAACCGTGGGATTTTAACTGGACGGTACCGGATGCGCGCGGGCCGGTGCCTCTTTGGTATAAACGCAAAATGTCGACTTGATGTGATCATTGGAAGTGCGAGGGGGCGAGAGAGGAAAGAGAGATATGGCGAGACATCGCAAGAGGCCGCATGAGTCACTGTGTTCATGTCGAAACGTGGACGGCCTTCCTACCCATGATGTTAATCTGCAAGCGAATGTAGGTTATCGGCTTCCGTTCAGCGCCGGGGCATAAAGGACCTGTGGAGCTTTATCCTAGCAACATTTCGCTTACACATCAATGAGAAGGTACCTCGAATGTGCTTCGTCGATCTACGAATCCGTAGCCTTTACGATCACCGACATTAGCCTGGCACGAAACCTCTTCGGGGACCGGCATCGGGGGTCCATCGGCCACCCGTTCCAGCGCATCAATCTATCGTTTTGGCGACAAGCCGGTGAAGGCAGCAACTTTGAGCAATGGGTCAATTTATGGAGCACCATCCTACGACTTCTCGATACCCCGTATCTGGCGGCCGTGAACCTCTGGCTAGACAGTGATATCTACTATGAGCGGCACTGGCTCTCGGTAACGACTAACGTGCTCCGCCGGATGCCCGAGGCGCTGACCCACAAGGCCGCAGTCAATCTGCCGCCGGACGGACACCGAGACCGAGCTGTAGCGACCGCGTGGCTGAGGGGCTTAGATGAGATGCCGTGGGCGGAGTCCACAAGGAAAGCTAAAGGTACATTTGCGGAGCAGGAAGCGGAGGAGGCGAGGTGTTTCGAGGTGAGACGGATGCGGGCTTGAGGTTGCGGAAATGGGCGGGTCTAGAACTTTAGGTTAAGATGAGCGTGTAAGGCTGGCCCAGTAAGACGGAGAGTTGGAGGCTGTGGATGTGACGGATCGGACGACATAGGATCTGGGGTCGCAGGCTAATGGCTGAGCATGGTTAAGAGTCAGAGTGGGAGATGGACGATGAACAGCTACCAATGGAATCATCGCGAGCATCATGGGCATCGCTCCGCCGGTATTCACTAGTTGTGGCGGTTCCTATCGGGAAACGTGTTAGATGCCTCCTCGACTGATGTGAAGGACCTCCTTACACGTACTCAAGAGAGATCCCGGTGGCATGTCGCAGCTTTTCGGCGAGAGCGAATGAACACCTTCGTCAAAGTTCCAGTTTTGACGAAACAAATGGCATGTTGCAAACTCTAAAGGGGATTTTCTCGTCAGAACGGTCCTGCGAGGTGAGCTCGACGACGCGTGTAACAAACCGTTATGATACCGCTGTGACTAGGTACGGCACGTACTCGGCGGATTGCATGCATCATCAGCCCCTTCGTCAGCACTTTGCGGCACAGAGCTTACGTACTGCCAATTCAAGTAAATTGAAGCTGGGCGATACTTTAGCACCCATGCGGGGTAGCTGTTGATGAGCAAAGGAGGGGCAGAGACAACCCAGCTCGCTGTTTCGCTTCCGGCGCGAGCGTGAATCGCGTTCCCAAGCCCGAGGTGTTGCATGTTCGACATGCCTTTGCATGCTCGCGACACGGTAACGGAAGCGTTGGGAATGCCGTGGTTCATCACGCCAGGACCTTGTTGATGCCGGATAGCGCGGCTGAAGATTGCTTGTCCATCAGCACCTCAGGAAACTCAATCACACGTGTCAGGTCAGATATACCAGGGGGAGGGTTTCCTCCGGATTAGAAAAGCTTAGAATATTGAAGCATCGTGAAGGTCGGAGCCTCCTTGTTCACGGCAATCCACCGAAGGGAGTGCCCCGGCCGGCACGACTCATATTCTTACTAAGTCCCCGGAGTTGTGTGAGCCAGCTGCGCCCGCCGAGAAAATGGGCACCCGGCCGAGGCGGGAAAATATGGTGCCACTATTTGACAATACTCCTGATGCCCCATGACAGCTGCAAGTATCGCGCCATTTCTATATCCCCGCCTCTATCCGTTCCAAGAGTTTCGATCAACAAGTCCGTCCTTCCTGGGCTCTTCTATTGAATGACACAAAACTTCCTCAAATCGACCGGGCGAGGTGCCGGTCCACGGCCGAAAAAAGGAAACGGGGGCTCCATGTGTATGTGTAGTGGGACCCGGGGCCCCTATACCAAGGGACGCCGGAGTGGGCACGGTAAGCTCGACGAGATCGGAATCTGGATAGTTGATCGGCGACTTGTCTCTACAAAAAGGAACGCAATGGAGGCTCTGCCCAGGGCGCGGAAGCACATCGCTCCCATGTCCTGCTAGCGTGCATACAGGTCTCCCGGCCGGGGGGTTTACCTTAACTGAACTGAGAGCTAGAAACTCCTGGAAAGTAGACAACTCGGCCCACGGCTTCTACGCACACCTGCCAACTCTCGAACGGATTCTTTGAGAACCAGGATTCCGATGATCCGGATGAAGGAGAGGAACGGGCCTAGGTCGTCCGGCGAAAGGTGATGTTTTGGGACGGCGTGATGCCAGGACTAGAAATGCATGCAGGCGTTTCCATCCTAGTCGGGCGAAACCATGAAAACCAAGATTTCGCACCCATGCTCTGCACAATGGAACTGGGGTCAAGGTGCCAGACCGGTCCCTCTCTCCTGAGGGGTTGCAGAAAAAAACGAAGCTATTCGCAATTCGGTGCCGGTGGGGGAAGGGTGGAGGATGTGCACGCACCGTTTTTTGTAGAATGCAACGCCAGCACACGCCGACCTCCCCTTACCCAACCCATATCAAAACCACATGAGAGGCCCCGATGGCACCTCGCCATTAGGCCTATCTGCGTGGAGATGGAACCGCCGAGGATCGAGAACGTAGCGGGCTTGACCCGAAAGCAAGATTTCGCTGCATGGCCATGACTACGGCGCCTACTCCTGATTGCCGCCATCGCCACCTGAAGCCCTTCATCTGCGTCGCACATCGGTCTGTCTGGTTTCCTGACTCCAGTCCCTGTACAGCACGTTAGATGGCCCTGTCAACCGTTGGCGCACACGAGCCACCTTATCCGGGGTATTGGCCAAGGGGTGCTGGATGAGTCCAACTGAAGGAGCAGCTGCCACATCCGGGCATGCCGCCCACGCGAGGATGCGGGCGTGCTAGCAAGGTCTACAGCGTAGGACCGAGATGCTGGATAAGGTACGGAGGAGACCGGGGGGGCGGTGTCCGGCCGCGTCCTATCACCGTCGCAGACGCTACGATGCTTCTCGAGATACGCCCACGTTTGCCATGAACGCAGTAAGCGGCGTGCGTTCGGTTCCGTAAGGTCAGGTCATGAGGAATGACCGGAGAATAAGTCACATATCGGGCTGGGCTGGGCTCTATCGGGCCATTGCAGACCCTGTGAATCACCAGGCACATCAACACACTATTCTCCGTCTTTGCTATTCTTGATGCTTGTCCTGACACTGACACCGCACGGGCTCAGCAGTGTTTCGCAGGGGTCCCAAAAGGGCGCCAGTCAGCAATGCAACAAACGCGTGAGAGTGTTTGCGTGCTTGGAACCTGCATCAAACCTCATTCGGTCTGTTCGCTGGGCGAAACAGGGAAAGAGACGAGGCTGGACGCAGGTGTAAAGAGGCGGCAGCAAAGGGCTGCCTACACCATTGTCGGGGCGGTGCTGGACGCAACCCCAGACGCTTAAACTGTCATGTGTGAGAGACACGGCCTCCTGAAGCAGAAGAGTCCGCAAAGACGGAGAGGAAAAGTCAAATACTGGCCTTAAAACAGCATGCACGGCTCCGGGTTTACGGGGAAGCATTGGCGTGATGGGCGGCCGGCCGCTCCCAACCTCTCCGTCCGTGGCAGAGGATCAGGGGCAAAGGGAGAATAGAGTTTCTGTCAAAGTCTCGACACCTGGATCGCTGGTGCAGCGGGCTAGCCAGTCGGGGATTGATTCCCATCCGGGTGCGTGCGACGGCGCGGTCGTGTTTAGCACGAGGCGAAGTTCCAGTCTCTACTTGGGACATCAATATCAGGAACTCATGCGGCGTTGGACCTCTGACCGTGTTTCCCTCTCAGAATAGTTACACACTATGTTCGCTACAGCAAACGCCGAACCAAGTGCGGGGAAGCGTCATCCTTGGATCCTTGGAACACCCCAATGGCAAACGGAGATGCAACGGACGAGGTCTGGTCGGTTGGCGCCGAGATCAGTCGGTCGTCTGGCTGGCAGCCAAAGGTCTTTTGCGATTCGCGCTGCTACAAATCGTCGCATGCCCTGGCCCTATATCAAACACCGTATAGCCCGGGGCCTGGCCTTTACATAGGTACCGTCAAGGTCCGGGTTGCGAATCTTGTTCTGAGGCCCATGCCAGGGAAGACGGGTAAACAACAACGATAAGAGAGTGCAACTATAGGCTCTTGACACTGCCATGACGTGCCGCTTACCACCTTGTGTTTTCCCCTTGACGATATGCGTGGGCCCCTTCGGCAGGGAGGAGGACAGGATGAACCCCCCTTCAGACTGTCAATTTGGGCGAGATCAGCCTGCTCAGCCTGCTCAGCCCGCTCAGTCTTCTGCGAAGGGTGTCGCATCGTGAACGTTCACCCCACGCGCAGCATTGAGAGGCCACGGTGGAAGGAAGGAGATTTGACACAGGGGAGGGGGGTTTGGCCGCCGATGCGTCCGTTTTCAACCTTCTCAACCATCGAGAATTGATGACAGGGGTGTGATGAAGATCTCCAGTGTCTGCCAAGGTCGCACCTCGGAGCTCTTGGTGATGATCTGATCTGGCATGGCCTTCGGCACGCCATCCATGCGGAGAGTTCGACGAGGGAGAGGGTTCCAATTGGTAGACAGGCTACGGTACAGCAATTCACTTGGGAGTCGGAGGGCATCTACGGTAGCTCAGTACCTCAGCTGGAGAATCACATTAGACTCAACGCCAGCCACGGCAAATGCCGCGCTGCTAGTGGAGTTCGTAGGCGAGCGCTCAGCTTGACTGGGATGGTCTGGTGTTGAGGTCGCATTGGGGGCTCTTCCAAAATCGGTGAGCTTCTGCGTGCGCAAGCTCGCCCGCCAAGACCGAGACTCTGAGGGGAATATCGCGCAGCCTTAGACTTCACAATCAAGGCCGCGATCCCATGGGCTGGACTTGGCTCGAAGCGGCTACCGCAGCCATGAGGCAAACAGAGTCAAGCTTGACAGAACTCTCGCTTCTTCCTCCATACCTTTCCTCGCGAAACCTGGCCCGCGTCAACCCTCGTGTTGTCAACTGTGCCCATGTCACCTCGGGACAAGCTTTCTTGGCACGGCCTCCCAGTGCTGAGGAGTAGTGTACCATCAGAAAAGCTTGCGGACGAGGATCATGACGAGCAAGTTTGAACAATTGGACCGGCTCTATGCCTCCGTCCAAGGGGTGCCAGCAAGCATGCCCAATCGTGCTCGGCTGGCCTTGAATTTCTCAATCCCGCGGTGAGACATGCGGCAGCCCCTTCAGCCCTTGACCCTCGTGTCAACACCTCCCAGGAGGAAAGCCATGGGAGTGGGAGAATGCAACGTCGGAGGGACTATTGGATGCGGCGCGCTTACACCGAGACGGTGACTGCAGAGACCCCGTATGCATAGTGGCAGCGGCATGGGCCAAGAGCCTGTTGTGCCATGGAGGATCTCGGCCTATCCCTCTCCCCGGGAACGATACTGCCAGCGTTGCTAGAAGTCGATGACATCGTGACCATCCATCCGCCGATGCGAGACCAGACAAGTGCGAACGGGCGGCACTTATACCGAAAGAAAAGTCGCGCGCTTCTTCACGAACCGGCGTGGGTTATCGTTAGACAACTGCGCTTGTCTGGGTTCGGGGCGCCTAGATAGCGGCGGGCCTAGGGGTGAGCCACAACTGTCTTGACACCGCAGCACGCCGCTCGGCTCGCCCAGAGCTTGGACGAGAATGAGCAGGAGATGGCCGCTTCACTAGCTCCGACGACGATGGATGCATGACATGGACATAGCGTGGCACCCTACCGCGTCCTGCCTCGACCCTCTTCCTCCCTGGACCAGTAAAGCCATTGGGTTGAGAGACTCTAGCCTCATCGGGGCCACATGGAATCTTGGCTTGGCTCTTTGCTGAGTGACATCCATTCCTTGCATCTGCAGCGTGGGCTGGAATGCAGCCGGGGTCCGGGGAGGAGGCCATCGTGGCTTTGGTTGTCTAGGGCGTTGGTTACGCTTTCTTCCGCGCGCGTCTCCATGGGACGGAATCCCAGTTGTTTTTGTCTCGTATACTGCAACTGGTCTACATGCCCTTGCTTTTCTGCTTTAGGATAGAGGTGCCGTTCGCGATGGAGACATTTTTGTTAAACTCTAGGCAGTGCCTCGAGCCGCCAGGGTACGTGTCCCGCTCAGCTCAGCCCAGTCCAGAGGCAGAAAAATACAGAACTGTGAAAAACGTTGTTGCTGGCCTGGCCGGGTGCAGATTTCCGTCAGGGCCGCATGGATCGTCGACGCAAAGGCAACCTGCCGCCTGTACAGACAATTCTTCCCCAGATTCGGCTCACGTTTGCAGACCGTGCTTGCAGCAAACGACAACGCCCCCATCTCGAGTCCACGTCCGTTCCCCTAGTGCGATGCTCGTCCACGGGAAAACAAATATTTGGGCTGCCCTGCGTCTTGGAGCTGTCTGACCAGGTCGCAGCCGTGAACCCTCCGCTCCGTTCCGTACCGTCTGTAAGACCTTGACCGGTTGGCCTTCTGCTGTGCTATAACGCTACAACCAGTTGCTGGTCGGAGTGCACTGACAAGGAGGTCACGGTTACGTGGGGTGCGCTGCTTCAGGCCGCCTTGTCTGACGGTCTAAACTGTCACGGCGAACCGTTGAGGGGTTGGGATGGGCGTCTGTGAACGTCCCATTCTTCACTCTTGTGAGCTCTCGTGAGGGGGTTTGCGAGTATCAGCAAGGCGTAACGCAATGCAAAGGACAGGAAACACCCGGTCCTGGTATCACGGGGTCGAGATTTGGTACGATGGTGGTCCAGTTCCGGGCGGGGCTACGGCAACGAGCAACACTGGCAATTTCGCAGCTTCGTCCCTTACGCGACCTCGCTGCCCTGAAGCGAGACTACCTTGAGAAGCGCCGAGAGTTAGACGTGGTCAAATCCTCATATATATTACTCGGAAAGTCAAGTTGCTGCCCTTGTCTCGACCTCATCACACTCCATTCCAAAGCCAAAAG
The DNA here is from genome assembly GCF_022836535.1 of Colletotrichum spaethianum. Taxonomy (NCBI): domain Eukaryota; kingdom Fungi; phylum Ascomycota; class Sordariomycetes; order Glomerellales; family Glomerellaceae; genus Colletotrichum; species Colletotrichum spaethianum. The sequence continues at coordinate 1,610,027 of NW_026054772.1, read as the reverse complement.
GTTGGCCGTCACACGCGGAGTGCCAGAGACATGGCGTTTCGGAATCCCGTCTCTGCCGTCCCCGTCAATGCCCCCCCCCATCTCCGTGTTAGGTAGGCGACGTGACGACCGGGAGGGATTGCACGACCGAGTGGCCTGTAGGAGAGGAACAGCGCACACCCACAGATGGTACGTACGGCTCTCGGGAGGTGATGTTTCCCGGGGTGGACAGCCCGGGACCATTGCGGTCCTACCCACGTCTGTGATGTCTGGCCGCAAGGTTGGCGAACCGCCCGAACGCGCCGCTTGGTAGAGCCCCCAGGTCCACCCTTAGCCGAGCCGCCACGTTCGAGTTCTTGGGTGGCAGACCTTGGAACGAGGCACGCTTTTCGTCGGACGACATGACGAAAGGTAGGCTTAACTGAAGCGTGATATAGACCCAATTACTTGAATGGAGAGGCGAGGCTTCAAGACGTCAGACTCCTCCATCCACGCTCGCGGGGGGGGGGGGGGGGGGGGGGCCCAACAGATGGGATCCTCAACAGGCGCAAATAGGACGGAGATGAGGACCGCGGAAGGGGGCTCGTTGTGTGTGTGTGGAAGTGGTTTGCCGTCCGAGACGGTCGATAGGCCCGGAGGCCAAGAGCCTTGATAGACGACTGCTCGGAGCGCGGCCGGGTCGTGGGTGCTTGGCGGTTGGGCGGGCGGAGTTCAAGTCCGCCTCTTCCAAGCCAGGACCAACAGCCTGCGAGTCCACACCACATTCGCCTCCGTCTCCATCGCCGTCATGGCGGTCCTCGCTGGTTGGCCCTACGGACTCGCCCTGCGCTGAACTCTCACCGGAAGCTGCACGGCACAACCCCACACACATGCACGATTCCCTCTCTCAGAGTGCCTGTGGGCCTGGAGAAGAAAAAGAAGGAATGGGGATATCCACAGGAGGCGGCGGTGGTGGGTTCGGTGTCGGGAGCTGCGAAGAGGTCCAATCTTTCTTCTTTTCATCTCTTCCTTTCCTTGTCCAAGAGTGTGGAGTTCATGCACGTAAGGCAGGATACTTGCGTGCTAAGGTGAGCTGAAGGCATATGGCACGGTACTGGTTCTCTGCTTCTGACCTCTGATCCTTAGATGGACCCGGAAGTGAGTGTGGACTGTTGTATATAGAGACGGCGACTCGGCATGTGTTGGTGCCACCCTTGTGGAGACGGCGATAAGCAGGCATGCCGTTTTGGATGAATAGAACGGCATTTTGGACCTGGAGCTGTGATTGCGATTGTGATATCGAGCCTTGCCTTGCACCGGCTCTGCATTGCGGCCACATACATAGAATTGGGGCCTTCCGACTAGGTATTGCTGCATCCTCACGGCTCACGGATGCAAGGGTTGTGTGCAGCATCTCTCCGCATTACCACGCAAACACAGACGGGGGTAACGTGAGACTCCTCATCCTCAGCCATTTGCTCGTGGCCCGTGTCGTTCGATTCGATGCCTCAAAGTCCAACCCAAACGCGGTCATGATTCTCGTCGCCCAATTGCACACGATGTTTTCTCGACAGGGCTATATCATACATGCCCGGCCGTTCCATCTCCACGTCCGACAACGACGCGGGATGATGATCTGAGGATCAGAATGAGGACACAAAGGCAATGTCATTTGTCACATTGTTGTCATGGACGCGGGCAACATCTCCCCAGCTCCCCGGCGGGCGATTGCCGCATCTTACATCACCACCACGACCGGGCATGCTGGTACCCTGTGCTGGCTAACGCAGCCGGGTTTTCCATATTGCTGCACTCGGTGCAAGCCCGCCGGACCCCTCCTCACCGTGCCGCTTCGGCAGTCGATGGAGCTACGCGGCCCATGGAATCGAGCATCATCGAGACAAGGGGGTTGTTGCGTGAGCGCTGGTGCCAGCCAGTGAAGGGTTGTCATAGGGGTGAAGATCAAGCTTAAAATCAAGTATCAGAGCTCCGGAACGCAGAGGCAATAAGAAAGAACAGCATATAAGCACACCGATCCGATCTCACGGAACGCCCCCCAAAACAGGGAAATGGTAGAAGGAATGAGCACACACTACGGAGCAATTACTAGGGATTGATGGACTAGGCAGGGCAAAACAGGGAGCGACGGTCCATCAGACAAGGGGCGGACGGCAGCCGTAGCGAAGTAGGGGGGCGAGGGAGAGAGCACGAACAGGAAACCAGAAAAGGGCAAGGAAGAGAAGAAGGAGGCCCTGGAGATCACTACATACATAGTACATACATACATACAGCGTACAGAACGGTGCTCCGTACGTGCGTCGAAGATCAATGATGGCCACTCTCTCCCCTCGCGCGTATGGGAGAGCGAACGTGGCACGGGAAACCTGGAAACCCTGCAGAGCCGGTGACACAACAGCGGACCATTGGCATCGGAGCTGCCAGCGAAAGGCCTAGTGCTAGTCCATTTGCTGTCTGCCCCGAATTACTGGGAACAACGTCTGTGGGCTCGGGCTTCTGGGGAGGAGTCTGGGACTCGTCGCAGGCTACGGCGTCGGGCCTCTTCTCTCTCAGTGACCGACGCTGGGCTCCTGGAAAGCTCCAGAGGGCATTACATCAACAGCTACGGGATGATTGGGCGAGAGACTAGGCGACGATTATCCCGCGCGTGCTGGAGAGCCTACCCGAGCCTGTTCCGGGGCGGAGGCTATACTACCATGGTACACTACGGAGGGGGCACCACGGCTGGGACGGGTTACGGGTAGCACGTTGGTGGGATTTCCTCGGTGGAATACGTAGATCGATCGAGATTTGGGGGTGAACATACAGAGTGCACGCGCTCTCTGCACGAGGTACGGTACTATGGCAGTGTCTGGAAACTGCCTGAAGACGGCGCTTGAGAGGGGACCTCGATGCCGGATGGTCGTGGTTCCTACTAGAACGCCAAACAAACTTGTAACCTGCATGGAAGCCGAGGGACGGCGCCTCCTGGATGTTCATGATGGCGACATGTTTGCCGGCGCATGCAGTCCGGGAGCTCGGGCCAGAATGGGGAAGGATGCTATGTGTGTTTTACGTACAGCCTCGTGTCAAGCGTCGGTTTTGGAAGAGCAGCATTGGAGCGGGGAGAAGGGCAAAGAAGGTTTCTCAGAGTCGCGAGATTCGTATGCCCCCGTTGTCAGGCTGGTGGTGAGAGTTTGGCCAGCGTGCGACGACAGCACGACAACGGCAACAGTAGCACGCTTGCCCGCCCACTCGCAGGCTGACAGCGAGAGTGGGCGGGGGGTAGAGAGAGACGCGACGGAACTCTCTTTCTTGTCGACGACGGTGGATAAGAGACGACAGTCGACTCAAGAAGTCCTCCTCATCCCAGGATCCAGTACATACATACAGAGTACACGCGAGCGAAGGGCCGCGGGCGGCAGCGAGCCAATGGAGGAGCAGAGCGCGAGCACACTCTGTGTGAAGTGAGTGGTGGGAGAGAGACACGGCCGTGGGAGCGAGTGGGTGAGAGCAGCCTAGAGGAAGACGAGAGGGGAGCAGCAGAAGAGGGGCCACTCAGCGAGCGAGCAAAAGAGCTACCCACCGGAAGCGCATGCAACGTTGGACCGGGGCCCTTGTCACATCTTGTCATCCCGGTCGCTGGGCCTGTCCCTGTCCCCGGTCTCGTCTGTCCAGGTGCGAACGGTCCTGGTCCTGGTCCTTTCTGCTCTCTGGGCGGCCCACGTCTTTTGCCCACTCGGTCTCTTCTGTCTGCGTCTCTCGCTCTCTCTCTGCGTCTCTCTCATGCACCCCCGCAGCAGTCAGCTCGACGGGGACTTCCTGGCGTATGTACGTAGCGTAGCGCCAGAGATGGGCTCAGTGACGAATGTATACTGGCGCCGTGATATGCTCCCAGCTACCTAGTGGGCGAGGTGGGAACACCAGAGCATCAGAGGCCTGGCATTCCGTCGTCACAATTCGGTCTTGTTCTGCGCGTGTTATCCATAACTTGGCCATGCCATTTCCATCTGATCCGGCCGGGGGGTTGTCGTTGTTGCCCTCGTCTTGTTATCTGGCGGTGGTGCTGGTTGCTTATTTGGTCCGGACATATCGCACCGCGTTTCGAACCCAAGCCGTGTATATCGCCAGTCGAAAGAGAGTACTAAACCCGTCTCGGACCTGTTCTGCGGTGTCTTTGCATGCAATCCCACCTTCTTGGGTTCACTTTGTCGTCGTCGTCGTCGTCGTCGTGCCCGTTGCTTATTTACTAGCACCTTGGCCCGCCGCCGCATTCGAACTTGCAGGCTCCTCCTTACGTCCCCCTCTTCTCCCATCCATCCATCCCACCACCGCGGCGACCGCACCCCTCACGAACGGCCGGAAAAGCGAGGTTATTTACTTCTGAGCCGTGCTCCGTACTCTATCTCAGGTACTCCCATCTCAGACCTGCAGCAGCCGCCGCCTTGCCTTATCTTGGCCGGGGCCTCGCACACCCACCCCTCACTGAAGACAAAAACACAAACCACACACAAACAACAAAACAACAACATTCGACAGCACCAGATAGCAAAGACTTGGCTTGCCGTCCGTCTCCCTCGTGTTGCCGTGTTGTTTGTTGTTTCTCTCGCGCGCTTCTCGTCCGTCTCTCCCTCAGCGGAGACCCAACCGAAATAACCCTTCAGCCCCCAGCCGGGACCCCTCAGCCCTCGCACTATCGACGAAACGTGCCTCTTCTGGCATCATCCCTCGGCGGGGGCACTTATCGAGGGATATACCGTACCCAGGACAGCAGCACACCACCAAGGCCAAGGGGGAAAGAACCAAAGGAGAGAAGGGCACAGACGATCGCCCGACTGAGAGATACCGGGTGGCCGACTCTTCCATCATCTGTGCTCCACAGAGGGTCTGGCTCTAAGCGCGACGGCGGAACGGACACGAGCAAAATAGAAATCCGAGACCCTCTTGCTCGTTCATCGCCCTCTCAGCTCATTGTCCCGTCACTCATCCTCTTTTTCTGGGGACCATTGACTGTGGACTGCGGAGGACTGCCGAACAAGACCTGTTTCTTGTTCCTCTTCTTTCTTTCTGGGTTGTCCATCGACTGGGGTCTTGAGTGATGATTGTTTAAACAGTCATTGAGTCTGGTCGAGAGTCACAAAAACAAAACAAAAAAGGAGTCGCGAGGATATACACCACCACGAGAGAAAGAACGAAAGAACGAAGACACGGGAAATACAAAAGAAAGCAAGACAAGACACGGGCGGCCAGAAAGGAAACGAGCGACAAATCATCACTACTGGGGTCCCTCTTCAGGCGTGGCTTGGCTCCTCTCACACGCTCTCACTCTCACTCTCACACTCAAAACACTCCCACACTCACTCTCAGTCTCCAAAAAAGGTACTTTGGCTTCTCGAGGTACCTTGCCTGAAAATCTTAGCTCCTCTCGGCTTTCCCGACCCAGGGCAACCTCTCTGCCTCATTATCGCCCACTCTCCTCCACCCACGCCCTCTCTGCCCCTGTCCTCCCCCCCCCCCTCCACATCCACATCCCTCACTGACCCTCCCCAAGCCTCCGCTGCTGCCCGCCGTAACCTTCAGCAGCACCCAGCAGCACCCAGCAGCAGCACCCAGAGCGCTAAGAGAGCACCCGAGAGCCCTCAACATTTCGCCCGTCCACTTGCGGAACTTACTCGCTGCCGCCGACGCCGCCCCGGGGACCCGAACTGGCCTGATAATCTCCTCTGTGCCCAACTCCAAACTCGGTCCCTTTTTATTTTATTTCCTCTCCCATACCTCCGACCTCACGACATCTTTTCCCCTCCCTCCTCTACTTTTCCCTTCTTCTTCTTCCTTCCCATGCACCGCGGGCGACATTGAACCCAACCGTCTGCATTGGTTCGCCCGGGAAGGAAAAGCCAAACCACCAAACTTTGTAATCGTGCACCAACCAGTTCGCAGTCTTGGCCGACGACCACGGCCCCCGAACTACCTCGACGTCGACGTCGACACCTCCGAGCAGCACATAGTCTGCCTGTCTGGTCGAGCATTCCTCCTTGACCAAGACCAAGAACACCATAACAACAACACACACACACACACACACCACACACACATCATAAGCCGACCATGTTGGATCCGTCGGCGAGCCGGCGGCAGCAAGCCATGGACTCGTCCGCCGTTTACTCCCATTCCCGCACCCGCACGACATCCTCCAACACCTTCCCCATGGCCATCCAGAGCCCGACACCGATGCACCTCTCCCACGCCCACGCGAATCCCCAACAGCACAGCCGCCGCTCCCCCTCGGTGAACACCTTCAGCACCACCTCGAGCGTGCCCCCGCCCGCCGCCTACCGCACCTCGCCTACCAACGACCTGCGCCGCTCGACTTCCTCCCGCTCCGGCGGCAGCCCCCAGCCCAGCGGCTACGTCGCCCTCCTCCGTAAACAAAAGGCCACCGTCTGGTGCGACCGCGCCCAGTACGAGGACCCCCGCCTGCTGGCCCAGCAGCGCGCCGCCAAGATGCGTGCCACACTCGAGGTCATCGGTGGCCAGCGCACCGTCTCAGGCCTCTCTACCTCCGCCGGCCGTACGAGCACCGGCATCAGCGCCACAGGCAAGGTCGCCGCCAAGATCCGTCACCACGGCAAGCCCGCTGTTGTCGGCTACGCCCCCGGCGAGCACCACGTCGGCGTGGGCGGCGTGCCCATGCGTCTGAGCGCCACCGAGGTCGAGGCCGAGAGCAGCGACGACGACGACCCCCGCCTGCACCACCGCCGCACGGGGAGCAGCGGTCGCAGTAGCACTGCGAGCCGCCGCGGCCCGGGCTACAGGTCGTCCGGCGGGCTCGGCAGCCAGAGCGGCCGCAGGTGGAGTCCCGGGAACACGCCCGAGAGGAGCGGCAGCCTCGTCGAGGAGAAGACGGCCGAGGACGGGACGCTCGGCGACAACGCGAGCGGCAGGGCCATGACGACGGGCTCCGGGAGCAGCGGCGAGCGGGCCGACAACGTCGGCGAGCTGGGAAGCAACGCGGCGAGGCTGGCGAGCAACTCGCTCATGCACTCGACCGTCACCCGAGAAAAGAGCGTCAAGGGCGCCGACGATCTCCGTAGGAGGGGCAGCGTCGACGAGCGCACCACGACGCTCACCGGTGGCCGTCTCTACATCGCCAACCCCGATTAAGGCGGCACGGAAACCCGCACGAACGACGAGAAAGAGGCCCCGGCCGGTCTCGACAATCGACCCGATATACGTTTTTTTTTTTCCTTGGTCGACTTTCCACCATCTCTGTACGAACGCCTTTCTCTTTGAGGCATACACGGTCGTTAGGAGGCGTCTGGTTCCCCTCTATTGTCACAGACTCTTGCATCACTATGGCGTTCTTTGTTTTTACATCTTGGTTTATTGGGTGGGATGATACCATACAGAAGGCCCTCCCGAAGATCACATCACACACATGACGGGTTTTCCGGAAGGTGTCGGGGGGTGTTTTGGGTTGCTTTTTTTTCTTCGTTTACCCTGCTTGTCACAAAGATTTCCCACCACTGTTCGCTCTACGATCGCTACCTACGGGTTCTCCTTGTCCTGTTCTTTCCTAGCTTGTTTTGCGTTCCTTGCGCGATGCGATACTCCTCCACACCACGGGACCGCTATTTTTGGCCCGTTTTCTAATTTGCGGGCAAGACAAAACGTGAGGGGGAGAGGGGGTCGAGACCGAAGCACGGCATTCGGCGGGAGGCGGAAGACAAAAAAGAGAACCGGTTAGGGAAAGGGGAAGGATGATACCACGGTTGACATGGCCTTTGGGGCCCCTGTGAGGGGAGAAGCAAGTGAGACAGAGGAGGAGCTTGAAATGCTCGAATATGAAAAGCCATTCCTAGGCATTGCGGTTCCCAAAGTTTTGACCACTACATGACTTGCCTTGCCGAGAACGTGATTATTCGAGGATATGCGGTGGCTCAAGATTCCGGTTCCGCCAAGGCTGATTTGACGGCAGACATGTTTCCTGTCTCACCCCAGGCGCTGGTGAGATTACCTTATGTTTCTCTCCCCTCCATCAGCCGCACGCCGTTTCCGATGGCCATTTTTGGAGATGGACTTGAGGACAAACGCCGCTTGGCGACCGCAGGCTAGCCCCGTTCCCGCTGAATGTCTCGCATGTTCCTCCCCCATGGGAAACTTGCCAGATGGGCAAAACCAAACCCGATTTCGCATGGCTTGGGGGAGGAGGGGGTGGTTTGACTCGGAGGCATGTGGTGAGCCGCTTGCAGTGCTACTTTGGGGTAGCTTCGCAAGCCTGCGCTGCTGCTATCTTTGGAAGCACATGACAAACCTGAAGTTTAATCTCGCTTTCCCCCCTCTACGGTATTTGGGGTGTCTTGTCATGGTGTCAGATCATTTCAACGCTGCCGAGTCTTTGTCGTTGACACATGCCATCTTTTGCGCCTCTGGGGACGGACTTGTTCCCAGCCCTTGCCCGTGTCCCACGCATTCTCCAGGTTTTTTCCCGTTCCGTCAACTCTCTATTCGGGGGCGACATGTTTTGTCTGTCATCGATGCTAGGGTCTTGTCTAGGGTCAACTGGGTGAATTGACTTTCACTCCTAGTCTGACAAAAGATACGAGCTGAGACGGCAAATGTGAGTTGGGACTGAAGATCGCACTATCAACGCCCTCTCTCTTTCTCTCGCACATCACACCTTGGACCGTCGACGTGCGGCTGTTTGCTATTCCGGGACAGCGAGGCGCGCAATGGCGGGCCAGGTTGGGAAAGTGAGCGACTCTGCGGGCTCCATCCGTTCGTCCCTGGCATTAAGTCCCGTCGCTTCTGCATCTCTCTCCTTTGCCTCTTCCTTGCGGCGCCCCGGCTGCTGCACGTCGTTGCGGGCATCACTGCCCAAACAAGACGGCAAGGAAACTACATAGTACTAGCCACTCGTCAATGGCAGGGATGCTCGTCCCCTCCTACAAGTACTTGCATTTCTGCTGATACCATCGTCCGAGAGCGCGAGAAGAAGGCCAAAAAGGGGATTGGATTGGCCTTTGGGGCAGGCGTCGTGGTCGATCACTTCGTGTTCCCGCAAAAAAAGGACCCCCAAAGACCCCTAGTTTTCTGTTGACGTTCGCTTTTCGCTCGCACCGAGAGTGACGGACGGGCTGGCGGACGGGCAGGGGGTGGGAGACAGGGTGTCGGGGTCTTTCGCGACGCCAGGCGGATGGGACGTCGAAGAACGGATCGAAGGGTGTGGGAACAGAGAGCCTCTCTGCATGGCATCATGATGTAACGTTCTGACTTGGGCCAAGACCCGAATGACCCCCCGAACAGCGGGGCACTCTTCCTTCGAGCGGCGCCGCTCGAATTGGTGTTGGTGCGCGACCGGTCAACCGCCGTCATCGTTGCCCCCATTGAATGTTTGCTTAGAGGGGCCCGTTCTCCATTCTCTTTCGGTACGGGCAAGGTGATGCCGGTGAAGCGTAGAGAGGCAGCCCGATGGACCCCACGTTGCAGCGCTCAGCCACGTCCGCACCAGCCACTGCCGAGGCATGGACCAGCCACAGCGGGAATCGGGGGTTATCTTATCCAGCGTGGCTTATCTTATCGGAACCGCTCAACGCGTCCCGGAGCGTGGGGTCGCGTCTCGACAAAGAGGCCTGTTAGTGGGTTACTCGATGGGGCACTGGAGCATGGCAGAATGGCCTTGCGGTGAGTAGACATTGCGACTTTGAATAGCACTCTTTGTGCAATCGATGCTGGAAGGAACGATTGAGCAGGCCTCTCTCCTCTTTCCAAATTAAACATATCATCTTGTTCACTGCCAGTGTAGTTGAATTTTCGCGGGCTCTCTTACAACCCAGCCTTATTTATGTACAGTTTCATTGACCACAAGTACCAAGCGAGTTGGGAGCACTTGACCAATTTAGCAAGTCACCCCTAACACCACCAATGACAATCCAATTTCAAGTCTCCTGCCCAATCTCCTCTTCCCCCTTCCCCCCCTGCTGCCCTGGCGGCCCCGAGAAACACGACCCCGGCCTCGCCCAACGCCAAATTTACGCGTCCGTCGCGTCTTCCGGAGAACGTTCCAACCTTTCAACCTCGTCTTTCCACTTTACCTATCCACACCCGCCAATTCACCTCTTTGAGCCCCAACGGCTTGCCGCAATTGATTTCACGACCAGAGACCCCTTGTCCTGAAGCCGACAGACTCACCTCGACGATTCTTCAGTCGGCCACTACTCACTTTGATTTGTTCTGTACCTTCCTTTGACGCTGCCTAATTTTCCAAGTTTCCTTCCCCTCACGAGACCCGACGTCAACTTCAACCTCATCCAAACAACACCACGGCCACCTCCGAGCACGGTCGCGAGGATTGCGACACACCCGGTGTCCGATGCCTCTATTCGAGATGTCGACCAACGTACAGCGAGAGTCGGACATGGAGACCAACGGTCTGAAGAGAAGCCACGAAGACTTCTCGGGCGATGAGGTCACGATAGACGACCGCGGCCTCGATGCCGGCGTCAAGCAGCAGGCGACCGAAGCTGTTGTCCAGCCCAGCAAAGGTACGGCCTGCCTAACCTGCCCATTGTGCGGCTACACTTTTGTGGCCATCGCATCACTAACAATATCCCCAGCTGTCTCCCCCGCTCCTCAGATGCTCGACCGCGACTCGATGTCGCCGCTGAGCAGTCCAGGTTCCCTGAGCGATCTCGGTACCATGACACCACCCCGCAACTCGCCATCCCCCAATCCCACACCCACCAAGAGCAAGTGCCCCCCAAAGCAGACCGCCGACGCCAACCCCTCTTCATCAAACCCTCCCGCCTCAAATCCTACGGCTTCCGCCAACCAGTCCGCCAAACGGAAGCGCCGCACCGCTGCCGAAAAGGAGGCCGAAGAAAAAGAAAAGGCCCAGAAGAAGAAGGAGCGTGAGGAGAAGAAGGAGGCTAAGCAGGCCGAAAAGGCCAAGGCCGATGCCGAGAAGCAGGCCAAGCAGGAGGAGAAGCGCCGCAAGAAGGAGGAGGAGGAGCGCAAGGTCCAGGAAGAAAAGGAGAAGAAGGAGCGTGCTCAGCCGAAGCTCATGTCCTTCTTCAAGGCACCTGCTACGCCCAAGAAGGATCCAGCAGCTCCCAAGGTCAAGACGGAGAGCCCTGCCAAAGTGGCTGCCACGTCAAATTCAGCAGCGCCAGCAGTCAAGAAGGAGGAACAATCCGAGTACGAGAAGCGGTTCAAGCCGTTTTACGTCCACAGCACTGTTCGCTTGGCAAAGAACCCCTTTGAAATGGACCAGGAGACGCACAAGGCCAAGACCAAGATCTTGGGAGAATACTTCAGCGGCAAGCGAGAGCCGGCCCACGTGGGCAAATTCGACCCTGTCGACATCTTTCAGCTCCCCTGCCGCCCTGCAGAGCGTGGCAAGATCTATCCGCCTGTCCGATATACCATCGAGAAGATGCTGAAGCTCACACAAAAGGCTGAAGGCGTCAGCGAGGAGGACAAGAAGGCGGTCATGAGGGAGACCACAGATGCACTGAGAGACATCCCAGTCAAGACCCTCAGGTTTTATCAGGACGTGCGTCCTCCTTACAGAGGCACCGTAACCCTCAAACCCTACCAAGCAGGCAGATCAGGCATGCGAAGGCTCGCACGGAAACCGACACTCCGCAACCAGCTCCCCCTTAACTACGAACACGACTCGGAAGCCGAATGGGAGAGCGAAGGTGAAGATGTCGACATCGAAGACGAAGACGAGGAGGACCTCGACGACGGTGACGGCGACATGGACGAATTCCTTGACGACTCGGAAGACCATGGCCCCGCCAGATTTGTGAGCGCCAACGGTCTCGAACCCGAAAGCACAGGACTCTGCTGGGAGGATCGGAAACGCATGGGTCCCAACCGCACCGTGTACGAACATAGGATGGAGTTCATCCTGGGTAAGCCTAATCCCATTTCCCGCTCTTATAGCCGCGTTAACACCTGCTTCAAAGAAACCCTCGACCATCGTTCCGGAATCGACCCCTTTTCGACGAAATACTGGGAGCCCGAGCCAAAGCCGAAGCCGGCTGCCCGGCCGCCCAAGGACAAGGCTGCCGCAGAGTTGTCGAAGCCGTCTGATGCGTTCAAGGCGATCAGCAGCCCCAAGGCTGGTGGTGGTGTACAGTCACTGCCGAAGAAGATTTTGGAGAACAACAACCTCCAGGAGCTCAAGAAGGTCATTGAGGCGAACCCAAAGATCGCCAAGGGTGGTCTGATTGACCTCTCCTATGTTGCACTCGCTCACGCCAAGATCTCACGGAACGACATCAAGGAGGCCATCGCGGCGGTTGCCGAGAAGGTCGGCGGTAAAGGGCATGCCGGCTCATGGACGATCAAGCCCGGTTTCGATCTTTGAGATGGCACACAGCGCGGACGGCTTGGCGTATGAGTGGCGGCGTACTGTTTGACTTCGATGAAGATACCTCGGCGGATATTTTTTTTTTCACCCGCCAATTCATTGTTCGCCTTTGTTGCAGTTATTTGGGAGTGCACGGATTACATTTTGGAACCCTGACGTTACCAAGGCAGGAGGGATACGGACGGATGCAAAGGGGGCTGGGGGAATAGGCTTTGCCCCCTGATACTTCTTACAGGCTGTCCAGGATGATGGGGAGGGTTTGTTGCGTTGCAAGCCCTTCTGCATCTGGCGGCTACGACACGACGGCATGAAGACGGCGTAAGATGGATTCTACTTCACTTCTCAGTTGACACGTTGCACAAATGCATAATTGCTATCTGGTCCCCGGTAACAACGGCGTTGATAGGCATGGTAGATATTAGGGGAGAAAAGATTCTCAACGTTACTCATTCGGGTGGTTTTTGTGGTGACGTGCGTGGCTTCGTGATGAGGTGCCCTGAGGGAGTCTACTCTCAAGCTCTCAAGCGGTCATATGGAATGGTCCGAGGTCGCAGACCACGTGGGTGTCGTGGTGCTCGGCAGGCGTAAGCCGGACGGAAAGCCTTGCAGTCGTATCGTCCGTTCATGCATCGTATACCATTCGGAGTTACTGGCCATTACCAGCCAGGGCACAAATGCATGATGGTTGGGTGTTCGACAATGACACGCCGAGTCGGAATCGCCGCAAACCCCTTCCATAGGGAGTTGGGTTCCATGGCTGCAGGGGTTTCAAGTGATTCATAAATACGAGCTGAGGAAAGGCGTCGTGGGGCCGGAGCGGAGACCGGACGGATGATAGGCGGGGCCTGGCTGTATCTCCGGGTCCGGGTGTCATGCGGGGTTTCCCCCCCCGACAACGGGCTAGACTGGTTATCGTATTGCGGAGTTTGGGGATGACGCCGGAGGAGTATGACGGTTACTCCATTGGGCTGTCTCGACGGTAATAAGCATAACCCTGGAGCTGACGGGTTGCGCTCTGCGGGTTCCCCACGTTACACGGCGGGATTGTTTCAATCGAGTGTCGACGTGTGTGATGTTTGCCTCCGTCGCCCAATTATGTCAGCGACTTTGAGGGCGCAAGGTGGCTCTGTTTGTGCGTGGCATGTTTATCTAATCATGGCGCACACACACATTCACAATCCGTCCTACCCGGCTTACAGGTAGAAATCAAGAAGGGATTCCATCTTTCCGATCCCTCGGCCGGGTCTCGACCGTTTGTTCGGACAGGATCGCTTGGCTGTTGAGCAATACAACCCTGGACATCACCCGGTGGTGGAAGACGATACCTTCCCTCTTCGGTGATAGGAACCTTAGGCACCCAACTGCCTCCCGGGTGCACTATGTGATGAGCTAAGATGCGGGTGAGATTTAAGTGCCACGACCGATATATCCGAGGGGAACGACGGGCGGACGAAAAGTCATGGATGTCTAGGGTTCTTTGTCTGATGAATGATCCTCTCTTCCCTGGCTGTATCGTGTGTATACGGATGCCCATGGGAGGATCAGGTGTCAAACGCCGCGGCGGGCATACTGGATGGGACATTGCGTTCCTGCGAATGTATTAAAAGGAGGCTGGCCGCCCTCGATGATTGACCCTTTGAGCAAGTTTCCATCCGCCACCAAGACCTTACTTATAAACCGACAAGCAAGCAATCCGTCCTCTCTTCATTCAAGAATACCGCTCCTACATCCCAACAATGGCCGTGACGACAGAGACAAAGCAGAGGACCCGGGTCCCGGTCCGCGACCTGGCCTCCTGGATCCCCACGGTCCCGCCATTTGAAGGCGAAGCCACCCTCGACGCAGCCGCCGTCGCCGCCGACTTCCTCGCGCGCTTCTCCTCGGCCGTCCGCCAGGGTGACTGGGACGCCTTCGGGGCGCTCTTCGTCGATCAGTGCTACTGGAGGGACAACCTCACGCTGACGTTTGACAAGCGGACGCTGCACACGCGGGAGAAGGTTGTCGAAGCGTGGAGGACGCTGGCAGCGAAGCGCCAGCCGTCCGGATTCTCCAAGGAGAAGAACGAGTACATGACCATGGACGCGGCGTGGGTGCGCTTCGGCCCCACGATGGCGACCCTGGATGTGCCGTTTGCGTTCCGGACCGAGGCACCCGCGTCCAGCTGTATCGGGCAGGCGAAGCTCATTCCCACGCCGGAGGGGGGGTGGAAGGTGTACATCCTCGCCACGTCCGTGGTGGAGCTCGAGGACAAGCCCTTTGGTCCTCTGCCGCGGACGGCTCCGTCGCTCATTGACGCATCGCAGCGCGGCAAGTCCGCGGCACACGGTCTGCCCCGCATCAAGGACGATGCGGTTCTGGACGTCGTGGTTGTGGGCGGCAGCTGTAACGGCATCGCCAACGGGATCCGGCTCGACGCCGCTGGCGCGGAGTTCGTCGTGTTCGAAACGGAGGAGCAAGCGGGCGGGAACTGGTCGACCAGGAGATACGAGAGCGTCATGCTGCATCACCCGGCCTTTATGATCCAGCTGCCGCAGTTCCCGGTGCCGGAGGGATACCCGGATTACCTCACCGGCAAGGATCTGACGAGGTACTACTCCTCGGCGGTGGAGGAGCTCAAGCTGCCGTTCTTTGGCGGGGTGGAGGTAACCAGCAACGTCTGGGACGAGGGGAAGAAGCTCTGGAGCGTCACGGCGCGGAACCTGTCGACCGGCGAGACGATGAAGGTCAGGGCGCGGAACCTGGTCCTCTCGACGGGGTTCGTCGTCGGCAAGGACAACCTCAAGATTCCGGCGCTGAAGGGGCGGGAGCTGTTCAAGGGGCCGGTGCTGCACACCTCGGACTTCCGCAACACGGAGGGCTACCGGGGCAAGCGCATGCTGGTCGTCGGGTCGGGCAACTCGGCGCACGACGTCGCGGGGACGCTGGCGCAGGACCCGGAGGTGACGAGCGTGACGCTGCTGCAGCGCAGCCCGACGGTGCTCCTCGACTTTGAAACCATGGCGCCCGTCGTAACGATGCGGTACCGCGGGGACATGCCCGTCGACACGGCGGACTTTGCCGAGGGGGCGATGCCAATCGCGGTGCTGCGGGACGTGTTGGCGGCGATGATTGGGGGCATCATCGCGGCGACGGAGGCGCGGTGCAAGGAGCTCGAGGGGGTCGGGTACATGGTCGACCGGGCGCCGAATCTGATGGCGAGGCTGTACGAGGACAGGGGGCGGTCGTTTTACATTGACCACCCAAAGACGTTTGACCTGGTGTTTGGGGGCAAGATCAAGATCGCGCGGGGCGAGGCGAGGGGCCTCGTGGAGGACGGGGTCGTCGTGGTCGACAGGGAGACGGGGGAGGAGAGGGTCGTCGAGGCTGACGGGGTCGTGCTGGCGACGGGGTACGACGCGGTGGACTTGCCGCAGAGGTACAAGGAGAAGGGGTTCCTCGACGCGAGGTCGGCGGACAGGTTGGTCAATGTCAGCTTGTTCGGCGTGGACGGCGAGGGCGAGGTCCCGGGAGTGACGACGTTTTCTGGGCGTGAGTGCTTTTGTTGCTGCGGTGGTGGATGTGGCTGACGTGCGTGACAGACCCGAATCTCTACTTCTCTGGCGTGGGACTTTTCCTTGCCCGCGCGACTGTAAGTTGGCCTGTAGAGCCCTCCCTGCGTTTTTGTTCGATCGATTCAGCTAACCCGCGGTCTTTAGTCGAGGCTCACCGCCATTCAGGTGATGGCCGACGTCACCGGACAGTTTCCCGAGAGATACGCTCGGTCTTAGGCCAAAGGATTGCAATGATGGTTGGGATTCGGTGGTCGAGGGGGTTGTGGGGTGGTAGTTCAGATATACGCTGGTATTGAGCAATCATGGTAGATACGTTTCGTCCATGTCTTACTGTAATTGCAAAGCTCGATTAGACATGCTCGTGGTTGTGCAAAACCTTATGGCTAAATAGTCTCGCGTGTAATCAACAACGGACGTTGTTTCGAGATGATGAGACGTAATGGCCATTTGTCGGTTGGGGACCCGGCGTTGGATAATAATTATTAAGCCAATGCATATGCCGAATGCTGTTTGGTCAAGATTTGGATTGCAACTTTCTCAAATCCTCACAAACCATCTTATTCAACTCAAAGAAACAGGGACGCACACTTGTGTCGCCAAAAGATTGCTCAACCATCATGGCTTCGACACCTTCACCCAGAGTCGAGCGCACGACCATCGCGGGGTCGATCGAGATACCCCGCATGCTCAACGGTCTCTGGCAGCTCGCTGGCGGGCACGACCAGGACATTGATGTGGCAGCCGCCGCAGAGGCAATGGGTGACTTGTGAGACCTCGACATGCTCCCAAGGACATTTGCAGCTGCTGACTCGGCCAAGAATCGATGCTGGCCTCGACGGCTTCGACATGGCGGACCACTACGGCCCCGCGGAGCTCGTCATCGGACACCACAACCACACCTCGCGCCGGCCCATCACGGCCTTCACCAAGTGGTGCCCCCCCGAGGGCGGCGACAAATCCTTCGCCACCGCCGAGGCCGCCGTGGACCTCGCGCTGCGGAGGATGAAGCAGGAGCAGATCGCCCTCATGCAGTATCACGTCTGGGACTACACCGACGACACTTACCTCTGCAACCTCGCGCACCTGCGCACCCTCCAGCAGCAGGGCAAGATTGCGCACCTGGGCCTGACGAACGTGGACGCGGCGCATCTGGAGCTGCTGATCCACTCGGGCTACCCGATCGCGACGAACCAGGTGTCGTGCTCCGTGATTGATCGCCGGTTGGTCCGAGGGCGCATGGCGGAGGTCTGCGCCCGGCACGGCGTCGGCGTCCTGACGTACGGAACGCTGCTGGGCGGGTTCCTAAGCGAGAAATGGATCGACGCGCCGGAGCCGACGGACATGCAAGGGCTGAACTGGAGCCTGAGGAAGTACCTGCGGTTCGTCCGCGCGGCCGGGGGTGGGCGCCTTTCCAGCGTGTCTTGAAGGCCGTTGCCAACGTTGCGCGGAAGCACGGCGTACCGGTCGCCGCGGTGGCGATGCGGTGGGTGCTGGACATTCCCGTCGTCAAGGCCGTGATCATCGGAGCGCGGCTGTCCCAGGAGAGCGGGAAGTACACGGCGGGGAACCTGGCGGCGTTTGGGTTCGCCCTGGACGACGAGGACAGGGCTGCGATTGCCGAGGCCCAAGAGGCGTTGACGGATATACCGGGGGACTGCGGCGACGAGTACCGGCGGGCGCCGTTCCTCACGGCCTCGGGCGACTTGAGCGACCACATCAAGGAACGAGACGAGCGACGCAAGGTCGAGGAGGCCATTGCCAGCGGGCAGAGGGTGGAATATCACACTGGCAGCAAGTGGGAGCCGATTGCCGGGTACTCGCGCGCCGTGAGGGTGGGGAGCATCATCCGGGTGTCCGGGACGACGGCGAACCCGCCGGCCGAGCTGGGGTCACTGCTGGCGGTGGTTGGAGGGACGTCTGCGCGCTCGCAGACGGTTGCGGTGTTTGATATCATTGAGCGAGCCGTCAAGCGCTTGGGTGGAAGCATGTCGGATGTCGTTCGGACGAGGGTGATGATCCGACGGGAAGAGGACGTGGTGGGGGTGTCGGAGGCGCATGGCTGGGTGTTCAAGTGTCACAGGGTATGGCCGGCGAATACGCTGACGACGGCTGGGCTCATTGGGGACGAGATGCTGGTTGAGATTGAGGTGGAAGCGGACGTCGGCAGCGGCGAGTCTGTGTTAGTGGTTGAGTGAATGGTGTTGCTGAGATGTGAATTGTGTCAAGACCAAGTGTCAGAACCCCCAATGGCTGTTGTCAATTGGACACTAGAACACCAAAACACCAAATTCTATGTATACAATGACAAAAAAAAAAAAGTAAGGAGAAGACCACTCACTTCCAATCTGATTCAACTCCGCAGATAGTCAGGTCATTCGAGCAAAAATCAAAATTGAAAGGGACGAGACTCGAACTCGCGCGGGTTGCCCCACCAGGAAACAGATGTTAAGCTGACCTTAACCTGGCGCCATAACCAACTCGGCCACCCTTCCAGAAGATGATCGGATGATCTTGTGTGCTCATCTCGTCCAAGTTTACGAAATAAGTAAGAAAAGTGACAAGCAAAACCCTAGTACCGCAAGCCTTAACTCGCGTGAGGCCGCCGAGCAGTGGGGGCAGTAGCGCATAAACCCCCGAAAAGCCTGCCTAGCTGCCCAGTGGGTCCGGGCCGAAGCGGACGACCAATCACCGCTTTTTATCGACTAACCCAAAAGGGGCAGGCGGGTCGGGTAGGCGGAGCTTCCAAGAACCGACAATGACGTTGATCCTTGTCACTCATCCTCCAAAAAAATCTTTCTTCTTCCTAGTTTTTTTTTAGCAGTGCAGAAATGCTCGACCATTCTCGACAGACTCCAGTCTGGGCTGCCTCGGCCCCAGGACAGTCCCTGTCTTTCGTCACCTCGACTAGTCCCCTGTGGACTGCGTGGATCGAAACCCCTAGGGACCGATCGAGATCGAGATAACGATAAGACATGGACGACGTGGTGAGACTCTTTTTGCCAACGGCGAGTCTATGCGAAAGAGGAGCATCGTGCCAAAGTAATAATCGCCAAATTCATGCAACGCCGCCGCAAAGGCCGTTGCGCATGGAGACGCAGTCGGTGTCTCATTGCGTGCAGCAGAGACGAGTGCAAGCTTGCTTTTTGGAACTGCAAATGTCGTTCGGAGCAGCCGCATGCTCACGTCCCACTGGTTCCTCCGGCTTCCCTCGGGCTGCCCGCAAGTCCGCAAGTGGGAAGAAGCTCCAGGCACAAAGTACACAAAGCACAATCATAGTTTTCTCCGCCCGCGGCGGGAGCTAGAGCTCTGCGGCCTCTCGTTTTCGCCTCATTTCTCTCTCGAACTCCTCCCTAACCCGTTTTGGTTGACCGAGGCAAGGAAACAAGTCTTGTTTGCAAGCGCATAATGGACCGTACAGGTACACTGCAATGACTAGACGAGCACACACAGCCCAGCCCAGCCCACACGACTAATACGCGTAGATGACGTTTCCGCCTTGGGCAAATGGCCACAAGACCACCTCGGTTCGACACCGTGATTGGCTCTGGACGGTTCAAAGCTATTTTTTTATTTTTTCTACCTTTTCTACCTTTTTTTTTTTTTTTTTTTGCGTTTCCTTCGAGCAAGGCGAAAAGGGGGTGTTCGTGCCGTCTTGGACATGAAAAGGAGGTCTGTCCGCTGTCTGGTTTTTTGGCTGACAACCCGGCAGAGACAGACAGCTCCATCCAACTTTTTTGCAAGGAACATTTCCCCCACGGCATTGATTCGACAACTCAGCACCGTTACAGTATTGACTTTGTAGTGAGGCTGCCTGCAGGGAAACACCGGCTTCGAGTTCATTGTCATCGAGTTTCGAAATCCCATCTGAGCCCTGCGCTTCTGTCGATTAATTCGTCCTCTTCTCCCACTCTCTCTGCCCGAGTCTTTTGGTCTACCTATCGTGCAAACATCCGGCACACAAGACAGACAGACAGACAGACAGACCATCGTCGCCCCGTTCCATCTACTGGCCTTTCTTAATTGCACCACTTGATACACTGTAGACCAATAGATCCATCCCTCGTACCCCTGGCCGTGTCTATTGCGACGGCCACCTCTCGATATAGACGTCTCATCTCGCCATCCAATCACACACTGCGCTGTCTTACCGTCGGAGCCCCGGCTGACGTCTGCCTTGTACTGCATTGATCGCGCATTAAAAGACGGGACCAACCTGCATCGACGGAAACATTGGTTTAAAACACCATCGCGACAAACGCATATCCGACCGCGAAAAAAAAGCTTCACAACACAATTTCAGAGGAAAGCGAAATCAGGCCGAATTGAAACTCTCGTTGCCCCTCTTCCTGCACTGCTGCACTGCACCCTGGAACGAGCGAATATTCCGGTCGGCGCATTCCATTCACTTCACGCGGATTCGATCCCTTCTTTTTCTTCTCTCCCTGGGTCCCCAAGTTCCAACGTCGTCGGCTTGTGCTTCAATTCCCGTCTCCCTTGCAGCATCCCTCTCTGCAACTTCAATCGACGACGACAACACAAGCAGTGCAACACACTTCGTCCTGCATCACCAGTCACATCACGAACCACTGCATCGCAAGCGAACCCGGATTGCGAACATTCACAGACATGTCGCCTGCCGCGCAAGCGCCGCCGACGGCTGCCGAGAAGGTCGCGTCCTTCTTCTCCCGCCTGAGCCCCGTGCCGTGCTTCCCCGACTACACCGGCCCCTACAAGGTCGGCACCGTCGACATCGAGGTGCCCGTCTCTGAGCTGGAGTCGCCCAGTCCGACTCCCTACAGCGCATCCGAGATCCACACCGTCCAGTGCCGCGTCTTCTACCCTGCGACCCCCGAGTCCAACGGCAAGAGGATCAACTGGCTGCCCTCGCCGCAGAGACAGCATGTCTCGGCCTACACTCAGTTCATTGGCATCCGCCCAATGCTTGCAGACATCGTTTCGTACGTGAACTCGCTCCATACACTATACCAAGAGGCCTCCGTACTGACTGCCGATTTCTAGATTCCTCCCGCGACACCTGCACTACACCACGATCCCCGTCCACAAGAATGCCGAGATCCTCGAGCCCGATACCCCGACCCGACGATGGCCGACCATGATCTTCTCCCACGGCCTCGGCGGCAACCGAAACACATACTCCCACCTGGCGGGCTCCTTGGCGTCCCACGGTGTTGTCGTCATCTGCCCTGAGCACCGCGACGGCAGCGCCGTGGCGTCATTCGTGCGCATCCCCGGGAAGCAGGATCAATACTTTATGCGCGACACCCGCCGCACTATTCCCTACGTCCGCCTCGACCACGAGGCGCGCCCCGAAATCTACGAAGCGCGCGAGGACCAGCTGCGCATTCGCCTGTGGGAGCTGGGTCTGATACACGTCGTGGCCGTGAACATGGACCTAGGCTTGGCCATGTCGAACCTGAACAAGTCGACGCCCAGCCTGACCCAGTTCAAGAATAAGCTCGACGTCCACGAGCCCGGGTCCATCATCTTTGGCGGCCACAGCTTCGGCGCGGCGTCCATTGTGCAGTTCCTCAAGTCCACCTACTACGCCGAGTCCTCCGCCCTCGCCCACGTCGCCAAGCCTCTGTTCACTCCGCGCAGGGACTCGGCGCTGTGCCAGCAGATCACGGAGAAGAACGTCACCATGCTTCTGGACATGTGGTGCTTCCCGCTCCTCGCGCCAGGCTCCTCGGAGCTCTTCGAGCTGCCCCTGCCGGCGTACGCCAACAAGCCCTCGGCACCGGGGGGCAGTGCCATTCTGGCCGTCGAATCCGACGCCTTCTTCAAGTGGAGCGACCACCTCCACGTCACCGCCCGCGTGCTCTCGCCGCAGCCCTCTGCCAACGTCATCACGCCGCAGCTCTTCAGCCGCAGCGGCGTCCGGCTCGCCGAGCCCAATTTCTTCTACGTCAAGAATTCGGCGCATCTCAGCCAATCCGATTTCGGCATCCTCTTCCCCTGGCTGACCAAGAAGATCTTCAACTCGGAGGAGCCCGAGCGTGCGCTGCGACTGAACCTGAGGGCGCAGCTGCAGATTCTGAGATCCAACGGCGTGCCCGTGGCGCGGACGTGGATCGGCGACCTTGTCGACGGCACGGGCTCCGGTAAGATGGGCATCACGGGCGACGAGGATGCCGACAACGGGCCGGACGACGGGTTGATGGACGACAAGGCCATCTTTGACCGCTCCGAGGACAAGGTGCGGTTCTGGAGGTGGATCGACGTCATCGGTATGGGCGAGCCCAAGGAGGTGCCCACCTCGGAGACGACGACAAACGGCACCGGCGGATCGACCGTGAATGCGCAGGTCGCCGGTGTCGAACGGACAGACCAGGACATGGAGGAAGAGCTGGAGCCGCTTCAGGCGGTTGCGAGTGCGGCGCAAGCCGGCACGATGCGGGCATGACGGCAGTGAAGCGTAGCGCGGAGGCACGTGTGTACTTGGACAACCGGCTTTGTTGACCACAGCATCATTATTGTTTTATTTTCGGAGTTATGTTTTTAGAGGAAGCGTTAGCACCATTGCGTGTTTCATGGAGAACACGTAGCAGATACCTAAGTCGATACAGTATATAAGCCTTTCATCTGAAATGATCGCCGCAGGCCGATACACGTGTGAACGAGACAGATCGATCTGGAGGGACAGCTTGACCGGACCAGAAAGTGAGCCAATGCTAAATCGAATCGTCAATCTGGCTAGCTCGAGTCTCACATGTCTCGAGGCCCATTTTCTCCGCATTGGTCTGAAGATCCGTTTCTTCAATGGCCCGCCTATGACGGGCCCATCCGAGTTGGCGGTTCGCGCTGTGGCCCCCCGGGCATGCAAGTCATCCACGTCATGGAGATTGAAGGCGTCAAAGACGCACAACCCGCGCCATGAGATCACCTTCTGCAACGAGCTTGTCTGGGAGAGCTTGAGGAAATGGCTTATAACGCGGCTGTTTCCCTTTCTGAGGAAGCATCATTGTTATCCACAAATATCCATAATTAACAACATTAATCCACAATGGCTCCCGTAAGTGTATCTCCCCTCAGAACACCCTTGAACTTGGATAGAAGACACCCGCGACTAACACGCAAAACCTCGCAGCAAAAGCAACCTGAACGCCTCAAGCACGTCGCCGAAAAGGCCACGTCCAACAACCCCTCGCAGCTGGGCGACCCCGTCTCCCTAAAGGCCGAGGTCTCGCAGCTCTCGCCGACGGAAAACGACCTGGGCGCCAACTCGAAGCGGTCGTCGGCGCCCGCGAAACCGTCCGGGGGCGGCGCCGCGGGGGCCAAGAACTCGGACGGCTCGCCCGTGCAGGGGCCGGAGAAGAAGCGGCTGAAGCAGGTCGCCGAGGAGAACATGGAGGCCGGCAACCCTTCGCAGCTCGGGGACCCGATCAGCCTCAAGGCGGAGACGAGTAGCACGGAGCCAACGGGTGAGGCGGATGGGCAAAGGAGGGAGAAGTCGAAGCTTTGAAGCGACTAGGTGTACTCTAGTTGTTTTAAATAATAATCTCAATACTTCTTCGTATTTATATCCTAGTTGATTGGATACACCGTGAATACCACCCTCGCGTGTTTCGGGCAGCTGCTACAAGAGTTACGATTATCAGTTCCCAGCCCTTCATTTCAGCCAATACCAGCTTCTTGATTCATTGATAGCTGCAGTCCTAGTTGTTTTACCTACAGCCTTGTGGTGTGCTTGATGGCAGCTTTCCCGTGGGCTTCCTTCTCTAGAGAATCTCTGGTCAGTCAATGGGACCAGGTGTCTTGGCGACTGGGGTCATCATGCGAGGTCTTCATTGCGACAAGCACTCTTTAGGATCGAAAAGGGAAGCTCGAATAGTGTTTTACGAACGCGCGGGGCGCGGTACGACCAGGCTAAAGCTGGGTTGAGTCTAAACTCGGTGGCCAGCCAGCCCTGCTACCCACGGCGAACTTCATCTCTGACCATCAACGCTACTGATCTCAACCCAGCTCAACCCTCGTTGACAGCTTGTTACGGATCGCATGTTGTCCTCATCCTGTTCCTTTTCGAGTGTCTTTAGATCCCCTGTGACTTTTCAACTGATACTTGCTAGCTCCCACAACCGCGCATGCATCAATACGAGCAGAATGCTTCCCTCATGCGCGTTGACTCGGGAGCGTTGCTCATTTCGGCAGTTCACTGGAGATCCTTGCTTTCTCAAGGCCCCCGACGTCGCCATGGCAGTGGGGTCTTTTCGCGGTCTAAGCTGTCCGCCAAGCTTCCAAGGCCTCGTGTTCACGATAGCCGCTACGGAGTAATCCATACTATGGTTAACATCTTGCCTTGGCTCTAATGCCATCAATGCTCGTTCCTGAGGAGAGGCGATGGTTGTATAAATACTCCAGCGGCGACGATGTGAGTTATCGACAGCAGCCTCGACGGAGGTTCTCTCTTGTTTGCCCGCTAAGAGTCAACCCACGGCCCATTTGAGGTCTTGCGAAATCAGCCACCTTGGTCAAAATGTTATCTCGTGCCGTTGCAGCATTGCTGCTCTCTTTCGGAGCGTCGTCGGCGATGGCGAAGCTTCAATGCATCAATGACGACCTAGTCGCTACCGACGCGCCCGCCTTCGCCCTCCCCACGTACGTCAAGCGCCAGGAATCCAAGCCGGTCGACGTGTACTTCCACGTCACCAGCACCGTGGCCAACAAGGACCGAATCACCGACGCCATTGTCGATGCTCAGGTATGTGCCTCCCAAACACATGTCACTCGCCGGCGCCGACGCTGACACTCCGGCCAGTTCGAGGTCCTGCACTCGACCTACCTCCGCCACGGCTTCGAGCTGTCCCTCGTCAACGTCTCGCGAGTCGTCGACGACGTCCTCGGCAAGGGCTTCTACGAAGACGGCGGCATCGGCATCCCCGACTTTGAGGGCTACATCGCCTGGCGCGCCGCCACGCGCCGCGGCGGCTACGACGCCCTCAACGTCTACTTCTTCACGGACCTCAACGAGGGCATCGGGGGGTACTGCAACCTCGCCGGCGTCGTTCAGGAGGGCAGCCAGCAGTTCTGGCAGGACGGGTGCTGGCTCAACGGCGACACCATGCCGGGAATCCCGCCCCGCAGCGGCGGCGGTAACGAGACTGTCCCGGCAAAGGGACATGTTGCCGTGCACGAGGTCGGGCATTGGTTTGGGTTGTACCACACGTTCCATGGGCGGTACTGTGAGAGTATCAATGACCAGGTCGCGGACACGCCGGCGCAGGCCGGTGCAAGCGCGGGGTGTCCTGTTGGGCGGGATTCGTGCCCTGATTCGCCTGGGTTGGATCCCATCCACAACTTTATGGACTACTCGGATGATTCCTGGTGAGTTTGGAGCGCTCTGGGTCAAAGTTCGGAATTGGTCAACTGACATATGATGCAGCACGAGCGAATTTACTCCGGGACAGGAGGAGCGTATGCATCAGATGTTTGACGTCTACAGACGATGGGAGGGATGAACTCGCACAAAAGGCTAGCATAAACATTCAAACATAGTCATGAGTCCTTCACCCTGAAACAGGAATGATAGACGCCAGTGCTTAACACCATCTTTGTCGGCAGGCTGCATTCAGAAACCAAACACGTTCTTGTCCTCTTCGTAGCCCCAATCTAGCCAACTCAGTCAGTATATCTCGGTCACAGGAGGCAGGAGAAACACGTACCTTTCAAAGCCGGCAAAACCGCCACTTTGATCATTGTCGGCGGCCCGCAGAGGAAGACGACGCTGTCGCCAGAAGGCGGGAAGAGGCTCTCCTTCAAGATCTCCTCGTCGACGTGGCCCCTCCGGCCGTCCCAGCCGTCGTCCGGATGACTCAACACATGCGTAATCTTCAACCGTCCCACGCTCTTCTCTGCGAATCCATCAAGCTCGTCCCGAAGCAGAATGTCCTTCTCGGTCTTGTTCGCGTCCACAACTCGCACCTCTGTCTTGTCGTCGCCGGCCGCCACGATCCTTGCAATGAGCGAGTACCCGGGTGTCACCCCCGAGCCGCCAAGCACGAGCGAGACGTGCTTGTACATGCGCTCCTCGCCGTCAATGATGAACTTGCCGTTGCCCTCGTACGTGATCTCACCTGTGGGCCCACGGATCTCGACCTCGCCGCCGACGGGCATCTTGTGCAGGATGTTGGACATGGCGCCACCTGGCTGTCTCTCATCAGGGAAGTACGTCTTCACAACGAGCTCGAAAGTGCCGTCGCCGTCTTTGGGGCCATGTGTGTGATTTACCTTCCCCCCATCCGCGGTTACCTCGCTGGGCGCGTCCTTGGGGGCTGGCATGATGGGTCGCGTGGGTGTATAAGAACGGACAAGCATCTTGTCGCGGAGGTGGAAGCCGATGAAGACGTGCTGGCAGGTCCCGAGGCCGAGCACGGCTTGGTGATCCGGGAGCTGGAAGGTGTACGAGAAGGTGTCGTCGGATAGGGCTTTTCTGTCGATCAGTTTGGTAGGAATCCATTGATGCTTCTGCAACGCGCGCTTCTCATTGCCATTGCCCATGGCTTTTTCGGCGGCCTGCTTCTCGGCGTTCTTCTTGATGAAGTTTCTGGCCTTGTCCGTAACAACACCAAGAAGACATTCTGTGGGATTGTCAGAATCTCTTCCGCAGGTTCACGTGCTGCATGACTTACGCTGTAGCTTCTCGAATGCGAGACCATCGTGAATGCTGTCAAACTCCTCCGTCGTCTCCTGGTGTACTCTGCCCGCATGCGCCATCATCGGCGCCTTTCCACCGGGATGCCACGCCATGACCGACGTCGCGTCATACACCTTGCCATCCACCACGATCCAGCAGTCATCCTCCTTGTCATGTTTCTCAATCTCCTCTCTCGTGAACTGCTTCTGAGGCGTCCCGGAATCCCTCTTCGCCGCCTCAACCTGATTCACCACACTTGGCTTCATCCACCCACCGTTGCCCGTGCCCGGCTCTGTGGGGTGTCTGAAAAGCACATACGTATCGTCGGTTTTAGCGTCATCGACTATCTCAGACTTGACGGTGTACCAACAGTTGTTCATCATGCCCATCAGGTTCCAAGCTGGCTTCTTAGGCTGCGAGTTCTTGAAGACGTTGAAGCACCGCACCTTGATGTCGCGCGCCTGGATGAGATGCGAGATGGGGACGTCAACGTGCCAGTGCAGCCAAGTCCAAAACTTTTTGCCGTGGCGGATGGGCGCCTCGGGAAACTCGCGGATGCAGTAGAGCCAGTTCTCGCCATTGTCGAGGGACACCTCGACTTTCTGGACCTCGTGACCGCCGCCATCGTAGGCGTAGCCCTGAATCTGATAGGTTTTGTGCTTGTGTGCATCTGCGAGGCTGATCCTCTCGCCTTGTTCAGGCCGCACAATAACCGAGTTGAGGTTCTGCTCGTTGCATGCCGTGCTAGGGTGTCGGAACATGGTCTCGGCCAACTCGCTCTCCATGTCTGTGATGAACGACGGTAGTACTCTGTTATCCCAGATGTGGTAATGGGAGTCGTTTTCCTTCTCACTGATCCAGATGCGTTTCAACCACTTGACATTTCGACCCCCGACGTAGCCTGGAATGATGACTCTTACAGGATAGCCATGATCGGGCGGCAGAGGAACGTCGTTCATCTCATATGCCAGAATCACGTCGTTCATCGCGTCCATGGCGTAATCAAACGGTATACTGGTTGCGTACTTTCCCTCGCTCAGCTCGTCCGCCCCCTCAAAGTTGACCCAATAGCGTTGACCTTCTTTCAGTTGCTCAGGGACGCCAGCCGCGAGGAGGATATCCCGAAGATGAGGGCCCTTCCAGTATGCACAGCTCCCTGCTCCTGAGCCCCAGTTGAAACCCTTGGACTGGCGGATGAGGTTGAGCTCTTTTCGACGCATGCCGTCGCAAGCCAGAAATACTGGGATATTGATGGCTTCGAAATCGTTCTTGAGTTGATCCATCGAGAGAACCAGCGCACCATGCTCCACGTCTACCTCATGAAACTCCCATAAAAGACGAGGGACTGGGCCATGATTTCTGACATAGTGTAGCTCATTTGGTGTGACTAGTCCTGCGTCAAAGAGTTTCGTTAGGTGCGGCTCGGCATTCAGCGGGTGCTTTCCCGTTAGGCGTATCAGATCCTGGCTGCGCGGAAGCCAGTTGTCGGGTGTGAACTGATCGGCCTCGTCGATGGACACTTGTTGTTTATGGCTCTTCTGAGGAGACTCTCGCTTGCCGTCGTTGGCTTCCAGATTCTTCATGTATTCGCTCTCATGCTTTAGAGCGCGCAGGAGTGCAAGCTCTTGAGGAGAGTATTTGTCTTCTGGATTCTGTTTATCTTTGTCGCTTTCTCCCTTTAGATGGCTGTTCTCGACTGGTGTGTCTGGGGGTGTTGTAGGGTGAGTATTTCGCTTTGCCTGAGCATCTGGGTCGTTCTTCTTGTTTTCCTCCATTTCTTTCTTCTTCTCTGCTTCTAGGTTGGCAGGCCATTTCTGACCGTATTTGACCCAGTCCTCCGTCATATCGAGGACGTATCGCCAGCCAACGGATCTGTTATCAGGATGCCGTAAACTCAGGTTCTCTTGCGCGTTTACAATGTCCTCGAAATTGACAAGGTCGCCGTTGTCTACACGATGATGGAAAGCACTCAACTTCCCCTTGGCCTCTGCAATATATCCGGGCACCCGGTTGTCCCGGTTCTTGAAGCCAATGCGGTGGTTGTGGCCTGATCCCCAGTTTGGTTCCTTCTCGATCTCCTTCTGAGACGAACCGGGGTGGTCCGTCTTTTCAACGACGAAATGGCTTGTTGCGCCCATATTGGTAGACAATTTGGCTGTGTTTGTATGATTGAGTAGTTTGAAGACCAGCCGTTGACAAACAACATAAAGAAGTAATACTGAGAACAACGGCTACGAGATGTAGGCTGGATCTGATTTTCGCTGATTAACGAGTATCCATGTTCAATGGGGTTCACAGTCTTAAAATTTGCAGGAATGGCATGGCGGATGACGTCGATCAGGACTCCGTGTGTAATTCATCAAACCCGAATGATCCTTGAATGGCGCCGTAAATAGTTGATCCATTTGTCATGAGGTGGGGTGTTTGGCCGAGCTAAGTCTAGGTTTGCCTTTCGGGTCCCTAAAGCATCTCCGCGGGACGAGATGGTTCATAGCCGGAATGGGACTTTGCTGCAAGCGTGCCGAGTCAGCAGCACCCGGCTTGGCGACAGCGAGGCTCCGGGTAGGACGGTTCAGGTGCTGCAAACGTGAATTTTGCACGTGATGCATAGACCACACATAGGTGCTCCATGCAAGTGATGTAGATTGACGGTGATCTCATCTATTGAAGGACTCGATTGTTTCACTCTGAGAATTCAGCATCCTGGCGCCCAAGAAGATCACAACAAAATAGAGCTAATAAGAGAACCAAACAAGTTCCAAAGAAGAACATTGGATGAAGAATAAACTGCCTGCCCTATCAATGCTGCTTTCAGCTACATACATACACCCAGCAATGAATCTATCGATTTCTCCTCTTGTGTTGGAAAACTCCTTGCATCTGTCGATACTCTCCTCGGGATTGTGTCTCACACAGAGTATGTGCCATCTGTTGTGTCTGCAGTCGTTTTCTAAGGAGTTATTTTATATTATTGAACATTGGACTAGTCAGCTTTCCTCCAGCAAAGTCTACGAAGAATGCATGCGTGGGATGCTTGCAAACTCGAGGGCGATGAGAGTGGAAACCAGCGCGCTATGTTCCAGAAACTCTACCTAGGCAAAAGCAAGGAGTCAATCACATAGAGAAATAAACCGGAGCATACAAATATATCCAGTAAGAGGTGGTAAAAGAGAGTCAACGCAAAGAGCGACCTCAAAGTTTCTGGAAGGCTGGGGGGCTCATTCAACGAGCCCTCTCACCGACAGCAGCCACGCGAAGAAGTAAAATTGGTTCTAGGTTTCCAAAGCAATTGCCGTGCCGTCGACTTCTATGTGAGATGATCATCGCCCGAGTTTAGCCTACTTTGACCGTTAATACTCCGCTTAGCACGCAACACTTCATCTACATGATACATAATACCAAATGCATACGACATATGCATAGCTAACGGACTGCAGTACGCATCATATCGTCTACTCATCGAGGCATAGCACCCGACTTCGTTCTTGAGCCAATCAATACAAGTCATCCGGTGTTGTCCAATGCTCATGATGGGCATGGAGGAAGGAAATTCAGCTGTGCACCGTAATGACTTGTCCTAATGTGTTGTTTCTCTGTGGCCCGCACATGACAATCCCCGAATTTGGTTCGCCTTGCAGAAACCGAGCTCGTCAGCCAAGCATTTCCTATGACAGAATATTGATAAGCCGAGCCCATAGCCGGTGCGTCCGTTGCGGGCGCCCTGACGTGGCTGATGCGGCCGGAGAGCAGCAAGTAGCTGTTGGTTCTCTGCAGTGTTGACCGGGGTCGTGTAAAAGGTTGCACGGCGGCCGCTTTTGAAATGGGTCACGGGTTGGCTCTTGTCACATCGCAGCTTGCCCATCCGCTGCAGCTACTATTCTGTGGATCACTCCAGACGCTGGTTCAAACCCAAGATTGCCCTCGAGAGCCCCATTTTTGGCAATGGTATGGGAATATGGGGAGTGTTGCTCGCATACCAGCCGGGCGTTAATTTTGCTTCACGTCAGACCCTGACGATGGCTAGCTCTCTGAATTATTGGATGGCCTCCCGCAGGCGCCAAAGCAGGCTGGACATTGTAGCATTTGGGTGGACCGACATGGGTCCGGGCCTCTTACCTCGCGGCTGTTCTCGTGCGGGGGTGAGGGAAATCCTGCCATTTACAACACACCTTATTTCAATCACAATATCAATAAATACCATAGTCATATCCTGTCATAAAGTAGATTTACTTCCCCAAAGTTAACCCACTATTGCCCCTATTGAAGCCCCACAATGAGCGAGCCAAGCGATTCACCCAATAGCGACGCCTCTGCGGTTTGTCAACCCTGTACTTTCAACATCGTGATACACGTATTGATAACATCCCGCAGCACCTCCGGCCAACTCACCAACTTGAACAGTTGAAAGTCGGGGAAAATGGCGTTCAGCTTCTAGTTTCCACAAAAGATCATCTGTACAACGCCAAAGATGTCGAGGCTGGGAAGTCTGGGTTTCAATGCGTCGGGGCTTGGAGTGATGATTCGGTGCGAGAGCTTGGTCAAATGCTCATCTCCCATAGAAGCGACACGAAGCAGTACCGTACGCCTGAGACTGAGGGGCCGCGTTCATTCAGAGGCACGGGCTATACCACAGGAGGCGCTGTGCATGACCCTAAGCCGTCCACCTAGTCGGAGGAGTTTGAAGATGGAGAGGATATGAATTCGTGTATAACCATTTCGTTTTACCGTTTCATTTGACTTCTAAAAAACTCCTGCAGTGAACCCTCACTCACCGACCCCACAAACTGGATTCCTCTATCGCCTGTCGTTGCGCCCTTGACTCTGAACAGATCCCCCAAGGTCGACACGAACACCTGCTGCCCGTCGTGACCTGTGGTCATATCCTCCAAAACATGAACACCTTTTGTAGCGTGCTCGGATGCCTCATTGCATATGGTCAGACACTCTTTTGTGCTGTCGACTTCTTGTTGCAATCTTTTGATCTCAGTCTCCAGTGGCTCGGTCAAACTCGTCGTGTCCGAGCCTAGCCGTTCCCTATCAACCTCTTCTTGTTGCCTACGTAGCTGAGAAACATTGTCTGTGATAATTTCTCTGCACTGGCTAAGCGTTGACAGGGTCATGACCATCGATCGTGTCAGGTTTCGGCAAGAAATCTCATTGGAGGATGGGTTCGGTGGGATAGGCTGGAATTGCATCTCATCAATGCGAGCTTGTACTTGGGCACAGATTTCGAGACAGATCTCAGTACTGTCCTTTTCGTTTTGAATGCGCTCGATGTTGCTAGAAATGGCATGAGATGACTCTTTTTGGTGAGAGATAAGGTGGTCCAGCTTCGCGTTGACGTCTTCGAGATGCTCTTCAAGATTTTGAGCTGTATTGTGAATCATCTCCTTATATTCGTTGAGTAGCTGGAGCGTGACAGTAGTGGATTGTCTTTTTACAGCTATTAGCACGTAAGCTTATTCACAGAAGTTTCAAGATAAGTCACATACAGGTTTGCACTGCCCAAAGCAATGGAAATGGTGGATTTATACCCAGCTAACATGCCAGTGAAGCCGTTGATGTCGCTCTCCATGTATCTTACTTTAAACCAATCTCTAAAGCTAGTTCTCGGTCGGCCCGAATTCTTGCTGCATCGAACGATCAATGCGTTAAACTCGGCACAAGCTAGTCGGCATTGAAGGAGAGGTAATTTTAGCGATCCCATTGTGCCGTCGTCTTCTTCGCCACGGACAAGCGCATCCAAAGACAGCAGTACTTCGGTGAGGGCCGTGAGTTCCTTCGCAAGCTGCTGTATGTCTCTCCGATGGTTTTTGAAACTCTGGATAGTTTCATACAAAACTTTGCTCGACTGTAGCGTGGCTGTGATGATGGCTATGAGAGCAGATGATACGCTCAGTGGATCACTCATGGTTGGCAAATCTGACAATAGTCTTTGAACTCAAGGTCTACAACTACACCAGACTCGGAGATCGGCCACGATAGATATACTTTCTGCCCAACCCCACTCAATGGATCCTGTAAGCGCCCACTGCAACTCTCCAGAACCTGAGAGGTTAGTGCGGCATGGGGTCCACTATTACAGTCGCTAGGATTGTTCCACGGCGCGGGTAACAGTGGATACGCTGCGGTAATCTCTAAGATGCTCGGGGGAGGGGTAAAGAGCTATTCGCATATCTCCGTACAAAACGTAGGGTATTGGCTTAGCACACAATCGACCCATCACAGATGGAATTTCTCGGGGATGGCGGTGCCGAAACCGATTGTTCCTTGGAAACTTGTTCAGCTACTGTGATTCCCGTACGCTGCTTCTAGTACCCCTCTTCAAGAGTGTTATCACCGCGAAACCTACCAACTCTAGCTCCTGCGAAGACAACGGATTGAACAGTTGATAGGTTAACATTACGATAACCGAAACCTGCGGTTGTTACTTTACTATGTTTGAATTATGATACGCAGCCATGATGAAGACGAAAACACCAATTCATGTGAATAACTTCCGGGAGGGTTTTAGCTGAGTGCTACCCAATGCCTAGGAAAGACATTGAGAGCATTAGCAGCTGCATACATATGGCTATCTAAAGCAAGAATTGTTAGCGCAAAGATATTAATAAGCAGTAATTACGCTCGAAGTCGAGCTCCGCCAAAAATAGTTTTTCTATCGACCTATTCAATGTTGCGCAGACAGGATTCGCTCTAAACATTCCGATACCCCAAACATATGTGACGGCACGATATATGTTATTCTATTCAAGTCTATACCGATCTGAAGAACACAACCAAAGTGATCGAACAACTCGCTACCTCTTATCTCTCTTGGTAATTCTCAACCAGAAATCATGTGTTATCCAGAACCCTGCGCTCCAAAGTCTTAGGGGTTTTTCTGGTTTTGCAATAGCAAAATCGTACCTGAGGAGAAGCTATTTCAGAAGTATTAGTGACATTCTTTATAATACGATGATCTTCCCGCGTACCTCGACAAAAATTTTATTCAACTCCATCAGTGCGATGTTCCTCCCCATGCAGTAAAACTTTCCATATCCAAACACGAGATCAGCCGTCGACATCATCGCTCTGTACTTCTCTTCATCATCGTCCATTGCGGCCTCAGTCCACCTTTCTGGTCTGAAAAGATGAGCGTCAGGTCCAAAAACATCTTTGGATCGGCCGATGCTACAGATGTTTTCTCCTAGCTGGGTCCCGCCGGGCAATCGGTACCCGTGAACAACGTCTCCTCCAACCGGAACTTCTTTGCTTACAATACCAGTGGATGGAGGGTAAAGGCGGAGTCCTTCGCGTATCACAGCTTGCAGATATGGCATGAATCTTGCTTCCGAGTCCTTGATTGGCGAGCTGATCATTCTCTTGGAGATGGCGGTGTCGATTTCTGCGCGAAGGGCGGCAAAAGCCGACGGGTTGGAAAGAAGAGAAAGCAGGATCATGCGGATGGCAGTCGCGGTAGTGTCAGATCCGGCAATTCTAGAGCACATCATTAGACTTATCGGCCGTAATGACATCTGTGGAAGTACTCACGTTTCCACATAAACTTCTTGGGTCAACTCTTTGCGCGTCAGGCCAGCGTTGATGAAAGACTGTATCATATCTCTCCCGGGCTTCGTATCTGGAGCCAATCTTCCATCCACAAACGTTTTGGCAAAGCTACACGATCACGTCAGCATACAAGTTAAGAAGTCTTCGAACATGAGATGCTAAACCTACCCCATAAGTGCCCCAAACCCGGCGGAATCCCCGGACTTCGGTAGGCCCAGATTAAGGGGCCAGCTATGCATGAGTGTTGCTAACCAAGGCACATTGCCCATCGTAATCATGACTGGGAAGAAGGCGTCCTTTGTGCTGACGTACTGGTACAGGTCCCGGTCTTCCTTGAGAAACCCGTACGGTGTGCCGAACCCAAGCTCGCTGATTACATCCAATGCGAAGTAAGTTGACTTGCTTGCCATGTCCATGGGTCTGAACTCCTTGGCATTTGAAATGTACTTTCGGTCAATCAGGTCAACGAAAGCGGTGATGTTCTTATCAATGCCAGCTTCGAAGCCGCCATTTTCGAGACCGGCGTACTGTGGATCATTAAGATTAAGCAAAATGATGTTGAGATTCAGAATTGTTGATGCACTTACACCAGGCCCCATTTTGCTTTTCAGATATTTGCGCTTTTCTTCGTCGCGCATCGAAAACAGGTGGTCTTCACCTGGCGTCGTCCTCCCAACCGCGTACCACTCACCCTTGACGTATTTACTCCGAGCGCCCGCAATTTTTCTGAGGGTGTCGCCGTCGCTGAACATGACAGTATTAGGCCCGATACGAACCAAAGGGCCTTTTCGCGGGTTAGTCGCGTGTCGTCAACCAGGGCAAAAAACCTTGGTTTTCATACCGTATTTCTCATGAAGCTCCATGTAGTATTCGTGGACTGATCCATTTAGCGCGGCACGCGCCATCGAGAAGCCTGTGATTCCATGCCAAAAAGGACCTGGGACGTGTGAAAGGCGATACCATGAGTACAGCTCTCGGACCAGGAGGCCGACAACTACCGCGATGGCGAAGACGAAGAATGCAGCCATCTTGAAGGTCAGAGATACTGAAGGCACATGAAAGACGAGACAGAACGCGGTTGATGAAAGAGCGAAGAGAGATTGCTGGGAGAGAAATGACGGGGGTTGAAGTCTTAGCCGTTCGAGCTAGTGCCATGGGCGAGCCATACGGAGCTCGATGCCGCTTTCGGTGCAACCCAAAACTCCAGAGCACCGAGTGTCACATTCGCCCTTGGATTGCTCAAGTGACGGCTGTTTCTAGGTGTCTGGCTGACTAACATGAGACTTGCGACGGAACCACGCGACCTGCCCGCGAGCCCAAGCTAAATCCGGCATAGTCTGCCATTTAACGCAACATACTACTCCTACTTTCGAGTTCATCACATTTCATCTGCTGATAGTGTGGAAGTCCTTTGACCGTTTTGTCCTATTGTCGCCCTGTCGTTTTTGTAGCTATTTCTGCGCACAAAGTAGCAAAATTTTATGTGGAACGAGACTTCGCGACGACTTTGTTTCCATGCAGGGTTCTTCCAGTGACCCAAACCTGCACACAACCATTCAGCCAATTAGAGATGGCCGAGAATGCTCAGGTAGCCGCAATCGTTACCGGATTGCTTGCGTGGCTGCTTGCTCGTCTTCCACTTGATCACCGTATTGACCGTACTTCTCCCCCTTGCGCCAGCCAGTCAACACAGAATCTTCTAGGTCACTTTTGCTTCGGTTTTTGAAGAGGAAATCGAAAGTCCCAGACGATTCCTCAGAGTCTGATGGTTGTGGAAACTTGCGGCAGCCATGACGGTGATAAAGGTAGAAATCGTTTTTGATTTCGTCTGCGCTGTAAGAACATCCGCAGAAGAACACTACTCGCATTTTGATGACATGAGTTGCTTTTAGTGGTGCTACATCGGCAAGCGAAAGCTAGACAGAGCCATCGCCCTTTACCAGAAAACGTATCCTGGTGGCAAGAACGATGTGTTTGCCATCACCTGGCGACCGTACTACTTGAACTATAACCCGTCATCCAAGAGCGTTTACAAGAGCCACTTAGCTGAGACCAAGTTGAGCGACATGAGCCCCGAACGTCGCGCTGCCCTGGAACAGCGCATGGAGCAGGTCGGTCGTTTCGTTGGCATCAACTTCAAGTGGGAAGGCAAGATCGGGCCCGACACCCGTGACGCGCATTGCCTAGTACGTATTGGGTGTGCTAAAAGCCCCGAAGTTGGGGATACAATAGTCGAGAAGCTTTTTGAAGCGTACCATGAGCTAGAAAGAGACATTTCTGAAAGAGAAGTGCTCCGCGATATAGCAATGGGAGCTGGCCTTGATGTCACGGAATTTAACAGAGTTTTCGATTCAGAGGCGAGTCTGAATGAAGTAGACGAGGATGAGAAGAGAGGTCGGGAGGTTTCTAGGGGCGCCGGAGTCCCAATGTTTATCGTTCAGGGTGTTTATCGAATCGAAGGTGCGCAGGATACATCGGACTTTTATGAAGCGTTTGTTCAGGTGAAGGAAACTGAATCATCAACGTCGTAGATGGATAGAACGTCTGATTCGAGCCTAAAGAATGAGTCGCGAGACTACACGTGTGAAATATATCATTGGAAATCCTTATTAGTCGGCAATATCTATGTACTCCCACGAGTTCTATGAAATACCGATAGTCTACTATACTCTTGTTGTTTCTTGCTGTATCGTTCGCAGTCATCTCGTTACTTTTTGCTTTTGTCATTTGCACTCTTTTTAGAGCTATCAAATCTGGGTTTTAGACTTTTACTGCATAGACCTCATGGTTTGTTCAAAACTTTTGTGCTCGGTTCCTTGTTTTGTGTTATGAATTTTCTGATGAACAAAAACTGCTTCTTGAGTTTCTAATGAGATATCGTACACTTTTTCCAATTTTCTTTCCAGCGATGTAAGTTGTATGATTCACAACTAAACACGATGTCGGATTAAAGTAAACCGTTATACATCTTTGGTGTTTACTAAGTAACTAGTGGGTACTCATTGGAATCGCTGTCGAGATAATAGAAGAGAACAACAGACACCTAGCACCGCTGCATCGCTCCTAAGTGATCTTGACCCTCACCCCTCTTGTGCTCACCGGCACAGGCACGGCCAAGTCATGGTCGTACTCAATCTCTCGCTTGGTTGTATCGTACAACTGCATACGCGGGACGACTCTGAGAACAATGGCTGCCAGTGCCAGATGCAATTCGGCGTAGGCCAACCTACACCAGCGTTAGTGATTTCCAACCACGATCCCGTAGAAGAAAAGAAGGCACTCACGACATTCCAAGACACTTCCGAGTCCCCTTGGAAAACGAAATGAAAGCCTTGTCCAGCTCCCTCCTCTGCTGACGATCCTCGGTCATCCACCGCTCGGGAATAAACTCGTTGGAATTCGGAAAGTAACTCTCATTGAAGTGGTTGACCATGGCACTCATCCCAACCGCATATCCACGGGGAATGAAGTAATTCAACTCCACCTCGGTCTTGGACCCCTTCGGCGTCCACTTGCCACGGTAAACCAGGTCCTCTTCGGTGGCAACCCTCGAGGTCCTAGACGCAACGCCTGGAGCCAGTCGCAGGCCTTCAGAAATAACCGCACTAAAATACGGCAGCACCTCTAACGTCGGCCAGCTGGGAAGATGCTCTGGGTCTGTGACGACGGTACGAAGCTCCTGCGTTAGCTTTTCCAGGATACCGGGTTTGGTGAGCAGGTAGAAGGTGATAACGGTAAGCGTAAAACTAGTCGTCTCAGTGCCGGCGATCATGACGACGCCGCCCTCAGCCGACAGGCGCTTAGTCGTCTTCTCCTCGGGCGGGAGGTCGGAGTCGAAGAGCTCGGCGAAGACGTTGGTGCCTTTGCCGTCGACATATCCCACACGCTTTCGCTCTCTGGCCTGTTCCACGTGCCTGGGGATGACCGTCTGGGTTCGTTTCGTTAGCTGACATGCCTCAAAGTTTTTCTTATGGGATGGAGTTGATTGACGGATCATGCTATGGTCCTTACGTTGAATGTGTCGATGAGCATCGCCGTATCTTTAGGCAGATAGTCCTTGAACCTGCATAATTGTTCGTCAGCAATGCGCCTTCATCTAAAGGAGTCTACTTGACTGACCAAGGTCCCACAAGCAAGATACCCTTGAGCCACGGGAAGAACTTGAAAACGAACATGTGGTTCAATTGCCCGTACACCGCCTCGCGGAAGTTTGGCGTCCAATCCTCCTGACTCAGAAACCCAAAAGCCTCACCAAAGCAGTAGTCCGACACGACGTCCGAAGTGAAGCAGCTGTACGCCTCCGTCAGAGGAACAACCTTATCAGGATCACCGGCTCCGGCAAGGAGCTTGTCGCAAAGCCGCTGGGCCAGGGCGTGGACTTTGGGCTCCAGCTTGAACATCTGGTTTCGTGAGAAGAACTTGTTCATGGCTCCACGGCGCCTGCGGTGGAGGTCGTGGTCTACAGTGCCAGCGATGCCTAAAGCTTGGCTAAGGACGGCGTCAGCGGACGATTAGCGGAATAGAAAGGGTGGAAGATGGAATGGCATACGCGGCCGGTAGGTTCTTGAGCTGGAACGCGTGTTTGTCGCGCTTCCTCCCATTGATGGCGTAGATTTCGTCAGTGAAGTTGGGATCGCTGCAATGCAACTCGTCAGGGTTGATGCGCACGATCGGTCCTTGGTTAGAATCAGCCGTGTGTCGGTCTTCTCTTTGCGCAGAGGGGATCGCAAACCGTAGACCTCATGCATCCGTCTAATCTCAAGAGTGTAGCGACCCTTTTTCACAAAGTCGAACCAGAACTCGTATAGATAAGATGCGGCCGCCAGCGTTGGGCCCGGGATCTTGCTGAGAGGATGGAGCGGAGACGCATTGTAGAGCGCACGCATGAATTGATATACAATCCACGCGACAACGAGGGCGCTGACGGTTCGCCAGGACAAGACGCTCACGGGAGCGACAACTTCGGCCACGGAACCCATACCGAGCGTAAGCAGAGTAGAATTATGAGCGAGCAGGCGCTCTCTGGAAACAGGGGATGCCGCTCACATAACATATCTTTTAAATGTTGACCGGAACCCCCACTCCGCGAGAGTCCTTCTGATGTAAGCCGTGCCTGTAAGCGCGACTAAACAAAGGTTGCGGCCCGGGACGTGAGGCGGAGACGTCCTGTTCCAGGTTTAGACCGGTGGGGGTATCTCCCAGAGCTGGGCACGATTTTGGGTATACTGGCCGTCAATGACGACAGCTGGATTGGGGATAATAATATTTACCTAGTAGAGAGTGGTCTGAAAATGTAGATGCAGCCGCTGCGGCACGCTCAGCGGCATGATGTGCGTGGCTCAATCGGGCAAGTGAGCGTCCATTATGAGTGCGGGAAGACGAATGATTCGTCTGAATGTGTCTTGGGTGGTTGCGCTCTTCACTAAACAAGGCGAGCGACAGGAAAAAGAAACGGGAATAAGAAATGGTGTATGTGCAATTGTCAGGCTGTCTCCCAAAGGGGTCTTATCACGTTTTTCTGGAACTGTAGGGTGACAATGATGAAACAGGATTGCAAGATGACCAGGTGCAATGAGATAAGTTGTTTTATGAATGGTCGGAAGGGGTCGATAGTGTGTAGAACTACTGTTTCCTTGACAGGCAGCCTTGTCACTTTGTCGTAAGTTGACTCATGAGGCCTGAGAGTGACCACCATGCGCTGTCAGCTTCATCGTTTTTTAGACTGTTTCGTCGGTATTCCCATCTGCTGGCAATTTGCTCCATAACTGGCCAAGCCCAGTCTGTTAGCATCGATGTGTTGTAAAGTATCAGATATATTTGAAGTGACAAATTAATATTGGTTACTTGAGCTAGGATATCCCTTTGATTAGGGGTGAACTTGTGCCCTGGTCTGGTGGTTCGATTTTCCATGCCCAGCATCGTGTTGCGAATGTCACTGATAACTAACGTCTTGTATGGAGACCGGTTGAAGCGAGATGAAGGTTCAAAGACTCGCAAGATCTGATAGGGACCAGGTAGACAACAAATCGATTGAGAGACACTTGCGTTTTTAAATGATTCCAATATGCCACAACATAGTTACCTCGCGCCAAGAAGTTGCCCTATGGAGGACAGGTTATCTCAAGATGGCTTATTCCTACGACTTATGGATGTGACTTTCCCTTTTTCAAGGTACGGTTGGGTTGATGTAAGTACACGTAGACAGCCAACACACGGGTTGCGTAAAGAACTTGTGGCTTCCATTGCTTCACAGCTGCCATTGATTAATGCAGTAAGTCTTTGTGTCATGTTCGGTTCCTCGCCGCATTTTGAGAAGCCCACGTGTCTAGGAACCAACAGCAATGTCCCTCTGAGCTGGACATGAATGGTCCCTCGCAACCAGGTACGGCGCGTCTTCGAGACAAGTTGTGAGTGAAGAGATGTTCCTCGGAGTGGTCGAGTGCGTTCATTGATTCGACTGATTGAACTGTGGCGTAAAACTCCAACCTGCTTACTAGAGAATAAAGGGACGAGGATATTGATACCCATCACGTGAGTAATTGAGGAATTGCTGCTCCAGCAATACCCTGTTGATTTCCGTGGAACCTAAGTCGCGATAACTCATTGATATTTCTATGGATATGGACGGTTAGCTTTGCAGTTTTAGGATTAACCTTGGGTTTATCAAGTTGTTGCAACCCAAATCCCGTGAAGCTCACGATCTGCGAAATGCCTTTATGGTCAAGACCCGGATGCTTCCTATCAGCTATACTATGGAAAAAGTATCTGTCTCATCAAAGGCGGCGTCTCTTGGAACAGTATTGGTTGGCGACGACGTTAGATGTGTTTTCATCGCTTATAAACACTGATACTCCTGCTGTAGTAGATTTGACGTTCAACTCCAGTACCAGGGTCCAGGTCCTGAGCAATGACCACAGAACAGTCAATGCAGTGAAGTGGAGTGTTGTTAGCTCTAAACTTGACATTTATTTCCGAAGCCTACCAAGCCTATGTTTACTGTAACATAACATCATGGATGGCAGGCAACATGTTGTGATGTTACAGCTGTTCATGACATAGGCTCCAGGGTACGTCTCAAGCAACTGGCCCAGCACTAATCACGTCTCTGAATCCAAGGAACAAAGATTGGATGCGTATTCCTTGTGACATTAAACGAGTCGTTTTACCCACTTTCTGCTCCATCCATCTATTTCACGTCGTATTACGCTATTGGTCACACATACGGTTCGCTGCCAATGGCCGAACGCTGAAGTGATGGTTCTCGCATCCAGAGTAGTCCGAGAAGATGGGGAGATGGGCTGCATAACCATCACACGGCGTCCAACTGCCTATCCGCCCACCGGTTCCAAGAAATTGGCAGCGAGGCACTCTGATAAGCTGTGGTCCAAGGTGTGTGCTCACTGCATAATCAGGCAGGCAGGTCTCCACGTGTAGACGTCCCTCGGATTTGCAGCCAATTACCTGCGGCGACGATCCACCAGCTGCGCTGCGCTGTAGTGTAAGGCACAAGTAAAAGAGGGGCACGCCAGCAGTGAACGAGCTGGTGGGTTCGCCTCTGTGTCTCTAGGTTGTCAGGAGTCAGTCACCCGCTGTTCTGGTTCAAACATATCAAAACATTTCCAGACGGCGGGAGCGCGCTAGCAAAGACAAGCATTGTGGCGTCTGTGCAGAGAAACACAAAGCGGTTCTTTATGTTTGGTGGTTAGTAGCGTCGAGAGCATTGAGACACATTGGTGCCAGTGTACCTGCTGCGCACGAGAGGCGGCGGACTTTTACGAGGTTGTGTCTCTACTGCCTTGCCGAACTCCGTGCCATTCGGCCTGTGATGCGACCATTATGTTTGTTGGTGCTTGTTGGTTTTCAGTAAAGGGAGGCAGCCTTGAAGCCGAGGAAGGGGATGCATATGGGAGATGAGGCTGGTGAGATGTGTGGTCTGATGAGAAGACGATCACTCTTCCTCCCGACGATCGTTCCTTTCTAGAAAACGGAGAAAATGGGAGTAATTCTTCCGTCCCGCCTCTGAAGAGGGGGCGATTCGGCTTGTTCACCGTACGGTGAAGGACGCGCGACCCCAAGCACGAATCGATGGTTTCCTGCCGGCCAGGACTGACAAGCTCTTGGCGGTCGGTGGGGAGATGAAGCGTGCAATCTGGACGGGTTTGGATGTCGCCCAGGCTAAAGATGGCTGGCAGTACAGTCGACAAACGGAAAGGTGGCGAGACAACATAGGATCAATGAGACAGTAACCCCCGATCAAGGGCATCGCGATGGAAGAGGACGCGGACAACGAGGGGACCGGCATACGCAAACCGAGACAGTATAAGGTGATAGTGGCAGATAGATGGA
The DNA here is from genome assembly GCF_022836535.1 of Colletotrichum spaethianum. NCBI lineage: Eukaryota > Fungi > Ascomycota > Sordariomycetes > Glomerellales > Glomerellaceae > Colletotrichum > Colletotrichum spaethianum. Next base: position 1,567,594 of record NW_026054772.1, on the reverse strand, counting down.
GAGACGATGGTAGATAGTACGAACAAAAGCAAATGGCGGCAACAGGAGGCAGAAAAGGTGCGAGGTGACGTCTCGGGGGTTCCGTACGACAGCGCCAGTGGGCTGTTGTCGGCCTGCGGTGGAATCGGAAGTGTGATGTTCTCAAGAGAGAGCAGAGGACTGCGGGTGCATGGCAACGTGCATGGTGGCGTTTTGGCTAGGGAGTAGCGGCATGTTTGGCCCGATCTGTTCCTGGATTCCTTCTGCTGGGTCGCCTGGCTCTAAGCTACGAAGGGCTTAGAGGAGTCGGTGGTGTTCTTTGCAGCCTGAAACCTCTGGAACCTCGGGGTTCTTGGTGCGTTCAGCTGGATGGTGTGCCGTTCCTTGACTCGGAAGAGGAGAGGCCGACAAGTCAAATTACTCAGGAGCGTTGCATGTTCGACAGCGTCACCGTCTGCCTCTGTCTCTGCTGGACACGAAAAGTCTCTGATTCGTGACGCTATGGTTGGACCAGGCAAGGGAGGCCCCGCAGGGTATAGGGAGGACGCTATTTAAAGGGGGCAAGCCCGATGCATGCTGTCGCCATCAGGCGTACCTTGACTGCAAGACGCGCAGCAGGTGGCCTGGCGTCATGTGCCGGTACTGTCTCTTGGGACCCGGCTTGGCAAACCGTTGGTGATTGAGGCGAATGGAACACGCTGTATCCGTGAAGGGAACCGGGACTCAGATTCCCCCTTTCCGGGCGGTCGTTACCGGTTCTTGGGGATTTCTTTAGGGACCCTGCGTCGAGGGATAAGGATCAATGGAACTGGAAGGAAACAAAAAAACGAAGAAAAAAGACCTACCAGTGCCGAGAGTGAGAGTGAGAGAAGGTGGGATGTGTGACAGTACACGAGTGGGTTCGATGAGGAAGCGTCATTTGGATGGAATCACGGTACGATCCGGGGATTGTAGAATTGTCGACGTCTTACGTAACATTACCTTTATCGCCAGGAACGGACCAGTTTCGCCCGATGACAGTGGACATTTCGAGAAGTGATGGACGGCAGGGACGAAAAAAGAACAGGAACAACGACGGGTAGGAACCACTCTGACGGACGGCCGAGAATGAAGCAGATTGGAAAGAGCATTGAAGGAAAGGAAGGACCACTGAAGGCGCCCGCGGGTGAGTGGCAGGCAGGCAAGCAGGCTCCAGCAGAAAAGGACGGGTGGAGATGGGATGGCGGGGCGGTCGGGCTCATCGGCGAATAAACCGAGCCACTCTCGCAGCGCACATGTGTGGCGGTGTGGAGAAGCTCATTTAACCGTATCTGCTCAGGGCCCCACCCGCTCCTCTTCTGGCTCTTTCTCCTTCGGGAAAGTCGTCCAGAAAAAAACATGTCGAGGACATCCAAGATGCCGCTGCGCCCAGGGCCAAACATTGGGACGGACGGAAGAGGGTGGGAGATTCCTGTCAGAATCCCATCATGCACCCGCGCGCACTATTGTTTATCGCCAAACCCCTCGCGCCGCGTACCCGACTCGTCTCGACCAACTGCAGTTAGTGCTGTGCCTCCCGTGTCGCCTGGCGCCGCGGTCGACGCCTCTTCATGGCACCGCGCGAGCCCTTGCCGAGTCTTCCATAGGCACCGATTCGCCTTCCCATGGGCCATCCCAATCCAGGTCGCTCCGAAGCCAAAATCCCCATCCCTTCGGCCATCCGAATGTTCGTAGAGTTCGACGAGTTCGGGCCACCCTTGGCCAGGCTGGGCGTAGTGTGCCCCAAAACGCCGGACGGCGTGGCGTTGGCAGCCCGCAGACGTCCGACGATCGCCAATAGACGAACCTCCCATGTCACCCTGCGCTGCACCACCGGCACCAACACAAACACCAGGACCAGCCAACGCCAGCCGTTCCCGACAGCCGCTGCCGTTACATCCATGCCGCATGCTTTTTGGTGTTACCTTCTAGTGCCGAAGCCATCCTGCTCCAAGCCATCTCCATGCTATGAAATGTATGCCAGCCAGCCAACACGGAACCAGTGCGATCGTCAGGGGAGGAGAGGGGGTTTCTGCCAGTCGTCGCCTACCTATCTCGCGCCTGCGAACCAGACGGGACGGGACTTTGGGATCAACCGACCAAGAACGGGCAAACGCAATGGCGACAAGAGAATTGGCACAGGGCCAAGCCAATGATAAGATTGCTCGAGGCCAGCCTCGAACCCGGTCCATCTCCCAAGAGACCTCCTGTTGTCCCCCGACCCCGGCCTCGCTTGTCGAACGCATCCACGCACCTTGCATCCCGAGCCTTTCTAGGCTTGCCAATCGCCCTGCAGCCTGTTGACAAGACACGGTTTCACTGGTCAGATCCGAGCTTCCGTCTCCATCCACCGACCTGAACGTCCGGGGTCGTTTAGGCGTGTCCGCTAGCCTTCAAGGACGGGCCGGGATGGGATGCAATCGTGGATGGGTGGGCGCTGGACGTGCACTGCTGATGCCACGCCAATGACCATGGGTTGGCCCTGCATTGGTCCCACGCTTCTCGTACCTTACGGCCCGTGGGCTGTGCTCGGCGGCGTCGCTGCCAAAGATGCAAAGGATCCGATTTAGTGATAATATCGAGAGCTGCCCGCCTGTCTTCCCGGCTCGTGGAGAATTGCTCTCCCCATCCCCTCTCCGCCAGTCTGGGCTTCCTTCGTTTAGAGCCAAAACCACAACTTCACACGGCCATCCGCCCGTGAAGACAAGCCATTCGCAATGGCTTTCAAGACGTGGTTGTTGACGGCCCTCGTTGGTCTTGCCAACGGCCTGGCCTCAACCGACACCATCACTTGGGGAGGCGACAATTCGCGAGCCGGGTACCAGACGTAAGTTGCGCGATCCATTCATTAGCCATCACTCTCACCTCATACTCCGTCTCTCCCCCGGTGCCGATCGTTGTCTCGTCGCAATGGCACCGCTCCGCTCGGCGGGGAATCAATCAATCTTGGAGAACAGCAACTGACGCGACACCGCAACATGAAGAAACCACAACATGGACCCCTCCGTCGTGGGGAGCTCCCAGTTCGGCCAGCTCTTCCGCACGCTTCTCCCGGGTAGATACGGCAACGTCCCCGAGCAGATCTTCTCTCAGCCACTCGTTTACACGCCCGACGGCGACGACACTCAATACGTCTACGTCGCGACAACACAGAATAATGTCTATAAACTTAATGCAAAGACGGGTGCCATTGTCGCATCCCGCAACCTCCACCTTCCTTTCCTTACCGCCGACCTGTCCGGCTGCTACGATATCCAGCCTCACGTTGGAGTTACTGCTACCGGAGTCATCGATCCTTCCACCAACACTCTTTACCTCACGGCCAAGACGTATGCCGACCAGACCCAGCCGAACGTGGCCCAAGGCCGACCTGCTGGACGCTACTACATCCATGCACTGGATGTGAACGACCTCAGCGATCGTCCTAATTTCCCCGTCGACCTGGAGGGCACCGTCGCGAGGAACAACCCGATCCGATCCTTCAACGGAGGCATCCACCACCAACGGCCTGCTCTGCTCCATGTTGGCAACTACGTGTACGCCGGCTTTGCTTCTCACTGTGTGCAGTACAACTTCACTGGCTGGGTCATCGGTTGGGACAAGACGACGGGCAACATCGTCGAGCGCTTCGCTACCCAGGGTGACGGCGTTCCCGCTAATATCGAGGGCGCGGGCATCTGGATGTCAGGTGGCGGCCTGTCTTCTGACGATGCCGGCTCCATGTTCTACGCCACCGGTAATGGCTACGCCTCCCAGCTCAGCACCATCCCCGTCAATGGCCGCGAGCCCCCGTCCGCCCTGGAAGAGGCTGCTGTCCACATGACCATCAACGAAGACGGCAGTTTATCTCTAGTAGACTTTTTCATGCCCTGGGAGAAGCAAGCTTTGGACGGCGCCGACAAAGATTTGGGAACCAGTCCTCTACAGATTCTACCGAGCACCTTCTCCTGCGGCGACGTTCGCCGTATTGGTGTGGTGACCGGAAAGAGCGGCAAGACCTACTGGCTCAACCTCGATGACTTGGGCGGCTACCGTAATGGCGCCAATGGCCTGGATAATGTAATTCAGGTTTACCAGAACGAGAACTCTGTGTACGCCGGCGCAGGCGTATACCCCGGCGAGGGTGGTTACATCTACATCAATGGTGAGAAACGAGATCCATCAGCTCTTCCAAAACAATCACTAACCTTCAAAAGTCATCCAGTATCCCACCCACGTCTTCAAATTCTCCTGCGATGCTGGAGTACCCTCCTTCACCAAGGTCGCCGACAGCCCGATGAACAACGCCTACATCCTCGGTGTTAGTCACGGCACCGTCACGACCCTCAATGGCCAACCCGGCACCGGCCTTCTCTGGACCACTGATGTCCAAGGCTCGCAACTCAAGATCTTCGAGGCCGTTCCCAAGGACGGCTACCTGAATCTGATCAACTCTTTTAGCGTCCCAGCCACCACCAAGTTCACGAGAGCCGTCTTCGGAGATGGTATCATGTACCAAGGCACGACTCAGGGCTACATTTACGCTTTCGGTTCGCCCGTCACGACTCCCGTCAACTGCACCTCTGCCAATGAGTTTGGCACCGTCGACATTGGTTCGGAGAGTCAGCCACGCACCATCACCTGCACCGCCGTGATTGGTGTCACTGTTGGTGACGTCGGTTTGGATGCAACTGAAGGCTTTACACTCTCCGAGGTCCCCACGCTTCCTCTGACGTTGGCCGTCGGCCAAAAGTTCACCGTTAGCGCCGTGTTCAAGCCAACTACTGTTGGCCTGGTTTCTTCCGACATCATCGTCAATACTACCAACACCGTCGCGGGCTACAGCCAGGGCACTCACGTCAGACTGACTGGTACTGGTGAAAGCGCCGACCCCTTGCTGTCCGTCACGCCTCCCACAATCACTTTCCAGGGCGTCATTGCTGGGCAAGGAGGTGGCACCGATGAGAGTGTCATCTTGTCGAACCAGGGTAACTCGGCGTTGTCCATCACCGATGTCCAATTCTCCACGACCAGCGCCGAGGGCCCTTTCACTAGCTGGGACAAATCAACAGGCAGTCTCACTGTCGGCAAGTTTACCCTTACCAATGTTCCCACTACAATTCCTGCCAACACGGCCGTCACTATTCGCATTGCTTTCGACTCTTCAACCAGCGGCACTTTCGGGGCTTATCTTAAGGTTGCCTCCGACGGTGGAACCCAGGCCTTCACCATTGCAGGTTCTGCAGGTCCTGCTCCTGTGGCTCTTGTCGAATTCCAAACACCAGATGGCACTGGGTGGGTCGAGTATGATGCAAACAATAACTTCACCTTTGGCAACGTCACCGAGAACAGCTCCAGAGCTCTCAAGTTCCGCATCACAAACAATGGCGGCGAGGGCGCTGTCAAGCTTTCCCTCACCGTCTCGAAGCCGCCCTTTGGCATCTCTGGTATCATACAGGCTGCCAACCTGGTGGATCTTGCGGAGGGCACAGTTCTTGGCCCCGGCGAGAGCGCTACTGCCACCATGATCTGCACGGTGCCCAAGACTCAATGGAACACCGACCCCTACACTGGTGTTGCGCCTTGGACAATGAACACCAACGACCCCAACTTCGACAAGCATTTCTTCAACTTTGAGTGCACTGCCGTTGCCGAGCAAGCGCCCCCTCTTCTGCCCAACGGCCAAGGCAAATTGCGCTACATCGGCTGCTATAGGGAGAACAACCCAGGTCGTCAGCTCTCGAACCAGTTGTACGGTAACGCCGCAAACACGAACGCCATGTGTATCGCTGCTTGCGCAGAGAAGGGCTACGTTTTCTGTGGCACGCAGTACCACACTGAGTGCTGGGGTGGCCCGACGATTCCCGTCGAAAAGGTTGATGACCGCAACTGCAACTTCGATTGTGGTGGCGATCTCAACCAGATTTGCGGTGGTAACGGGTTTGGTGAGAATGAGGGCACTGGCGCTTATATCTCGGTTTTTGCCGACTCGGTACAATGGGATGGGAACACCACCACGCCTGCTCCGAGCCCCGACCCGGCGGGTCCTGAAGTCAACCCTGGCGTTGGACAATATGTGAGCCAGGGATGTTACACCGAGGGTACCAACGAGCGCGCGTTGCCCTATCTCATTGCAACCGAGGAGAAGACTGTCAGCCAGTGTATTGGGGTCTGTTCTGCAGGCAGATACACGTACGCCGGATTGGAGTACGGCGGAGAGGTAAGCAGCTTGGTGACATTCTGTCTTTGACAAGAAAGAGCTAACTTTATCCTAGTGTTGGTGTGGAAACGTCCTCGCGAACACCTCTATTTCTGCCAAGGCCGCTGAATGCAGCATGCCATGTGCAGACAACAGCACTGAGTACTGTGGTGGATCATCCAGACTCAACCTGTACAAGCTTGAAGGCGACCTGCCCGCGACAACCTCCAGCAGCGCCGTCCCGACCGGCACTGAGACCTCGACTGCTCCCACCGCCACCGTTCCTCCCACGAACGAACGAGTTGGTGACTGGCTCTCACATGGCTGCTATACTGAAGGTGAGGGCGTCCGCGCTCTGCCGGCCCGCATGTATGCCAACGACTCCTTGACTCTTGAGGTGTGCGGTGCTTTCTGTCAGGGTACCAAGTACTTTGGCACGGAATACGGCCGCGAGTGCTGGTGTGGCGACGAATTTGGCACTGGAAGCATCCTCGCCGTGAACCAGAAAGACTGTTCCTTCCCTTGCGGTGGCGACAGCACGCAGTTCTGTGGTGGTAGTAACAGACTGAATGTCTACATGTACTCGCCCGAGGAAGCCAGCGCGGACTTGAAGTCTTCAACAGCGGCTGCTACCACAACGACTTTCTCGTCGTTGGTGGTCCCCACTAATGGAACCGCAACCGCAACCGCCGCCGCTACAACCAGTGAGACTCTGTCTGAGAATACCGGTTCACAAACTGCGGTCACTGTGAGCCGCACGGTAGAAGTATCTACAACTGCCTCCTTTACACCATCAAACTCTACCATCACTAACGGCTTCGTAACTGCGGAGGCTGCAACATCCACTCTTTCCGCGAGCAACTCCACCACCTCTTCGACGGTAGAGTCTGTAAGCAGTTCATCCACTCTTTCTGCTGCGAGCCTATCGGCTACTTCATCAACTGCCGCCTCGCCATCATCCAGCGTCCTTTCCGCTACTACTTCCTCTGCAGCCACCACTACATCGGCCCCAGCCACTTCCACCTCCACGACCACCACTTCCTCTTCGTCTGCTACCTCCACGCCGACCGGTCCCGTCATTTCGCCCGGCAATGAAAACTTTACTTACTACGGCTGCTTCTCCGAGCCTGAAGTTGGCCGTCTCCTCCCGACCCAGATTATCAACCAGGTCAACATGACCATCGACATGTGTCTGAGCGCCTGCTACGATAAGAACTACGCGGGTGTCGAGTATGGCCGTGAGTGTTGGTGCGGCAACTCGTTGAACCTGGGCGGCGCCGACGAGAGCAAGCCGGCGGCCAATGTGACGGGCACCGAGTGCTCCTTCACATGCCCCGGGAACAGCACCGAATTCTGCGGTGCCGGCGTACGGTTGAGTCTGTACATACTTACCGAGGAGCTTGAGCGGCTGGAAAAGTCGAACGCAACGGTTGCGTTGAAGTACTGAGCAAAAATGGAGTAAAACACGTCTCTTCTTACGTATCTATAGGGGACTAGGGTCACGAGGCTGCACGGATACGGATGAAGCCTCTTCCAATATATACAATTTGATACCTATTTGACTAAACCGGTTCTACCGTCAAGTTTTTTGTGAATGTCAAGACTGTCTTATATGAGGCGACGTCGCCGGGGGCGCGGTCTGCTTTGGCGACAACATCAGTTCAATTTTGAATTGTTCTGATCACCTTGTCGTACGTGAATGCTTGGTTTTGATGATCTGGGACTTGTCCGCTGATCCTTTCGGCCGCGTCGCTAGAGGGAAGAAAGCGGGCTGCAAGTAGGCTGGGTGTGAGATGCTCCAGATCGTAACGTCGGGTTCTTGAACGCTGTATGATTGATGGAAATTAGTCGATGTTTCGAAGGATTTTGGAGCTTCTTTCCGCCTACGCACTGCGCGGCGTAATGCTTGTCGAATACTTGCTGACCACCCGTGGCGTCACCCCGCACGCATCGTCACCAGCAACGTGGTTCGCGAACAAGACGCGCGTATGCGGCGTGCGTAAGAAGCATAGAATGTGTCCAAACAAGATGGGTTAGGCCTTGGCGCGGAGATCGTGCAGCGCATAAGGGTTGAGCGTAGTTTCTTAAACCCTCCGTACTGTCAATTCCAACAAATGCCAGGAACTCTAAGCTCGAGAGAATAATCAGGTGATAAATTCCAAATCAAATCCATCATGTCCTTCGAAAAGCTCGCAGACATTTTCGCGCGGCAGACCGACCCGCCATCCACACCCGGAGAGTTCCTTTTGGCTCTCGGCACACCATCCGTCTCTATCGCCGTCCTGGACAAGGGCAGCATCGAAGCGAGATGCTTCTCGACCGTTGGCGACAATGAAGCGACTCTTTTCCAGGCCGCCAGTATCTCCAAGCCTATCGCTGGCACCGCCGTCATGAGACTCGTCAGTCAGGGCAGGCTGTCCCTGGACGACAAGCTCCTCCACGTCCTCCCCGACGAGCTGTTCAAGAACTTGGGACCGCCCGAGATCCTGCGACAGATCACCCTTCGCCACCTCCTCAGTCACACAGCCGGGTTCCGTACCTCGAGCTACACAGGCTACGCCGAGAACATGCCCTCGGCGCTGGACACACTCCTCGACAGGAACGGTGGCCACAACCTCCCCGAGAAGCTCACCACGTTTCCGGGACAGCAGTTCGCCTACTGCGGAGGCAACTTTGCTATGCTGCAACTCATCTTGGAGAAGGTCTTTGAGAGGCCTTTCACAGAGCTCGTTAGGGAGCAAGTGTTTGATCCCCTCGGAATGTTGAGCTCGAGCTATGCGATGCCGGAACATGACGATGAGGGCAACTACGCGAGGTCTTGGTGGACGGGTAAAGAGCCCCACGGCACACCATGGCACCATCATCCCGAATTCGCATCCGGCGGGGTATGGACCACTCCGGCCGACCTGCTCAGACTCATACACGCCGTGCAGAAATCCCTTGGTCCAGACACCCCAGAGACAGAGAGATTCATTCCTCGGGAGCTAGCCAAGGAGATGCTGACCGAAGTCAAGGGCGGCATGGCTCTGTCGTGGATGGTGTCGCGGAAGAAGGGTCACGCTTTCGGACACTGGGGCGGGAATAACCCGTCGTTCCGCTGCTACGCTGTTGGGTTCGCAGACACCACCGGCACTGTCGGCGATAGAGACCTCGAAGACGGGTGCGGAGTCGCCGTCATGACAAACGGGTGGGAGGGACAGCACGCGTGCGCAAAGGTTGTGCACGCGGTCGCGCACCTCAAAGGTTGGCCGCACATTGGGACGCTAGAGAATGTGCAAGAACTCGCCGTCCCCATCAAGGATTCCTCCCAACAAGTTGACGAGAGGTGGGAAGAGTGGATCGGCGAGTGGTCGAACGGCTGGAAGATTGAAAAGGACAACAACGGCGCACCGAGGGCGAGGTTTGGGGACCTGGAAGCATTGGCGCTTGTTCCGGCTGCGCTCCCGGCGGAGCGCGGGGAGAACGGTCCCTCGATTGACTTTCTGGTCGGAGATCTGTCCGTCATGCTGCGGCTTCATGGGCCCAAAGAGGCGCGGACTGTCGAGATATGGAACGGGCTGACATTTCGGGCGGACGTGTTGGAGAGAGTGTAAGAAGGTCCACGTCTTGATAGGGATGGATTTCGAATTTCAATACCACTGATTTGCAGTTCGTGCTTCTACCTCCATTGCCCGGAACGATAGACGTACAGGACGATGTAATGTATGGTAATCATTCACAAAGCTGGTATCCGTTGCTACCCGTGTTGAGCTTCTCTCTGCGGTTATCCTAACCACCACTAGGCCCATATGGATATAGGATGCAAAGGCTGTCAGATGAGTTTGCCTTTAGAACAGTTTGTGAATGATAGAGTTTTGCTATAAAAGCTGTGCCAAATGACAATTCAGGAGGATGATACAGGAGAACGCGTCTCGATGGTGTCCTTATCTTCGCCACTATCTGTTTACTGCGCAAGCGACCTTGGCGGGCCATCTGGCCGCACCTAAGACTCATAGGGGCAGAGACCCTTCTTCTTCAGACGATATACTTCCAGCCCGCCACCCCCTCCTTCGGCTAGAGCCGTCTCTACATATCACCCCGATCGACTTCCCAGGCTCCACGCCGTCGGCAGAATGCGCGTCTTCGACATGATTGGCGGAGTCGAACGCGGCGAAGTTCCTCCAGAAGCCTTCTTCGAGCACCGGCGTCACGGCGAGGAGCAAACGCAGGACCGGACCGAGGCGAGAGCCATCAGGAAGACGTACGTGCCGGCGTACTGCCCCTCGTTGCCCGGCGTCCACGCGTCCGAGTAGAGCGGCGTCCGGACCGCCTCGAAGAACGTCATGACCATGTCGGCCATGGACATGGAAATGCTGCCGTCTGACTTGTATCCCGAGGCCGCAATGGTGGATGTTACCATTGTTACGGCTGTTGTCGTCGCATGCTCTATATCTATCGTGGACTGGAGCCACTCGCGTCTTCTATTGGAATCTGATACAAGAACATGTCAAGAATCGGCACACTAGTATCTCTAGTGACAAGCATCTGATTGAGGCTGAATAGATTATTTTACTGTCGACAAAACTATTAGATCTAGGGGTTAAGTAGGTTAACAAGATGTAGCCAGTATGACAGTAGGAAACATTTGTCCACGCAATGGCATTATAATCCCAGTAAGATTTGCCCTTCAAATAGAATCCATAAAGAACATTATAATCTTGGCATCAGTCCCTGCCAAATCAAACGTGTCAAAGTCAAACTTCGCTAACAGCCATACCGAAACCTCACCCATGCCTCTCATCCTGATAACGGAACCCCCTTCTGAATCGCAGGTGAGCTGCGCCGTGGCCGTGGTAGTGGTCGTGCCGCCCGGTCTCCACGGGCACACCCATCACAATCTTCGCGCGCTCGGCGTCCGGGTGAGCCACGGCCGACGGCCGTGACCCCCCCAAGGCCTCCGTGGGCCATGTATCCAAGTTCGTCGACGGCACAGTCGCCAGCGTTGTGCCCGCGGCTGGAATCACCACACCGCTCCCGCCAAAAGCCTTGGACTCTCTGCTGCAAGAGAGGTCCTCGCACTCTATCATCTTGACGCTGTCCCGGAGCTCCTACTCCGTGAGGCGATAGAACGAGTTGGCCCCGCGCAGCGCGAGCTCACCATCCCCAAGGATAGTCACCTCTAGGATATCGTCAGTGATTTACTCAGAGCGCATCCAAAGCCACATCCCCAGCTCAGGGAGATCTTCGCCGGGGAAGTCTCTCTGGAACTTGCGGCCCTCGCATCCTGGTACACCGCCTCCGATGGTGCGAGACGGTACCTTGGTCTCATGGCCTTGTCCGCGGCAGCGATGACGTCTGGGTCGTACCACTTGTCCTCCGTTAGGATGGCGTAGCCCGGGTCGTTGGTGGTAAAGTCCAGAGGCCAGCACGGGTTCTGGTAAAGGCCCAAATCGCTCAGCGTGTCCGGCGATTAGCAGTGGATCCCACAAGCGAATTCGGCCCTGTACGTACTCATTTTTAAGTATAAGTACGAATCCCTCCCCGTTGAAGAGCTGCTGCGTTGGTTCATCTATCTGCACAAATATATGTCCCCGCTCTCCCGCAACATGGTAGAGCCTTCATACCCGAGGAACGAGCTCGTCTCAGAGCTCACGTCTTACTATGAATTCCTGACGCAGCTCTACCTGCCCCCTGAAGTCGTCCGATACCCCCCGAGGGTGGCTGGAAGCATATCACACCCGAGTTCGTTGACTCCTTCTGCCTCGGCAAGAACGACACCGTAGCGGACCTAATGAAGCATATTCCCTACGTCCGCCGCACTAAGGAGGACGACTGGGAGCCGTGGATGGTATATGAGAGCGCCACTGCTGTCGACTTTACTGGTGACCTTGTCCTGAGCCTGCCTACTAAGTACGCTAACGAGTTCCTCTTTGAGCCTGAGGGGGGCCACATTTCGGACATCCCGCCCCATGTGTTTGTTTATGCAACTATTCCCTCTGGCCGCGACGGTCATTATATCTTTATTGACACAAAGCGCGGCACAATTGTCCTCGCAGATCCGCAGACCGGTCCAAACCCGACCAGATTATCAGATCCTGTAAGCCTCTAACAACGCAACTTAACTCCCCTCACCGGTTTATCTTAGTCTCTTTTGTCTGAACACTCTGCTGATCTCACGATATACAGGAAGCGCCGGATGAAGAAGCCTGGCGCAGGTTAGAGACCTATACGTTTCACGAGTTCTTCGCTATGGTCAAGGAAAAGTTCAGGAAGTTTGAGGTAGTTCGTGCATCTCTATGCTAAATGCTGTCATTTTTTTTAAGTACTTTATGCTAATCACGATATAGACTGCCTTGAATAGAAAACATGTACATTTACTAGCCCGAATACGCCCCAGGCGCAGATATAGCGCGAAGAGAACGTCTTCACGGAACGTTACAACAGGGAGAGGTGTATGGACAGACTGGACGAGTACCAGAAGCAGAAGGATCGGGCGAATCGGGAGGCTCGAGGAGAGAAAGAGCTGCCGATGCCTCCCCCCGAGACATACCTATGATTCAGGCGTCCCTTCGGAAACTGTATCCCGATATCAGGTTTGTTGATGACAAAAGCCTAGACATGCTGGCAAAAAGTCTTAAGTAGTGGAACGGGGCAGGGTTTCCTGTTCCTAAAAGGGTCGTCTTTGCGCTGTTTTCCCATTGTTTCTTAGCTAAGCAGGGTCTGATCAGGGGTATGGATACCTCTCAGCAGGGAGATCTCAGGTCAGATTCAAGCACACACAGATCTTCTTGATCAATCCTTTCTGTCTTTTGTGATGACCAACAACCTGATCATACCCTACACAAGAACCTTGGGAGCCTCTACTTCGTCCATCGCGTTGCGGCTAGGCTTGATCAGGTCAGGTGTGACCTGATTAAGACAGCTGATTCGTGACTGGCCGAAGGCATCTTGCGTAGCTAACTAGCTATGGTGGGTGGTTGTTGTTGTTTACCGCACCGCACCCCTCCTTATGATCCTGACAACCCTACACGCTTTCAGTAGCCATAAGAAACAAGAGATAAAACACAAAGACACGATCAATGCTACCGCTATCTGCCATCTCTTATCTTACTTAACCTGCGGCTTTTTTGTGTCCTCGAAGAACATATACTGCGTCTATAGATTTACTGTTAAATGAATGCAACTTTCTCTATCTTTTTGGCTTCAATATGTCCCCATATGGGAAGGCTTCGCACGAGCGATGTTTGCATGGTTGTTTGCTGCGTCCTTTTAGATCCTGGCTCTTGTTTAATTATAGCTTATTTTCATTCTATCTTGCTCTTGTAATGCACTATAGCATTGGTGCGTTGTATTGTTTGCAGTAGTTAGAAGTCGTTGATATTATGATAGGGCAACCCGGCTTAGTCTAAGAGACTAAGGAGACCTTAAATAGTTGCGAGATGGATTGAAGTGGAACTGATTAACTGGAGAGAGGGACCTCCTTGCGTCAGTTAAGAGGATACACTTTAACATCACAGACAACATACGCAAGTTTGCAGATTTAACTCCACGACACGCCTTTAAGTAACTGACCTACTAATCACAGCTAGACACAAAAATATCAACGACAATCATCTTCTTTATCGGCTAGGCAGGTAACTTTGAATCTGTAGTGAAAACCTCAATCTGTACTTTGAGAGTTAGAAAAGTGGTTGTCTTAGAAACTATCTGCGAGACGGGAAGTAGTCTCTTATATAGGTTGCTGAGTGTCATGAGTCGTGTGAGAAGTGGCTAACTTAGCCACCTGCGCCACTATTTCGTCTTGGAACCTAAGTTCACAATAGAATTATAAGAGTATCTCCGGCTCCATGGTCCATGCGCAATGCAAAAGTGTGTCAACACTATGACAAGAGTTATTTACTCTAAAGTCTGAGTGAATGAATTTGGCATGAAGACTTAAAAAGTTCGCACTCCCATACTCAAAAGGACTGATCGTGTGTACACCTATCCACATCTGTCACTAGGTCTTTGAAGTCAGAGTCATCTATCTCGGTCTGTTAGGACTGAAAGAATGCAGCGCATCGATTTGAAAATTATCTTTGGTTCCAGAAGCGTCTCTGGCATGGATAAAAAGCACTCGATAAATAATCCAGTCAAGAGCAGGTGTTCGGGACACCCCTACTCTGCCGGTGAAATGACGAATTACGACCTAACTTTCATATTTATGCACCTGCTCACCCTGCTCACCCAGCTTATCACACAAGTCACCCATGAAGGCAATAAAGCAGCCAGAGAGAGGTGAGCAGTATGGTGAGTTGAATGCACTTGAACCACCCAGTTAGCTACCACCTCATATTTATCCATAGACATTGATCGAGATGTGCCATCATCGAAATTCAAACCAAAAACGACTGAAATCACACTCTAGCCATCCTACGGACCAATCTACTGAGAAGAGATCGGACATTCGGTTTTTCTGGGGAGACTTTGTCTCATCACCACTGGCAAGCTCCTCCACAGTGAACGCTGCCATCGTTGGACGTGCCAGATATGGCCCAGCTCGCCGTGCCGACCAAGTTAGAGCCAATCAGTCCACCCCAGTCAACGCCCTTGTTACCCCGTGGGAAGTTGACGGTGACTCTGCAACCTAGTCCGCGAATTCCGGGAATAGCTTGGCTGTTGAAGGCAGCCTCCTCGCCTCTGCAGTTGCCAGAGTAGTTGACGAAGGTGCTATCAATAGCTGCTTTGAGGTCATCGCGGTTGACATGATCGCAGCTACCGGGATGATCAATTGTGACAGTCCACCTTTCGCAGTGGTCGCATCCCTTGCGCCAGCATCGGGTCTCGAGTGCTCCTGGGAGTGACGGGAAGGCGGAGCTTAGGCCGAAGAAGATGAGTAAGGTAGTGAAGACAAAGTCGAAAGAGTGGCTGAGCTTTGCCATTGTGATAGATTCAAGAAGTTTTTGGAATGAACTTGGAGACGACGTAGTCCTTTGGTCTGACCGATTCGATCTGTGGATTTTGATCTAAGTGAGGAAGATGGAAAAAAAACATCTTTTGTACTTCTGCATCGTCTTTCGCTGTTCTAGGTTTATATTTCGATGCTCAAGTTGACAAACACGACAACATCTACTAAGATGATCAATCTTGATACCATATCACCAGGAATGTACAACGTAGCCAACGAGAAGCAAGGAAATAAACACGTTGCAAACTCCTCATCTATCTTAAAACCTTTGGTTTTAATTGATCTACAACTGGATTTCCTATCAAGAGGTCGGTAACGCCTCGAAAGGCTGACAATTGAGTCAAGCTGGAAAGAACTAAATCCTCGTGGCAGAGCTTTTCGGTTCTGAGTGGACGAATGACAGCATTGAACAAGGTTTGCATTTGTTCGGCAAAGTTTGGGAAGAAGTCGTTGTTGCGTGGTTCACAAGGGATGCATGTCTACAGCCGGCGATCCGATGACTGACTCGACTATCAGTTCAACCGATTGTGAAGGTACTATAAAGTATTTCGCCGGGCCCTTTGCTAGGTGGATATTGTGCTCAAAGCTAATACTCTTAAGCTTTGATTATCCCAAAATGTCAATTTACGTGAACGCCATCAGACAAGCTTTTATTCCCCGTGTGGAAAAGAGCTAGTAAGTCCCACATCAACTCCGGCTGTTATAATCAATAGATCCAACCAATGAAGAGCTGTATCTCTTGCGCGTGCGAGACGTATTCATGGATTTACAGATAGATGGTCGTATGGCGGAAGGTAATTGATGACCAACATCAACTTTAAGATTCGTAGCGGCATTGTTTTGCTGCTGCTGTTATTGCTGTTACTCGCGAAATAATAAGAAGTTGTTATCCCCTTCGTGTTGGTCCATCATCCACAATGATAATAAATTCGGTCAAACAGATTTTCTTGAAAACAAACAGCATTCAGCCATGCACTTTACTTCTTTCCTCGCTTGCCTCGCCATGGCGCCATTGGCGTTGGCCATGCCTGCCGAGCTATCCACCGTTGAAGACAGCTCTGTTGCGGTCAGGGCTTTCAATGACGTTGAGCTTCCTGACCTTCCGGAGGACTGGAAGACTGCGATGGAAGCCTACTTCAGAGGTAGAACACCTTTCACCAAATCGAGACAAGGAAACTGTTTCGAATCCTGGTCGTTGACTGCACCTTAACCTTCAGAATAGACTGACAGATCTAATAGATATAGATATCGAGGGCAGTGACCTTGAGAAGCGAAGCGACGTGCCATTTTTGCATTGTGGTTGGAGACGATTCTTCAGTATGGACCTTTTCCATGCTTACAAACTCTGGCTAATGTCATTCTAGGCTGCCTTGGTTCTCTGACACCAGGCGGTGTTACTTGCATGTGGGCGATCGCCGCGCGCGGTCTTGGTGAGTGTTAAAAAATGCTGGTCTAAGAGGGATTCTAACATGATGGCAGATGTCAAAGAAGATTCCAAATGCTCTGCTGCTATCGTGGCTAGTATTCTGTCAGCTGTAGGTGTCTTGTCATCAGTAAGCCCTATTGAAGAACAGATTCTGATCCGTTTAAATAGTCCAACAACTGCAAGCTGTGTGTTAACGGCCATCTCTGACCGAAGGCCAGGTGGTAACAATCCTTTGTGATATGAATTGGCCTAAGCAAGTCACTCATACCGTGCTGAAGACATATTCCAACTTGACTATTCTCCTTTTTCTATTCGACAAGTCACCAGTCTCTCTTTCGATGACGCTCTTCAGTCCGCAAACATTGCGTATTTCCGTTCTATATACCTAGTTGGCCTATTTAGAGCTGTGAATAAAGCCCTTGCGTTATCGTAATAATACTAGTGTGTTTGAAGACACACAATTGGGAGCTATCCGATATAGGCAAAGAATGTATCAATGCCAAAACCTAAGTTTTAGGTAGATACTAGATATATGCAGTCTGGATATTCTTTCTTGGTTAATCATCAAAATTGTTGCAATGTACTGCCTGAACATAACAAATTTCTCAGATTTTGGTGCGGAGGACACAAAAGAACAGCCACGTTTAGGCACGATCAAAAATTCTCAGCGAACCACAACAGCAATGGACTTGGCTGTGGAACGCCACCGTGTAATCGTCGCCCGAGATCTTCCTGCCGGACCATTCATGTAATGGCATTCGGCTGGTACTAAGCTGTCGCGTTCCGCGGCCTGCCCAGTTGTCTTGGCTGCTGACTTGCCAAGGCAGAGCTGACAAACTAAAATACAGCCGAGTTCGTCATTAAAACGAGTGCGAGAGCACAGCCTCGTTTAATTATCTTGCCATCAACTGAATGTGCTTATATGTATTCAGATGTTGTCAATTGAAGTTGACAGATTGATGGTCATGCTCATTGATCGTTCGAGTCTGACGCGAATCATAATCGATATTCTCTTTACTTGAGAACATAACTAACAATTACTATCAACCACTTTTCGGGATCAAATCTAGCTTCCAGGAGCCCGGATTGAACAACTCCTGGAAGGTTGTCTCGAAGACCCACCATTTCCGTAAGTATTTCTAACGAGCAACTTTCCAATATTGTTACTCGTCTGATCGTCCTGAGGCCTTTTTCGGCATCTGTTTTACGATGGCCACTAGTTCAGTGGAAAAAGAAAAAGATGTGTCATCCGAGGCGACTTCTGTGATGATGCAGGGTGTTCTGAGGGAGCGGGACAAGCTGTTTTCAAGACCGAGCGATGCGGTTCACAAAAAGGACGGTCTTGTCGAAGAGCTTGTCAGGTCTGCAGCTGCAGGCATCGGAGTTATATCGGAAGCTTTGCACCATCGGAAAGCAAAAAAGTCGAAACATTTGCATCAAACCAACGAGTTCCGGCATACACAATTTGGCCACGAACCCGGTCAGAGTCGACCGTGCGAGGTCGCATCGTGTCTTGAGGTTGGAAGTAGAGAACCGGCATCAGAGAGAGCAAGATCGAAATCCCCAAAGGATTCGAAAGTCCCAGGCAATCTTGCCACCGCTTTTGTCAGTCGGCACGCATACCTGTATGGCGAGCATACAGTGTACCACAAAAGCCTTCCATTACCTGTCGTACTGCCTCAAAGGCGGCCCGAGAAGAGAGCCCGAGGGTTTATACGCGCCTACGCACCAGTGCTTGCCGAGGTTGGCATCGACCAAGAAACATTTCTCGACTTCATCGACACTTTCAACAAGGCGCTCGAGCCTAGCCCTTGGATCAATGCTCTCAATCTAGCAGGCTTCGCTGGATCAGCAATGCCGGAGCCAGCTTCGATGCTCTTTGGATTCGGGGTCGAGTATGCGACCGAAGCTGCCTTGGAAGGGCATAGTCGCTACAGCTCCAACACCTTTCTCGACCGCGTCAATGCCCAATACTTTAACCCGCGCGGACTTGTCTGCCTTGTCGTGACTTGGCAGCCTGGTATCAGCAACAATCAGCTCACCGTCAACTTTGAGGGCAACGCAACAGCATTTCGATCAGAAACTGGTTTTTCCGAGAGAATAACAGATATTGCAAGACAGAAAACATCGGCGAAGGAAGGCTGGCAAGGTATCAAGGACCAGATGGGGGAGAAGATGAAGTTGGCGAACGGCAACTTCGATTGGCCCGAGCCGGCACCGCTTATCTTCCCCGTCATTGATGATGCCAATGGAAGTGGAAGCGACACCGGTGGCAAGAAGAAAAATGCTTTAGACCGAATGGAGATCTGGATGGAAGACATGTCGGACAAAAGAGCTCAGGCTAAATGGGTTGATGAGAATAGTGACACGCCAGCAGCAAGCCTGATGCCAAATCCCGAGTTTCAATCACGATATGCCGACCCTAATCATCCCGCTGCCAGTGGCGACATAGTAGCACTTGTTACTGGAGGTCGCTGGATGTGCGCAGACAAGAAGCATGTAAAGGTGCGCAAAGCCGACTCTGAGTCGAAGAAAGATGAAAACGAAGGGAAACCCCAAAAAGGAGACGACGAGAAGAGGTCAAAAGAACAGAAAAACGACCAAATGGCTGACAAACATGAGAATAGTGAAAGGTTAGGCCAGGAATCAGACGGCGAGAAACCGCAGAAGTATGACATTAAAGCGAAGTTTGACAAAGAAAAAGATGATAAGAAATCCAAGAAAGACAAGGACAAGAATTCCAAGAAAGACAGAGACAAGAAGTCCAAGAAAGACAGAGACAAGAAGTCCAAGAAAGACAGAGACAAGAAGTCCAAGAAAGACAAATCGAAGGAGAAGCACACATCATCAGGAAAAGACGAGGACTGGCTCAAGAGCTTGTTTCAAAAGGTAACAAGATTCCTTCATCTCATGATCTTAGACTGCTAACCTGCCGAAGGATGTACTCTACCTCGTCGTTATTAATCTGCCTCTTGAAAGGCAACCAGTGGATGTGGCATCGGAGGGCGCTGATGACGCAGAATGCCATTAAATCGAGTCCAGGATGGCAATCCTTAAGACTGTGGCGTGGGTGATCCGTATACAGGGGACTCGTCGTCCTCCGTCCTTTTAGATATTGAATTCGCCCGGGGAGGGCTTGTAGCTGAATATGACTTTCTTTTCGTTGTAACATGTCTCGAGAATGGAAGACGGTACGAGTGAAACACTGGCGCAGTTTGACGCAAGGAACGAGCGCGGCGGGTTGGCTGTATAGAAAGTCCGGAAAAAAGGTTGAACAATGAAGATAACCCCGGCTATGCCAGATGAATCTCTCGTACCTACCCGTGATGAATGGTCTTACTAAGGTAAGGTAGGTTTGGAACCTTACTCACCTGGCTTGGGTCATAGGGCGGGTCATTTAGGGCAGCGTAGGTTGGCACGGCACGATCACGTCGTGAAATGTTGCAAGGGGAAACCTGCGGGCCGGTCAACTGAAGAAGGACTGGGGTCGCGAAAGCCACCAGAACCTGAACATTCAGGAAGCAGACCGGGCTCGGACTAGCCATACCAGGGCAATCCTCGGAAATCAAAAACTAGCAGTGACATTAAGTCGCTGACGGAGCAGCCTTCCGACTAGAGAGCACCTACATTCTGCAGCTCTGAGGCTCAGGCTTTAGTTGCGAGATTTCACGTCCCTCTTTTAGACGACTGAACCTTCGTCGTAGGCGTCTCTGGATTGAGCACCTTATAAAAGTTGTCTTCTAGGACGATGGTTAATGGAGGCAAGCTCCTTCTTTGACATGCGTGGACGGAGGATGGCAATAGCCAATCTACCCAAGTCAGGTAGGGACCGGCTGGCTTATTTTCATGAACGCAGCTCTTGTCCCCCTACTGCTCCTTAAACACAATGGCGCACGCAAGCTGCGAAGAACACACCATGTGACTGCATTCGCATCGCCACCATAACTACGTCACTTCATCATCAACGATACCACCGGATCTGAGTTTGTAATGTCATTCAATGCAGGAATTTTTGTCCTGCTTCCGTCAGAGGACTTGTTGATCAAAATCTGGTTTTCGTGGCTAGAACTCTGTGTGTCGATCCTCTCGAAGGTGCAATGGCGAGCGAATCCAGGGTGCAGTCCGGCTGTGTATAGGACCAGAATCGCGCTGACAGGACCAAGCGTCGCCACATGCCTCGAGAAAGAGCGCAGCGGGAGTATTTGTCTCAAAGAGTGGATACATGAGAGTCTACACAAAGCGGCAGACCTTTTCTCAGCTTTTTTATGAAGCGTATTGGAACGGGGCAAGGTTTATTGCTCCTATTAGGGTGGTCTTTGCGTTGCTTTTCCTTTATTTCTTAGCAAATCATGGTCTGATCAAGGGTATAAATACCTCTCTAGCTCAGAAGGACTTAGATCAGACAACAACAATCAATCACGCAAAAACAATCGGCTTTTCTGTCCCAAGGGTCCCAAAGGAGAACCAAGGGAACATCCTTTCTGCCTTTCGTGATGAGCTAAACGCTGATGATACATACACAAGAATTATGGGAGCCTATGCTTTACCCATCGCGTCGCGGCTAGTCTGATCAGGTCAAACCTAACCTGATCATGGCAGCTGATCCGCGACTGGCTGAAGGCATCTTGCGTAGCTGTAGGGGGAGGTTTTGGTTGCGCACCGGACCGTACCGCTCACTATGGTCCTGATCAGCCTACACGCTTCCAGTATCAATCTCCAATGTGTCCGCTGAACATCCCGAAATCTGGCTCCCCGCCCCCTGGGCCTTTGCAGCCGGGAGGCTCGTCGTTTGGGTCCGAAACCCAGGCTAGACGCACCCAGCGACACGATAGTACCGCCTAGACGAACCTTGCGCACCATGTCGTGTCACTCATCTTAGATTTGACGAACGGTGACTTTGGCTTGGAGGGATATACCATTTGTCCTCGAAATCATGGTCGACGTGCGAGACAAATTCACGAATCCAGACACACTCTCTCCCCCAAACAACTTCGACTTCCTCGATGCTTCCACCACCTATCGAACCCAGTAGTACAGACATTCTAATCACCCTACCGTCCACACTCGTACCCACCATTTCAGATCCGCAGACAACCTCAACAAGCATCCCGTCTACTTCCATGGTCACCTCCTCTCCTATCAACAGTGTCTCGATTGGATCATTCAACGCTCCCGCAAGTTCTTCGGACAGCGTCCCCGCTGGCTCATCCACGATATTAAACACAACAACAGCTACAGCAGTGTCTCCGCCATTGTCGTCCATATCTAATCTTACTATGGCCCCCAGTAGCACTTTTCCCACGCTAGTCAACGCTCCTATACTTCTTACCATTCAGCCCCCGGACTCGGATCCAACGGCAACGAGAGTGGTAACTTGAGCCAGAGAAAGAAAAACTTAGTGGCTTAGACGATGACTAGTGGTGGCAAGAGAAGTCATAAGTGTTGCAATAACGCTTTGGCATGACCGTATGCAGTTAAATCAGGACGAGTCGGCGATAAGTATTCAGGACCAACCATGTGTTCGGCTGATCCTCGGATGCAAGACTCTGACGGCGTATGCTACAGCCAAAGAGCACATAAATCAGATCCCCCCCCTTCATTGCCTTCTGCGTGACCATGCCAATACGTCGTTGTGACTGTCGGAGGAACATTTTACAACCGTATCGAAAAACCGACCGCAAATTGTGACAGAGTAGTACTCGTCTTCATTTGGAGCAGCATTCGTGGAGTCGTAGTCATCCTGGTGCTTCTCGTGCAGGATGCTCTCGAAACTGCGGCCGTGGATCCAAAGTGATCTAGTCCACTAAAACCATTCCCGATATTCCTTGGGAGCTGAAGAATCCGATTGTGCTGCGTTCCTCTCAAGAAGGCAAATAAAGTCCTTGAAGTAATCTACAGTAGGCACGACGTATCGCAAATAACGGGTTTTCCGGTCCAATACCAACCCCCCGCACACACTAATGAGGAGATCCGTTGTCGAGCATATAGTGTCGCAGCAACCTGAAGATTGCAACAAGCTCCGTTTGGAGCTTTTGACGAGATCGAAATTTCTGGATGCGGCCAAACCATCCACCGTATCAACGATAACTCCTCGAGCGTATAGTACCGAGCCTACAAATTCACATACGACTGCTGTATGATCAGACGCTAACAGTGAATTGAAGCGTTGAATTCGAGGTGATTAGCGCTGCAAAGATTTCTGACATTGAATCGTTCATAACGACAAACACTGCAGCTTGGTCTTTGACAAGGGGCTCCAAACGGCTAATGGCCGGACCATGCCAACCACTGTTGGTTGGCATGTTGTTGATAGCAACTCGGCTTGCGTGATTGGTCAAACTTTATCCACAGGTGTGAAGGTTTACTCGGAACCAACATGAACTTATCATCAGCGGCTGATGGAACACGGCGGCTAATGTGGGCATCAACAAGTCGTGTAATCCACCGACCCTCAATTTCTAACTTCATCTTCCTAACTCTCGGATAATCTGGTCGAGTCTATAAATAATTACATTCGCACTTCCTCGCTTGAATCATGTCTTTGCTTTCTCAACTCAAACTTGAGACTTGCGTCACAGCTTTTCGTCTTCGCAACAAAGCCAAGCCTTTCTACCTTCCTCTTTGCGAAAGCTTTTCTCAGACTTCGGCTATTCGATATGCTCGCAAAACTAAGCATTCATATTTCACGGCTGCAAAGTCCGAATCGTTTGAATTCGGCACCGAATATTACGGATATAGGCGCCGATATCAGCAACAATCTTTTTGAAGTGCTGGCATTGGCCTTTCGTCAAGGCCGAGCTGTAGAAGGCATTTCCAAGTGTCTGCTCTCCCTTCCGTCACCCTCTTTTGTTGAGTTTTCTTTCTTTCCATTTCCTTTACTAATTTAGTTACAAAATAGTTGACGAAGCTGTGACCAGCGGCGTTGCTGAGCTTGTGGTGTGTGCCTTGGATGGAGTTGTGCCTACCACCTTGACTCATGTGACATTACTATGCGAATCATACAAAGTTCCCTG
The DNA here is from genome assembly GCF_022836535.1 of Colletotrichum spaethianum. Taxonomy (NCBI): domain Eukaryota; kingdom Fungi; phylum Ascomycota; class Sordariomycetes; order Glomerellales; family Glomerellaceae; genus Colletotrichum; species Colletotrichum spaethianum. The sequence continues at coordinate 1,544,054 of NW_026054772.1, read as the reverse complement.
TTTGTTCGTTCCTAGTAGCTTTCAACTCGGTCAAGAATGTGGATTTGATTATCCAATCTTGGCAGTAACAAAATGCCATGATCGCAGTGAGCTGGCGGGGCTAATCTCAAGGTTGAAGAAGAAACTGCAAGAGGTCCGAAGCGCTATGCGATGATACTGTGGGACTATTTGTAAATTTTGGAGGCTTTCTTGGACTTCAGTGCTATCTCTTACTCGTATCGGTCTTATTCATTCAGTTTAGCTCACTGCGTTTTCAGGGGGCGACGTTATGCTGACCGATCTTGCAAAGCGAATATGCTAAAGACATCGATGGACTGCCCATGTGTTGAAAAAATTCGAATGCCATGCGTTTTCTTTTCGCTTACATGCGCGAGCCGAACCGCATTGTCATGTTTCAAGAGACACTTCAGCACCGATCAGAGGAGTGGAGTAGTCTCAATCCGGATTCCCATTTAATCTTTTCGAAACGACCTTGTACCCAAGACGTGCCAGCTGCAAGCTTCCAACGGCACCCATCCAAAGCAACATTCAAGCGACTACAGCGTACTTGATGTCCTCTATTCGTTGCTGCTGATGCTTCTTCGGATATAATGTCGGATGACACCTTCCGAACCCGCGTGGATGCCCGGACGGCCACTTACCCGGCCACCCGAGCCGATCTGCCGATCGCAGTCAAAAATGCGGTAGTCGTTCCCTACACTAGATGGATAAGTAGTCGACATTGCAAGCTCTCAGTACCGACTACTGGCGCGAATTTCAATTCCAGTTCGTTTCCAAAGTGGCAAGCATCGACAACAAGTTTGGGCGATACGATATCGCAGTGCACGGTCGCGGGGTAGTGCCACCTTCGGCCTAATGTACCCTTGGTTCGGATGATGTTCACCCAATCTATGGTTGATATGACTCCAAATCAATAAAATTTGGAAGATTAGCCCCTTTGGGACGAAAGTCAAACGTCCATTGTATGCCAGTCATCGAGTGTAAACACTGAGGAGGCGGGGTTCAACCGCGGTCGTCTAAGTTTAGCAGCCCTTGATCGGCACAACTTGGGGGGTCCCCTGCATCGTAGTGTTTCGCCTCCTTCGGGAAGCGACTTTCATGTCCTCTGACAGTGGTGGAAACCCGGATGTTGTGGAGGGCAGCTCATCTAACTCGGGGGGGTTGCGGGCATCAACAGGGAATTTCAGGCCAATCTAGCGGCGGTCAGCAGGCGACCGCCATCAACATGAAGCTTGTCGCTTGCCGTACGCTCAGAGCATGGATAGGTATTTGAGTATGCCGTCTTCCCGATTTCGTTTGGACTTGTCAGGACTTCACTTCACCATCCAAGACCTGATGAACAGTGTTTCGTCAAGATGATTTGGTTCAATCAAGTGGCTCTTTTCCTCAGCAGCGCGTTGCTCGTGGCCGACTTGCTGCCTGTTGGGGCCGTCCGGACCATCATCCCCAAGACCAGCTTCGACTCACAATCCAACTTCAATACCGATTGGAACTACCTCTACCCCTGGGGTACCGACCACAACGGTGGCGCGCGCATGAACCAGAGCAACGTCAAGTTCAGCGAAGGCGTTCTCACGCTCACAGCCAACAAAGTCAGCGGCCAGCCGCAGGCAACGCACGGCGGCCAGAAGATCGACATCAACTACCTCAGTGGCGCGATCCATGCCAAGGAACACTTCAACGTCTCCCGCGGCGGCGGCTACGACTTCAACGCCGAGCTGAAGGCGACAACCACCAAGGGCACATGGCCCGCCTTCTGGCTCACCGCCGTCGAGGGCTGGCCGCCCGAGATCGACATGGCGGAGTGGAAGGGCAGCGGCAAGATCAGCTTCAATACGTTCAACACCAGCTCCATCGTCGCGGCCAAGGACGTCGATTATCCTGATCCCAGCAGCTTCCACAAGATCAAGTGCGAAACGAGAGACCTCAACGGAAAGGACGTCCAGGCCAAGTTCTACATGGACGATCAGCTCATTACAACGCAAGTTGGCGCCGGATACTTTGGAAAGCCCATGTACTTGTGAGTAAAGCTTGTCTATTTACCGGAAAGCTTGTTAGATTGCTGACGGGACTAGGATCATCAATCTGCAAATGGAGGGCTCGTCCGGCTCACCCGGCCCTAGTGAAAGTAAGTTTTATGGGCAATTTCCTCGTAAATTGAGGCTGACCGTCTACGTTCTTAGGTACGGAATTTCAAGTCCGAAACTTGGAAGTATTGAGCTACAATCCGTAAAGAATGTTTTTGGAAATAGCGAGAGCGACTGTTATGTTGGTGTCCGAACTTTCACGTATTTATTCCCTAGGTGACAAACTCCTACGTACATAACTCTGCCTCAAAGTGGTCAAAAATACCATTCTAGTGCTGGCTGTTACACTCTCCTATCGCAGAGTCTATTTCGCTTCAGAGAGCCCACTGCGTATGTTGCCATTTCCTTTTTGGACCTCGCACTAGGATATATCTCAATTTCTTTCATTACTACTGCCATGAGATGACTTCCGGATCTTGTTTCACGCAGACCTGTTCAGTCTACAACAATATTAGTACGACCTTTTCAAACCCTCTTTGAATGGCAAAGTGCAATGCAATCCATTCAAGCTCGCCATAGACATCAAACCCGGTCTCCCAGTCTGGCTAGGCATGATGCTGAAATGAACAAATTGAAGACAACCTTATGGCCTCCCAAGACAGAACTGCCCATCGCCGCGCACTGCCATTATTCACCATCGCTGATGCGGGCATTCCTAGAAAAGATTATTTGAGCGACACAACCGTCTGCCAAGGAAGCTATGTATTAACGCGGTCCATCCGTCACTGTCTTTCTGATCGAAGCCGATGTACTGCTCAAGATACTTCGTCTACAGGAGTTACACTCATGTCCTCGAAAAGCTGTGATATCTTGATTTCTAAGCCCCACTCGATCCTAGTTTGACGCATGGTGTTCTTCAGACGACCGAAGCACATTGGTAGATGCTCTGCAACAAGCGACTAAGATTGAAGCAGAAAAACCAGGGGTGGACTTTGGGCAGAGCTGAACTGCAATAAGTGACCCCAGTGCTTGGTTCACTGTTCTAGTGGTGTAGGTTGGGTTGTCCTCTGGTTCGCGCCTGTGATGATTTACAATGACCAAGGACGGTTATTGTGGTGTTACGGAAGCCGCATCAGCCCGTTGAGATTCTAACTTAGTCGGCACAAGGGTGCAACAGATTTGCAGTTGCAAGGGAGTAGATGTGGGTTGTACATCTTGCCTTTATCAACTTTGCACATGGAGTCCTACCAGTTTGCTGGATCTCGTTCTTGTTCCAGCTGTTAGGAATTGGAAAATCAAAAATCAAAAATGGAACTTAAAACGCCCTCTTCATCTCTGGCCGAGTCTGCTTGCTCCTTCCATCAAAAAAGTCACTACCTATCAAGGAGGGACGAGCACGGGCCGCGCGCATAGCCAGTGTAGGATTCCACGTGAAAGCCCATGTGACTTCGCGTGGAAGTCGTGTGCCTGTCTCACCCTAGCTGCTCTGCACCTGTGTGTCCTTCTTCCCCCCTCCCACCTTCAATCTTCCGACCTTTGTCGCGTCAATCACCCGATTGTTAACCATCTCCAAGCCGATGCGACAATGAAAACCCAAGATGCCACGCTGCAAGACCCTCCAGGCTGCGGAAAAGAAGGCCCTAGAAGGCAGGAACGAGTCTCAAGATAGCCAGGCTATTTTCGACCGCTATGTGGCCGAGTACGGGATCGGCGTGGTACGTACGGGTCCTGGCCATATTTGCTTTTTCCTGGTGGCGTTCATCGCAAGTCTCCGCCTTTTGGAGGCGCATTTTCTGCCTGCCCTGGAAATGCTTGTAGTGGCTCTGCTGGCACTGGATTGGATTGGACTGCTTCGGATGGGGATTTGGCAACTTTCTTTTAGCACTGCGACAACACAGGCCTCAGTGCGACCATGCGCTAACTATTTCGGGCATCAATACAGACAAGCAGCTCACCTCCACGACCTTCGTCGACCACGTCGCGACACGTATCGAGAGCCAGCAACAGCCGTCACGCCTCTCCCTCAACGCGTCACTCCGACCCTCTAAGCTACACAGAGAGCCAGCCCGTCACTGCCTCGATACCCAGCACAGCTCCGCCGGCTGCATGTACCGGATACGCGGTTCGTGACGCCCCCACTGCACAAGCAAGGATGTCTCAACTTAGGCTGGGATGGCACTGACCAGAATTAGCTACCCCAGCAAAACCCCCATCACGAAATCCCGTTGTCCGCGCTGCCTGTTGCCCCTGTTGCTACCGCAGGCCCGAGTTGCGGCCCAGATCTGCCAGACCCCAAACTTTTACCTGGCTGTCTACCCTCGACCCAAAGAACGAACGCCAATACCTCAAACCCTCCCGAGCCGCTCTCTGCGCCTCCCGTCAATGGCGATACGGTAGAGACACCGGCCAACGCGTTCCCCGCACCATGCGACGCCGCAAGACCATCAGACAAAGTCAACGCCCTGTCTCAAGCTTTGTGCCGCCCACCCCCCAAGAAACCCAAGATGGACGTGTCCCAGCAATCGCCGACTCAAGATAATGACGGTCGTGATTACGAGAACTACTACGAGGGCCCTTCCTTCGTCGCGACAAGCCCGATCTCCCAAGACCTTGCTACCGAGAACCAGACACCACGCGATGACGACTCCGCCGTTGTCGACTTTGGCAACCTCAGCCACCTGATGCAAACCGACACCCAAGCTGACGAAGAGCCATCATCCATGCCCGACGACGCGGCCCCTAAACACATTCGAGGAGATTGGCGCAATCGTACCTCGAGCTCCCAACAACAGTCCTCCGTCCAGCGCCCCGATGTCCAGTCGCCGATGCTGCCCGCCAACCCCCTGCCGCAGACTCCGGCGAATCGTCATAACCCGTTTGCCGGGAAAAAGTTGGGAGACCCTGCATTGGCGGGATCTCAACTATTCGGCCAGACGCAGTTTTCGTCAGCTGTCAAGCATTTCAGCCCTACCTCCTCGCGACCATCTCCGATCGTGTACGCTCATAATTCTATCTCACCCAACATCGTGGAGACCTCCCCACTCAAGAACCGGTACAACGTGACGTCACCTCCCGACCTGCTCTCTTCAAGCCCTCAAACTGTTAGAGTAGATCATCAGGTGCCCCACGGCCGGGCACGAAGCCCCAGCAATTCTGGGCCGCCCGACGATGGCACTGTGCCAGAGTCACCGCAGCTGGCCCCTGTCAATCCAAAGGCCGGGCTCGAGCCGATGGAGGTATACGAGAGTATGCTGGATTCACAAAAGAGGAAGTCGAAGAGTACAGGAATCAAAGGTGGTGCGTCTGGGGATGAGTCGGACGAAGAAGCGCGAAAGAGAGAACGGCGCAGACGCGTGGAGTCTAAGAAGAAGGAAGCAGACAGAGAGCTCACCAGCATACCCATTCCCACTGGACGGCCAAAGTCGCGTGAAGCCGTCGAGGTCCCCTCGACCACCAAGAAACATAGGGATCCCCCGGCCAGGACGATTCGATATCGAGCCCGGCGTATACCAGACGAGTCGACTGCATCGGAGGATGAGGCTGACGAGTTCACCGTGGCCGACTCTCAAGACCAGGCGACAGCTCAGCCACCTCGTACCCGAGCCTCTCCTGACCTCGCCGACCAACCCATCGGATCAAAGCCAGGATTCATTTCTAGCAACGATGCGGTGCCTGACAGTGCCGGCGCTACCCAGAAGTCCGTCTCTAATGGTGCCATACCGTGTACCGAAAGTTCTGGTAACAGCTCTCGTCCAAAAGACCTTATACCAGAGACGAGCCCTAACAATACTCAATCATGGGCCCCGCCGAAAGGCAGAGGATCATCGCATGAGCCGTTGCTCGTTGATAATGTTGATGCCAAGGAGGAGTCGCTCGCGCCAGCTGCCCAGTCCAAGGAAGCTGATGCGGATGTCGGAGCTATGCCAGTAACTCCTCAACCATCCCTCCCACAAGCATCCCGTCGTTCCAGTCGCAAATCCAAGCCGACCCTCAAAGCACAATGTTTGAAGAATTCGGCTCATGCCACTGTGTCGTCAGAGCCTTGTGGAACCGACGGGACTGAGACGCCTGCTGAAGATGTGCCGGCAACGAGCGACGTACCGGATAATACGGCCGCAGAGGAAGGGGACGCAGTTACGCGTGCTGAAACCGTTTTTCTTCAAATCGAAGCTCGTGTCATAGATGAAGAACCGCCTCTGCCATCTTCGCCGCCGCTGCCAAAGTCTGGCACTGAGAATCCAGGACTTTCAGACCCGGCTCTTCGGAAGAAACCTGCAGCAGAGAATCCTTCAACACCTGACGGTTGTAACCAGACCGCTGCACCAGATGCTCCTGGGTCTGCAACATCAACACTCAGTGTTCTTACGATGACGCCCCTACAGTCGGACAAGACGTCTCCGGCGACCCAGGAATCTGTGGAACTCCCGCGTCTTTCACCAGACAAGCCGACCCGAGGACGGCAGCCTACTGAATCTTTGCCTAGACTTGTTACCGGTTCGCGGGTCGCAAAACCAGGCACACGGAAGCAAACTCGAAGAGCAGCTCGCCTTGACTCGGCATCGACGGATGAACTGACTCGCTCGCCCTCTGTTAATGGGTTCGAAAATAGTATTATCCAGCCGCCGAAGACGACAGCTCGTGGCAGCCGCCTATCTATGCTGTCTCATGTCTCCAAAGAAAACATTGGCAGACCCAGTATATTTGCCGGCATGGCCTTTGCCATTTCTTTCCAATCCAAGAGGGGCGGCGAGAAGACCGACCACTACGAGAACCGCCTTGGCCAGACTCGTGACATTGAGAAAATGATCACCCAATCCGGCGGCCATCTGCTGGGCAGCGGCTTTGATGAACTCTTCGAACCCAACACCCTCGGAAGCACAGCAACGAGTCCGGTCTCCGAGGACAGGGATGACAACCCGCTGACCCTGACTCCTTTCGCTCAAACAATGGGATTTACCGCCTTGATCGCTGACGGACATTCCCGCAAAGTCAAGTATATGCAAGCCCTCGCCCTTGGTTTGCCATGCATATCCGATCGATGGGTTGTCACGTGCGTGGCGAAGGGAGCGGTGGTCGACTGGCTTCCTTACTTGCTTTGTGCAGGCCAGTCAACCTTTCTTCGCGATGCAATCCGTTCTCGATACCTAGCGCCCTACTCAGCAACCGAGGCGCGGCTTGTCGATATTATCGAGAGGCGAACGAAAATGCTTGAAGGAAGCAAGATCCTCCTCGTGATGAAAAAGTCCAGGGCTGAGGATAAGAAGATGCCCTACGTTTTTCTGGCACACGTCCTGGGTGCAACTCTCTCCCGCGCCTACAATATGGATGAAGCTAAGGAGACTTTGAGACAACGGGAGCTGCTTAAAGACCCCTTTGACTGGGTCTATGTTGATGAGCATACCGGATCAGAAGAGGAACTGTTCAGTTCTCATCCTGTATCATCGAAGGCGCCAAAAACATCGAAGAAGAGGAAGAGAGCCAGCTTACCTGCGGCGGACGAGGAAGCTCAGCCACCGAAGCGGATTAGGACTCTCAGCAACGAGCTGGTCATTCAGAGCTTGATTCTTGGTAGGATGATTGAGGAGGGTGAGTTGGAAGTATAAGTCACATGAGGGACTGACAATGTATCATCGCGTGGACAACTCTAGAGGGAAAAGGCTAGAGCATTATGATGGCGTTTCAGCATTGGCGGAAATCGGGGCATGGAGATGATACCTTGAGCGGAATGGGGCGTCCTTCACATCACATCAGTCGATTAGTGTACTCTTTAGCTAAACATATAAGGGTTATGACCAATGCATTCAAACTCATATCTTGAACATGATTAGCACACGAAATTTATCTGCTAGACTTCGTAGAGGAGTTCATGCTACTCTGAGACGGCGTTATTCGGGTAGACACCTTGATCAACGCATCTTTTTTATGTCACTTGTGTTTAGCTGTTTCTTCGCACCTTCTCTTTAGCCATATCAGGTCTTAGCATGACTGTAATGCCAGGCTGTCATTGCAACTCAAGTTTTCTATTCCATAGAGTCCATCATTTATACATGGACACAACCTTATGTCAACCATTCTCTTCATGACCTGCCACGCAGTGTTAATGGCGTCTTTAAGTACTCCATATCGCCAGGCTTCATAAGTCCATCAATTTCTTCGTGGTACGCACTCTCTTTGACCCAATTGATATGCTCTGGTCATCAGACGGACCTCTATCGGTTTCATCAACGATCGGAAGCTTCAGACCAAAGATCGCTAGTTTACGCCTCGTAGTGCTCCACAGCAGGAGAAAAGAGGTCTCCTTATTTATGGCCCCGATAATGAGAGAGCCAGCTAACGCGCCTGTTCGCGGCGGATCTATGTAGGCTTGATTGGCAATGTAGTAGTTGCTGGGATGAGGCAGATGCCGCGAGTTGAGAAGGGTGCTTCTGGAAGCAGTTGATGAACTAGTAAAATCGTTTGTGGTGCAGCATGCGCCATGAGACGCTATCCCAGCTTATAGGCGGGCTTTTGTAAACGTCTGCCGTAACGACCTTTTCCGCAAGGTTACTGGAGGACCTTGGGTGAATCCGTCTTCGTCCAGTGTGACTCAAGCCGCAAGTTTTTCACACCTCAATGATAGTTTCGATGAAGCCATCGTTGTCATAGTTGTGGCTGATGCTTCAGCCGGTGTGTCCACTCACCTACCACCCTATGTTCAGGATAGCATTGGAGTTCTCTGGGGTGAACTGTGCAGCGGAGGAGTTTACTGAGGCCCTAAAGAGTGGTGTCCTGACTTCGATCGTATTTTGGAAGAATCTTCTTGAGGAGGTGGGACAAGGCTCGCACGCAGCGCGGAGGCCCTTGAGCCGAAACTTGAGATTGGAACTAGGCCGGGGAGCGATGCGGCTGAGAGGAGCTTTTTGGTGCGCCTAGTACGGCCCAGAATGTTGGTGATTTTCTTGGTCTGCTTGGGGGCCTTAGCAGGCATCTTGACTCTGGGTGCCTCGGCAGTCTTTGAGGTAGAGGCAGATGATCCAGAAGATGAGATGTTGGTGCTGGAGGCTGGCTTGGTCGAGTTCAGGTTGGCGGGAGGCTTGTATGAACTGATGGTGGAGTTATGTGTGAGCTTTTTGATACCAGCGCCAGAGGGCTTGAGAGGGCTCTTTTCCCCCTTATCAACGCCTAGAACGCGGATGAAGCCGGCTGGATGAGCGGTTGCCTTGACAAGGGGCATTGTAAAGGAGATTATAAGGTGAAATAAAGCAAAGAGTAGAAGTAAAGTGAAGTGAAGTTGAGTTCTATAAGAAACGCCCCTGACGATAGTGATGGTTTTTGAATCTCAGCTCAGGCTAGGTTTTAAATGGCTGACTGAGGAGAAAGAAGAGTTTCCAACCTTTTTAGAGGAAAAGCGATGTGTTTGAAATGATGCAAAAAAGGATTTCAGCCCTTGATGAGCAGAAAGGGCGGTTTTTAATACTTTGGTGAATGAGGTTTCTCCGATGAATCTACGGAAAGTTTAACATGAATGATTGTAAGCTGACATGTCTCCGTGGTTCGTCAACAAGTTGACCGTTGAGAGTGTTGAAAGTTACCAAACTTTCGAAAAATGTGATCCAATGGAGAATGGGGAGTCCGTGACCGAAGCTCCAATCCCACAGATTTCACCTTGAAATTTTATGGCATCAAAGTGAACCACTAATAGAGTGAATACGGGAGATCAGATTGTTCTTGTTCCACGGATTCTACATGGTAACACCTAAACTATAGTTACATGACGATGACTGCCCTGCTCTTGGTTTTCATGGGTATACTGCAAAACCGTGACTTGAGATTATTTGCCTCGGTGAATGATCAAGACAAACATCCAAAGGTATACAGTTTTAACTAGTATACCATAATTGTACAGGACTGGTGCGCACCTAAACCCAGAACTGATTGACTCGAATTTTGCTTATCGGCCTTTGCGCGGGGTTGCGGGGTAAAGAGAGGATTCTCCGTGTTGAAATGTCGCAAATCTCGTGTTTCTGAGTCGCGCAAGCGGGCAAATCAATTACTTCGTGGCATCGTAGGTCCCAAATTGCCAAGCTAGAGCCGGGCTCATGTAATGAAACGAGCAGGCCGTGGACATCCAGGTCATCAGGAACACTGTCTCAAGGTCCGAGGAGGTTACAAGCTGTGTACATCGATATTCATCACCTCAAATGGGACATATGCTCAGCAGGTCGAAATTCATCAGAACGCCTTCTATATCCATTCATGTCGTCGTCGAATCCATTACGCGAGTCTGAACCCAAGTGATGTTGCCCAACCCATTAGGGGAACAATCGTCAGGCCTTTTATCTGTACGACGCTAGATCCTGAACCTCGTACATAGAGATGAAGACATCTGAGTTGTCGGTCATGCGGTTCAATCGTCATCCCAGTTGGTATCAGAGTAATAGTCAAAAGACACGGGGAGTGGTGCGTCCTTGCTATTTGGACTGTCGGGATCGACCTCGTCCACCAAATGCTCCTTGACTTCTTGGGCGACAGGATTATTCGCATCCACTGGAGCAGTCCCTTGAACTGGCCCTACTGAGTGATGCGTATGGTCGGCGCGCAGCATCGTTGTCATCCATTTTGCCCATTCCCAGGGTCTGTCTCGACCAGAAGGCAAGCTGTTGAAGTACTCCCAACCCATGACTCCTCCGAACCGCGCGTAACGGCCTCGGAGCGTAAGGAGCACTGCACCGAGCATCTCCCACGGCACCCATCCGCCGCCATTTTCAGGATTCGTGACCAGGCCCATGACAACCTTTTCAGCTGGCCAGCCCTTTGCCAGTATCATCTCGTACATGACGGGGTTGCTGCAGTCGCCCCATCCGCAGTAGAATTGGGCATTGTACCAGGCGATGTCTTTCCCGCGCATCACCTCTAGCGCCTCGTAGTCAAAGCCACTGAGGTTTTTGGTTGAGTCGAGCAATGCCGCGGCTACGGGCGCCATGGAGATGATGAAGTCCTTGCCAAAGTCCTGCCTGATGCGATCGATGAGCCGTATGACGCCGCCCAAGCTCATCACCTCCTCGACGTCCAAGTCAATGCCATCCAGGCCGCGGGTCCGAAGCATGTCGCGCAACGGGATATAGTATTCCTCAAACTTGGCTTCGCTGCCGTCCAGTCTTTCATATGATCCCTGCGCGGCGCCGCCGAGCATGCCTAGCACTTTGAGGCCGCTGGCCTGCAACACCCGCAGCTCGGCCCATAACGTGAGGAACCGCGGGTTGTCGGGGGTGTGGTCGTTCAATGTGATGCCGTGGGGGTCATCGTTGATGTGTATCGCCGCAAGGATAACATGTGTGACGCTGATTCCGGGCTGGGTCAAGAGCGGGAGGATCGATATGGGATTGCCGTCGGGAGTGTGATGCGTCTGGTAGTAGGTAATGACTCGCGGGAGAGGCTGCGACGGTATGGGCGGCATCGAAGGGAGGGACTGGCGGCCGCGATCCTTGCGAGATCGACGACACTCGAGCAGTACAAGTATTGGAAGGGTGAGCGCGACACGTGAAGGAATGGTCGAAGATCGGGTGGTTGCATGCACAAGCGGCCGAAAGCTAATGCGGGGTGAAAGCGGCAGGTGTTCGGATCGACGCTTGGAGCTTCAGCGGGACACCAAGACCCTGCGTCATCGGGGACCCTGATGTTTACATAAGCACGTGTCCACTGCTCATCTTGCCTATCAGACATCAGACATGCGTCTCGGTGTTTCAACTCACTCATTAATAAGGACAAGGTGCAGTAGAACAAAGAACATCGTCATCTTCTGGTTGAACTGCAAGGTATCGATGTTGGTTTCGCTCCACCCACCAATCTTCCTTTGACTAAATCAACTGTTGCCAGATTAAATCAGCCATTAGGTTCAAATTCATCTTTCAGGTCTCGAATTGGGATTATAAACATTATCAGTGCCCAGTGACCTGACATGAACGCTCGATGAATTTTGAGACGGAACCCTGCTTCTTTCCAAAAGTTAACGAGTCCTGAATATGCTAACATCAGCGGCCAGTATTCTTCCAACACCGGGATCTTAAGGTGATCACGACGCAACCATGGGGAGACGGCCTACAGACACGCTTTCAGAGCAGTTTGGACTTCTGCCTCCCTCCCGCAACTCATACAACCTCCTCGTACTGATTGATCAAACGTTGAGGCACCAAGCCTCTCAGTACCACAACGCCACCGTGAACGATTCCCCATCGAACCGTTGTCAAGATGTCTGCCATGATCCACACTAAACCATTGGTCCGCTTCCGCTCCCTCCGCAATGTTACCTCACTGCGATCCGCCCGCTCAGACATGCTTGTGATCAAAGCCTCCATCTCGCCTTGCGGATCCCAGATCATTTCGTCCTCCTCGAGTTCTGCATCATCCTCAAAGTCGTCAAAGCTTCTACGGGATGAACTCCTGTAGTTGCGACTTGGGCGAGCGTGATGGTATGCCCAGCAGGTGAGAGTCGCAAGATACAGGCACCATGGCACGTGGAAGAGGTTCATCGCTTCGGTGTTATTGAGGATTCCCCGCGTCTCCCGCAGCATGCGCGCTGCATGCCATGCCGCATCTGTAGCGGATTGCTTCGACTGGTTGCGATTGTCGTCGGCGTCTCTGCGATCTTGTCGTACGCTGGAGAGTTGATCCATTTGTTGCACGTCGAAACTGGCAGCCCATCGTTTCACCACTTGTGCCGATCGGTGGTAGTCTCTCTGTTGCACCGGCCTGCCCAGAATATGGCGCGCTCCAGCGTATATTTGAACGTCAAGAAAGTCCATGTTCAAAAGAGCTTGCGCGGAGTGATACAGCGCCTTGTATGCTGCCGCGAATGATTCAAACTCGATTCGTCGAGCCTCGTCGTCACCCTCATTCTTATTGCTACCCTGGGAATGGGTTTGGGAAGTGTTTCGTGAGGGGACTCCAAATCCCGTGCAATACGCATCGAAGTCGCTCTTCCATGCATCGTATGCAGTGCTCAGTAGCCTGCGCCAACCCACTCCAAAGTTGTCTTGGGAGACAACACCAAGAGCAGTCTGGTCGCGTCTACCCATATCCCATGAGATTGACATCAGACCGTGAAGCACCAGAATGCGTGAGAACCCAGTAAGTCCAGATGGCCGCGACGCCGAAGGAGTCAGGTATGACTTGAGCGTTGGGAGATAGAAAATCCTCTGGTCGCTCAAACTTGAGCGCCACGCCGATGCCCATGATGCAGCGTCCCGAGCTTCCCAGATGCTCTGACTGCAGGGCAATTCTAGGCGCAACTCGAAGGCCGACATGCACAGACTCTGACAGAAGAGAACTGCATGTTGTGTGTCCCACATAAAGCAGAGCAGGGCGAGTCTGGCAGAGTTAAATTAGACTTTTCCGCGAAAACCTCAAGACTTGCCATAACATACCTCTTCTTCTGCTCCCCTTCAGCCCATTTCCTCCACGCTCGATCTAGATTCTCAGCGCTGTCCTCTCCCGATATTGGCGGCGGTCCCGAAGGTCGAACAGACTGACAGTCAGACCGTCGGATGAGATTGATCAAAAGTCCGTGAAACAGGTGGCTCATGTCGTGCTGTTTTTGCCCTGCACGAGATTTCCCGAAGCACTCGACCAAAAGGATTGTCTGTAAGGTCCAAAGCTCCGGCCTAGGTGAGAAACCTGCGTGCGCGAAGATGCTCGGCCGGATAACATCGTGAATACAGACGGCCAGTTGGTGACAGTCTTTGTTAGAGTAGGTTGCGCCTAGAAGCAGGATAGAAAGCAGAAGCAGGGGCTCTGTTTTCCGGCAATCAAATGTTTCGAGATGTATCAACGGATAGGCCGTGTTGAAGCGCGTAAAGAACAGTTCCAGGTAGGTTTTGAGTGAGTCGTTAGATAACAGTGGATGCTCCCATATCGTAAATCGTTGGTCGGGCAGATTTGGCTTGGCCGCGTTTATCACTTCTAGCAGTCTTTCTCTGACGTCTGCGTCAATGTTAGGAGTTATGAGCGGCTTCCTCAAAGAAGAGAGCGGACGCTCTGGTTCCGCTGGAGCTTGTCGACTGATTGTAGTATATCGATGTCGAGACGCTGAAGAGTTATCTGTGAGTCTTCTGGATACAGAGACATCCGAGCTTCTTTCTCTTGAGCAGCTGGCAATCTGTCGACGAGGAGCTTGTGTCTCGGTCTGTATGTTATTGGGTGGACCAGATGGTCTCTCTCCTCGTCCGGGCTCTCTGATACTAGTGTCCATCGGCTCCGTCCACAACTGAGCGCTCTTCATAGACTCGGGGGTAATCACTAGGTTGGGTTGCGTTCTCGTGAGTGGTTGGTTGGTTGAACTTCGAGCACCAAACTCCTCATTCGAGTTTGTCGGCTTTGAGTTGGTAGCAAGAGCTGGAGAGTCTTGCATATTGAACAGCCAACTATAGTCCAAGGCGGTTGTGTATGGCATATTAAAAGAGCTGGCGGTGTCTGGCTGAAACACCTGGTCATAATCCAGCTGCTCGCTCAACAAAGACGCCTCGCCCCAGCTACCCTGTTGCGTGGCGTCAATGCCGAACTGATCGGCCGCCGAGGTGATAAAATCAGAGAACTGTAACGGAGGAGGAAACCCTGAGAAATTTTCGATAGTCTCAGAAGGATTGAATACGTCTCCACGACCGATTGAGTACGGCTGGTTGATGTTCAGATTCCCTGGTCGTAAGTCGAGTGCAGGGTGCCTTTGAGTTTCAGAGGATGCGCTACCACCCGAATAAACCTGATCTCCCTCTCGGTCTAGAGATGGAAGATGGTCTCCCTCGTTAAGCTCAGGTTCCGGTGAAGGTACTTGTTGCGGTTGTGAGTGCCCACGTCCTGATGCGCCCCGGCCCCGTCCAGACAGATTTGGGCAGGGCCGTTTCTCTACAACAGATCCGTCTGGAGCCTTCCAGGATCGCTTTCTTGTGTCTAAAGTGCCATAACCGGGTCCGCCTGCTTCAAGATCTTTTTGGCGGTGACGGTCCATATGCCGTTCTGTACAGGTCAGTTCAGGTGAACAAATATTATCAAGATCGGTAATGACACTAAATCTAATTCCAGTACACTATCGCCAGAAGCTTTTGGTCACTTACTCAATAGGTCAGGCCGTTTGAAGTGAGCACTGCAGAGATCACAACTCAAACCCCCGGGCATGTGATTGAGAGCATGGCGTTGCATATGCTCAGCACGAGTAAATCGTTTATCGCAACTAGGGTGAGTGCAAGCGAACGTCTTCTCGTCACCCACGAGCCCTTCTGAGCTCTCTGAGCGACGATGATTGTCATGGATAGGCGCCATATTCTCAGATTCGTTCACGGCGACCGCGAGGCCCGCTATCCACTTCCGACCAAAATTATGTGACCCCTGAATGGAAAAGAAAGCTTCGACTCTAGGAGCTAGGCAAAGAGGTGTGAACAGTTCTGGTGGACTATTGCAGAATCAATGCACATCATCCTCAGAGATGGGGGAATGGATATGGGCAGAGCCGTCGAACGCCACTGCTCATCCCACTTCTCCGCATCTCCTCATTTGAGGCTTCGAAGAGTAACGATACCCGGTTCACGAGGCCGTACGAAATATCCGAAATGGGTCTGTGAATATGCATTCCTAGCCGCCCCTCCCCCACTCTCGAATCCTGCCACTTCTGATAAGCAAGCCAACCTCCGCAGTGACGACTTCAAGGTTACCTATAGATAAGAGTGGGGTATAGCGACTTCGGCGCATGTACTAAGGTATCGTAAACTCCAACTGCGGGCAAGTCTTATCTTGCGGCTTCCAAGATGGACATATCATGTTTACCGGCAGACGATTGCACAACTCGGACATGCATAGCCGGGGAGGGGAAGATGATGCGCATTGCCTTCGGAACGTCGCGCGAAAGGGTGAAGCCGAGCCTTCTTACACAGCCCACGCATCAATCAATAATTGAAAGTGATGATTCGACGGTGCCACTCTTTCGTTTTATGCTTTTGGAGTAAGAGATGGATGCACTTGACAGCTTTCGGCGTTTCACTGAGGGGAGTTTCGTATACAAGCCGTATCCCACGCCCACCCGTGCGGAGTAAGAATTGATATCATTTTTGGGTTAAATCACGGCTTCCATTGCGAATCACATTCTTGTACTTTACTTACCTCCAAGCGACGACCTGACTGTCTAATCGTAGAACCAACTTCATCACCTCGGCATCTTTCAAGAGAAACAAAGTTGAACATTATGTCGACGCGAAACTCCAGGAGTTATATAATCCAGGAGAAGACACTGCGAGATGCAAGCAGCAAGCTGCATGTAAGCAAATGAAGTTCCGAGCATACAGTCACAAACGAACTGACCCCTATTCTGCATAATAGGTAATCATTGTTGGAGCGGGATTAGGCGGACTTGGTGCGGCCATCTCAACACTTCTTGCCGGACACGATGTGACAGTCTTAGAAGCTGCCTCCAATATCGGGGAAGTTGGCGCCGGCATTCAAGTTCTCCCCAACGCTGCACGAGTCCTCTTCTCCTGGGGTCTGGAGAAGAAGCTTGAAAAGTACGCTACCAAGCCCCAAAAATGCAACTTCATCGGCTGGAAGGGCAACTTTTTGTCCGATATGGACTATCACGCCTACGCAGCGGCCGCCGGGGACTTCCCCTTCTGGGACTTTCATCGCTCTGATCTACATCGGTGCCTCCTTGAGCGGGCAGTTGAGCTTGGCGCGAAACTCGAAACCAACGCCAAAGTCGACACGTTTACAGTTTCTCCAGACAAGGCAACAGCAACGGTCTTCCTCGTCGATGGGCGCAGCATGTCTGCAGATCTTGTTGTAGGAGCGGACGGTATTAACTCGAAACTGAGGGAAGAGTTTCTTTGCAAGCCAGATCCTCCCCAACTGACGGGAGACCTTGCCTATCGACTTCTTCTTAATACTTCCGACATGTTGAAAGACCCGGAGCTTCGACACTTTGTGGAGAACCCTCAAGTTAACTACTGGGTCGGTCCAGACAAGCACGCCGTTAATTACGTGCTCAAGGGCGGCAAGCTGTTCAACATGGTTCTACTGGTACCAGACGACATACCGGTAGACGGCGGGAACACCTTGCAAGGTAACATCGAAGAGATGCGGGGTCACTTTGAGGGATGGGACCCAAGAATTGGCAAGATGTTGAAGATGTGTGACGAGGTCCTCAAATGGCGCCTCTGCATTCGGCCTGGTCTTGAACCGACTTGGTCGCACTCCTCTGGCGCTTTCACCATGCTTGGAGACGCTGTGCACGCGACTCTGCCGTATCTTGCCAGTGGGGCAGGAATGGCGCTCGAGGACGGTGGGGTCCTTGGCTTGTGTCTTGCTCGACTCACCGACAAGTCGCCGTCATCAAAGCAGAAGGCCCTGAAGATCTACGAAGATTGTCGAAGAGAGAGAACGGAGAGAGTTGTTCGCCGTGGCACCTACAACCAATGGATGTATCACCTTCACGACGGTCAGGAACAGGTTGAGCGGGATGAAAAGTTTAAGAACTTTGCAGAAATGGATGAGAAGTGGTTGAGTGAAGACTCTCCTATTTTGCCTGACTCGCAGGAAACCGGGGAAGACCCATTCCCTTGGAGATATCATGGCGTAGGAAGGTGGCTGTTGACGTATGATATGTGGAAGGACATCGAGTCGAAATGGCCATCACCAACCTCAGCTTACAGTCACCAAACTCCTCGTGCGAGTCTATAGGCCCTTGTTTGAATAACACCATTGCTATCTGTTCACATCTCATGATATGTGATATAATGTTCGGAGTGAAATAGAACATTTTTCGCAATACTCTGTAATTACGAGTTCTCAGGGAACGCACTTCCGGCGGCATTGGTCATCGAACTAGTTATGTAGTACTTGTTGTTGTTCCTAGACAAACAATAAAATGCAATCTATGAAGAAAGCTGAGAATTGTTATTTCAAAGCAGAACTCCGATTGGATCTTTTAGTCTTTGGCCTTAACTACTTTGTTGAGCAGCTGTTGTTCCATTTCGGCCGTAACTTATCTTGCCTTTGCACTTTCGATAGGGCTTTATACACTTAGAAGCTACTGTATTGCAGTAACTCAATGCTTAAAACGCTTCTATCTACATACTATGCGAGCAAATTGATGTTTGACAACGAGTTTTCTTTGGGGCATGGCATCAATCGTTGGATATTCAAACAGCACGATAAGTCTTTGGAACATGTGAGAGGCTTCTATCTCATGCTAACCTCTTATTTCTACTGTCTAGGTACAAACTCCTGTCTTTAGGCACTTGCCGTAACCTCCGAGTTATCCACTTTGTAAAACTCATAATCGTTATATCCCTTCTCAGGAGGTTCTGCTCCATAAAACGTCGCACGATCATAGGGGTTTAGCGGCCAGCCATTCCTCAATCGCTCAACTAAGTCAGGGTTGGCGATGAAGTATCGGCCAAACACCACGGCATCCGCTTCGCCGCTCTTCATCTTAGACACCGCATTGTCACGGTCGAAACTACCAGCAGCGAAGAAGTGGATACCCGCCGGTTTCAAGATGTCTCTGAACTGAGTCAAGTTGTTGGTCTCTGACTTTGATCCGGACAAAGAGGCAAGCTTCTGCTTCTCGTCGAGAACTTCATCAAAACGAGGCTCGATCCTAAGAGCGGGCAGGCCCATATTAGCAAGATCCTCAAGGACACGGACGTGCTAAGAGCTTACATGTGTACATATACGGGCCGCTGCGCTTCTGGCAACTCAGCGATTTTCCGGGAAATGTGAGACCAGTGCTTGTTAGGGTCACTGTCCCGCGTACCCTGGAAATAGTTGTACGGGGAGAGACGAAGACCGACTTTCTCTGGCCCAATGGCGGCGCTGACAGCCGACAAAACCTCAAAGAGGAACCTTGAGCGATTTTCAATTGAGCCTCCGTACTCATCGGTACGGTTGTTGATATTGTCGTGAAGGAATTGCTCAAGGAGGTAGCCGTTCGCTCCTAGTTTAGCTATTAGCGATGCCGGGCAAACTGTTACTCGTCGGCGGCTTAATACCATGAATCTCAACACCGTCAAATCCAGCGACTTCGACCGCGCGTTTTGAGGCAGCAGCCCACTCCGCCGTCAGGTCGTGGATCTCATCGACAGTCATAGGTCTGGGAGGGCCATCTTTGCACTCAGTGCCGTCTAGGTACTTCCCATCCATAGGCTGACTGCCTGATGAAATTGGGGTATTACCACCCCTCATGCCAGATGATGAGGCCCTACCAGTGTGCCAGAGTTGGACGAAGATGAAGCCACCCTTGGAGTGGACGGCATCCGTCACCTTGCGCCAGCCCTTCAACTGGGACTCGGTGAAGACACCTGCGACACCAGGGTATGCGCTAGCATCGAGGCATATATCTGTAGCCTCAGCAATCTGAAGACCGCCGGCGCTGGCTCGCTGGCCATAATACTTCGCAACGCGATCACCAGGAACGTGGACACCACGAGACTCAAACTCGCTTCTCATACGAGTGGTGGGCGCCTACATCGACTCAGTATACTCTTTTCAATGTAAAGATCGGTTCTCATAAGAAAGAACTTACTTGCACAATGCGATGTTTGAGACTGAGACCACCCAGCTTCAATGGCGTAAACAAAGCTGTGTCCTTAAGAGCCGCGAAGGCAGGAGGAGGGGTAGTAGCTTTAGGCATGATGGCTCGTTATTGGAAAGCAAAGATTGATAGGGGTTAGTTATCGGATCTTGTCTGCACCAAAGTTATTCGAAGTAGTTGTATACTAATAACCATCTAACACCGTTGAAAGTGCCAGGTTATGAGCAGGCTGTCTGAGGCTTGAGCCATCGTGCGAAGCCACAAATCCATCCACAATTGAATGCACTTTCGTAGTCGGTCGAGATCGCCATGTTGATCGGTGGCTGCAAGCGCACCAAACCCCCATTTCCAGAAGTGGGAGTGGAGTCACCTCCGATGCTGGGGTGGCAGGATGCCTATCTTGGGGGTGGGGGTCACTCACAGATCAAGTAGTTTGTATCTGACCTGTCGGTGACACACCAGCAGTGATCAATCAACCCGCTCCAGGTAACGGGCGATTTCTACTCCCCTTGCGTGTTACATCCGGCAAACGATAAGCTAGGCCAGGTACGGGGAGCTCGGGAATGCGGGACACTGCGAATCCGTCCCCACAAGTTCGGACATCGGCGTGGAGACTTAATTCGTGGGGCAATACTCCTAATTATATGAGCCAGGTTGGAGATAACAGGCACCAAATACTGAGCAATGTTGGCTATCGATGGTTGGATTAGGAAAGTCCTTACCTCAGTCATTTTCTCACTGTGTATAGTGAAAAAGTGAGTGTGATGCATCTCGGTACTACATGATGTTCATTGTATTCTGCAATGATGGCTTAGCAGTGTGTGTATCTGGTTTGCAACGGCTATCCTAAAGTTAGGTACATAGGAAAAGCGTCCGCATGCTGGGATGTGTTGAGAACTTACCCCTGATGCATACAGCGAGTTGTGATAGTTTGGGGAAACTGTCCCAATCTTGTGTTTCATTTAATCAAGCCACGTCCTTCGGCCTTTAGTGGTATTTAGTATTGCCACGTTGCGATGCAATAGTGACATTGCTGTTTGATCATACAGCTACCACAAGGTGGAGTGGTGGTTTCCCAAAGAGTGAGAGTGCGGAAGGAGCTAAGCCCATAATCAATGCTAGTCATGGTTTGGGAAATGAAGAATTGGAATTTAGTGTGGTATCTTCTCCGCAAGGGGACAAAGTCACGTTCATGTAATAGTTGGTGCTGATGACCATGAAGCCTTTCGCTCTTAAAACTGAATCGCTAAATAGAAGCATGCCCGTGTGTCTCATAAGGCAGTCCGAAGCAGAAACCGCTCACCAATATCCATAATGCCGCACTGGCGTATATCGGCACAACAGTATACCCGGCATATGTTGACACAAACGATGCCACAAGACCGCCGAGACGAAGGAGTGTAGCTGCAATTCCCGTCCCTGTTCCACGAACGGGACCGGGGAAGGACTCGGGTGTGAATGCGTACATCACCGCATATTCTATCAAGTGCTTGTCAGCAATATGTCCTGCCCGACCATGTTTGGAACGTCAACTTACCAAAGTTTCCAAGGATTGCGGTTGCACACTGGAAACCAATGTCCGCAGCTTCAGTGCCAACCGCTGTATAGGCAAACAAAAAGGCTCCGGTCATTACAGCCGAGGCCGCCATCATCCACCGACGACCAAAGCGTGTTTCAACGCAAAAGCCGGCAGCTATCGGACCAATCACTCCAGCTGATGAAACAATACAGTAGATCATGTAGGTGTGATCCAGAGACGTGTTTGTGGAGTACGACGACTTAGTCTCCAAATACGATGGAATAAAAGCGAAGTAGAGCGGGTACGCCACGCCCACAGTGAGCCAAATGAGAAAAGTGACGAAGGTATGTTGCGCCATCTTCCTGCCAGCGAACAACTTCTTGTAATTGTCGGCGTTGTAGTCTCTGAAGCTCTCTCTCAGAATTTCCATGTGCGACAGTTTAGACCCTCGTGGGGCTACATCCGCATCCAGTGGCGCGGCAATGCTGCTCACGCCATCGTCTGAAGACGCAACTCCATTGCAGTGTCTGTCAATGGCTTGAAGCATGTCGAGAGTAAGAGTTTCGGGGCGACCGTTGTATCGAGCAATATAGTTGACAGCCTCTACGGCCTCGGCATCGCGGCCCTTTGAAATGAGGAACTTGGGCGACTCGGGGATCTTGAAAGCCACAATACGGATCAAGCCAAAGGCAATGGCAATACCGCCGAGGGTGATCATGAGATAACGCCTACCAGGTCAATGTTAAGAAGATGTTTCGATCAAACGATGCAAGTTTTGCAAATAAACTTACCACCCCATGTTGTCTTGCATGCGACAAGGAGCGTCCGTTGATGGACACGCAAAGTTTGCCAAGAACACCCAAGCCAGGAGAGACACAATAACCTGACCCAAGTTCCACCATGCTGACAGGCTGACGAGCAGCCATTGATGTGTTTGGGGGACGAACTCCAGAAACACGACGCTGTCAACGGGAACGTTGCCTCCGGCTGCTGTGCCAATGATCGCCCAGAGAATGCAGAAGCCAGTGAAGTTCTGAACACCAGCCACAGCACATGCGAAGATACCACCATAAAGGATAGTCGCATTAAATGCCGGCTTGCGACCGATGAGATCGGCAGTCGTACCCCAGAAGGAGGCACCGACTATCAGACCGACATAATAGGCTACTGAGCTGAAGCTGAGGCGCGCAATATCCGTAAACTCATTGCCGATCGGGGGTCGGATGGCTGTGATGCCCTGAGACCAAAAGTTGTCGACAATCCAGCCGAAGCCATTGACGACAAACAGAATCCATTGGAATCTGGTGCGAATATCCGTTAGTCACAGTCGCCAGAAACAAACAATTGCTCGTGCGCTCCAACTTACTTTCCCATACCAATTTCTCCAAGGTGTTTCGCGATGAGCTCCGACTTCATACGGTAGTTCTCATTCACAGCACCCGTGTAGAAGTCACGGAGGGCTGAGTCGGCGACAGAGTCCGCTTCGCCGTGCTGGACGGAGCCGGAGGGTGTCTGCCTCAAGCCGGTCTCCGTCGCGCCCTTACTGACACTCTTCTCGCTTGGAGCAGACATCCTGAACACGGTTCGGTTCGCAAAAATCGCAAGAAGACAGGTGAATGATTAGGTCCTGCTCTCAGAAAAGAAAGACGAGAAGCCTGGGTACTGGTTTTCGGTAACATAAGCCTCGCAGGGCGCCAACTCCCTCAACTTTATTGAAGCCAGGTACACCACTGGACGAGCTGTTTACCTTACATAAGGGTCCAAAGAATTGGAGCTAGAGGTCGAGGAACCGGCCAACACGTCGAACAGTCGCTCCATAGCTGACATAGCGACAGACCCGTTATGCCAGGGGTTTTCTGGGGTGAAGGACAAATCAAGGGTCCTATTCCGCTGGGGCGATCTTTACCTCAGCCTCACATGAAGAGATATGGAGATGGATATGGGCTATCGTGGGCTATCACTCGCCTGCATGTATGGATATCGATAGGGTCTATCTTCCCTACCTGTCACCGACGGTGTATCGCCCCAATCCCCTAGGATGAATCCTAGAGATTACGGGTCCCCACCCCCACTTTGGCATGCACGGCTTGTTCCAAACTTGACGTTGACTCCATTCCTGCTAGGGTGTCTGACATGGTCTCTCCAATCAACCGGACCACGCGCCGCGTCAAGCCGTTTTTAGAGTTCAGAAAACAAGGAAATAGTTTAAACTCTCCGCCTGCATGGCGTGCTATGATGATTTCATAGATGCGGGTTGGCTGCATTCCGGGGGGCCACGCAATTCTAAAAACCCCATATTAAAATATCTGCAAAATCTCTGCAGGTCAATTTTGGGTGCTATACGTAAGAAAAGTGACCCTGAATTTCTTACCACATCGTGTACCGGGTAAGCGAGAAGAGATAGGCGCATATTATCCATGTTTGTTAACTCGGCTACATGGTTGTTCTGCGCTTTTGCCTATGGAAACTGGGTAGCTTTTCATTGTGTTGATATCGAGGATACGTACGTCACATCAATTTCCCATACTCTGGACGGCTGGGACAGATTGACTCGAATCGCGCAAATTGTGCCGCTTGTGCTGCATGTCCCATTTCCTGCCTGTCACTTTGTCTACACCGCTATGTACTGCCTTGGACCGCGGCAAGCGCAATCTAATAACCGTCCGCTATTTGTAAGAAGCCACCAAAGTAGTCATCCAGCCACTTTGCCGCAAGCTCACCGACGCCACGATCTGTGGCGCTCCAGCGGCCAATTGATCCTACGTAGCCGTCTGGTCGAACGATGATCACTGCAGCCTCATCGGGTCCTAGACCACCTAGCCACTTGTCCGTACACGATCGGCCCTGTGTGTCAAGGGACGCCACATCGTCCAGGTAGACCGTCCAACCACTCTGAGAAAACAAATGTGGCAGAGACGCAATCTCGAAGTCATCTTTATTTGTAGATGCTGTGTGAAAGCTGAGTCAGTAACAGGCGCGCAGCAGCGTGGTCAATTGGCAGGCGCTCATTGGCTAGTAACCGGGCTCGGGGCTTCCTCCGACGTGGAGAACCGAGGGAGACAACGAAGAAGAACGACTTACTGATGAGGGCAAATGTGCAAAGTTGGCTGACTGAAGTATATCTTTCAGGACGCTCATGAACGTTATCGGCTCGTTCGGCTCGGGGCTTCATCTCGTAGGACTGAGCCGCTGCCGTTGACAGCCGCGACACCAGGGAAGATGCCGATGTTACGCCATCACTGAAGCAGCTTAGGAACGAAGCTCCTGCAGCGCTCAAGATATCGTTTGAAGCTGCGTACACGCGGAACTGACCCAAAATAGGAATGTCTAGCTGGGCATCTACCGGACAAGCGTCGATATACCGAGTGAGCTTTGCAGGTGGGAGATTGCAGCCAGGCTTAGCGTGACCTTTCACGGTCTCTGCGCATCTTCGGTTAAGCTCATTCTCGCCATATTCAACACCCACGCCCGAGATAAAGCGTGTGTTCGTTTTGAAATTCTCAGCTAAGCGTTTAGCATCGCCGCCAGCAATTTCGTTGGCGTGTTCGAAGTCGAAGTTGATGAGGTCGTGTGCAATTTTCTTGCGCTCCTGCTCATACGTGCCCAACAAAATGTCATTCTTCGCAAATCCGCGCAAGGCCAAGTTCAACTTCCATCCTAAGTTCCAAGAGTCGTGGATGCTTGTGTTCATGCCTTGAGCGGCCTTTGGACTGTGGGTGTGACTGGCGTCTCCAGCGATGAAAGCACGCTGGTTCGGGTCTGAGAAGCGTGCGGCCACACGCTGAGCGACTTGGTAGTTGCCGAACCATTCTACAGAGCGCCATTTGACGCTGTACGGCGCGAGGATCAGTTTCGCTTGTTCCATTACGTACTGCTCGCCCAAGTCTTTTGACGATGTCGAAGACTTCATCTCGATATAGAAACGGGTCATGTTGCGTTCTCTAGGGATGATAAGGATGGACCCATGTTGTTCCGAGAACACTACCGTCTTGCTCCAGATATCAGGAAAGTTCGTCTCCAGTTCACCATCCAAGACACCCCATACCGAGGTGTGTGGCGTCCCTTGGGCGTATGTATCGGGAATACTTTTGCGTACGAGAGACCGTGCACCGTCGCAACCAACGAGATACTCCGAGCTTATTCTCATTGGACCTATCTCAGCGTGTTGGCAGTCAATTTGCAATGAGCCGTCGTTCAGAGCACCGTAGGTCTGGAAGCTATGGTTGCGCTTGATCTCAACACCGCTCTTGCGAAGGTCGTCGATGAAGACACCCTCCATCATACCCTGATGACACAGCAGGATGTAAGGCTGTAAAACATCAACAACAGATGTAGGGTAGTGAATGGACCGGCTCAGCCGACGCAGGTCAGCTTCGCTCGAGCTCTGCCACATGCAAATGTCATGCACCTTGACTCCTGTGCGGAGGAGCTCGTCACCGAGGCGGAGCATCTGCAGCGTCTCTATTGACTTCGGCTGGATTCCGTCTGCTCGACCGACAGTTGTCTGGTCTGGTCTTTCATCAATAATCTGAACATTTTGACCGAATCTTGCAAGCAAAGATCTGTATCAACGGATTAGCACGGAGAAGTGGGGCAGAAACATCGGTGATAGTGGGGCACGCACCCGAGCATAAGGCCGGCAGGCCCGGCTCCGACGACGCAGACATCAGATTTGCCTCGATGTGCGTTCTGTTGTTGCCGACCATATAGGTTATGGCCACCATTGCTGTGAGACCCATTAGGCGCCGCTGAGCTTGTCGTCATTGTGCTGTGTATGTGAGAGGGAAATCCTCGAGTGAAGCTAAACCTTTCAGTATTGCCGATTGTCAATGTAGAAGTAAGAGTATGTAGGGTCCAAATTGGGGTCTGTGGTCGAAACGACTTATACCGACAGATCGGGGCTTCCTAGCTTCGGTATAAGACCAGTGCTACTTGCTAAAAGAATAAATCTTAAGAATAAAACCAAATGCTTGAATCAGTATCTCGTGCAAAGCTCGTTAACTCACTTCACAAAAATGGCTCGATATCCGGCTGATGATGATGCCAACAGGTCCCGCAAGCGTGGTGCCATTTTTGACATTCCCATCAATGCGCGGAGACGTACCTCCATGTATTGCGGGCATTTCCTCCCACTCCCCAACCCACGCCGATGTCGTATCGAGTTCCCTTAGGTCCCCCACTTGCGAGGGGTAGAGCACCTGCTGGCACAAACCATCCTAGGGTGGAGTAATAATCCGCGGGGTAAGGTGTTCAACTCATTCGATTATCTGTTGGGGTATCCACTGATAAGCCAGTTTCGGTAACATCTCGGCGACCCGAGTCCGATGACGGCGGAGCTGACGGCCGGCTGTTCCACCAGTCGATCCGCTCGGTGTCCCGAATCTCTTCGCGCAGCCGGGCTCGCCACGGAGGCGTAGCTAATCACTTTATAGTAGAGGTAAAGAATCTCCTTGCGGTGTCTTGGAACAAGTGAAATCATTCGCAGCTGCTCACTAACCTTGACATCCTTACGCCTTCTGTGCAACGCGACAGCGACCATGGCGAAACTCACAACCCCGCATTCCATACAAAGATGGCAAGATGTAGTGACCAAAAAGAGACAGGTTCGGGCGGAAGCTCTTGCTGCACAGGCAGATAAACAGTCAAGCGATTCGAAAGCTCTTGACATCGCTAATGTGGCGGACGCCACGGGTCTTGTATCGATGATGTCACAAGGCACGATTTCAAGTGAGGATGTCATAAACGTGTATATCCAAAGGTTCGCTCTATGTTTCATTAAGTCTGATATTTCTTACTGAAAATATCGCTCACGTCTCCTGCAGAGCGACCGAGACACATGGAAAGGTAGGTTGTTGTCTTCTAAAGTACTGAAAACACACTGACGCCTTCTGGCGGGGTTAGACAAACTGGTATGTGAAAGTTCTAAGCTACATCTGGCGACCGGTTTACTAAGGCTCAGTTTGTCTTTCAATGTACAGTCTGACGGAGATACTGTTCGAAGATGCATTGCAGCGCGCGAGAGAATTGGATGCCTACATGGCTAAATTTGGGAAACCTATTGGCCCCTTGCATGGCGTTCCAGTCACACTCAAAGATCAATTCAACGTTCAAGGGTTTGATTCAACTCTTGGTTATGTTGGCAGATCTTTCAAGCCGGCAGGAGATGACGCTGTTGTGGTTAAAATGCTGCGATCTTTGGGTGCCGTCATAATTGCCAAATCAAACTTGCCACAGAGTATCATGGTCAGTCAAACTGCATCACCTCTAGTCAAGTAACTCGTGGTTTTGATATTGGAAACCAGCTAACATTCTTTGCATTCTCATTCTGACAGTGGTGCGAAACAGAGAATCCTTTATGGGGTCTCACAACCAATCCTTTGAGTGATAAGTACACTCCTGGTGGTTCGACTGGTGGTGAAGCAGCACTTCTTGCTTGTCAGGCGTCTGTGTTAGGATGGGGGACGGACATCGGAGGAAGTATCCGCATTCCATCACACATGATGGGGCTATATGGATTCAAACCTAGTGTAAGCCAATCCTCTTGCAATAATAAGCTGCATATTGCTAAGGGAGGATGTGCCGAATACATGAAAGCTGATTACCCTTGCAGAGCGCACGTTTGCCCTACAGAGGCGTCCCAGTTTCCACAGAGGGCCAGGAACATGTTCCATCGGCGGTTGGTCCAATGTCACGCACATTCGACACCATTCATCTTACGATAAAGAACTTGGTCAACGCTAAGCCCTGGGAGCTAGATACACGTTGCGCACCGATTCCATGGCGGGAAGAAAAATGCAACGAAACTTCATCTAGGCCTCTAACTATTGGTGTTCTACATGATGACAACGTTGTCCGCCCCCATCCACCTTTGACCCGAATTCTTCTTTCCGCAGTGCAAGCTCTGCAGGCAGCAGGCCATGATGTTCTTGAATGGAACTCTGACTTGCATGAAGAATGTATCAGGACAATGGTGAGTATGGATCAGGCTCTGCTTTCAGGTGTCCACTGACCGCCAACTTTAAGGACCAATACTACACAGCCGACGGTGGTGAGGACATACGAACAGACGTGTTAGCTGGAGGCGAACCTTTCATCCCTCACGTTGAAAGACTCATCAACCGTGACGAACCAATCTCTGTCTATCAATATTGGCAGTTGAACAAGCGCAAATGGGAGTTGCAGCAAGCATATCTCGAAAAGTGGCAATCAATTCGATCAGCCAAAACTGGTCGCATGGTTGACATCATTCTCATGCCACCTATGCCACACACGGCTGTGCCGCATGGCGGGTGTCGTTGGGTTGGATACACAAAAGTCTGGAACTTTCTCGATTACCCCGCGCTAGTCATACCTGGAGGACACGTCTGCCAGCAAGATCTCAACGAGCCTTGGTCTGCGACGGCAAGGGGAACGGAAGACGAGTGGAACAGCAGTTTGTGGAAATCTCACAGAGAGGAGATGGCTTCACTTAGTTTGCCGGTGGGATTGCAGATTGTTGGACGCAGACTCGAGGAAGAGGTGGTGCTTGCCGCTGGCAAGATCATAGATGATGTTTTGCGAAGGATTGATACAGGTTGTCAAAGGACAGATTCTTTGGCAAGAAGTTGAATTGATTCTCGGCTTCGAAAATACCGTCTGAATTAAAGGAGATTCACAATGTTGGAACAAGGGCAATCGGAGGCAGCAAGAGATGGGAGGCATAGGCCCGTCAGCCACACCTGACAAGGTGTGGCCAGCCACTCAGCCACAATGAGGGGCACATCCCACTCCACCTTACCGCTGGCCACGCAGTTAGACTGCCCATCTCCATACCTATAACCAACAAGCAATATCACTACTTTGACGTGACCATTGCTATCACTCGTACGAGTATCACCACCTGTGAAACTAACATGTATTGAACTGTTTTCTTCTAGAAGAAAGAAAGGTTCCCGAAATGCATATCGTACCGCTTGTGATCTATACCCATGGTTGCTCCGGTCAAGTTTGATAAAAATGTTCAAAATTGGCATTACGACCATGGAGTGGCTAGTGATAGATTGCTTTATAAGGCGGAATAGAATGTGTTTTAGAGGCTTTACATAATACGACATGAACCATGAAGCCATTTCGACATACAAAGATAGGCGGTCAGTATATGAAAAATCTCATACCCATTACTTATCAACTGTCGGCGATTGTGTCTTCTTCCAATCTTCGTACTTTTTCATGACTTCTTCACGGCTGGCAGGCATCAAACCTCCTTCTGGAGCCGGGTTCTTAGACTTGAAATAGTCACTCATCTTTCACCAGGTTAGGACTATACCTAAGTACGAGAGATGGAATAAAAGCTTACCTCTCCCATCGTCACCCACTCGACGCCTTCGTGTTTATTAATGTGCTCAATGATGCGCTCATGCATCAGGAGAACGTGGGGCCGGCCCGAAACATCCGGGTGGATGGTCATGGGGAAAATGAACTCGTCTGTCTCCAATGTTAGAACAGGCAACCAACCCTTGCTTCTTTTCCGTTTTACTTACCATACTCCCTGTAAAAGTAGTCGAAATGGTCCCGCCAAATGTCTTCAACATCCCTGCAAGTCGCGGTTGTCAGTCGTGGGTACCTCCACCTCAACATCAACACCAACCACCAACCTTGGGTTCACCCAGCCGTGAGAATTGGCCGAATTCTTCATAAACATCATTGGAGGAAGATCGTCGATATACCAAGAGCCTGGTATCTCAACGAGGCCGGTATCCTTTCCCTTCACTAAGGGCTTCATCCATGTGTCGGCTTTTTGGGTGTAGTCAATCTTGGTCCAACTGTCCCCTGTTCTCAACCAGTACGCTTGGCAGTCATGATGCGACATTGAGTGATCGTACTCGATACCATAGCTCAGGAGCAGCTCAGTTCCTTCTTCACTAGTCTCCCACCAAGGCGCAACACTGCCCTTGGGGGGCTTACCGCCACAGAACTCCGTGAGCATCTTCCATGTCTTATCCAGAACATCACGTTGCTGCTCAAATGTCATGTCGACGGGGTTCTCGTGGCTGTAGCCATGCAGACCGATTTCGTGACCTGCATCACGCACCATGGCACACTCCTCTGGGAACGTTTCCAGCGAATGACCGGGGATGAACCAAGACGCTTTGATGTTGTACTTTTCAAAAAGCTTTAGAACTCGACGCGTACCGATAGTCCCAGCCCAGATACCTGGGGTTCAGTCACTTGTCAGCCAGTCCAGCTTAATAGCGCCAAGGATTATGGACCCCGGAAATGGGACTGGACTTACCTCGACTGATGTCACTGGTACTATCCTCGCCACCGTAAGAGCCGAGCCAACCAGCGACGGCATCGATATCAACGCCATAGCTGCAATAGGAGGCATGTTAGAGGTTGTCTGTATTGGAGCAGTGTGTCTCAAAGGTAGCTCCATACCAGACAAGAACCTTCTTCTTTCCCATTGTAGCGGAAACTTTAATTTTGTGAATCACTGAAAACTTATGATGTGAGAGACTCAAGGCTATGCAAGTTCTGTTGTTCATTGAAACTGTGACCTTTTTTAATGGTGCAAATCCGGCCCGGTCCCAAGATACTGTGAAGTTGTTAAGCTAGAGGTTTGGTACTTTGTTGGCAGTTGACTTCAAGCTCCTTGAATCCACTCCACAAGAATGGGGGAGGTTTTCCAGGTTTCCCAAGTATCCATGTCTTATCGCAACCTTTGGTGCACTGGCACCGGTTGGCTGCGCTTATACCCCTACTGCAGCATCCATTGATGGGGGAGGCTGAGCCCCCACTCCCATTCTTGGATCAATGTAATCCCACTTTCGAAGCACATCCACATCCAAATATCCACTCAAATCGAGATAAGGACTGGTCAAGATCTTCTCTCTCCTTTTACGTTGATCGTTAATTGGGCTACGGGGATGGGGTTGTTAATGCATCGGATGGCCAGCTCAAACAACTACTCACATTGATCCCCTGCAACGCTATACTTGTGGAACTACAAGCCACTCTTGCCAGAAGGATCGCCAAATAGCGTTAAATCTGGTGGTCACGAATGAAACCCAACAATCTAGAATACAGCGCTTGGTGCGTGAACTACTGGGTGGATTGTATTTGTTGTGTCTCCGAACAGCCGAGACCTGGTAAGGGAATGGGGAAGGCTTTCATAGTGCATCTATGCCAGCATGGATCGTGTCATTGAAACATTTTCATACTCTTTCCGATCGATACTAGCTTGGCTTTTAGTGGCAGTTTCCACAAGAACGAAATAGGAAGAACCAAACATCGGTATTCGCTTGTCGCCTTTTTGCCGAAGCTATTCAATTTTGCATTTTATCTTCCTTGAAAGCATTGTGTTTCCACTTTAGCTTGAGTTACGCTGTGTACCACAGAGGGCACCCCCTATTGTTCCAGTGTATCATATCTGTATTCAATACCTGTTGTGCTTGGCAATTCTCAATCACGTAAGATACGCACACAAGATCAATATTTACGATGTCAAAAGTATGTTGCAAAGTCACAGTCTCTTTGATTGATCTGCTGCGAGGTTTTGGTGCCATGAACACTAACGACTTCAGTTTTCTCTGCAGGGCCGCGTCGCCGTTGTCACTGGTGGTGGCAGGGGTTGTGGGTTTGCCTTTGCCCAAGGTCTCGCTGAAGCGGGAGCCGATGTTGCCATCTTCGACTTGATCGAACCAGAGCCCACCACCTTTGAGCAGCTCTCTACAGCGAACGGCATTCGAGCAAAGGCATACTCTGTTGATGTGACGTCGCTTTCAAGCTTGGAGAACGGGTTCGCATCTGTTGCGGCTGACTTCGATGGCAAGCTTGATATTTTCGTCGCTTGTGCTGGTGTGAACAAGAACGTGGAATTTCTTGACACTGAAGAGGCAGATTTTGACAGACTTTATGGTGTTAACTGTAAGGGATTATATTTCTCTGCCAAGCTTGCTGCGAAGGCTATGATCTCCAACGGCACCAAATGCGGCAGCATTATTTTCGTCGCGAGCATAGCCTCTCATATCGCCATTCGTTCACAGCGCTCTACTGCCTACTGCGGCACAAAAGGGGCCGTTAGAGCTATGGTGGCACCTATCGCTGCCGAACTGAACAAATACGGCATCCGAGTCAACTCGATCTCGCCCGGCTATGTGAGAACCGAGATGACCGCGCCTTTCCCCCATCTTCTGGAGAGCTGGAAGGATGAAATCATGAACGGTCGTGTTGCGGAGCCAGATGATATCAAAGGTGCATGTGTCTTTCTAGCCAGTGATGCTAGCAGGTAAGTTGTTTTGTTACAAAAGCCTTGTTGACCGAACTGATTGGAATTTCACAGATATTGCCAGGGAAGTGATATTCTAGTTGATGGAGGTGTCACCAAATGGTAGCTATAACATATATAAACATAGCAATTGCACTCGTACTTTTCCGTATGGTGTTATGCCTAGGTGCTGTCTTTCGAGGCTACACACATGAAAACCCTCTTGGTTTGTGAACATTTGTTAGATGGGTTGTTTTCACAACAACAGAAAGGTGCGACTAAACGTGACACAAAGGCTCTGTATTTGGCAATAGCTGCGTAAGAAATCCGGCTTATGCACCATTTTTGCTGGCTCTTTGCCAGCAATGCAACGTAAGCGCTGGGGTGAGTCAGTTTTGACCAAGTCACGTGTACTTGCCTTTTTAATGCAGTTTTATGACGCCGACCAATATTTTTGAGTCACCCTGATGCATCCTTGAATGTACTGAAGTTTTCCCCTCATTTAGGTTCAAGACACTCTGCTCAACGCTAAGCAACCCGAGTTGTACACAACACCACCGAAATGGCTGTTTTCGCCATTGTTTGGGCCACAGTGGCAAATGAGGCCGTGTTCTTGTTTCTCATTGCCCCGTTGGCAATTCTTTGTGTCTACTTCGTCTTCAACGTTTTCTTCCATCCTTTAAGCGGGGTCCCCGGGCCGTGGAGAGCAACTGCCGCTCCGCTCTGGCTATGGTATCACTCGTATGCTGGTGACGAGACCACTTCAATCGAGCTTTTGCATACAATTTACGGCCCGGTCGTTCGAATAGCCCCAAATGATGTCGATATTAGCGACGGTGCAGCTCTTGCCCCTATCTACTCGGAGAAGGGCGGTTTTTTGAAAGCCCCCTGCTACAGGAACTTTGACTTTGACGGGCATCCAACAATATTTTCTGCTCTGAGTCCAGCGCATAGATCCATTCGCGCAAAAGCAGTTGTTAGCATGTTCAGTCCAGCTTCGCTCCGCAAAGAGGGCGATGCAGTGCTTCAGTCCTGTGTCAAGAGACTTGTTACCCATATCAAGGAAGAGGCTTCCTCGGGAAAGCCGGTCAACGTGCTCAATATGGGCAGATGTCTGGCCCTTGATGCCGTTACCGAGTATCTACTCGGCAGGTCTTATGGAGGCATCGTTGAACTTGAGGCGTCCAAAACCAGCAAAGCATCCAAAAAACTCTCTGCGAGCGAGTTTGTCGACACTTTTGTTGCAGTTGGCCGTTTCTTTCTGTTGCCAAACTGGATCTTCCACGGACTGGAGTGGGCTCTACCAAAGCTGTACCCTGATCGAGAGGTCGATCAGTCAATGGATCTTGTCACGAACTTTTGTCGCCAAGTTGTTGCTGATGCCGATCCTGAGAAAGATCAGACATATCAGGCTCGGTTGCTAAGAATTGGCATAAGCAAGGAAGAGGTCGCTGTACAGTGTATGGATCTCATTTTCGCTGGCACTGACAGCACAGGCATGAACTTCGGCACGATATGCTGGCATTTGGCAAAGTCCCCAGAGGTGTATCAGAAGCTTAAAGTCGAGCTTGCGACATCGTCAGCCATGCAGGCTGATCCGCAGACTCTCCCATATCTCCGAGGCGTGATCCGCGAGGGACTGCGAATGTCGATGGCAAATCCAACAAGGCTGCCTCGTCTTGTGCCACCAAACGGATTTCTGTTCACAACTAAGATGCCATCGGCTAACATCACGGCCTTCAAATTCCCCGGCGGTACCTCCATCGGATGTGCACCATTTAGCCTACACTTCAACGAGCATGTCTTTCCTGATTCAAGATTATTCAAACCAGAGCGATGGCTCGAGCCGACTGAAGAAATGCTGCGCGACTACATTCCCTTTGGCCTAGGCCCAAGGCAATGCATTGCTCGAAATCTTGCGTCTAGTGAGCTGTTCTGGGCAGTTAGAGAGTTGGCTGTTTCTGGGGCCCTCGATGGCGCTCGACCAACGGGACGTATGGAGGAAGGCATTGTTATTGACGAGTGGTTTAACTCAAAGGTCCGGGGCCACACAATCGAGTTGACTTGGGGACAAAAGGAATAATTGTGGCCTTACTATGATACTGGCATGGTTACTAAGACTGATG
The DNA here is from genome assembly GCF_022836535.1 of Colletotrichum spaethianum. Taxonomy (NCBI): domain Eukaryota; kingdom Fungi; phylum Ascomycota; class Sordariomycetes; order Glomerellales; family Glomerellaceae; genus Colletotrichum; species Colletotrichum spaethianum. The sequence continues at coordinate 1,509,589 of NW_026054772.1, read as the reverse complement.
CTCAGATTTTTACGCGGCGATGTCTCTTAAAGCAAGGCGAACGTTTGCATTCATGCCAGGAGGTGACAAAAACAAGGTGCTACCCTCAAAACTAATACTCTCCGAGGGCCTTTAGTAGAACTACCGCAAAAAAACTTCCAAAATCAAAGTGAAAACTAAACTAACGTGAAAAATACTTCAGAACATCTTCAGCTTATATGCTTTTGCTCAGCAATTGCTGAGCAAAACTGACAGGGTGAAAGTCACATCGGTAGAACAGATTATTAGCAGCAATTGATGAAGCGGCGTGATGCTATTGTCACTCGGTAGCTCCTTGACTCGAATCTTCCGCTGGAATCCTTTGGCCCACGTCACTGAGAACAGGACGTCATGATTTGGCCTGCGCTGCAAGGGCCATCGGGTACAAGAGTGACGCCGAAGCGGAGCAACTCTCCACAATACTGGGTCAAACTCACACCTTGGCCTAGATTGCTTACAAACGCTGAAACGACTGTTGTGAGCGAAGCTTTCGCAGGGGCGAACTCGCGATAACTACTTGATAAACATGACAGAGGCCACTCATATCACTGAAAGTTCCCAAATCAGGACAACTTGACAGGTCTCTCCGCGTCTCACGTCAATAGTCGCGCTCCATTCTATTATCAGACATATTCATTCAATATGACTCGACGATGGACATTGAATGGCCAAAGTGGCTTTGATAAATGCCTCAAGTATGAGGTGAACGTCCCGAAGTCGAGCCTGCTTGGCCAAAACGAAGTTTTGGTGGAACTACACGCCGCCAGTTTGAACTATCGTGAACTTGCAATTGCAGACGCTGAGGTTAGCTCACCAAAGTATGGATTGTCTAAGGAGCTAACATCCTTTGTAGGGATCAGCAGCCCGAGCAGGCCCAATTCGGCCCAACGTTGTACCCGGCTCTGACGGTGCAGGAATCGTGAAGGAAGTCGGGGCGTCTGTGTCGAATTTCAAGCCAGGTGACCATGTCATCACCCATCTCGCACCAAAATTGGCCGAAAGATCTGGAGACGAAGAATTACCCGCCTATTCCGATATCGCAGATGGTCTCGGTCAGGTTGTTGATGGAACATTGCGATCAGAAGGCGTTTTCCCAGAGACTGCACTTGTTCTTGCTCCCAAGTCTTTGAGCTGGTCGGAAGCTGCGACATTGACATGCAGTGGACTCACAGCTTGGAACTCGCTGTTTGGTCTCAAAGGCAGGGAGCCGGGTCCCGGTACTTGGGTTCTCATCCAAGGAACAGGCGGTGTGAGTATCGCCGCACTGCAACTGGCTGTTGCATCTGGTGCGACTGTTGTTGCCACAACCTCATCTGGAGAAAAGGCCAAACGATTGGAAGATCTCGGTGCTATGTACACCGTCAGTTACCGTGAGAACCCTTATGATTGGGGCATGAAAGCTAGAAGTGTTACTCCGAACCAGAGCGGGTTCGACATTGTTGTCGATATTGCCGGAGATGACTCTTTAGCCCAATCAATCTCAGCAGTTAGAACCGACGGCGTTGTTGTGGCAGCGGGCATTGTAGGTGGACAAGCTAAGCCTGTACCAATGTTGGCTGCCCTTGGGCGCCCGTGCATTGTCAGAGGTGTACTCTTGGGCAGCAGGAATCAATTCCGAGAAATGATTCGTTTCGTGGAAGACAAAGGCGTAAAGCCAGTTGTTGACGACGTAGCGTTTGAGCTCGCTCAGGCTAAGGATGCGTACGCTCGACTGAAAGCGAAGAAGCATTTCTCTAAAGTTGTCATCAAGATAGACCATTGAGCCATGAGTCAATGGTCAAGGCTTATAGAACAAGTCATATACTTTGTGTATATAAACTCGCGGCCTGTATCCTTTTTTTAAGGTTCTGCTCTACTGGCTTTCCTATGAACATGTCTCTACGCTATTGACCCCCGAATCTACCTCAGTATCATACCAATTTCTTTGAGCATCGTTAACTCTATCAGGAACACTAAACGAAGTATCTCCATCTCTGGTCTTTCTCGCCCTCACTCAGATCCCGCGTCTCGACATCCTCCGCTCTCAGAGAAACACCCTGTTCCTTGTTTTTTCTGTTGTTTTCTCTTCTCATCCAGATTCCAAGCCAAAGGGTAAAGACTATGCAAGTTACATTGCAACCAGCTGTTGCGATAAGTGTTGGAGCATATCGTGGGGCATAAGTTGTTCGAAACGTCCCTGCCGAGAGAATACCACCTAGATTTCCAAGACCCACAAGCAGACCAGTCGTCGCGGCCCGTGAGTTTTCGCTCAAGTTATTGTTATTGTGCCAACTGTGAACAAGACAACTTGGAATATAAGCGCCGGCAGTGAGTAGGAAGGTCGCGAAGTATGCAATCGCAATGTGGGCTCGAGCGTCGATAGCAGCCAGAACAACGAGACCTACGAGGCTAGTTGTCAAGCTGGCGACAATGTGAAAGGTTCGCTCTCTGTTCCTGTCGGAGCTATAGGTAACAGCGAGTAGAACCAAAAAGCCAGCAACGTTTGGTGGAACCGTAAGTAGGTTCGTCGTAACCTTGTTGTAGCCTAATCGACCAATAACGAGAGGTAGAAAGTTCGCCGTTGTGGCGAATGCCACAGGATAGGTGAGACTGATGATGCACCATATCGGGAACTTCCAGTCTTTCCAAGTCTGGAAACATTTTTTGAAGCTGAACTCTTCCTCAACGTCACGAGTGCCATCCCTGAGGGACCGAAGAGAAGCAACCTCCCGCTCTGCTTGGGTCAGAAACCATGCAGTTTGCGCATTTGCAGGCAGCCACCAGAAGGCCACAATACCAAAGATGACTGTGAGAGCACCTATGTTTTGTTAGTTCCTATTCATAAGTGTATTTGATCACATCCATACCTTCGATGATAAAAAGCCACATCCACCCATGGACATGAGGGTCTTGGATTCGAAATACTCCGAAAGATATGAGACCAGAAAATGCGCTAGCTAACAACGCACTACCGAAGAACAAAGCAATGCGAAAGCCAAGTTCTCCTCGTGTATAAAACAAGGTCAGGTAGAAAACCGCTCCGGCGAAGAAACCGGCTTCGAAAGCTCTGTTGGAAATAGTGTGTTAATATCATTTTAAGTTATGTATGAAGACATTACTTACCCAAGAATTAGTCGAATAGCCAGCATGCCTCCAAAGTTCTTACAGGCTGCTTGCAAGAGTGCCATGGCTCCCCACCCTACCATCAGTCCCGGCAATACAATGCGGCCCGAATAACGCTTGGTCAAGAGGTTTAGGGGCAGGTCACAAAGACCATTTGGTATGTAAAAAAGTAAGATAAGCAGTGAGTATTGTTCTCCGACAAATCCCAAGTCCTCACTCATACCATCTGTTTCGGCGTTTCCAAGGTTGCTCTAGCCGCAAAGTTAGCAAACTGGCCTCACTCAACTGCTACATGACACTTACCCTATCAACTGCGTTGAAGAAATACACTGCTCATGTCAGCATAATGGCCTTCGATTATTGAACCAAAGTGTTCATTTACTTATCGACAGAAAAGGCAGAAGCCACAAATCCATCTTGCGAACTGAGTGAAGTCAGCATCAGAGTCATCTACCAGAAACTTCGCCTCAAATTCACTCATGAGTCTTACCGTAAGCATTTTCTGTGGCGGCACTGATCATTGTTTGCGTCCCAGACTCTTGGTCCCCAGCTTTGGGGTCTTCAGAGGGTTTGGGTACCGTTTTGTCAAACTTCTCCATGTCGGTTGCAGGGGGTTGCACTGAAATGATGGGAGTCAATGCCGACTAATATACTATTGTGTTTACAGTTTGCTTGAGGATTGGCAACGTACTGAACTTGGTTATATAAAGTCCATGAGCAATATCATATGCGGTATTCTTATTAGTATCCAACCACCTATATGGGCTTCTCCTCCCATCCGCCAGTCACAGCTTACAGGTCAATGTTCAACATAAGATAACCGATAAGAGCGGTGCAATGATGATAATCCAAAAAAAGAGGGGTTCCTTTGAGCCGCATTAATCCCGAGGCCTCGACCACCAACACAGTACATGGTGATATGCTGTCAAACACACAGGATCAAGAGTGGGGGTTGTCACGTAGCATGGGGGATGGGTTTTGTAATCTGGAACAGACCCAAGTTCCCCATTAGTGATCGCTGCCCACTTCAAACGAGATCCTAACAATATCATTGCTATACTATGTAGAACTTGCGACTCTCGATTACATGTCTAGAACCTTATCCTTACGCGACAGCAATCTGTGCCGGCTGAGCTTCTGCTTGCTGCGCTTGCATCTTGTTCGCTGTGGCTTGCTCCAAGCCCTGCTTGTACAGTTGTGCCCGTCCGTAAGACTCAGCATATGATGCGGACACCGCCTGCTCCACAGTGACAGGCCCAAATTTGGCCGGTTGAGTCTCCGACTTGCAAGTCGGAATGCACTCGACCAAGTAGTCAGGGTTACCAGAAACAAAGACAGGAATAGAATAACGTTCTTTTCCAGACTTGTTGATGACCCTATGAATGTTGCTTTTGTACAACTCGTTGGTCCACCTTGCCATGAGATTGCCCAGGTTCACTACGAAGGCTCCCTCAGTTGGCGGAACCTATCCATTACTTATTAGCACTGATGCATAGATAGAACGCCAAGTTGACTATGAGCCCTCCTACTTACATCAATCCATGTCTCGTTCTTCTTGTCCCACACCTGTAAGCCATCCACTTCATCTTGAAGAAGCATGGTGATGGCGCCAAAGTCCGTGTGAGCACCAATCCCGCGCGTCAGCTTCTCGTCTGCGTCTTTGGGTTGTGATGGATAGTGAAGAAGTCTCATGGTTGCAACAGCTCCATCCATGAACTTGGCAAAGTAGTTTTCCTCGAGGTTCAGTGACAGCGCAAGAACCTTCATCAAGTCAACAGCTAGCTTCAGCGTCGAGGAGTAATATTCCATCGAAGCTTCCTTGAAACTTTGCAAGTCACTTCCCAGGCCCTCTGGCCACTGGTTAGGACCGCTGTTAAGCTTCTTGTTAATAAAGTAAGGGTGAGTCTCGGGGATTTCAGCTCCAATGTAGAAACCCTCTTTGAGTTCTGGCTGCGTCCCCTCCTCCAGAATTTGTGATCTCAGCATCTCATAGCCGCGGTTCCAGGTGGTGTTCTCCTTGGCAACTTTCTGCTTCTCTTCGAGGGGAAGAGCAAAGAATTTCTTAGCGTTGTGCATGGCGGACTTCTGCTGCGCTAGAGGTACAGAGTGACCGATGATCTGGAAGAATCCGTTGTAAAGGCAGCTTTCACGGACCTGGTCCACGACCTTCTGCTTCTGCAACGGATCCTTAGAATAAAACCCTGCGAAAACACGTTGTTAGATATCACACTTCAGGCGACGCATATTGGCTGGGTCTAGATTTACCTGAGAAGTCGATAATGGGGATTTCAAGAGCAGCCATGGTGGTTTAGGTAAAATATGACTTTCGACAGCAATAGTGCGCTCGGCTATAAAATGCAAGATCCAAGTCAGGTTGCGGAAGTCTTCAAATTGTTTAGGCAGTCTGTGAATGTCTACGCAGTCGAGCCAGGAGATGCCCGCAACCGATCTTCGCTGATATAGTCCTGAAAGCATGTGATATCTGAGATCATCAACACTCTCCCGAACACAATCACCCCCTCTTCGCTCCTCGGATGCTTGCTCTGGCGACGGGATGCCACAGTCAGGAGTGGGGTCAACGATAGTATCTCCTGCGTGGATGGGTGCCAAGAGCGCGGCATTTACCGGAAAAAACACAGTGGTGGTAGACTAAGACTGATAAGAATAGATGATAAGTTTACAGGACAGACTAGACGCCGCAGGTGCCGTTCCGTTCTCGGCGTTGGCCAATCCCCCGCCCGCCGGAAAACCCACTTTCCCCTCTTGCTGAAGAAAGATAAGGTGTGTTCCAGCACCTTGAAGATAGCAAATGACATGGTTCCAAACCTCCAGCCACACGTTTCGCGCACGCGGGGTGCATGATTATGCGTGCTAATTGCCACACGGCTTCAATCAGATTATCATCGCGCAGAGGGCAACCCACTACATCGAATGGCTTTCTGCAGCGGACTGATGATCGTAGCCAAGATCTGCTTCTTCTCGCTGCAATTTTACCTACAGATGGAAGTTCATCTCCCTTGTCTTGGTTGTATTTCTTTTGGTGTTGTTTGCTCGCAAGGCTTCGCCTAAGGTTCATCAGGGGAAATAAATTTCGCCAAGGTCTAGAGTGTAACCTAATTACAACCTCAACTAACTTTGGCGCACTTGGTCGTTCGTCGTGGTACGATGGTGTTTATATTTTCGGAAAGCCTTGAAGATAGGCCATGTATTTAGCAGACAATAGTTACAACCGCTTTAAATGTCAAATCCAATCTGAGGGTTTATGCCAACATAAGAAATAAACCAAGCGCTGAAAGCTCCTTGTGTTGTCATACATCATATTCCATACATTTCATTCTCCAAAGACCTGATCAGTGATGTGACTTCCTATCGAGAGCTCACCACGCAAGCTCCTGTCGTGATCCACAACTTGCTTTCTCAAGTTCAGAGCAGAACGCTTCGTCTTCGCTCAGTTTCCCCATAGTCATGTCCCTATTCAATTGCGGAGTCGCAGGCCATATCTCTCTCCCGCCCTGGTTAATTTCCTTCTGCCGATGTGCCATGACTTCCTCTCGGACAGTGTTCTGAAAGTGAATGGGTCCCTGCGTAATATACCAGTCAGTAATGCCAACATTGGGGGAAGCGGGTCAGGCACTTTTACCTTCTCTTTGTCTGGATGAAGCTCGCCGCTGACAAATACACCGGCATTGAGATTCTCTTGTGCGCCTATACAGAGTTGTCGATCCTCTTCCAGCACCTGCTTATAGAATGCGTTGATCGCGGAGAACTCAGCATCCGTCGCAGTGTGTGCCCGATAAACTTCGTTTTCGATTCTTGTCTTGGTCGCGCTAACCGGGATCATTCGTTGAATGTAAAAGAAGTTCTGGCTGCAGAGAGTCTTAGTTGATACGTTCAATAAAAACCTTAGCTCTGGTTTACTTACGTGATTGTGACCGAAGTTGAAGGATAGAAGAAAGTGATGGATCGTCGAAACTCGTCCTCCTCATCTTGGGCCTTCTTGTTGACGATCTCGTGCTCGAGACACCCCCCACTAGGCTGAACTCGATATTTCGTCAAGTCTGATACCCCTGCAATCAAAGGATGGGACGTTGGACAATGATAGCACTCGTTGTAGTTCTCAATCACCGCTTTCCAGTTGGCTTCCAACTCCATCTCCCAAACGTGATCGTATGTATAGCCTCCAGCAAAATCAAAGTTTTGCATCCTCGGCTTCTGGTAGACGCCGCCAAACTCATCTTCCCACTTGACTTCTGGATCACCTGCTTGGAGATTCACCCAAATGAAGCCAGCTTGATCCACACGAACATGGATTGGCAATAGTCCGTTCTGGTTTTTATCGAAGCCCTTGACCGTGTCAAACCTCGGTGCTTTTGCAAGATTTCCCTTGTAACCGTATGACCAGCCGTGGTACTTGCAACTGAGAATGCTTGCTTTGCCCGATCGTTTCTCAACCACGGGGTATGCACGATGACGGCAAACGTTGTGAAAGCCGTTAACGTTTCCATCGCGATCTTGGACCAGAAAAAAAGGGAAATCAGCGTAAACGAAGGAGATGAAGTCGCCAGCTTGCTTGAACCTCAATGAATGTGTGACCAGTATCCATTTCCTGGATATGATGGCTCGTCGCTCAAGTTGGTGTAGTTCCGGAGACCGATACCACGACGCTGGAAGGCTTCGTGATGGCTCAGGATTAGAGTCGTTACTCGCCGAAGAGAAACCAAGGAAACGCAACATGGCGTTGAATTCAGTATATGCGGAAATGTGGGTATGCGTATAGGAAACTTTCAAACCGCAGCCATGAAGCCCTCGATTGGAATCAGCAGTTGAAAACTATGGGTACTGCGCTTCTATCCTGTTTATCCTCGACTCTTTCTTTGACTCTGATGCACCATTGCTACTTTAAGTCCGCATTTCGGAGCTACGGTTGCACAGCCCATGGTTGGATTTCGGTGCACTCACTTATCGTAGGTGGGGAAAACGTTTCCAAAAGATGCTTGATAATGCAGTTGAGAATGGGGGTGGGGTTGCATGGTGGCCGAGGGGTCCGGAGGCACGCCTCCGTGGTCTGATAAGCAGCTTACCTGGCAGCCACGGCTTTTCGGATCACAGTTCGCATCTAGAACGCGTGAACAGATTACAGCAACGCGGGGTATTGGGGCGATATGGGCGATCAACTCCGGGATCCAGATTCAAAATCGTCGGCTCTTGGATCACGTTGGATGGGATTTTGGATGGGATAACGGATAAGTAATAAAGCAAGCATATTGGCTGTTACACACATTACCTGGTTATCTAAAGCAAGAATACGCAAACGAAATGCGTAATACCATTGAAGAAGAGGAATAACCTTAGGCACCACTGCTTGCATTTAGCGATGTGTCCCTCGTCCAATCGTCCTGGATTGTGCAAAAAGGTAAAAAAAAAAAAAAAAAACAGGTTAGCCAGTTGTATTGAAGGCTTCAAAGCCCCGATATTGTCGCCAGTTTCCATCTTACTGCATGTGAGATACATCTTGGTAGACATGATTTCGTTTGTGAGCGTAACATGGTTCTAGAGATGCTACGAACATGTTGATTGGCGATTGAGTATCACACTCAGCATACACAATTGTGACTTTCGGAAGAGCAAAGCGCTAATGAGAGTAATGAAACATTTCGTGATGAGAAATCAATACCAGAATAGGTCTCTTCAGATTCTGCTTCGCTGTTAATTCAAACCTGTTTGATTTTGCTCCTGTAAAACGTTTTGGGGAGAATCATGGATTGCGTTCACGCTCTCAACGATTCAATGATAAATTATCTATCATTTAATACTAACATACTTAAGCTTATTTCCATCTTTCGTAGGCAAAGTAAAGGCAGTAAGCATCTACAATGTTGTCAGTTACGGTTTACAAGTAGAATTCTCACTCAACTTTGGTTACTGAGCACGTGCGCAATGTCGGATGCGGGCAGGACATCTCTGAAGTGTCGGGTTAGAGGCTCTAAAGTACTACGGTTGCGTATTCTCACTCCGAAGACTGTCCTGCTTCAGCCTAAACAAACAGAAAAGGCGGCCTTAGTCTTCAACATGCATATTGTGGCGTTAGGCACATCGGCCTGCAGACTGCAGGCTTGGTTGGGCCGCCAGGTTTGACGGTTCGCCATCAGCTAATTAGCACGTTGAGCCAAGCCTGATTCGCCCACGTCACCAGTTTCCTTCGACATGTCACCCTCAAAACCTGCAACCCGAGTCAAAGGTAAGCACAGCAAGGAACCATGATGACGGAAGTTATGGTGTGACTCGTCAAATGACAGTAAGGAGGGAGGCTGGTCTAGGCTCCAACCAGGCCTTGTGATCAATAGCAGCTATCGAACGCCGCTTGAGATATTTTTTCTCAAGGATAATCCAAGATGTAGTGGATGTGTATCGCCCAAACGTAGCTGTCTAATTTGGGAGACTCTGTGGCTTATGTACGTTAGGCTGTCCAAAATCTTGAGATGTGTTTGGCTGGCGGAGATTGTAATTCGTCAATCGTTAATGGAAAATGACAATGTCCAATTGAGCGAGGTGCGTCTTCTTTGCTGCCCAGTTCCAGACCACCGCTGCTTATCAGGCCCGACCCCCCTTCCCGACGCAGGCCTTTTCTTCCATATTCCACTGAGCGAGTCTTACGAGAGGCGCAAACGTTCTTAAAGGTCTCCTTGGTCGGATGAAGTCGGGTAGAAATTGATTTAAGCCACACAAGACCCCAACATTTATGACTTAGTCTTTCTCCCTGCAAATTCGATTTCCTTCGAACATTGTTGATTTCTTTTCCAAAGTGACCTCGCACTGATACTTGAAAACTCTTTGCCTTGAATACTATCAGTAATCAAAATAATTCAGATACTACCAGCGAAAATCCTTCACCATTATGACGCAGCGTCGCAGCCATCACAGAAAGCAAGGGGCTAAAAGGCCACAAAAAGAGGGTCCGCACCCAGAATCTTCCAAATCCTATACTTGGAAAGAAACCATGATGTTGCAGCCACAAGCGTTTGTGGTACCGACCGCTGGCCCGTGGTCAGAATGGGCACTCGATCCCGAACGGGGTTTCTACTACCGCACCCGCATAAACGCAATAGGTCAGTAGTCTATGGTAGCTGAAATCGGAATCCGTGAGAGTCTAATATTGTCTCAGGAAGATATGAATGGGACTTCAGCACAAAATCATCAGCAACTCGAACTTTCAGATACAGGCAACCCGAACAACAGACCAGTGACTATCGCCCTCCACCTACAACAGTGCCAGCCTCAACTTTCGGTCAGACTTTGATTTTTCCTACAAAGCCGATTCTAAGAGAAGACCAACCTAGTTCCGACTCTGAGTTTACCCATGATTTCGACGACGAGGTCACATCTCGTGTCGCAGGATCGAGCTTTGTAATCCCCGCTATCATCGACGTTGATACAAAGAACAACGTCAAGGTCTTGGTGCCAGACCCCAAAACTGGGGAGGCCACCACAATTTGGGACAACAAGCATAAACACTCATACAAGTCGAAGGTCAGCCCAGATGTCAAGGTTCGGGACTGGTTGTACAGAGAACAGACAGGTATACTCAAAACTCCTAAGGGCGAAGAAGGATGATGATTAGTTCTCAAGCGGATTGGAAAATGTCCATCTTCCTAAGGATTCTAAAAGCCCATCATTGTAGCGTTCGTCTTCTTAAGACAAATAAAGATTCCGATTCGTTCTCGCCAAGGGAGTTGCAATTGCCATAGAACGACTACAACTAGCCGTGGACCGTAGTTTTTTGCCCGTAATTTACGGCTTTTGTCATTATGTTGTCGAACCGCAACTGGTGTGATGTATCGAGGCAACTAAACTCCGGAATGCAGACGGAGATTGACGTCTGCCTTCCATGGCTGCACAGGGAGATGGGTCGTGCTGAGGCCATGCTGTTTCCAGTTACGAATTCAGAAAAAGAACAATTTGGCCTGCGAACATATAGAGTGTGTTGTGTGATGCGTTCGGCTGAGATTGCAAAGAAGCATCTTTCCCATGGTGACCGGGGCCAATACCCTTCCGGATTCTGCTTTGAGACATCTCGAGATAGCATATAATGTGGCACGAGTTATGGTTCTCCCTTTATTATTTCGCTCCTCTATCTGCAAATGCTTCTGCAAGAAGATCGAATACCATGCTACGAGATATTAATGCCAGTTGAGACATATCATCTGGACCCCATGAGAGGAACCGAACAGATTCGGATGGTGGAGGAACCACTACTTGATCCCATTCACCGTCTCCTAACGCTGAGATTTCTCGGTGGAAAACATTCTCGGTGGTCAACGCGCTGGTAGCGCGGTTTGGGCAGATGCAACGTTTTTGGCCACTCTTGGCTTGGAAAGCCACTGACGCACAAGCAAAGAAAACTATTGCTAAGGCTCCGGTGTACGCATCAGGGTTCTTATGTTGAAAGTGGCTTATATTGTCAAAGTGAAATCCAACGCGAGACCGCTTATAAAGTCGGAGTTCCTGCCAAAGCCGGGCGAGGTCGCGTGGAAAGTCAGGAGTCGTGTGGAAAGTCAAGGTAGTCTATATAGGCAGTGTGGGCTTTCACCACGAGGGTATCGTTACATTAAACCCTTGCATTTAGATACCTCCATGTGTCTTCTGTAAAACAAAAGAGAGACCACAACACCAAGGCAGGATTGGAGTGAGCCAGGTTCAACGCTTGTTGCGGCCGAAGTATCCAAGAAATTTTCGTTAATATTGAGAAGCCATTAAAACTTATGTGCCTTGGGTTAGATACCTTGCTTTGTACACGGTTCTTCTTTCCATCAAGCCTGAGCTGGTATCCTGCTTTCCCAGTTCTCATTGATGATATCATACTCTCGCGGATTTGTGACTTGTGGTTCTAGAGTATCCCATCCACGACGGCAACAAGACGTCAAACCCTCATATCCACTCAAATCTCCACATTTTCTCCCAAAACGACAATCTTCAGGCATATGATTGGGTAAATATTTCTCAGCACTATCGAATGCAACATGCAACTGGCTTTACCCCGCTTACAAGGGCTTTTGATTCCTTGCCGCGGTCGATGGGATATGTTGATATTCTGATTTGGGGCAAAAGAAACGTGCAAGTTCTCCGAATTCTCGGACATTGATTCCAAGCGAGCTCTTGGGGCGAACGCAAGGCAGGACAAACGACATACCATAGTACGCCGATACTAACGTGTAATAATTCCGTACTTCCGTAACTCCACGGCTTCGGATCGCCTGGCGTTAGCCGATTGTAATCCAAATACCCACTGTGACTCTTCCCCGTCTCCTATAGAAAAGGAATTCAAGCGGTCGGACGTAAAAGGAATACGCACACGAGGTTAGTAGATCACTTCCAAGAGTATACTAGAACAACACCACTTGGCCGTTAGAGGTCTTAGTCAGTGTTAGGGAACAGATAGTGACATTAGTGCAAGCTTCACAGAATAACGGATAGCAGCCCCCCAAAAGGCTGAGGTCTCGCAGACTGACCGACAGATTGACACGGGAAGCTATGTACTAGGACGTAAGACTTTCTCGAAAGGAGTGAGCGGATGACTTACCCTTGTCCCGGCACTGCCGGAATAGATTCTGGAGGAGGCCGCTAGTCAAGGCCGGGGCCAGAACGCGGGGTGGGCCTTACCAAATGCCGAAGGGTGCAGATTCGAACTCGACTATTTCCATCCATGTACCGGTAGTCCGCGCTCGGTATCTCTATTATTCCATCTGCCCAGACAATGACGCCTCCCTGACGATACAAATGCGAGAAACACACATCCGTCACTATTAATTATTACGGAGAAATGCTGTTCAACACAGAGCTGGAACCAATCGTGACCGACCGAGGCCAGCCGTTACCGCCATCCCCTAGCCATAACCCTGGAAAATCGCATAGTCCCACCTTGGGAGGAATCATAGCAAGAAGTCAGTCGGTCATGAAGCTTGGACCTACGATTAGAGATCCACGTAGTAGTGGTTCCTCTCAGCGTCCCATGACGACATCGTCAGCATTCCTTCTGCAACGCAAAATAGCCGTGGTCAGATTCTGCTCAACTGCGGTTGGGCCAGTGTGGCACCCTTGATGCAGCGCACATATCCATTAGCGAATCCCAGCTGGCGAGATCAATGCGTAAATCGTTAGTCGGCATCGCTCATCCCCCCAGTATCAGTAGCCCACAACAGTTTCCACCTCTTGGGATCAATGCCAAGTCAGATTTATCCAAGTTTTGGTTCCTGATTTTCTTCTCAGCCGATGAAAGAATTTGCTGCGTGAGCTTACCGATATGTAGTTCGGACCGATTCCTCAAATGCTATATAAGCCAGCTTTGGTAAGTGCAGTCAACCAGTCTCTGCGTGGATCTGTAGATTTTGATCTTTCTTGATGGAAGTGTAAGAAACAAACCCAAGAGGCTCTCATCTATCTACGTATACATTCATTATGCACCTCTTCCCCTTAGCAGCCGCCCTTACGGCGACCGCTAGCCTGGCAGGCGCCTCATCAGTCCTCCTCCGTGGTGGCACCATCATTGGATTCGACGAGGAGAACAACTCCCTTAACGTCATCCGCAACGGCTCGCTGCTCATTACGGACGACCGCATTACATCCGTCTACACTGAAGACCAGGCGCTGCCCCGAACATCTAACGACACACAAATCGTCGACGCGACGAACAAAATCATCACGCCCGGCTTTGTGGACACACATCGTCACGGCTGGCAAACAGCGTTTAAGACCATCGGGTCAAACACATCACTGGCTGAGTACTTCACTCGCTATGGCGAATACGCCGCCACTGGTTTGCTGAGCGCCGATGATGTCTACATCGGTCAGCTTGCGGGTCTTTATGAGGCTCTGAATGCTGGTGTCACCACGACGCTGGACCATGCTCATCACACTTGGTCCAATGAGACAGCCGAGGCTGGGTTGAAGGCCAGCATTGACAGTGGCGCGAGAGTGTTCTGGTCATATGCCTTCCACAATGTAACCAACTACACCGTCTCTGATCAGCTCGAGAACTTTAGGGACATTGCAACCAAGGCCGAGTTTGATGGTACTGCCACCAGTCTCGGCGTTGCCTGCGACTTTTTTGGGCCTGACCCCGTTCTTGCTGATGTCAACGCCGTGGTCGGTCTGGCCAAGGAGTTCAACGTCTCCGTCATCACCACTCACAGTCTCCAAGGACCTTGGGGTAGTAAGTTTTGTCTAATACTTCCCACCCCTCATGCATCTATACTCACAAGTCTCAAGTCACCAACAGCCCTGAGGATCTTCACGCCGTCGGTGCCCTCAACATTAGCATTCCTGTTGTCTTCTCCCATGCTTCTTTCCTAACCTACCAGGGTGCTTCGCTGCTACGCTCCACCAACCAGTACATCTCTATCACTCCCGAGTCAGAGATGCACTACGGCCACGCCCACCCGCATAGTCACCTCATTCAAGACCAGGGCTCTCTCGGAGTCGATACTCACTTCACCTTCTCAACCGACATCCTCACCCAAGCCCGCCTCTGGCTGCAGAGCACTCGACGATTACTTTACCAGCAGGTTCTCGACCATTGGCGCATACCCACCACCACACCCATGACCGTCAACCAGGCCTTCCTCCTAGCCACCCGTAATGGTGGTCTTGCCCTGCGCCGCCCTGACTTGGGCGTCATCACTGAGGGCGCTAAGGCTGATGTCATTGTCTGGGATGGCGAGAGCCCTGCTCTGCTTGGCTGGGTCGATCCTGTGGCTGCTGTAATCCTCCACGCCAACGTCGGTGATGTTGAGCATGTTCTGGTTGACGGCAAGTTCGTCAAGAAGGATCGCAAGCTTGTGGTACCTAACTACGCGGATGTCAAGACGAGGTTCCTGGGGAGCGCACGGAAGATCCAGCAAACCTGGAAGGATATCCCGTTCGCTTCCCTTGAGGGAGAGTTCAGCGCTTCCGGCTCGCCCTACGAGGCACCTTTTTCTGTTGATGTCCAGGCTGGTGATGAAACCGGATACGGAACAATTCATGTCTAGGTGGCAAAGTGTGAGGTTGTCATTCGTCTGGGATAATCTAACCAAGTAATGCATTTTTATCAATAATTCAATTAAAAGTATCTTTGCAAATTATCGTTGCACCCGACGGTCATGCAGATTAGCCCAATGTTGCAAAGTCTGATGCTGTCTTCAACAGCGTACGCTTGCGCCGAATGCAAATCAACATGGCACTTTGATTGAATAGAAAGTCTTATTGTTGTATCACAATATGACATCGACCATTGCTTACCATTATAATTGCCAAAGCCTCAAGAGCGACAATGTAGTTGAACGCTGTGCTATTTCAAATATTTGATCGCGATAGGATATTTCCGGTATTCGGTAATTGTTCAAATGTGTTTCGGTATTTAAACTCCACGCTTCGGGCGAAAGTGTGGGTCCGACCACGGCGCCACTGTTTCCGAGCTGAGTCAAATTCCTCGACCTCTTCCGAGTACCACATATCACGCCCGGAGGTCCTCTCAGTATTGCTGAACCTCTTGATCCAGATTCCATCAACTCAACTTTCAAAAATGGCGCCTACTCTTCAGTCCAGCAAGATCGCCTTCATTGGTATGTATACATACCATCCCATTCAGTATTGAAGACTGAAATGGGCTAACGCGGGGTAAATTAGGTGGCGGCAACATGGCCGCAGCGATCATCGGAGGCTTGGTCGCCAAGGGTATCGACAAGCAGAACGTCACCGTCTCGGAGCCGTGGGAGGTAAACCGCGAAAAGATGGCCGCCCTCGGCGTCAAGACGACAACCTCCAACACCGAGGCTTTTTCTGGCGCCGACATCGCCATCCTGGCTGTCAAGCCTCAGGTCGCCAAGGGCGTCTGCAACGAGCTCGGCAAGGCCGTTTCGGGACACGAGAAGGTCCCTGTGGTTGTCTCTATCGCCGCTGGCATTACCCTTGAGGCTCTACAGAAGTGGCTGGCACTCGATGATGGCCGAACGCCCCACGTTGTGCGCGTGATGCCCAACACCCCGGCCCTTGTGGGTGAGGGTGCCTCGGGCCTGTTTGCGGGCAGCGATGTTACGGAAGATGAGAAGAAGTTGACCGAATCGCTCATGGCGAGTGTCAGCAAAGCTACTGAATGGGTTGACAAGGAGGAGCTGATTGATGTCGTCACTGGACTGTCAGGTAAGTTGGATCTACGATGTGCATTGCAACGAGGGGCATCCTAACTAGTCCCCAGGATCCGGTCCCGCATACTTCTTCGCCATGGTCGAGCACCTTATATCCAGTGCTGTTGGCCTCGGTCTTTCGCCGGAGCAGGCGAAGCGCTTGGCTGCCCAAACCTGCCTTGGTGCCGGCAAGATGCTTGTTGAGTCGCCTGAAGAGCCTGGTCAGCTGCGCAAAAATGTCACCAGCCCCAACGGCACGACGCACGCTGCTCTCCAGAGCTTTGAAGCCTCTGGGTTTCAGGAAATTGTCGACAAGGCTGTCAAGGCTGCTACGTCTCGCGGCGAGGAGCTTGGGAAGACTTTGGGTAACCAGTAACGCTGAGAAACCAATCGCCTAGAGAAGACCTGCCCAGGTACTGGGCTTGAAAGTAGTAAAAGTAGTAGAAGCGAGAAATAAATGATGACATTTCATGACTTTCGCTTTGTACAAAGTTTTTTCCCAATCAATCACCTGCCAACGGTCTACGAATCTTGAGATAATCTTTTCGACAAGGGCGGATGGACACCAATAAATCAGCTTAACGAATGCGACCTGTTGGGTCTCTTTACGGATTGATGCCATGTTTTATTAAGGATTCCTTGGTAACCAAACTTGAGGGGGTATGAGGAGTAATCATGCTGTCAGTCGGGGACACACCTCAAGCGCCCGGACAAATTGGGTTGTAGGCGCTAACTGATTTAGCTATTAACAACCGAAGCTCCGTGAGTTGCGTGTTTTGGGCGGCTACAGTTAGGCGGCTATAGTTTGGCGGCTAACTACAGCTGTGTGGTCACAGTTGTGCGGCCACAATTGGGCGGTTATGGCTTGGCGGCAGCCCAGTAACAAATAACCCAGTAGGTTACATTGGCGCCTAGTTGAAGAAGTGCGGAGGGCGTCATAAACCCGGCCTCTCTTCGGTCATCAATGACTGATTTGGCCAGGATATCTTGGAAACCGTATTAATGATAGACGTGCTCCCCCCAAACGCCATAGATTGACCCATTCCCTTCATTTTGTCTACCGAATCCCTTATCCTATTTTCCGATTCCCTTCATTGTTCTCACCGATGGCTTTTGAGGGCGTGACAAAACCTGGGCCAGGCCGCCACTTCGTTCGATACGGCACCTTGAGCAGCCATAAATTGGTTGTTTCCAGCAATCGCACTTCAAATGACCCAAGAAGGCTTGTCGACTCCAGCACTGTGAACGTCGAAAAGAACACCGACCAAATCCTCCTCTGCAGGGTGCTGGAACGTTGTGGTATTGAACCCCGAAGGGCGGCGCTGGCTGCTAGAACTGGGCTGTGGCTCTGGGAACCCGCCGATGTCGAGCCAATTCTTCGCCGACTTACATTACGAGGGCGGGACCAAAATCCATATGGGCCTGCGTCTAAACAGCGAATGTTTTCTCCTTTCAAGCGAACATGGAGCGGATATAGCCCTGGAAAATTGCTGAGGCCCCTCGTCGATGCAAACCAGTATGTCATGGCACCACTGAATCTCGTTCGCCAGTCAATTCAACAGCAAGCTGCACTTTGCGTCAACCGAGAGGGGAAATTTCAACTGATGACGTCGGGTTACTCGGTTATGTCTCATGTCTGGGAAGAGACTATGGAGTGGAATAGTCCTGATAACTCCGGGAAGGTCGATCTCAGCCTGAGGAAGAAAGGGATTCATAGAGCCCACTTCTTGAGGCTCTTTGATCGCTGTGGTGCCACATGGCTTTGGGTAGACGTCCTCGCGATGCCCCAAATCCTGAAGGACATGGACCGGGCGCGAAAGACTGAGATCGAGTCTCTCCGCGTCGGCGTCATCAACAACATACACTCAATATATCAAAAGGCAGACAAGATGGTTGTGCTGGACAGTCTAGCATTGCAAATTGACACCGGCAGTCTCATTGATGTCGCTGTTATTCTTTCATTGGGTCGCTGGATCGCAAGGATGTGGACTGTGGTTGAGGCGAGGCTGGGGAATAGAGTCTTGATTAAGACTGCAAACGGAGAGGTCGATTTGGATGAGATTGTATCACTACTGGAAGAGGAGGCTATTGAGGCCAGTCATCGTTATGGCGTTCTGCTGAGAATTCTGTCGACTACGCGTGGAAAAGCTTCCCATTTGGCCAGGTCTGGGCTACATGATTTGGTCGAAGCCTTCAGACACTCTCACACTGGGGACAACGTCGACAGAGTACGGGCAGCTTTTCCATTGCTGGGTCTCAGATGGGAAGCCGGATGGGGCCAAGAAGAGGGTATGCAGCATCTGATCACAAAGATGTCCACAGATTCTGCCTTTCTTGTTAGCCTCTATGGCGAACGGAGAATCTCTGGGTGTTACCATGCAATACCCTCTGTCTTGAATCAGCTCCGAGGACGAATTCAGTCGAACATCCAACCAACCATCACGAAAACCGGCATTTCATGCCAATGGAGGAGTGCCGCGGTGGCATCCATCACGCTTCGCAGTGGTACCGGAATCCAGGAAGATCCACTAGTGGCTACAGTTACCATCGACAGGCTGGTTGTCGAAGTCCAGATTCTCACCGATCATAATGTGCCTCAGCTCGAGACAATCGCGAGGCATGGTCTTCTAAAACTTCTCTTCCCTGAGGACAGAAATTTGTTCAACTTCCTGCTAGTCAGCGAAAGCGGAGCTGCAATCTCAAGAGGATCAGGACAAAGGGATTTCACAGGTACAGTTCTTGGCTCTGGGCTTTGTGTGCTCGGTGAAACGGACTCGGTCCGCCTGCATACTCAGACCACACTCTGGGTATTATCATGAGTATTGATATTCTTATACGTCATACAGATCTAGTAGGGGTCATGTGTAATTGTGTTTGATGACGGCGACTACAGTATATGTAGCATCTTCTGGTTTCTTTATAGATTGCAATGTTTATTTTATCGAAGGTTCAGTTTTGCACGCCACCATGGAATCCTTCTCCCGTTTCCTCAGTCGTGAGCTCGCCATGCATTCAGAACCTACAAGCCCGCCGCTACGGCTAGTTCAAAAAGTTCATCGTGGCGGGATATGACAACGCACAAGTCGGTCATGGTCAGTCCGTGTCGATTTTGACTGTTGCGCCCAAACTCCCGCTAAGGATGCCAACTAGCAACTCAAGGCCGCCTTCGCATGCACCTGATATGTGATCGCCTCAAACATCAACCAATTTTATGGGACACTTTCATCAGATAGTCTACTTCAACTGATATCTCCCGGATACTTTATGGGGTGGTAAGCTTATTTCCCTCAAAAGTGTTGTATTCTTTACTTCAACGCGAGGATTGTGGACTCCTCCCACCATATGCCATAAGTCCACAGTGATAGCCCAGTATTTCCGTCTGCTAGATTTCTCAGCTACCTGAATACCGACAATCCATTCATGCGGCTTGAGCACGAGTTGGGTCACGGTATCTATCGAAATCGCCAAACAAACCTGTTCCCAATGACAAGCTCCGACGAGTCGTCTAGACCAGTGACCACCGTAGAACACTCCAGTAAGTTGCAGATTGAACTGATCAGGCTCGGTTTGGTCCCTTGGCCAAGGAGCACGGAGAAAACTGGTCTGGATGTTGTGGAACCTCAGGTAGACAGTGGCAACGGATGAGCAGTGAAAAGCCGTAAATCACCGATCCGCGTTGATGTCGTCTTTGAACCGACACTAAGCAAGGCCCTCTAGGAACATCAAGAAATTTATCGGTAATACCACTGCTGTCAGTACAGAATGTTCTGTGAAAAAGATGCCGCTAGCTTCTTGTTCGTATTCAGGACATGTTGCGGGCACATGGCGACAACAGGAGCAGGACACCGCCGAGAGCCTCCACGCATACGACTGCATGATACCAGCATGGTTTCCATGCTATGCAAAATAGCCAATGTTACTTGATCGAAAAAACATGCAGCGGTGGCCTGGGATCAGATATACTAGACCTAGTCTTTTAACTCCTAACCGGAAGTTAGCCGCCGATGCTATGAAGTAGTCTAAAAATACATGTTTGCCGACACCCCAAAAGCCTTGCCCTAAGCCGATGCTACAGTTGCCTCCGCCAAAACTCAACCACACAGTCCAGTCCTGGTCTGTTGTTGGGGTCCCTCTCAACGCACTGCATCACCATGTCCTTCCACGCCGGCGGAACGTCCCTCGCCATCGACGTCCATATGGTTGGGTCGGCAGACTGTTCAACCTGCTCCAGCAGCATCCACATTGTTCTGCCCAGGCTAAAGACCTCCGCAAGTTCGGCGGCACGGGGGCACGTTGTCTTCCACTCCGGGAGGACGTTCCAGTCCGGGAAGCCCCACTTCTGATTCTTGCGCAACGCGCCGGTGTGTGGCGTGTAGATGATTAGGGGTTTGCCATTCCGGGCGGCGATGGTAGTTGCCTCCTCGGCTTCCTGGTCGATGGTGACCTCTGGCGGGTGCGTGAACATGGAAAAGCCGCTCTGTTCCCAGTCAATGAGCCGCAGGTTGTTCTCGTCGTCGACGAGGATGTTTCCGGGCTTTAGGTCCATGTGGAAGGTGTCGGCGACCTGATGCGTGTGTTGTATCGCTAGGGCCATCTGGTAGCACCACTTGGCCTTGAGCTCGAGCGGGAGACGCCGGCCGATTCTGTTGGCGTGCATGACTTGTTCGTCGAGGGATTCCTTTTCCATGGCAGGTTGCAGGAAGCCACATATCCGGTCCTTATTGTCTGCGTCTCGCACGACGACGAGACTCCTAGGGCAGGGCATGATGTTCGGGTGGGCTGGAAGGGTGTACAGCGTTCGGATCTCGTGGAGGAGGGTCTTTTCCTGGTGTTCTCTAAAGTCTTTGCTGTCTTTCTTGTAACTTTCAAAGTCCATGCCCTTGAAGAAAAATCTCGCTGTCGGGTTCGTACCAAAGGACCTTCTGGTGACAATTCTAGCGCCGGTCTTTCCTGGTAATGGTCCGACAATGGTAAGGTCCGCCACGTCCACGGCCTCGAAGCTTGCCGGCTGCCCATTTTTGCCGATAATGGAGACGAACTTGTCGTAAGGGGTGAGTTGATGGATGTAACAGTCGCGAATGGAGCGCGCCATGGTTGCTGGAACTATGCTGTCTCTTGTCATTTTCGCTGCGTGGCAACCTTACGTCGGTTTTCTAATGGTGACGTGTTCTTCGCAACAATGTCGAGGCCTGTAAAACGATGCAGATTATCTATTCTCGTTTATAGGTACTATAGGTGAATACGCAGTCCTATATTTCTGGGTAAGTTCGTGAGGCAGACAGTCGCAAGTGAGTACCCGATGGTGAATACCTCCAATCCATGATCAATGCTGTGATTGGATGTCAACTGAAGCCTGCAGCGTCCGAGAGTCCCATCCCATCTGATAGCACCATGCCAGGCTTTCTTTTCTTCTTCCTCCGGACGTAGTGAATTCCCTGTCAAGTATGGTGCAGGGAGCGGATGGATGCGGTGAATGACGGGAGGTCTGCAGCGGGCGCGCTCGGGGCATCGTGTGGGTTTGAACAGACAGAGCCGGAATGGTATAAAGGCTCCGGGGACAGCCCAGACTGTATCGACTGAGACTTTTGAACCAAAACACCGCCCCGAGAAACCGACTCCCCAAACCCTGCATTGAACCCTGGCCTGCTTGGCCTTGGGATAGTCGTCAACGATGTCTCACCGTGCAGGCTCGCGGCTTTACCGGTCATCTGACCGAGGCGGATGGGAGTGAGGCGTGCGTGAGATGATATCACGAACGCCATCATCCGCAAAAGAGTCGACCGAATTCATGCGCGGGCAGGACGCATGCCACCGGGCGGGTGGTGATTGGTGGTATCCCGTCAAGTCGACAGGGCGCAGGGTTTCCGTCGTCACTCACATTCGATATCTGACAGGTAAAGTGGTGTGTGTCTGACGGGAAGGGTACGGCCCATTAGCGGGAACCAGACATCTCGGAGTCGCGCGTGCGCTTGTGGAAAGGGGGGCCACTCTGGGACGCAATATGCTGCGGTCGGAAAATACAAGGTAAAAGGTGATATATGCAGGTAGCAGATCGGGGAAGTTGCTGTTGAGGGTGCCCAAAGCGGCTTAGCCATATGTGCCCTTCTCTGCAGAGTCACATCCATCGATACGTGACGTAAGACACGCAATTGAAACCAGCGCAACGCTAGGTTCCTGTAGGTCTTGAGAGGGAATTCAGGTGAGCAAGGTGAGTTGCTGGTGATCTTGTTGGATGGGGGCTGAGAGCCGACCTTCATTGGAAGATTCGAGCTGACAACGGCATGGGTTCACATTTATTGAGCTGTGCTGTGAGAGTGCTTCAACCAGGATGGCGTGTTTTTCTTCTGTCCAGACGGCACGTCCGGGACATTGGCTGGACACACAAACGTTGGGGGGTGGTGGGCACTAATGCTGTCTCAGTTTGCCTCTGGGCATGTAGAGAGTGCAGTATGTATATGATCCATCGCTGAGACAGCCACAAAGGGAAGATGGATATGATATGGTTGCCATCACAATCCAAGTTGAACGTGAAAGAATGTTGATTCATACCCACAAAAAAATAGAGGAGTTGCTTGGAGCGATCGCCGATGCCCAATCGCGGTGGGGGATCCGTCAGGCGGCCTAGATGAGCCGGCCACCATCCTCGCCGATCATCCCATCGGAAAATGTGATGAGTTGACGGTCTAGGACTCGAAGGGAAGACCCCTCAGCCCAAAGTTTGGGTCGGGGAAGCAGCCCCTTGTCTTCCGTGGTGGTGGGGGAGACACTTGGCCTTGGATTGGCACTCGACGATGTCTCACAGAGATGCGCCAACAGTAGGTAAGCAGGCACGCAGGTAGCCACATGGGCTACATAGGTCCAATGAAAAAAGGAGCGAGAAGAAGGACTGGCCTGGGCTCGTTTCCTTGCTTTGGAAAGGGGCCACGGCAAGGAGTGTGTGTCGCTAGCTGACCGAGGCCATGGTCCCTGAGAAAATGTGCAAGGCTTTGCGGAAACCATTTTAGCCGCCCGCATCCTTTGCAGCCTTGGACGCAGGAATGGCAACTCTACCGAGCTTACCCTACCGTTGTAGCAAACCATTATTTCTTTCCTTTGTTTCCACTTCAGCACCTTTCAATGGCTGTTAAGCGATGGCGGGCGCCATCGTGAATCGTGCTGAAGATGATAGCGTAGGGCTAAGCTGGTGGAGGGCATCGGCAGCTGTCGGAGCTCTACGACTGGGCTCACATGCAGATCTTGTCTGGAAGTAGCCTGTTTTAACATCGACAGTCCCGAACTTGTACAGGCCTCCTAAAGAGCCATAACAATTTCACTTCCCTACCGCCACTCCGCCAAAGCGTCAACATCCACCGACACCAAAGTCTCGATGAAGCCACTCATTTTCTTGCGAGCAAGCTTATTCGCCTAGGTCTTGCGACAAGGATTAAGAGTGTTTGCATGAGATGGCGCTACAAAGCGAACAACCCCAGGTGAGAAGTGGCGCAGCAGATCTACGGTCTCGCAGCAGAGAGGCCAGTTGCAACGCACTCAATCTATGCACGGCCCCCGGTGGAGGAGCCGTCACCTCACGAGGTTCTCGGGACCGAGGACGAATCTGCGGAAGCTGGAGACGTGGGTCTTATCCCCGGTGGGATCCAGTAGTATTTCCGACTGAAAGCATACGATAAGAGACACATATCCACGTAAAGAGGCGGCATTCTCGGCAAGGTTGTTTATCATGTTACCAGCCGCGCAAGAGAGCTCGTCAACTTGGTGTGAGTTCCTCAAGAGCTTGTCTCCAGCATCCCCTGTAACTCATTGGATCAAGGTTGAAACCTATCCCAGCCTACCGTTGGTCGGCTCGCTATATCATCCTCAATCATTCGCTCTGGTCGGCGTCTAGCACATAGCTTCGTGGCCTTCGTCCTTGATAAAAGACGATACGATGACTTTGATAGCGGGGTGTCAGTTACCTTTGTCACCTCTCGGATTCTAATCAAGGTCTCGGTCTGGCTTCACTGCATGGGGGCCAAGTACTTAAAGTACCGCGACGGCTCGGCAGCGCCAACCATCGAGTTTGGAGACATTGCTCTTGGAAATGAGGCAGCCTTGACACACTCTCAATCGACTTCCGATAAAATCGCTGGGGAGTTGTCGCTACATCCCCGGTCTTGGTTCTGAATGGATAATGATTGCTACCTAGGTACCTCCGGGTGCCTTATTTCCCGGAAACCTGCAGCCTGTTTCTCGTCTTGGTTAATGTGCGCAATACCGTATGTGATGGCATGATAAGACTTGCGAGTACCGCCAACCAGCAGCCACTTTATAAACTAATAAGGCCTGTCTGGCGAGTACCACTAAGAGTGTCTGGTCTGTAGCGTCTATGAGTTAAGTGGTTGAGAAATTTGCAGAGCATCGAGTTCTGTTACTATAGCAATCCAGGAGTTTTTGCTCGAACGACACAACAGTCGGCGAACCACGACACACAGTGCACATCACACAGGTTGGGTTAATGACCGATACGACCCGCTAGGTGGTGGGTTAAAGCGGCTAAACTGGCAGGATTCGGAATCTGGCGCGAATTGCATGCCGTGTGTCATAGACGACTTGGACTGTAGTGTAGTTGAGCATACTCTGTCTTCCATCGATTCCACATCTATTGTTCACCTGACTCGTTCCAATGCTACCGTGGTAAATAAAAATAAAAATACAAATGACTGTTGGTGAGTGAGCCTTGGTAGGCGGAGTATAGCCAGTAACGTTATCAAGTGATATCGAGTTGGACCACTCCCGCGGGATGAATGAAACGTGCCGATGTCAACTAAGGTGGTGTCTAGGACTCGCAATCCATTCGGTTCCCCTGCTTTTCAAACCCCCGCCGCCGTCGATTACCGACACTACGACCCCATCGACCTGGTTGGGGAAAAAGTTGTGAGAGGGTGTGTGACATCAGACGGCGCGTCTCCTTGACCGACGGCGGCTTTTCAACCCCCCCCGGGCGCCAATGATCCACCGTCCCCTCTCCGGCCAAGTGTAACCTTCCCGAACGGGAATGCAACTGTGCAAGCTTGTCTTGGCTTTATCCGCGTGTTCTGTTTGCTTTATTTCGTTTTCCTCCCCAGGCACAGCTGATAACCCCTCCCAAAGCTTTCCATGCCGTCAATTTTAAGTCTTGGTACTGACATCAGACCAACTTTGGCAGGTCGTTACCCAAGCCCCTACGTGCTTTGGTCCAACAGTTCAGCCTCAACCACTCACAACCGCCGCCGAGACCGACCAAAGGCAAGAGGCAATGGCCTGGTCCATTGGAGCTCCATCATAAGCTCTTGGCATCCGAGCACAACATGCAATCATCGACACCAACGATGGTCTGTCGCACCGTCGCCCGGTGATCTCACCTGTCCGCCGTCTGTACTCTGCGTTACTGCAGTGGAACACGGCCCACTGCATGATTAATCTGCATGGTCAATTGCGTGGTCAATTGCATCAATTGCATGGCCTTTGGACCCGGGAAGCCTAGGTATAAATCTGCAGACTGCTGCTGTCGTCGTCGTCGTTGTCGCCGTCGCCCTACCCCTCCGCCCCTGTTCCTCTCCGCGTCTGTCACATTTCCCGTCCCTCGTCCCTCTTGCACCAGTATCTCTAACGGATACTCGAGAGACTGAGAGACGCCAGACATTAGAGATGGCTCGCCAGATCCTCCAAGTCGTCACGGCGGCCCTGCTGCTGGGCGCGACGGCGGCCATTGAGCCGCCTCGCCCGCCGCACCAACCAGTCGGAGGCGGCGACCGTTTGGTGACGTGGAACGAAACAGTCGTCTCCCCACGATTCGGCGCCAGCTCCCGATCCGTCAGTTGGCTGTCGGGCACTGAGGATGGTCGGTTCATCACGCTCTCGAATAATAGTCTCGTGATAGAAGATATCATTTCGGGAGGGATCGAGACATTCGTGGCCGCCGACAAGATCCCCGATTATGCCGAGTACTGGATCCGGCCTGATCTTAAAAAGATCCTCTTCGCGACCAACTACACTAAGCAGTACCGCTACTCCTACTTCGCCGATTACTCCATCCTCGACGTGGAATCTGGCGTTCTCGAGCCGTTGGTCGAGGATCAAGTGGGTGACATTCAATACGCTGAGTTCGCTCCCGTCGGCGACGCCATTGTAAGTCTGGCCCGATTTCCGTCCATTTCCCCTGCCTTCCTGCGCGCGCCGGGTAATCCATCTTGGAACATACTTCAGATATAAGGGAAAACCAATGGTGAGATCACTGGCTTACCTTTATCCAGGCGTTCGTTCGAAACAACAACCTGTTCCTTAGCAAGAACGGTACCATCTCCCAGATCACGAACGACGGTAGTCCAGACCTTTTCCACGGCGTGCCTGATTGGGTGTACGAAGAGGAAATCTTCGGTGATAGAAGCACTCTGTGGTTCTCCCCCGATGGAGAGTACCTTGCCTACCTCAGTTTCAACGAGACGGGCGTCGATACTTTCACCATCCCCTACTTCATGGGCAACCAAAAGATCGCACCTCCTTACCCCGTCGAGCTCGACTTGCGATACCCTAAAGTCGGCAGCAAGAACCCCACCGTTGCGCTGACTCTCTTGGATCTCGAGACCCAGGAGACGACGCCCGTCGCCATTGAGGCATTCCCTGCCGATGACTTGGTCATTGGCGAGGTTAAGTGGTTGACTGCCGATCACGCCAGCGTTGCTTACCGTGCTTTCAACCGCGTCCAAGACAAGGAAAAGCTTGTCCGCGTTGACATCGAGGGCTACACGTCCAAGGTTATCCGTGAGCGTGATGGCTCCGACGGATGGCTGGACAACAATCTCGGCATCCAGTACCTCGGACCTCTGCAAAACTCCACCGACGCCTACTTCCTGGACCTCTCTGACGAGTCTGGCTGGAGCCACCTTTACCTCTACCCAGTCAATGGCGGTAGCCCGATTCCCTTAACCAGCGGCGAGTGGGAGGTCTCCTCCGTGCTCAAGATCGACACGAAGCGACACCTCATCTACTACCTCTCTACTGAGCACCACAGCACCGAGCGCCACCTCTACTCCGTCTCGTACCCCTCCGGGCGCAAGAAGGCTCTCGTCGACGATACTGTTGCCGGATACTGGAGCGCTTCGTTCTCTTCCTCGGCCGGTTACTACATCTTGACCTACCAAGGCCCCAACGTTCCTTACCAGGAGCTCTACGCCATTAACTCCACCCAGCCCATCAAGACCATCACCAGCAACGAGGCCCTCGTGACCCGCCTGCAGGAGTACAAGCTCCCCAACATCACCTACCTCGAGCTCAAGCACCCTGACGGCTACAGCCTCAACGTCATGCAGCGCCTCCCCGCCAACTTCGACCCTTCCAAGAAGTACCCTGCCCTGTTCACCCCCTACGGCGGCCCTGGCGCCCAGGAGGTCACGAAGCGCTACCAGTCCATCAACTGGCGTGCCTTCATCGCTTCGGACCCGGAGCTCGAGTACATCACCTACACCGTCGACAACCGCGGCACGGGCTACAAGGGCCGCGAGTTCCGTTCCACCGTCGCCGGCCACCTCGGTCGTCTGGAGCCCCTCGACCAGATCTGGGCCGCCGAGCAGCTCTCGTCGCAGAACAGCTTCGTCGACGCCGACAAGATTGGGATCTTTGGCTGGTCGTACGGTGGCTACCTCGCCGCCAAGGTCCTCGAGGCCGACTCGGGCGTCTTCTCCTCGGGTCTCATCGTCGCGCCCGTCAGCGACTGGCGTTTCTACGATTCGCTATACACCGAGAGGTACATGAAGACGCTGGAGACCAACGAGGAGGGGTACAACGAGACCGCCGTCCGCAAGGCCGACGGCTTCAAGAACCTGGCGGGCGAGTTCACCATCTTGCACGGCACTGGCGACGATAACGTCCACTACCAGAACGCCGCGGCGCTCATCGACCTCTTGGTCGGCGCCGGCGTGCCCCAGTCCAAGATGAACTGGCTGGCTTTCACGGATAGCGACCACAGCATCGTCTACAACGGCGCCAACATCTGGCTGTACAAGTACTTGACTGAGGCTCTCTTCAGGGAGAAGCATCGTTCTGGTGACAAGTTGGTTCACCAGTGGAGCAAGAAGAGCGAGGGAGTGAACTTCGACTTTGAAAGGTCGTAAGATGCCGGTGCACTTCCCTATTGCCGTTAAAACATCCATGATACCATAATCAAATAACATTTTAATCCACTGCCGGGACCATTTGAAGAGCGTGATCACTTACATATTGACCCACAAGCCAATAAGGTAGGTGTCTTGGGTATCGGAATGTTCGGTTGGTCGTAAAGCGCTTACCCCGCAGCTAAGGGTCTTGAAGATAATTGGCGTGGCCTACTCAGGACTTATCGCCGCACTGGTAAGCTAGTGTTTTATTGAGCCCAAACCTAGGTATTGGTACTGTAAGGGTCGATATCAAAATAACCTTGTTACTATGACTTCCATGGTAAATACCACCATTTCGCACCCTCTACCATCCTCAATGGTGTCTTGTACTCAAGGATCAAAGCCCTGTGTCCGAGGCAATTGTACAACCGCTGTAGAGCAAGTATTCAATTTCGCAGTCTTCCAATGTGCAAGTATTTTATGAAAGATGTGAACTTGATTTAGAGTAATTATACGTAGTCATAATAAACCTGCCCAGCCCTGCTACGGGCTCTGGTATAATCCCATGATCAGAACAGAAAGCGGAAAACACGTCCTCGACCCAAATTAACCAAATGTGCCCGACGCCAGCAAAGAACCACCAAAAACATAAACCAGCTCGCGCTATCTACTTCATGCTCAGCCCCCCAAAAACGCGGTCCAGCTCCGCCCCTTGGTCGTTGAGCGGCATCTCGCTCGTGCCCGCTATGGCAGACGTTGGGTGCGTCTCCTCGGCCTCGGAGGAGCCGCCGACCTTCTCGGGCTCCAGTATCCGCGCCTCGCTGTCCAGCCATCCCGGCGCAACCCTCCTCTTCTCGGCCAGCTCGCGCTCTTTTATCCTGTCCTCCAGCTCGCGCAGGTCGCGCTCGGCATCCTCCTGCATCTTTGTAATGTGGGCCTGCAGCGCGCGACACGAGGCGATGATGTCGTCCGGGTGCGCGGCGTGTCCCGACTGCGAGATGACGTATTTGGGCTTGTTCGCTGACGGGTCGCCGCTCCCTGCCGCGGCGGCTGCGTTGTCGGTCACGGCTGCTGGGACACCCGTCGCGGAGGGCGGCAGGGCAGAGGGCATGGCCTTGTAGTTGTAGGAGAGGGTTGTGGCCGTGGGCAGAGAGATGAAGGGGGAGACGGTCAGAGGGACCTGCTCGAGGAGCGGGTGGGAGCCTGCGCAGTCCATCAGTCAGTACCTAGGCGATGATTAAGTATAGAGAAGAGGGGAGGAGTACGTACGGTTGCTATACATGATGGACAAGAGGCCTTGCCTTTGGTAGGTACGCGTCAGTGTGCAAAGCAGAGAACGAACGGGATTGAATATGCCGTTTTGAAGGCCGTACAAGCTCGTTATGTGTAGCAAAGATCCTACTTGCAATTGCCTGAGACTCGAAAGGTCCGTGGGCGAAGAGGCGGCAGATAGTTGCGAATGCGCTCCGTCAATGGATCTTGTCGTCCCCGCGACGCACAGTACTAGTTGTTGCAGTACGTAAGGGCCCAGTGGCCAAGTCCAGAGTGGCATCGGTGGTCGGGAAGATGTCGGTGGGGAAGCTCAGACCCTCCGAGCGCATGTGGAGGCCGGACCTCGCATCTGGCCAATGGATACCTCACCGCCTTCCTCTTCCTGACCAGTTCGCTTATGTCACGAACTTCAAGGCATGGATCACGTGGCGATAGCGATAAGAGCTTCACTTTCTCCAGCTTCAAGCCAGGCACCCCACCATGAACGGCTTCACAGCACAACCCAAGCAGAGTCCTTTGCAGGACCTCTTTGACATCATCACCATGTTGCCCACAACAATCCGCTCTCCCCCGTCTGTTGGGGATTTTACCCCCATCGAGGAGCACCAGGCGCAAACTCCCGAGACTTTCTTTGGCGGAAAGCCCGTCCTGCACTTTCATCTTGAGGGCGCCAAGGCTTGGATCCCGGCCTCGCAAAAGGGCAACCTGGCTGTCTTCCCAGCTGATGTCGCGACTACGGCCTCTGCTCCCGAGGGCGCGACGTTGAAGGAGGTCTCTGAGGAGCTGGTGGAGCAGCAGGTTTCCGTCTTCGTCAACTCAGAGTAAGCTATCTTTCGTGCCAATGCGCCGATGCCTGCTAATGGCTTCCACCAGGAACTTTACGATTTTCTCCGCGGCGCAAGGCGCCGGCGTCGAGGTTCCCTACCCCTCGATCTCCATTCATGCAGTCAAGCAGGTCGGCACCATCTCCGAGGGAACCCCGCTCCAGGCCATCTGGATGCAGCTGCAGCTTGCCGATGGCGGTGACGGCGACGACGACTTTGATACCATCGACTTGACTCTTGTGCCCGCAGTCACGGCTGGCGCTCAGGTTGATGTACAGAAGTTCTACGATGCGATTTCAGCTTGCTCCGATCTGCACCCCGACCCCATCGACGAGGAGGATGAAGAAGAGGATGGGCGGATTGTCTTTGAGGGCGAGCATGAGCCTGTGGAGGGCTACACTGGAGTCATGTACGGCGCTCACGATGGTGGTCTGCCCCCCGCGTTCCCCGGCAGCGGTGGTTGGATCACAGCGGAGAACGTGCACGAGCACTTCGATGCCGATGGCAATTGGATCGGTCAGAACGGCGGCGAGGAGGAGGAGGGAGCCGGCGAGCTGGGCGAGGGAGCCGGCCGAGTCCGAGGACACGACGAAGCCAATGGCGGCGTCAACGGTCATGACGACCCCGATAACAAGCGTCCGCGCGTTGACGAGTCATGACCTGAATGGGGGATGGGTGCATGAGAATTGACGAGGAACGACTTGATACCATGGATAGGACTCGGAGATTCAATAAACCGAGGTAGGGATATCACATTTCCAACTATTCGTCTCCCACGTGTCATTGAGCTCGTTATGGTTTGTGAGTCAGCCTTTGGAAGCACAGTACTTTTCAATCTCGTCAAGAATATTGGATTCGAGTGATTGTGATATTTGGGAATTTGCTAATAATCTACTAGGTATTACGATGACGCCGTACTCAGCTTAAAATAACCGATGCAGTAAAATCACCCGCTTGCTGTCGCTGAAGGGCAACATCCCCAATCGTGAGGATCGCCATGGACAAAGGAAAAGGTATAAGGGAATCCAACACAGGCTGGGCTATACTTTTTAGCCCTAGCAGCGAGTTTGTCCCGTGAGCTCAGTAATTGAGCGTCTCTGATGTACATGTCCAAAACAGCCGCACCATCATAATCACTGTCGTTTGGTTGCTTTACCCAAGTGGTTCTAGCCTTCCCCGTCAACATGGACTTATGCTCGCCGAGTGGGACTTTCCGTCACCAACGGGGTTTCTCTTGGCGCTCCTCTAGCGGCGCTCCGCGGGGTCGGAATCATAGGTCGTGGCCCTTTGACCCATGGGCTGCCACTCGCCTCTTCCTCTTTCTCCTCGACTGCCACTTGCAGCGTTTCGAAATGCTTGCTCGCTCCCGGTCGACTTTTGAGCACGGCAATGGAGTTCCTGGCTGACCTGATGGACGAGTGGGTGTTCCGCCTTGCCTTCGGGCTCGTACCCATGGAAAGGTAGTTCTGGCGACCAATCTTGCTCACGCGGCTGTTGCTTCTCTCTGGGCTGAACCCGCCCCCACGCAAGTTCGGCAGTGTCGGGCTTTCTGGATCTGATATGGACGATCCGGTGCTCAAGGTGCTCATCTGGCTGTTCATCCGGCGAAGCTGAGCCACCGTCGACTGTAGTCCAATGACCCCGAAGTCCCGGTGGAAAGGATTTCTCTTGGGTGAGTTTAATGGCTTCAGTACGATGGAAGGACGGTCAGAAACCGGGAGCACGCGGTCGACACTGTTGGCCCGAGCATGTGGCTGTTGCGAGAGCCCGCCATCCCGAACTGGACTCCCTACGCCGCGTCTCCTATACCTTACAGGCGTGGGGGATCCGGCCGGGCTGGGCAGAGGTCCTCGCGTTGGGGAGGTCGGCGTACGGGCCCCTGAGCCACTGTGTCTCGTTGGAGAGGCGCTCCCACGTCGGACCGTTTCCGGGCTGCCGGTTACCACAACGCCACGAACTGGTGATCCCTGGCCCGGTCTCAGTTCAAGAGGTGGCGGGATAACGGTGCCCTTCTGACCAAACGTCAACCTGTTGTTGGGCATCGGGGGTCGGTTGTTGTCCTCGGGTGATGTGCCAGGGCTGGCCTTCATACTGACGACGCTCGTGCTCGAGGCAAGGACAACCGGCTTCATCGACATCACGCTCTTCGGGCGGATGGTCTCGGGTGACGTCGCCACATCAGGCGCCTGCGTTACAACTGAGCCCTGCTTCTGGCTTCGATTGACAATGCAGCTGTTCCTCACCGCCTCAAACTGCTTCGCCACGGGTGAGGTACTTGCGGACCTCGGGTGGGAGGGCGCGTAGAGCACCGTTTCCTTCACCACGTCCTCTTCGTGTGGCGTGAGGTGTCGCAGAGGCGGCAAATTGGGTGCTTGGCGTTTGGGGCTTCTCAGAGGCAATTCTGGCGCTGGCGTCACGAACGGGTCGCACATTTGTGTATCGATGACGAGGCCTTTGGGTTTCCGGCCACGGACGATACCCTCCGACTGTCCTGTGCCGCCGGTCTTGCTGTCATCCTCTGGCTCATTGATGCTGTATAGGGTTGAAAGGGACGACGAAGCGTCACTGCCGGGTGATTCTATTGACACGCCGTTCTCAGCGGGCCTGGTCGGGGAGTTGTGGTCCGATCGCCTGCTCGGGGTTGACAAGCCTGTAGGCGACATGTGTTCAACGTCGGGAGTCGTCTCACCAAACAAGCTGTCTGCATCTGACGCGGCTGAACACTGCGAAATGTTCCGCCTGTGGTCCGGGGTCTCTATAAGCATTGAGACGACCATACGCTTTGACGGACTGGGTGTACGAGCTCCTCTACTTTGGCTTTTCACCGGGGAGTGTGATCTGATTGGTGATTGGCTTTTCTTGGGCGACGGAGCCTTGAACGGCGACTGCGCCTTGACCGGCGAATTCGACTTCGTGGGCGATGCGTGCTGGGTCTTGACGCTCGATCCCGCTGACGCCGACGCGGCGCGCTGTCGGGTCGCCGGCCGGCTGTTGCTGGGCGTCCCGTTCTGCAGCCTCTCCTCTGTCGACCGCAAAATCTCGGCGAGGTCCGACTCGGTCGTCTTGTGCCGCAGTCGCTGCAACGGCACCAGGCGCGGCACCTGAGGTCCTAGCGCCCCCTGGAAGTTCTGCGCACTCGGGGGAACACTGCCTCTTGCCGCAGCGGCCAGTTTCTCGGCCATTTCGTATGATGCGGTCCTCTGCAGCGGCGCCCGTGGGGCGTGGCCACGCTGTGCTGGCAGGCTCACGGGGCGAGGCTGCTGGATGGAGTAGTTCGTGTGGTCGTCTGGGAACTTGAAGTCCTCCTTGTTGCCATGCCCAAACAGATCCGGCAACGTCGGCGTGCGGAGGATGAAGCTGTCCCGGACACTCAACCTCCTGCCGTCGTTCTGCACTCTCGGTCCGTGGATGGCGTCCTCGTCGATCCAGCTGTTGTTCCTCCGAATGTGTCCACCACGCTGCTGCCCACCAACGGTCTCGGCAGATCCGCCAAACGCATTGGTCTTGCTTCGCGTCAGGACAAGGGACGAGAGCGAGCGGTACGGTTTGCCTTGGATCTCTTCCATGTGCGCATACGCCTCGCCTGGTTTCTGTTTCGTCAGGCGCCGTGGACGCGGGCTGGGTGAGCGGATCGAGCCGCCTTCTGATTCGAGGTCGAGTCTTGCTCCAGGTGTTGCGGAGCGGGCGCGGGCTACGGCTCGGTGGCGGCGGCCGGCAAGGGCGATGAGGAGGAAGGCGAGGCATATGAAGAGGAGTACGCCGCCTCCGATGGCGATGCCGAGGACAACCGGCAGAGTCATGCCGCCGCTGCCGCCGCCTCGTCCTACTATTCCTTCGCGGGCGAGCAGGAGCAGACTCGACATGACACAGCGGGTAAGTGAAGGTTGTGGTGCGGTACTCGGACGGTGGCTTTACTTTCGAAACGGTGATCTGGGCGATATCCAAGGAGCTACGATGGTATTGAGGACGTTGATACTACGGCCAGGATCTCTCATGATGCGAGAGCGGTCAGCCTTGTTCACAGTCACTTCTCCCTCTTTTCTCAAAGCTGTGTAACAGTCATCTGGTGTGTAATAGGGTTTAGAGTAAGAGGCACTTGAGATTCTGGCGAGGAGACAATGTCAAAAAGGCAGCTTGTACAAACTGATGGTCTGTAAACAAGCCTGGGAAGAATGAAAGGCAATTCAGGAAAATAGGAGCAAGGATTAAACGAGGGAAGGAGAGTATCCAGGCACAACGGCGGAAAGATGAAAAGACCCAAGAGGCCGGCGAGTCCTGCGTACCAAAAAATGGGAATGGCTGGTCCATCTCCCACGGGTCTCTCTTCCTCTCATGCGACCCGCCGCCCGTGACAATGGGAGTGGTTTGTTTTGGGAAGCCCCATGTTGGGAAAAAGAAGGGAACAGAGGGTGGTGGTCTCAGGCTAATCTGGCCGCGGGGAATGCGTTGCCATCCTGTCGTCCTAGGGCATGCATTCCAATGGAAGGGAGGAAGTCTCCCCGCCTCACCGCATGACGCCCGTCCGCCCACCATGCAAAGCAGGCCGAGATCCCGGGAGAAAGTAGGAGGCTAAAAACAGCATGGTTCCAAAGGGCGAGGGAACGTGATGTAATATGAATTTGCGGGCTGGGCGGGGTGGCGACGCGCTTGGGTTTCTTGCGAATAGCCTCACGGGGGTAGGGGTGTGTCTCTGTGTGTGTGTGGCTTGGCATGCGGTTTTGCGCGGGGCCGGTGGGCTTTCATCAAATGCGAGATGAAGTTGCGTTGCTGAGCAGGGGACCATAACAATAGTCCTCACTACTGTCACCTTGTTTGGGTGACTATATGCGTTGTTGTTTTCTCGGACGGGGGTTGATGCGATGCATCAAACTTCTTCAAAAGAGCCCGAGGCACACACTATTGACAGCCGAATCTACCCCTTGCGTCCGGGAACCGATATCATCACGCGCGAGATCTCCGCAGCCGCTCCCCCATGTCACTGTACCATCCCTCGCGACCCTGAAGAAGCCACTCTCACGTGCGCGCCGGTTTCTTGACGCACCTGACCTCGTTGATCCTCAACGCCGCCGTGTCGTGGCTCGCCAGCTCGACCTTGTACTCGTCCTCAAACACGCCCACGTCCTCGCCCGTCCACATGTCGTGCACGACGTACTTCTTCCCACCCTCCAGCCCGGGCACGTCCTTGAACGCAATCGTCTTCTCCTCGGTTCCCGCGAGCGTGTTGAGCACGAACACGTGCGTCCCGGCGACGGACTCGCCGGACCAGAACTCGGCCGGGTGGGTGATGTTCCAGGCGCCGTCCGGGTTGACGCCCCACTTGTACGGCTGCGCAGCGCCGCCAAAGACCGGGTCCTGGTTGAACCGGACGAGCTCCTTGTTCGCCAGGACGGCCAGGATCTCGGGCTTGATGCCCTCCAGCTTCGTCCCGATAATCAGCGGGCTCTTGAGCGCGGCCCAAAAGGCGAAATGACTCCTGCTCTCCTCGTACGTCAGGTTCCCGTTGCCGACCTCGAGCATGTCCCAGTCCCCGTGGCCCCAGAACCCGTTCACGTCGGGCCCGCTCCAGAACGCCGCGTGGTTCAGGATCGGCATCAGGCCCCACGACCACTGGTGCTGGCCGTACCACTCCGGGTAGATGTCACCCCACATGCGCCAGCTGTGGCCCGTCTCGTTGCCCCAGGCCTCGACGTGGGCGTGGCCCCAGGCGCAGAGGGAGTACTGGATCGTGCGGTTCTGCGCGAGGAGAGCGTCGCGCATGAGGCGGTAGCGCTCCGCCGTCAGGGAAGTCGACCAGTCGTACCCGGCGGGCGCGGGCTTGCCCGTCTTGGAATTGACTGGGTCGCCATTGTCTTGGTTCTCGTTAGGGGGCCCGCCGAGCCAGAGCTCGGGGACGTATTTCCAGTCGTCGAACCACTCCTTGGGGACGTTGCAATTGTCGTACTTGAGGTCTGCAAAAGGTGAGTAAGTAGCATGGCCAGAGGGTAGGTGGATGATGACTCCAGGGATTCGGATGCAAGGGGTGAGGTAAGTAAAGGGAGACGTGGCCGGTGCAGGGCGAATGCAACCACAACGGTGAAGAACTTACAGTCAATACCCCATTTCGCAAACGTCGCGGCGTCGATCTCCTCGTAGCCTAGCGATCCCTCGAAACCGCCGCACGTAGACGTTCCTGTGATGATCATGTCAGAGCGCTGTCGCAAGGCTAAACACTAGAGCACCCAGAATTCCTTCCACTTGCGCCAATGGTTTCTTCTTCGACAACTCGTTTCACACCCGCATGTCCATGACGGAAAAAGATTGAAACTCACCCGCGTCGCTGTAAATCCCAACCTTTAACCCCATCGCATGGATCCGATCCACGGTATGCTTGATCCCCTGCGGGAACTTGACCTTGTCGACGACGATCTCCTTGGTCACGTTATCCCTCCGCAGCTCCTTGTCGCTCCAGCAGTCGTCAATGTTGACGTACTCATAGCCCAGGTCCTTCAGGCCGTAATCCACCATGTGCTGCGCGACGGTGAGGAACACCGTCTCGTTGATGTCGCAGCCGTATTCGTTCCATGAGTTCCACCCCAGCGCGGGCAGACGTCCTGTAGTGCCGTCGCGGCTTACGAGCGCCGCGGCCATGGAGGACAGGCCAAAGCCTGCGAGAGAGGTGGGCAGGAGAGCGGATCGCATTGTGAAGAGGTCGGCGGGTTGTGGGTTGTGGCAGGTCTGTAAAGGTTGTCCTGGTTATCGCGACCGTGCTTCAACTTTGCTCCCCAAGATTGAAATTGCCAGGCGGCTGAGGAGAGGGTTGGACTGGTAGGATGGAAGCTCATAGTTACAGGACCTTGGGTAGGAGGCTCATATAGGCAAATGTACATCTCGGATGCATGCGCATACAATATGATCTTCATCCGCCAACCTACTAATCGTCCCATCCTACCCGACATCCGACCCCTCAGTAGTATCGAGCTTACAACGAAGAAATGCAACCTACCCCAAGTCCATCCCAGTCCCACTGCTGGGCATGGGCTGGTGACCACGCGGTAAACAGGAACAAGATGACGGCGCCAGTTGCCATGTTCCCCGCGTGACGCATGTTCTGACTAGGCTTTCCCACTTGGCCAAGGATCGCAGAAGTCGACTAGACGGCGGAAAAGTTCAAATGCTGTCTCTGGAGGGTGCGTCGACCCCAGCTCGCCTTCGAAAAGAGAGCGGTTTTAGACCAAGCTTCGGACGGATATCCACGAGTGATTGACCAACCGACCGTCCACCAACCGTGAGTGGCGTCCTCGCAAAATCTTAAGTGAGGGGTCGGTTCCCAACTTCCCGGCCCTTCGTGAGGAGAAGCTGAGGGGAAACCAGAATACTCGTCAATTGTTGGTGGGCAAGCAGTGTCAAATCCAGGATAAATGCAACGCCATGAACGACGCGGCTCAGATGCGCGGAGGATCGCCGCCCGAGGAGAGATGAAGCCACGTGCATGATGAGGGGAACTGCAAATTTAAGCCCTTAAACCGCCATTCTCCTCATCCGATCGGTCTGGCCGGGCTACTCCGTGGACAGCTCCCTCAGCTCATAAGATTTGGGGGAATGGTTGATGATCGACGGCACATCGGCCCCGGTGCTCAACGGTGGGGGGACTCGAAAAGTCGGGGTCGGAAGTGGCCCGCTTCCATGGCGTCGGGAATGGCGCCATGTGATTCGACAACTTATTGCAAAAGCATATGCAGGTCAAACCGCGTGGCCGTTGATGAGCGGGCTGATCCGGATGCGGTTTAGAGTTTTAGCACCCAGCAACACATGGCACCCTTCGACGAAAAAGCGGCGGCTTGGCCCCTCTGGTGCTTGACCTAACGACATCGCTTGTGCGGAAAGACGGGTGCAGAGGAATCACGAGATGCGGGGAACACTAAGATGGGTTGCAAAAGTGTGATCATGGGTAAATCATCTGGAGCTGTGTAGTACATGTCAGGAACCCGGACAACATGGGATAGTAGACAACGATATAGGGGCCTTGATTACCGACTTTCCATATAAGATTGACAAGATGGCGTCGGGAGGACTACAAGGACGGCAAATGGAACCGGCGGGAACAACCTCGTTGCAACAAAAGGTATCTCTCAAACACAGACCAACAACGCCTACGACATGGACGCAATCAATGCGAAGCAAATGCAAACCCCTCTCCCGACTACGCCTCACTCGATAAAACCGCCAAGAACAGATAAGAGCCAACTCAACTTGATGATTTGCCGCCTAATGTTCACCGTAAACTCATGAAACGGGCCATATCGTGACCGGACTCTGCTAGCTACCTCCAGAAAAAAGTGTGTCTGCTCTCAGAATGTCCAGACAACATCAGTAGCGTCCTTGAGCAAGATGTGAGAGAACCAATGCGAAGCCAAATCGTCTCCTGGGTCAGGATCCCATGGGATAAAGAAAGAGGACGCCACATCCCGATGCGTGTCCTGTACAAACGACGTCCGCGACCCTGATTTGTCGCAATCGATACAAAGAGGGAGTGGTCGACTCCGAGAAACCGAAAAAAAAGCACGTCTCCTCATCTACATGTGATGGTGACGGTGCTGGTGGAGGTGACGCTTGGCGCGCAGCACAGGCGTCGGAGTCGGCGTGACGGTCAAGGTCGAAGTGATGTCTTCGTACTCAGTCACGTACACAATATCTTCTTCCCAGTAGACGATCTCAACGGTGTTGCCGTTGGTGATCGTCTGAGTAGAGACGAAGGAGATGCTCTCAGAAGAGCTGGCAGGAGCGGACGTGGTGATGGGCTCGAAGACCGGGGTCGGGGTAGGCTGTATAGTGGGCGTGGCCTCAGACGCTGGGGCGGAGACAGCTTCGGCGGCGACGGAGCCGTATGGGGTCTTGCCGGTCTCGTAGAAGACATCACCGGGAAGAGGATTAGCCGTGGCGGTCTTGCCTGGCTTGTAGGTAAGGGTCGGGACAACAGGAGCTGCGGCGGTGGAGGAGCTGACGGGAGCATCTCCACCCTCAGAGCTGCCATCGCCGGTGACGGGGACGTTGCCAGGCAAGACGGAGTCGGGACCAGTGACGTTGTCCTTGGCGATGATGTCGGGGATTTTCATCTCACACTCCGCACATGCGGCTTCGTCCTGGAGGTCGAAGATGGGGCAGTCCTCGATGCGACCAGACAAGTTGGTGCAGGTGTTGACGGCCGACTGGAGGAAGTCCTCGTCCCAGCCTGAGATGAAATCGGCGTGGTATCCGAAGCCCGTAAGATCGCCGTTGGCAATCACAAAGCGACCAGAACGGCTCTTGAAGGCGTTGGTGTTCCAGATGACCTCGTACAGAAGGTTGGGGACCGATGTCTCGAATCCGTCAGGGCAGGTTCCGTCCATGACGAGGTCAGGGTAGGCCACATGGGACTTGTGGTCGTTGGAGTCGAGGTCCTTGCCGTTCCAGCACGAAGGGAACATCATTTCGAACCGGACACCGTTGGCGCAGTTGGCATCGAGGTAGGCCTTGTCGGGGAGGAAGTGACGATACAGGGTGCCCTCAGGGTCACGGGCGTAGTTGAGGCAGTTGAAGCCGATGGCGCGCTGCTCAAGGATAGACTGCGTGGTCTGGCCAAGGGTCGACCACGCTGACTTCTGGGGATCGGGCTGGGAAGGATCCCCGGCAGTGTAGTTGCGGCGGTCGGTATCCCCAGCAATCATGCGGAATCCCGGGGGGAAAGCCTTGATATCTTTTCCATTCAGAAGGTAGTACCTGGGAGACAGTTAGCTTCGAGTCTAACGGACGGAAGATGGGAAAACGGACGCAAGCATTCCGCCAACTTGGTCAACCAGCTCGAACTCTCCAGTGGACGAGTCCTCGAAGTACAGGGCTGGGTGCCAGTAGGCTGACTTGTCCTGCTTAACGCGGCAAGAGGTGCAGTCGGCAGCGACAAGGTCGTCGAAGTTCGAAGTGGGAGAGATGCCTAGTAATGTTAGTCAAGATGGCAAGGAGTGAGTCCCACTCGAAAGCCACCAGAGATCGTGAGGGGACCGGTGGAGACGAGCGGTTGCAATGAAGAATGACCGTAACATACCGCTGGAGCCGTGGATGGCGTGGACGTGAGGAGAAGCTTCTCCAAAGTTCATGAGAGGGTCAACTCGGGCAAGACCGACGCGACTCGGGCACTCCATACGCCAGAAGGCATCGGCGCCAGCCGCGAAGAGGCCGGCCGCAGCGACGAGGTTTGAGATGGAGTACTTCATTTTTGGCGGTTCGTGAAGTTGACGGTGTGAAGCACGAGTGTGAAGAAGGGTGGTTGAGTGATGAGACGAGAGGTAAGAAATGATACAACTGGGTATCAAAGATGAGATTGACTGAAGGGCAAGACGTGAGAAAACTCGGCGAGTAAAGCAGGCGGTCTTTGTCGTAGTTCACTGAGAAGACTTGAGGGCAGGAGCGACTGGTTAGGCGGGAGCGCTAACGTGCCGGGTCAAGATGAGGTTGGTGGTGAAAGGAGCAGGTGCGAACCGCTCACCGAACCTTCTGTTTCGGGAAATGCGACGGGTTCGATATCGAAATGCCAACTAAGGGATTTCGACACGTCTCTGGCTTTGGAAAGCAACAACTAAACGGATTCCGACGTCGATGTCCAGCACCACCGCAGAATTCAGATTTAGGCTGTGATGAGGGTGGGTGCTAGATGCCGCGTACACGGATCTACGAGTCCGGGATACGGGACGAGTCGAGTGGACGATTTCAGAAATCGGTTAAACTTCCACTTATACGGTTGCGCAACAACTTTCAGCTAAAAACCAGTCGGGTTGTATGCGCGGGTTGACGTCGAGAGACTGAGATGCGACGGGGTCGTTATTGCGCTGCGAGGCGGTGATATCGGCGAGTGGTGTAAGACGATGTCGAGGATGACACTGGCCGCGAGAGACGAAAAGGAGGCTGGGAGAACCGATGTAACAAAACCCGCCACAAGGTAGACTCGAGTCTTCGATGTATCAGTCGTCCAACGGTTGAGTTTTTGCCAAACAAGACAAGTCGAGTTTAAAATACGAATGCGGTCAACACACACAAACGGGGGTCCAGGAGAAATGAATGTGTAGGGTCCTGCGAGGCACAGGAAGCTGAGAAAGGAGCGGGGATCCGCAGTTGGGGATCTTGGTCGAGTTGGTAAGTAACAAAAAAAGGAATGGCTGAGGGCAACGGCCAGAAATGGACGAGGCCACGAGAGAGCGAGCGAGCGTGAGGGTTACTGAGTGAGAGAGAGTGACAGTCAAAGAGACCCCGTTGTAGGTGACGAAAGGAGGGGGAGGAAACGAGGGGAGAAGAGGGCGGTTGGAATGAAGGCGATGCAGAAAAGGGCATCAAGAAGAGAAGGAAACAGGCGGCAGGTGGAGAGACATGGCTAGAGGTTATGGCATTTCTGGTGGTGGGATGGGGGCCGGGAACTCAAGGGGCGCACGCAGGACAGGGGGGGTCAGAGCATGGATGGATTGCCGACTCCCATTTTGCAGTGCAGGTGCGTGCAGGTGCGTGTGTGCGATGGTCGTGAGTTACACCCTTTGCGCGCTTCGGTACCAAGAAGCCACCCACGCCTGTCCCTCGAGATGGGAATTGTGGGAAACGGCAAGGTACCTCGTCTCCGTCACCCAAGCATAATCCGTGATCCGTCTCCATTGATCTCTGCCCTTTGTAACGGGGGGGACGGGGGAACGGAAGACGGGCGGGTTGATGGGCCAAGTGAGGTGAGATTAGCTTTGCTCCTTACTGCGTTTGGTTTGACGACGATGGCGGCCCAGGAACTCCAAAGATGACAGCATGGGGGACAGCCGAACAAATGGCGCACTCTTGCAGTCGGTTCAGAAACGACGACTCGTCTCCGCCAGGGATCCGGGATTGCCAGCAACGGCTGTGTAAGTGCATGTCAGTGTTCGTCTGGTGTCCCCTGTCATCTATTCATTGCTAAAAGGTCTCTACAAACACTAGTAAGTATGCTCAACTGCTCAGGCCACATGGGGGCACGGCACCATCCGAAGCGACGTCGTTGACAAATGGCGGTGCAGCCAGGAAGAGGCTTTGCTTCTCTGGAAGGAGAGAGAGGATGAGTCTTGGAGTTGAAACCGAAAGGTCGAAACCCCCTCCCCCGGCTCTGGGACTGCTAGCTGTGGATGTCTGTGTTAGTGACAGCGGGCGACAGCCGCCTCCTGTCTCCGAGGTGCAGCCACTGCGACGCTGCACACACTACACCACCAACGAATCCCATGGCGCCCCTCTTCCCCTTGCCTTTCGTATGCAACGGCGGTATGCCCCAGGCCACTGGTCGGGCGAGCAGTGTGGGAGGGATCGCTCTTGAAGTGGGTTGAAATAGATTAAAATCCTGCTTCAAGGGGCCGAAACCAGCGCGACGAGGGCCAGGGTCGTGCTGGTTGGGTCGCCGGGGTCGACCAGACACAAGCCACCCTACGTGCCGTTTTTCTACGTAGCCCACAGAGTACTTTGGACGTTTAGGCACCTCCGGGGTCTTGTCGCTTGGCCCCTCGGCCTAATTGCATGCCACTCGCTCCTTGGTCTGCTTAACCATGGGACCAAACGGAATCACGTTGCTGCTGTACTCCAGACGACGGCGGACGCAGGATGGCGGGCTAAACTGCTGAATTGTGGAGGAGGCAGGGCACACGGAGGGGAACAAGCGAGAGGCGAAAAGGCCAAAGGCAAAGAAGCATGGCATGAAGCAGTGATCAGAAAAGACGAGACACACAGAAACAAAAAAAAACAAAACGTCGAGATAGGGGACCGACCCATAGGGAAGCGGGCATCGCAGATTGCAGCACTTGGCTAGTGTAGGCCCGCCGGCAATGGCAATGCGAGATTAAATGACATGAGATGAAGGTAAGATGAAGGTGAGATGAGTTGTGAATCGGTGGGGGGGGGACGGCGCGTGTGCAGTGACGACGCTGTGCGCTGCGCTGCGCTGCACTGATATGCGATGCGATGCGATGCGACGGGTTACGCAGAGACGCATTGCGACGTGTTGCTGGTTATGATGGTGCTGTTTGCCCAAAGCCGAAACCATCGTGGCTGCTTCACGATCGTATGCGTCGCTGGCCTTGTGGGCTGGCAACGCATCTGGGCTGGCAGAAGATGAAGCAAGCCGTTTTGCCACGTCCATCCACAATTCTAGGGTCGGGCTACGGCTGCGTTGTTACGCATCGTGCATGGCACCAAGCATTTAGCACCAACGGTTTGGCGGGAGATGTGAGGGACGGTGTGGCATCTCGGGGCGTACCGTTGCACACACCAGCAAAAGAAGCACTGAAAATGCCGCGGGTGGCTTCAGAGTGACACAGGCGATATGCAGGTACCGAAAGCTGTCTGCCGTGCTCCACACGGCGGACAACCTTGGGGGCCGCACTTGACCAAGGATACCTAGGTAGGCTGGATATTACTATGTGGCGATGGACGCTCAGATGGCGACGGAGGATGCGATGCGATGCGGCAATAGGAAAGAAAGCAGGGAAGGAATGGAATACCAAGGTTCTCAAGTCTCCAACCGTCCCTCCCCAAAGTGCTCCAGAGAGGCCCCTTCCTTTTTTTCGTCCGAGGATCTACGGCCAATGACACCTTCGGCGGGGGTGCTCCTGTTCCCGGTGAGGGAGGGAAAAAGGAGATTAGAAGCAAAAGGGAAAGAGACACGAAACCGCCATCTCTGACTGGTCCGTCGTGACCTCGTCCCCCTGCACCGCCCAGCGTCATGTACCCCAGTACCGTTGGTTGTTGGAGCGTGACCCCCTTTCGAAGGAACGGGTCGGAGAGGGGGCAGGAGGCGATCTCACTTTAGGTACGTATCCTCCCGCTCCACCACGGTGATTGGGCAAAACGACACGACAGCCAATGACGGCCCCCTTTTTCCCATCGCAGCCCTGGCGATCTCGGACCAATAGGACTGGCGCCAGCCGCCAGGACAGATTGTGGGAGTATGGAGCCGAAGGGGCGGCTGGGATCTGCGCTAATGCTAGTCGTCTGCAGGCTGCGAATTCCTAGCAGGCGCCGGCTCCGACGAGGGCGTGACTTCATTTGGAACCAGGGGCAAGACGCCGGCGCCGGAACCGACCCTGTGACCTTTGCCTCTTTCGCGCACCTCGCTCAACGAATCAAGTCGCCGTCCCCAGATCACCGCGGCCGAACAATCTACTGGCCCTCTTTTAATATGGCCATCAGAATCAATCCACGGCAGCCACGGCATGGCAGTCCGCCCTGCGACCCAGTAATCCTGTATAGAACTTACGCGGACAGAGGAAGCAATCACGAAGCTTTCATGCGCTCATACTGCCAGATCTGGGCAGCAATACGCCAGCCGAAAAACCAGCGTCGA
Organism: Colletotrichum spaethianum; assembly: GCF_022836535.1. NCBI lineage: Eukaryota > Fungi > Ascomycota > Sordariomycetes > Glomerellales > Glomerellaceae > Colletotrichum > Colletotrichum spaethianum. Next base: position 1,464,765 of record NW_026054772.1, on the reverse strand, counting down.
GAGGCTTGCTTACACAACCTACCTACTCGCGTGGCATTTTTCGCCTTGTCACTCTCCGCCGTCGTCCACAGTCCTCGCAGTCCACTTGCCTGTCATCAGATCGGCCACCATCATGCGTCCGTCAGCCAGGAACGAGAGACAAATTCTGCGGATATTCCGGCGAACCAAGGAGATTATTCCCAGGGCTTCACTAACCTTCCGAGAGTGCTGCAACAAAGTCCCGCTGCCCGACCGAGACTCGAGTTTCAGCTGAACTTCGCAGTGCCGTCTCGTCGTTATGTTTGGGAGACGCAACATGTGCAGACACAACAACCAAACACAAGCCCATGCACGACAGGCGCTTATAATCTGGACGGTGTGCACGCGCACATCTTACCAGTGGTTATTGTCAACGGGAAATCCCATCGTGAAATTGTTGGTTCTCCTTCGCACGACAGCGTCGAACCTGCCCGTCTTCCTGACTACGATTGTTCCCTTTCATCTTACTCGAGGCAACGGCTGCTACTTGGCGCCCTCGTGCCACTCAGTAGCTAGTGCTTCGTGCACCTTAAAGCCCAAACAAGCCAAGAGGAAGAATCGCACAAGAAGAAGCAAACGTTCCAGCCATATCACGATGACATCGGCATCTTTTCTTCTTCCTTCCATTCCAACGGTCGGCAGTTTCGGGTGATCGGCAGACCATCAGGCTGCTGGACCGCCAAACTCAAATCTACACACCGGCACACAGTCCCATCGAACGATGGGGACCGCTATGGGACTGCTTATACGAACAGTATGTCTTACAAGGTGCAGCAGACGCTGTGCCCCGTGAGGCTCTAGCCATCGTGGATAGCGCTGCGTTCGTTGATCACTCGCGAGTCAAGCATGAGATCATCGTCATCACCAAAGCCAAGATTACGTTGGCCAGAGATTCCGATAGACGCGGACACGGTCCCCGGAGCACCCCGAGCAGCATCTCGCGATTCAGCCGTGGACTAAAATAAAACCGTCAGAAACCGGCTCTCGTCAATCCCACTTCGTATTTGCTCCTGCTGCGCTGTAATGGCCAGAGGGCAATAACACAACCTGGTTACGGTGAGGGCGAACAAAAAGGGAGGGGTGAGAGTGGCTTATCCTTCAGCATGCCCACCCATCGCGTGTCAGCTTGGCTCAGCCTTTTCAAGATCTTCTTCTCCTGATCGTCCTCATCAGGGAAGACCCTGGACATCGGTATACCCTGTACGACCCGAGTTTCAGCGGCTGTCTACTGGAGGCGGTGCGCCAACCATCCGAACTTCTCTCAAAAACGACGCCAACAGCCAAGGCCTGCTGCACTGGGGAGTCGCAATGCATTCAAGCATTGTCCCATCTCCACCCTTTTGCTTTGCACCGAGTCTCTGCTGTCCTCACGCTGGCCCTCAAACAAGCATGTTTTATGAGCCTGTCACCAAGAGGCAAATCTTAACCTTACAGCAATTGTTTCTTTGGCACAGAAACAATGAGCCCTATCCTTGCATCCTCCAGAGGGCCACTTATACTCTCTTGCCACTTCAGACGGTATTGCCGTGGGCTTTAGTTTGGCCGCGCATGTTTGGGGCATTATACCGAAACTTATTTGGTGTGCAATATGACAGCACCGCCACGTGCTGACCACAGCAAAGTATCAGTGGACCTCGCCCTATGTCAGACATGTCAATTGATCCCTTACGTGACAAGTCCAATCCGCTATTGGGCAGCATGGAGAACGTGTGTTGAAAAATTGACCTACAACACTACACTGTCAGAAGAGTCTGGTTCACTTTGAGCTTTCAACGATCCAGCCTTAGACCGAAGTTACGAAGAGGAAAAAAGCAAAACCGAAGCCTAGGGTAATGATCTCTATCCCCATAATCAGGGGCGCTCGTCAGCGTTATTTGGCTTTTCATAATGACTCAGCTTTGAGTGGCACTCCTTCGGCCGAAAGCGCTGTGGTGATATTATGTAGATCTCTGAGCTATAGGTTTCGAAGTGATGGAGATGCACGCTCATCCCCTAATTCCCTTCGCACTTTTGCCGCCCCAGGAGCCATTTTGGTAGATAGGGGTCTCCGGCCGCTGCTGCGCGGCAATTAGCAAAAGCGAACGGCAAAATATTGCCGCCATTTGCAATGTACTGTGCCTCACTGGTGCTATGCCGAGCGATGGATGTGAGAGTGAGTACCTGTCGGTATCTACCGTCGGTCATAATCCTCCCTCTATTGACGTCTCAATTCCTCTGGTGCTCAGGTAGTCGATGACTAATTTGACAGATGGGAAGTACCTAAACACCCAAAGTCAATGCAACAGTGAAATAGTTCTGGATGCGCTTGGAGTCCTGGCTGGAATGCCACGATGATACATAGTCGACTGGAATTCACCAGCAGATACAACCCCGCCGCAGTGCTCTTTGTGGCTTGAATCCGAAACCACGGAACCGCATCGCATGCAACCAAGGGACATACATGACTGCAATGTACGCAAAGCTCCCCACGAAACGAAGCTTCCAAGCTCATCGAAATCGGGGAGGCAATTTGACAATCTAGATGTGACAGCAGCAATCACCACAAACGCCCAGAGATGCCAACTCCTATTTTGCTTTCGGCGCCATCCGTGAAATCTGCAGGGAACCTGGGTCGTGCGGCGTACCCGAACTCAATGAGTAGAGCCGAAGGAATTAGCGCCGATGGAGAGAGTTGATGCCTTGATGAACGTGGCCTATGCTCAGGCAGATTCCAGCCACTGGTCCCCAGCTTCAGCCACAGCCGCGCCACATGCCACCTTATGGCCACACGACACCGCAATCAGCCAGCCCGATCCAGGAGGCAAGAGACCAGTGGAATTCTGAAGAAGCCGAAAACGATGCATTGAGCTGTATTTGATGCCCTCACGACCCTCACGAAGCTGATGAAATGAAGATTGCACCTTGAATGTTCCCCAGTGCTCAAAGATGGATGATCTCTCGGGGCTGAACTGGTCGTCGTCGGCGAACCAGCCGAACAACAAGCCGCCGCCGATGAACCCCTCAGGTGCCAATTACTTCGGTTCGATGCGACCGGCCAACTCGACGCCATCCCCGTTCCCCTCCGGTCGCAACACGCCACTGTCCGCCCAAGGCTCCGGTACGCTTGCCGCGAAACCCCCCGCTGCGAAGCCGGCCGCCGATAGCTTCAGCAACCTGCTCAGCTTCGGCGCCGCTGGTGCTGCCAAACCGACGTCGAAGCTCACCCTGCTGGAGCAACAGCAACGACTCGAAGCGGAGAAGAAGAAGAAGGAAAAGGAGAGAAGGAAACAAGCGCAGGCGCAGTTTGGTGGGGGATTCTTGGACACCCTCGGATCGGGCTCCGTGTCGCGGACGGCGTCCCCGGGCATCTTGTCCCCCGGCTCCTCTACCGGCAAGGAGGCCAGCGACGACGATGACCTCTTTGCCGCGTTCAACTCCGATACCAAGGTCGACAACGCCAGCTTCTACCCTCCGCCGCCCCAAAAGAGCCCCTCGCCCGCGAATGCGCCGGGCCTGGACCTTAGCAGCCCGAGCGCATGGAGCCAGGCTCCTATCGCGCCCAATAATGGTGGATTCGGGGACGACGATGACCCGTTTGGTCTGAACCAGTTGAAGCCCAAGACCGCATCTCCGGCACCGCCTCCGCCGATGAATGACGACGACGATTTCCTTGGTGACCTGGCCCGTCCGGTTGAAGAGGTTCGGCGCAAACAACCTACTCCGCCGCAGCCCCAGCGGTCCGAGCCCGGAAAGCCTATTGAGGAGTCCGACTCCAGCTCTGAAGATGAGCGGCCGGCCCCCAGGGGCGAGATGGCTGAATTTGACCGAGCTGTTGCCCAACTTGTCGACTACGGCTTCACCCCTGAAAACGCCCGACGTGGTCTGACGGAGAGCGGAGCAGGCCTGAACGTGCAAGCGGCTGCCAACTGGCTTTTGGATGATGCGCACCGACAAGCCAAGGCAAAGGCACAAGGAAAGAATCCCGCTGCCGCGCAGAGGAGAGGACGGGAAGATGGCAGCAGGCATGACGACCAGCGGAGATCAGACATTAGATCCCCAGCAAGTGGCGACCCGGATCTCTCAAAGACCGCAGCCGCCGTTGGCAATAGCCTTTTCAAGACAGCTAATTCTCTATGGAAGACGGGCAAGAAACAGGTTCAACAAGCTGTCGCAGAATTTAACCAGCCGGAGGGAGACCACAACCAGCCTAAATGGATGCGCTCGGCTCAAGTCGACCGCACCCAGCCCGAGAGAAGAGTGGCAGAAGCGACGGACGAGGCCATGATGCTGGAGTCTGGTGGTCGCCCGCCAAGGAAGGCTGGACAATCATCACAGTCACCGAGACCAGACGCGCCGCGGAGGACGGCGTCGCCGCGGGATCATTCTCCTGTGGTGTCAGCCCCTTCTAGCGGCAGAGGAACCCCCGTGCCGAGATGGCAACAACAGGGTGGCCCAGCGGTGCCGGATTCGAAGACCCGGGCAAGCAAGCTGGCGATGACGGACGACAGTGCCGCATCCTATGTTAGTCCTCACAGGAGAAAGAAGGCCACGCCTCAGCCGGAAGCGCCGCCGCCGCAGCAGGACGAGCCTGACCTGCTCTTCGGTACTCAAGCCCCCAAGCCGGCGCAGTCACTTCCGCAGCGTCCAGCTCAGCCCTCGCAGCCATCTAGGCCTGCCCAGCCTGCTAGACGCCCTTCCCCGCCTGCACCTAAGCTAGCACCTCGACCTGCTCGTCAAATCCCACCGATCACACCCGCAGCGATACAGCAATCTACGAAACACCGTCTCGACGGTACGGCTCATTTCAAGCGGGGAGATTATGGCGCAGCCCACTCGTCCTACTCCTCGTCTCTGGCCGCCGTGCCAGCGTCGCATCCGCTCGCCATTGTTATCCTTACAAACCGCGCATTGACGGCCCTCAAGACCGGAGAGCCCAAGCAGGCCGTCGAGGACGCCGATGCTGCACTCAAGATTATTGGTCCGGCAGGCGGCCAAGGCGAGCAAGTGACTGTCGTAGGCGACAACGGCGGTGAAGAGCGCCGTGAGATGCGCGATCTGTATGGCAAGGCATTGAGCCGCAAAGCCGAGGCCCTCGAACAGATGGAGCGCTGGGGCGATGCCCACGCCGTCTGGTCGACGTGCGTGAAGAATGGCGTAGGCGGCCCCACTGCCATCTCCGGCCGTCAACGTTGCCAGTCTGCCCTGGCGCCGAAACCGAAGCCGAAGCCCAGGCCTGCTGCTGCTGCTAGGCCGCGGCCGGCGGCGGCTCCGGCGAAGAGCTCCGAAGCCGTCGAGCGCCTGCGCAAGCAGAACCAGGCGGCAGCCCAGGAGGACGACGAAAAGTTTGCCCTGTCGGAGAAGGTTGATGCCAAGATCGCCGCCTGGAGAGACGGCAAGCGGGACAACCTGCGTGCCCTCATCGGCAGCCTGGACCAAGTCCTCTGGGAGGGCAGTGGTTGGAAGAAGGTAGGGTTGCACGAGCTCGTCATGGCCAACAAGGTGAAGATTCACTACATGAAGGCCATTGCCAAGTGTCATCCCGACAAGGTACGTGTCGTCGGAGCGACAGACGTAAGGATATGCTAACACGCGGTCCAGCTTCCTCAGGACGCCAGTACGGAGGTAAGGCTCATTGCGGCGACGGTCTTTGCGACGTTGAACGAGAGCTGGGACAAGTTCAAGGCCGAGAACGGGCTGTAGTGGGGGGCATTGGTTTATGAGCGGTCTCGGCTACAAAAGCCAGACGAGCATGGGATAAGCACGAGACAATAGGGAGACCACCTTGAATGCGAGCGTCGAAATAGAAGTGAATGAATGAAGCGATATTCGATTCCCCAAACGCCATGCTATGCGAGTCGTTCTGACCATATCTTTTCTAAATCCCTGCAAGCCGGTCTGCCAGTGTACCGGCGCAGTTACCTCTATGTGGAACATATAACCTTCTTCCACACACACACACACACACACACACATACACACACCCTGCCCGCTCCTCCTGACGTAACACAACATCCCTTTTCTACAAACCCAACGACCGCCGCACGCCGTCGCGGACCTTTTGTTCGTACTCGGTGCGGCGCTCGCGCCACATCTTGGCGGCCTCGACGTTGGCCGGGCTCTCGTCGTTGGGCTCGGCGAGCATGCTCATGACGGAAATGAGGATCTTCTCGACGGACTGGATGGGGGACCAGCGCTCCGAAGCGTGCTCGTAGTGGTTGGGGTCGTCGCCGGGCGGGTGGAGGATGGAGATGCAGACGAGGCCGCTGGGGTAGACTGGGAGGGTGCTGTCAGCTGTCGATTCCGCAACCAGATTGCCCTGTGCTTGAAGCGAGGGGGAAAGGGGGCGTTGGGCCCGGGAGAGACATACTGTTCGGGTGCCACATGTCGACGAGGAACTTCATGGTCGGCGGGGCGAGAGGGTAGTCCTTGGGGAACTTCAGCTCGGCGGGGAAGACGCCGCCCTCGAAGGGGGTACCCTCGGGACCCTGGATCAGGGCCTCCCAGTGCAGGAGATCATCCTCGGATACGGGGCCCGCGGTGATGCCCTCGGGCGGATTGTTCGTCAGGGCGCGGTACTCCTGGAGGAGGCGGCGGTGGGCGGTGGACTGAGCCATGACGCGGGCAGGAGTTCGGAGGCCGGGGGTATATCGAGGCGCGGATGGTTCGGGGACGGAGGTTTGGCGGAACGGCACAGATTGTGCGATGGAGGAATGCAAGGGTCGGAGGGGTTTTGTTCGAATCGGCTGTGTTGTTGTACGTGGTCGGCTGTTGACACCGTTTGACTTACACACGGTGGGTGTTGGGATGGACGTGGAGCGAGTGTCGGTGCGGCAGTCGGCAGTGGTGGTCATAGTGGTGGAAGGTTAGCGGGGGTGGGGGGCGCGGATGAACCGCGCAGCTGTCATCGCTTGCTGCACAACTGCGGCCAATTCGCCGAGGTTTTGCCCGCCACGCGCAGTGGGCTCGGAGCTTGGGTCGGGGGGCACCGCAGCATTTTTGGGAGCTCTGTCCATCTGCCGACCTCACCCGTCCTCGACCATCCCGGGCGAACATCACGAACTTTTTTTTTCTCGTAGTCGAGACACGAACGAGGGGACGCAACCCCCCCCGTACTCCGACACAATGCCTCCGCGACTTCCATTGAGGCCAATTGCCGGCCGTGCGGCGTCGTCGCTGTCCCTGGCAAAGCAAACGAATGCTTCCTCGCGCGCTGCAACCTGCTTGTTTTGCTCGCTGTCGACAGCTCCGGCTCCCTCGCGATCCACCACCGCCAGCCGGGCGCACGCCGCCGCCGCCGCCGCCGCCAGAAAGGCATTGAGACAACGTCGATTCCAATCCACCGACTCGGCACCGCTCGAGGATGCAACACCCGAGAACCCCCGCGCCGAGCTCGTCGACACGCTGCTGGAGCTGCAGAAGCATGCCGTCAACCATGTCAACCTCTCCCGCCTGCAGCTCGCACTCCAGGGCTTACGGCAGGAGCCCGGCCAGGAGGCGATTCGCGTCGCCATCCTTGCGCTCGCCAACGTCGCGGAACCGGGCAAGGCCGCGAAGGACCTGCTGAGGCTCATCCTCGCGGATCCGCTGAGCGACGAGGCGGAGTGGGAAAGGGAGCTGGCGCAGCACAACCCCGCGCACCCGCTGGTTGTGCGGATCGGACAAGAGCACGGCAGGGCGGGAGAGGATGCCGCGCCGAAGGTGACGATATCCAAGACGAACCTGCTGCACGAGCTGGACGTGTCTTCGCCGGCCCTCAATGGGCATGGTATTGAGCTGTTGCTGATGGAGGTGAACCCTTTCACCGCAGCGCCGAGCGAGGCGACGCAGGTGCAGGACATTGAGGAGTCCGTTCTGGTGCCTACGGTGGACATCCCATCAAACACGGGGCGGTACACGCCGATCACGACGCCGGTGCACAAGGCTTTGGTTGTTTCCGAGGGGGTCATGGGCGCGGCGTCAGTGGCATCGCTGCCGCTGGTTGAGTATCGCGACACGGTACTCGCGGCTGTGGATCTGCCGGAGTATCCCGTTGAAAAGGATGCGCAGGTGCCGTTCCAGCCGGTCGATGTTTTGGTGGGCGTCAAGGGGCTTGAGCTCATCCGCCAAAACATCGGCAACGCGATGGAGTACGAGCGCTCTTGGTACAAGAGCAACGTGCCTGCTGTTATCCAGTGGCTAAAGTCTGGCGTACAAAACGACGAGGGCCAGATCACCAAACCGGCCGTGCGCCTGCTCATCGCCTCTCTGCTGCGCAACACGTTGGCGGAGATTGAAGCCGAGGAGACGCGCTTGCTGTCCGGACGCCTGTCGACAGAGGCCGCATCTTCTGGCCTCGCTGTCATGAACGAGAGGCTGGCTCAGTGGTCGCAGTTCGCGCACGAGGAGCTGCAGCAACAGCTCGATCTCGCGTTCGCAGGAAAGAGATGGCGCAAGCTGGGATGGTGGAAGCTGTTCTGGAGAGTCGACGATGTGGGCGCGCTTACGACGGACATGCTCAACCAGCGCTTCCTCCCGGGTGCCGAGAGGGAACTCATTTACCTCGCCGGCCGTGTTGCCGAGTCCGGTGTCGCCAATGCCATTGAGCCGCCGGCGTACTCTCAACCGACGTCGGAGCTGCAAAAGTCGCTGCCGGAATCAAGCACAATCGCCAAAGCTGTAACGCAGAAGCCAAAGTGGCCGACGCACATCTCCTTTACACGTCGCTACCTACATGAAGAAACCGTTCCCGCCCTGCAAGCCCTTGCGCAGAAACTCGTTCTCCAGGCCTCCAGCACCTCCGCCCTGACTAGTGCGCTGGCGGGCCTGCTGTACGTCTCACAGTACGCCTCCTCGGTCTACGAAGCAGGCGCCGTCGCGGCCCTCGGTATCATGTGGAGCTTGCGCAGGCTGCAGACGAAGTGGGAGACGGCGCGGTCCTACTGGGAGGGTGAGGTGCGGGAGGAAGGCCGCAAGGCGGTTAGGGGTGTCGAGCAGAGCGTTGCTGATGCGCTGGACGGTTCGCGCGAGGGAGCCCCCATCGAAGGCGCGGAGGAGCTGCGCAAGGCTAAGGAGCTTGTGGAGAAGGCCGAGGACGCACTGAAGCGCTTAAAGTAAAAAGAGGCGAGAAGAGTGGTTCCTCTGTCATGTTGTACCATCACCTGTATAATGTATGAAAAGATGTCACCATAGACATACACGCAAGACTTCGATACCAAAACACACACAGAAGGAGACGAAAGTTTGGGCGCCGAGAGGGCGTTTGCATTCTATTTGCGGTCTTGTGTCAGCTTTCATGCCCATCGATGTCAGCTGGTCCATCTGCTGAGCTTGGCTGCACCGTCTGCAAGTGAGGCCTACCCTGGCGACCGCCACGAGTTGCATATGGACATCTGCTGCTAAATCGCCGGGTTCCCAATGGCAGAGCATCGTGGTATCATGCCACCCCTATCTTCTTTGATCTTCCGCCATGCCGCAGTTTTGACTTCCCAGAACTCTCAAGAAACCTTTAAACGCCAGGAACTTTTTTTTCCCAGGAGCTATGCTGGAAGCTCCGGTTCCAATCCCCCCATTCGAGAAAATCCACCCGCCAATCCTTCTCTCTCTCTCCGTCGTGGTAGATCTGCATGATATGCGCGCGCGCGATCTTTCCGGCCGTCTGGTTCGCGATAAAAGTGGTGCCTTGTGATTTTGTCTCTCGTACAGTCGCCTCTCGTGCGCGTGTGCGTCTCACGTCCGAGCCGATGAAGAAGGACGATCCTAGCGTCCGCCGCGACCGCTGGCGCGGGCCCTGCTGACGGTAGCGCGACCGCGGGCCATGCCGACACCGCGGCCACGAACGTTGCGGGAGCGGAACATGGGGGCGTTGCGTAGCATGTCCGGGACGATGAAGAAGCGTACGTGGGAGCCGCGGATGTAGACCTGGTCGAGGTGGGAGACGCGGCCGTCGCGGGCGGTGACGGTGATGTCCTTGAGCTGGACGTTCATGTTGTCTTCGGCTGTGAGCGGGAGAGTGGAGAGTGGTTAGCTAGATGTTTCTACATGAGAGGCTAAAGACCAGAGAAAGAAAGGGGAAGGAAGTGCAGGGCAGAGTGTACCTTCAAGAAGCTTGCCGCGGTAGGTTTGGCCGGAGGTGATCTCGAGAGTGACGATGTGGCCCTGCGCGCGCATGGGTTAGCTATTGCTTCCTTAGGGTCTTGGGAGGGGTACCTGAGCCTCATTGAGGAGCTTGATTGGGATACCGATCGTGGACGTCATATTTGCGGCTTTTGGGGGTGGTTTCGAGGTTAAGCTATCGTGGGGTTGCGGATGGGGGGCAGGCAAGCAGCTTGTCGCGATCGCGGGTCGCCTTGTTTGGGATGATGAAAAGTGAAGGCAGCAGCAGTAGATGGTAGCTGGAGGTTTATGTTTTTCCGCCCCGGAGGTACGTAGTTTGGAATTGGCCTCACCGTGTTCGGGACAAGGTTCACCGAAAGCTTCGATGGGTGGGTGGGGCCGAAACTGGGGGTGACTTCTAGTTTGGGGTTTGGCTTTGGGGTTTGGCTCTAGAGGCTGCCTCTGGGGTTGCTTTTTCGGAGAATTGCCAATTGATTCCAAAGCTTGACGCCCAAACGACATTAAGTTATGTTATGCATACCATGCGATAGCTTTCTTGTTACTGCCTCTGGTTTTTGAAGTCGGTACGATTATTAAAGCATCGTCGTGTACCTTGATCAATCGGACAGTGTGCCGGCGGCTACCTCGACCTCAGATCAAGATGTGACTCTGAGACTTCAAAATAATGCCTCGACACCCGGCTAGAGGGTCTTGGTGGGCATCACTGTAGTGCAAATGTATATTGTATTTGCTTGTTTGGCCACTGCAGTAATCGAATCTACCCTGATTCGACCCGACAGCTTGGTTTCAAAGTCGAGTTGTGGTGCAAGATGATTATGCCAAGGTTGCAGTAAGAGGATAATAGTTGGATAAACTTTTAACACAGAGTTGGGCAGCGTTACCACATACACATATCTCTACATGTCCTTGGTGTTGCAAAGGTTTGTCTGGCTGGTTCGTCCCTTTGGTCATCTGATTCCAGCACTGCCCCGGACGCGTGGTTGCGCAAGTCGCTCGCCCTGCGGCCTGTGTCCGTCCTTCGATCCGAGAGCACTCGCAGTAACAACTTTGGCACAGCCTATGAATGAGTAAGCGGTACGCGGTGGCGAAACAATCGATCAACAGTCTAGATCGAGGAGTGGCGTTCTCGATTTGCGAGTCATCGACAGCTGCGTTTCGAATTTGGTCGGGCTCTGGCAAGATGAACGCATTTCGACGGGTTGTCAAAGCCAAGCAACAATCGCCTATGTACCGCATCAGAAGCGCATTGTGGTTGGCCTATCCAATAGCGCTATACGTGGGTCGCAAGACCTCGGGTTTTTGACAGGTGGGTTTCTCGGTAACGATTTCCAGGATGGGACGAGCGCAAAATTGCCGAGTCCGTGGGACCACAAGCCTTGGAACTTTTCTTGTATATGGAATCGCGATTAAGCCACGCGGATAGGACGCAACTGTGGGGTCCCCTGCCGCGCCGTCTTATGTTGGGCGGACCTGTTCGGTCGGGAGCTAACAAGGACCCGAACTCCTCACGGACGAGTTCCCGTCCGATTCCCACTCGGGTCGCCCCTGAGCTCGAGATCGCCGACAACACAAAGCTATCATGCAAAGTGAGGAGACGTCTAAATTCAAATAACATGTCTCTTCACTCACTTGAGACCACCAACATCACAACGCACTATAGCTTTTGACATTCAACATGGGTTTCAAGGTCATAATTGTCGGCGGCAGTGTCGCTGGCCTGTCACTGGCCAACATGCTCGAGAGACTCAACATCGACTATACCCTCCTAGAGGCGTATCCCGAGATTGCACCACAGGTCGGCGCGAGCATTGGTCTGTTGCCCAACGGTTTCCGAATCCTCGATCAGATTGGATGCTTCGAACCGATTCGAGAGATTGCTGGAGACTACCACCTCAAGTCGACCTTTCGTGGACAAGATGGCAAGGCTAACACCGAGCCGAGCAACGCCGCTGTTCACCATTTGGAACGTCGGTATGTGGCTTTCCAGACAAGGATCTGTATTGCGGACAGAATAAGCAGATGACGGCGTGGCTAACAATCAAGCAGAACTGGATATCCTTCCATTTTTATTGACAGACAAATGCTCCTTCAAGTCCTCTACGATAACTTGAAGCAAAAAGACAAGGTTCTTCCGGAGAAGAGAGTGAACAAAATCGAGCTTATCAACGGTGGCGTACTTGTTCACACAAAGGACGGTTCTGTCTTTGAGGGAGACATTGTGGTCGGAGCAGATGGCATTCACAGCACCGTAAGAGAGGAAATGTGGCGTATTGGTCATGAAGAGAGTCCCGGATACTTTCCCAAAGACGAAGCCTCTAGTAAGTCGCCATGTCCCCATTTTCTGTCCCCATTTTTTCTGTCCTCTCTGGAGGGACGAGAATAAGGCGTATTGCAAGAACACTACATCCTGTTCACCCGACTTCTTTACTTACGCGCCATCTGCAGGAGTACCTGTTGCCACAAGATGCATCTTCGGCATTTCCAAGCGGCCTTCGAAACTGACTGCCGGCACCCAGCAGATGTGCCATAACATCGGATGGAGTTATCTCATAGTCGGCGCGCCTGGCAACCGAACCTACTGGTTTCTTTTTGAGGGCGTTGGAGAGACCAAATACGGCAAAGACATTCCTAGGTACACCAAGGATGACTTGGAAAAGCTTGCTATGAAGCATTTGGACGATAAAGTCTTTGAAGACGTAACTTTTGGGGACGTTTACAAGAACCGCATCATGGCTACGCTGGTCCCCTTGGAGGAGTACGTCTTCGAGAAGTGGCATTACAAGAGAATCGTCTGCATCGGAGACGCCAGTCATAAGGTAAGTACAAAACGCATACAGTATCCCGGTGCCAACACTAACCATGATCTTGAATGCAGATCGACCCAATCTCGGGCCAGGGAGGAAATGGGGCAATTGAAGCGGCTGCAATTCTCACCAATGCCCTTACCGACATGCTGGAGAAGAACCCCAAGAGCCAGTCTCCCGAGGTCGTCGAACATGCATTGGCTCAAGTCCAAGCCAACCGTCACGCGAGAGCCAAGAAATTGGTGTCGGAGGGTCACCAGCTTCAGCAGATTCTGACCGGCAGGTCCCCAATCTCTAAGCCGGTCCTCAAATACTTGATCCCGATCCTGAAAGAGGATGGGTTCGTTGGCACAGCGTTGCCCATCTGCAAAGCAAGCCACCACGTCCTCAAGCTTCCGATGCCGAAGCGGTCCCGTATTGTTCCCTTTGATGATGAGCTTCCCGCAAGGCCTCTCAACAACAAGACCGTCTCCAGGGTTGCCACGCTATTGGCTTTTGGCTCCATGGCAGCGATCCTCAGCAAGTCTGGGGGACTCACGCATCTCTCTACGCTACTAAACAGCTTCCAATCCCAGGCCAAATTGCTATCCACTGGGGCATCCGGTATCAGTTTGGCTCAAGGATTCTCCGGCCTGCCCAGCGTCGTTTCTGCGAGCAACCTGATCCAGGATGTACAGTTCAGAGCGAACCTGTTTTCTGCCCTCGCCATTTCGCTTGCGGAGGGCCATCGGATCGGCAACAGGCTGTCTATCCTTCTTTGGTACGTGATCGTATTCTCCATCTTCTATCATAGCTTGATCTAGGGTTGACCTGACAACTTTCCTAGGCCGTCTCTTACTGGCGTTGCCTTCACAGCCTTTGGCGCCAAGGCTACAATGCCTCTATTCGGTCTCGGACTAGTCCTTCGAGGCTCCAACACCCTGGACGGAAGATATGTCCCAGTTGACTCTGCAAGATCGATCTTGCCTTCAGTCATTGCCGGCTACGCAATCCCCACGATCCTCGCCGCCCTGCCGGTTCAGAACCAGCAGCTCCGACAGGCCGCCAACCTGGTCGCATCAACCGCACCACTCTACTGCACCGCTCTCGTAATTGGCATCTCGTCTGTCATCCATAAAGTCCGCAACACGATCCAGCCCCCGAAAGATAAGGGCGAGGTCAAGTTTGACGAGCAGGAGGACTTCGTGGCCATGTACCAGCAGAAGGATGTGGTTCCCCTGAAGTTCACCTACGCGTTTGCCGCGGGAATCTGTGCCACAGTCCACATCATCAGCACCATCTACGCCAAGTCCGGCTCCAATGCTACTAGCATCGTAACAGGAGGCAACGCCTTGTTCGGCTTGGCTTCTGTTGTCCAAACCCTTTACTTAGCCTGGACCATGCGCTCTGAGGGTTTCGTCACCACGAAGCATGCTATCATGGGAGGGTTGGGCTCTGTCGCCAGTAGCCTCCTCATTGGGCCTGGCGCAGCGCTTTCAGGCTTCTTCTATTGGCGCGAACACGTTATGTCGAGCTTGGCTAAATGAACATTTCATTTTGTACTTTCATATGTATTTCATTGTAGATTTCTTTTGTGCACAGCATGTGGTGTTTAGACTGTAGGTATTAACATAGAGATTTTGTAGAATCACATATGGACATTTGAAAAAACTTTACCGGTTGCCGAACAAGGGTCATATTAGCCAACGGAAGTCAATGTGGCCTAACCTTATGCAATGATTCCACAAGCAGTGCGGTACAGCAGCGTCGACTGGACCGTCGCCACCGTTTTTTGTGGTTTGACGCCTGCAAAATATCATTCACCATGGAGGTTTTCATCCAACATTTCATCACCGATAAGCAGCACGTTCGGGCCTGAAACGTCGCTGGTGGACGGCTTTGTCAACTCAATTGGCTAGAATATTGCTACATATTTGACCTTGACTCAGTGTATCATCCCTCAACTGATCTTGATTCTTGATGCTCCTAGGATGAAACCGACGGCTAAATCGCCTGCCGAGATGTAGGTGCCGTCAATTGAAGCCAAAGCCGTCAGCTTGAGACCCGGACCATGCTTCTCGCAACCGTGTCTCACAAGCTCTTTCTGCCAGCAAACTTGACCATGCGGTTCATGATCATTGATTGCTCTTGCAGCCTTGCTAGAGGCTTCTGTCTAATGCTGCCTCAAAAATCAAAGTTGTTACCGGCGCCTGCTAACAAGAACTCTAGAGCTGATGGAAGTGGCAGCATGCCCATATCTTCTGCATCGCCGAGGTCCAACCCGTCTCCCACAAACTCAGCACTGAAGAATTGGCCGGCTTGAGACTCCTCCACTGTAAGCTCCCCCAGATACTGCCCTTCCTGGCTCCTTGAATGTCCTTGATTAGGTGTTGTGTGAGTCATATACGTCGGCCCCGAGCTAAGTGGCCGTCCTGAATTGTCTCTGCCCGCTAAAGACGACGATCCAGCGAGGTCACTATTATCGTATCTGAGCAGATCTGGAGGCAGTGAAGCCCTGGCGTTGCCGGTTTGGCGAGCGGCATCATCTATTTCAGTGCTTGCATCATTGCCCAAATAGTTCGGGCGGTTCGTTTGAGAATGACAGCGGCCTCGTAAACGCCGTGGTTCGAAAAGATTCAAGAGACTTTGTGCGTAAAGCCACTGGCTTTTCATGGAATGCAAGGTTTGAATCATGGATTCAGAGTGACGTTTGGATTTTGCCGCCACGATGGGATTGCATGAGTGCATCTGAGTCGATGTGTGCACCAAAGCCGTGAAGAGCATATGGATGCTGGGAAGCCATAGCTCAGAAAGCATATCTCTTTTGCGGAGAGACTCGAAGATGGTGCTGATAGTAGCTGCTGAATCAGAGCAGATGCTCAAGTCGGTGCCCGCTTCTGTCGCAGATTGGTCCGGAGCCGGGCGGGGTGACGGTCGATGGAGCAGGATGAGGAAGTTGTTGTAGGTGAGATGGAATATTGACTGCCATATGTCCGGCTCTCTTTGAGATATTTGAAGTCTCTCTGGCAGGTTCGTGACTAATTCAGCAAGGGCTGTATCGGCTTCTCTCGTTGCTTTGGCACGGTCATCTGCTGTAGACCGTAAAGCAACTCGCTTTCTCATCGCTTTGGAGAATATAATGCATAGACGAGTGTGCTGAATGATAAATGTGGTTTCTGCCTCCGGCGTATCCTTTAGATGATGCTCTTCGATTATTGGGACGTCGGATTCGTCCAAGTTGCTGCATGCCCTGGGATTAGTACATCTGTATGGGAGTGGAGTGATACCACATGACAACTTGACAGCAAACATACATGGCTTGAGGTCGACCATGAGCCATCGACACCAACACATCGAACTGATAGAGAGTCCACCATAGCCTCGTCCAAAGAAGCTTGTCCATGATGTTCAGACTGGACGGTGTTGCATCCCGGTGCATGCCCATGCCAAAGGCCGTCCGGGCGGCGCTTCCTACCCAGTACCATGAATTGGAAACAACGTCTTCAAGATCATCGCACTGCCAAGTCAGCAGAAGAGCGGCTTGTAAGTATGTTTCGCGGTGTTGCTCGAAGCGACAGTCGAACAGAGCCTTCGCCCGCTTGAAGAAAACTGCCTTTAACGCTTTAAGGTCTTCTCTCTGGGGAGATAGGACATGTGCTCCAACAAGTAAGATGGAATTCAGTAGGAGTAACGATAAAGGTCTGGACCGAACCGAGTCTGAGCTGGTGTCGACATTATTGTACTTCTTCATAAAATGGTCTTCGTCAACAATAGGTATGCCTCGGTTAACACGAACGAAGTACGCCTGGACAAGGTCATCCGCCAGCGCCTTCGTAGGTAGTTCTAATGCCTCCGGAGGCACCGACGACATTCTCGGAGCCAGAGGATGACTTCCAAAATGCAGCACATTCTGATCTGGTCGGTGAGACCGCTGTCGGACTAGGTAGTTCAAATTGGAAAATTCGGTCCCAATGAAGTAAAGCCGGCCGCTGGGCAGTATCTCTTGAGTTCCTATCTCCTCTCTATCGAGAAAGTCGGCCAAGTTACGCGTTGCGAGCTCAGTTGCGTAGTGAGTCTGCGCTGCAAAGTCGGTTGTTGAGTTTGGCCGAGGGCCCGAGTCCCCAGCGACGTTTATCCATGGGCTGGCTGCACTCGCAGCTATAGGCGTCGTTGTAGGCCGAGCGCTGTCTGTTGCGCGAGGTTGCAGTCGGACATTAGGGCTGTGTGAGGTCCTGGCTGAGGACGACCTGGTTTTCTTTTTCTCGAAAATTTGACAGTCGGCAACGTTGTTTGCTTGACATTTGGAGCATGGCGTTCCCTTTGTCAGAATGTCGCAACGAATTTTTCTCTGATGACAGGTCACGCAGGCCCTTCCATCTGTGAATCAACAAATGAAAGAGAGTCGGTCAGAAAGGCTCCTTGGATGAGGAAGGGGACATGGCGCGGAAGGCCGAGCATCAGGGAGGCACCGTACTGGTTCTTCCTTTCTTCGGCGCAACGCGGGAGGGCGATGATGCCGAGAACGCCCTATCGCGCCCTACTGCTGACATGACTCCAGTCTGCTTACGAGTTGCGGTCACGAGCAATTACCGAGACGAGTGCGCCACAACGAATGATAGAGCTCTTGCCTGACGCATGGTTTCGTTAAAGATCGATGGCTGATGGGGAGAGGATGCAAAAGAGTGTAAGTCGGAAGTTGAGGTGGATCGGATAAAAACCGAAAGACAGGGAGCTCGGAAGTTATGCGAGCTACCACAAGCGATGTCGGCGAAATGGCCAATTAGGAGCACTTATTGAGCGCTTACATAAGGCAAGATTATCCTCTCCGAAATGGCATAGTTTCCGAGTAGCAGCAAGCAGTCATGCCCTCGGTCAAATTGACCAATAGCGGTGAGAGACCGGAATGAGCAAGCTGCCCTAGAGACTGGCGGAACTTCGAGTGCACAAGAAAATGTAACTAACTACGTAAAACGTCAGAGTACGTCGAGGATTTTTTTTATATACATAAAGTCTAGCCATGAACAAGGACACAGATATCAAGACATATAAGGGGGAGCGCGCTGGTGGAGGGCGGATCCCAAGGTGTCACTTCTCGTCGAAGGATTTTAAACAACATCCACGATACAGCCGGAAACATTGACATTGTGAAACGAGTCATTTAATGGATAAGATGAAAGCACATTCATTTGAGGGCCCAGGCGGCATTACTGTCTTGACCAAAAACGAAACATTGACGGACGTGGAGAAAAGCGGCGATACATCGGACAATTCATCTTATATCGAGGCGGGAAAGAACTTGGTAGATGCTACCAACCTATCACCGGTATGTTTTAGCTGAACCCAAGTAAGAGATGGGATAGAAAAGCTACTTCTGATCTTCTCAACTTGATGCTAACTCGAATGCCCAGATGCGCAAGCTGCACATTGTTGTCGCCGGATTTACGTGCACTTTCAATGGCAACCTCGGTTCATCAATGCCGTCAGGTGCTCTTGACGCCATTAGCGAGGAATTCGGGGTATCCAGCCGTGTCCACCTTATCCTTCTCAATTCGCTCTTCATGTGCGGATACGTTCTCGGTCCTTTGCTTTTTGGGCCACTAAGCGAGTACGTTGGGAGACGTCCGGTGCTTATTGGGACGTATTTGGGATATTTCATTTTCATTCTCGCTTGCTCAGGCGCTCCTAACTACTCGGCACTGCTCGTCTTCCGTCTGCTTTCTGGCATTAATGCGGCTGCGCCGACGACCGTCATTGGCGGGCTCTATGCCGATATTCTCGACAACCCAGCTGTCAGAGGAAACGCCATGGCGGTATACATGTCGGTCACAACTGTCGGTCCCCTCATCGGACCGATTGTTTCGGGCTTCTCGTCTCCGGTTTCGTGGCGCTGGCCGTTCTGGATTGCTGGAATCATTGCCGCCTGCGGATTGCCCCTTGTGCTTATACTCCCTGAGACGTACGCGCCCGTTCTTCACAATAAGGCTGCAAAGAAACAAATGAAGAGGAATAACGACATGGAGGGAAAGCAGCAACAACACCTCAAGCTGAAGCCCTTCGAAGTCCGGAAGATCTTCCTTCGGCCCATGAAGCTTCTTTTTACCGAACCGATTCTTCTATTTACTTCCGCGTACCTCACACTTGCCTACGCCGTGTTTTATCTCCTGTTCCAAGCGTATCCAGTCATTTTTCAGGGCTTCTACGATTTATCGCCGGGAATGGCTGGTCTTGCATTTCTTCCAGGTAAGATACTGGTGCCATGTCGTATTATCACACTTGAAAGTTCTTGATTAACATCATTTCGGCAGTGGTTCTTGGTGTCTTCTTGGCTCTTGCTACGTTTTGGACATGGACCTGGTACCATGATCGTCAAAGCAAAGCAGGCGCGAAATGGGCCCAAAAGCCTATCAACCGTAGATTGCCTCTGGCATGTATGGCTGCTCCTCTGTAAGGTTCCTTCAATATGAGCACAAGGAGAATACTAGTAATGTTGCTAACATTTTCTCTACTAGAATGGTGATTGCGCTATTCTGGCTCGGATGGACCGTATGGCCGTCGACATCTCCTGTCGTGCCCATGCTCAGCGGAGTCCTCTTCGGATGGGGGTTTAATTTGCTCTTCATGGGGATGATCAACTACTTGACAGATGTCTTCCGACAATACTCTGCATCAGCGCATGCGGCCGCCAGCATGACGCGCTCGATTGGTGCAATTCTACTGCCTCTTGCGGCTAGCAGCATGTACGCTAATTTAGGTGTTCACTGGGCACCTTCAGTCCTTGGGTTCATTGCCTTGGGGATGGGCGTGATTCCCTTTTTCTTCGTCAAGTTTGGAGACCGCCTCGCAAGAAGTAGCAAGACGGCGCGGGAAGCCTTTGATATTGAGGACTGAGACGACGTTATGATGGTATAGAAGAATGATGTAGAAGTCAATAGATATGATACCCAAAATGCATGTACTTACTTGAACACTCACAAGGGCATGTCCTTCCAGAAAATATTTGGTATGTTGGAGATCAGCGCTTAATTTCAAGAAGCACACAGATGATGGGATGATGCGTAATCTTGAAAGAAAAGAACATGAGTTCTACATAACGGAAGTCACTGTTCGTAAGATATCAGAAATAATAGATAAAAATTGCAAGCGAGATTGAGAGTGCACCGCATTGAAGCTCCGTCGGTACGGCGGCCAGTGGGTCCACCAAAACCCGAACCTCGGACTTCTTGGCATTGCCGAGGTGCGAGCTCCAGGCCCGGGTACCATGCGGAAGAGGTAAGCAATGCGGCAGATACCCCACGGAGAACCAAAAAAGAATGCAGGTCAAATGAGAGCTATTGAGCTGTGTAGTTGTCGTGAGGAATACTCTTCCTTAGGCCACAATACAATGTTTCTTCCCACCTTTCAACATCTATCAGGAGGTTGGGCTGGCTTATTAGCAACACACGAGAGGAGCCAATCAGCTCCACGGGAGTAACATCCATTCAGTAGGTGCAGCAGCGTCGAGATTTGTCGGCCGAGAATGGTCAGGCCAACGGATGATGCCCTACAGCTCGTGACAAAGCCGGCCGAGTATCTCCAACGCACTTCCCAAAGGGGAATGGCCATCCCCTGCAGATTTGTTCTAGTAAACATGTGGCTTCAGGACAACTCTAAGACACATGAATCGATGAATCATAGACTTCAGCCCTGAACCATCATAATACAGATCAGAACTCGACTCGATTCCTCAAGGTCGATAAACATAACGCCTTTTAGCCTTTGAGACTTATCAGTGTATAATAGGGCATTGCGAAACAAGGGACAGGAATAGATTCCCAAAGCTGAAGTCATATGTTAGACTTGGTATTTCAGCTGCCGCGAGCGTGGCTGCATGTTAAATTAACACTTGTCAAGGCCCGGCTCTGCAGCCGTGCTAGACCCCACACACTCGCGTCGTCAAGAGATGAACGCCTACAAGGATTCAGCTTGACGACTTGTTCCAAACCCTGTTCTTCGATCGGCAGTTTGGTATCCGCACTGGACAGATCGTTCTGTCATGGCCAAGCCTCACATGCCTGTCATGCCCTGATCTCTGCTTCTGCAGCTGTCCCGTTTGTTATTATAACGGACCACCATGCCATACCAAGCAGTCTCGGCGTGTCTAAACTGAACACATCGGCTTCCAATCTTCAATCTGTCCGCCACGGCCTAATCTTCGTATCGCTATTAGGCGAAGTCAAGACGCTAGAAAATATGAGCGAACAAAGAGGTAAGCAAACCCGTTATGGCTTCTGGAAACTCCGGTGCCAGTCACTGACATTCCAATGACAGGCATTTTTGGCTACACTGATCCCAACTTCCCCAACCCGGGAGGTGAATGGGATACGCCAGTAATCATCTACGGCTACACACCTTCGTTCGTCCTCGCTGTCATCGCCGATGTATTCTTCTTCCTCCTTCTTCTTGTCCATACATGGCAGGTGGTGCGCTATCGCAGCTGGTATTTTATCACCGTCCCCATTGGCCTCTTTTTCGAGATCGTCGGTTACGTCGCGCGCTCCCTCTCAGCTAAAGCGAACCCGTATAACCTCATCTACTTCATCCTCAACTACTTCTTCATCGTCACTGCCCCCGTCTTCCTTGCTGCTGGAATCTACACCATCCTCTCGGCCTTGATTAACCGCCTTGGTCGACAGTACTCGCCGCTTCCACCCAAATTTATTTTGTGGTTCTTCATCACCTCAGATGTCATTGCGACTATCACTCAAATCGCCGGCGCTGCATTGATTGGGGTCAAGCAGTCACGCAGGGAGGACCCAACGACTGCAAACAATATCCTGCTTGGCGGATTAGCCTACCAGGTTTTCTCCATCGGATGCTTCGTCATGACCACGTCGATTTTCCTCTTCAAAGCCAGACATGCGATCAAGGAGCACAGCCTTACGACCTTCATTGCGGCGTTTGCCACGGCTACATTGCTCGTCTACCTGCGTACTTGCTTCCGCCTTGCGGAGACTGCCGAGGGTCTTGGAGGGAAGCTTTACTCCAATGAGACTTTCTTTGGCGTTCTCGAGTTTGCGCCAGTTGTACTGGCTGTCATCTTGCTCTCTGTTTGGCATCCTGGCAGATGCGTGGCTAGGAAAGCCTCTGGAGGCATAGGTGATGTTGAGAAGTCAAGGGTCTGCAGCAATGAGTCTGTTCAGAAGTAAAAGTTAGGGAGTGACGCAAATAGGCTGTGCTGTGTTTCTCGACGGGTAGGTCGCAGATGGCCATTCTTTATTATCTCGCTCTCTGTAGAGATCTAATCGTAATCTATGTTCGCCGAATCATCTTCTCCGGGTATCAACGACCGCCCATAGTCGCTTCTCCAAATCGGTCCCCTCCTCTGTCGTGACATGCCCAAAGACACCGAATCCAGGCATGATTTTGGGTTTTTGCTCCAAAAAACGTTGACGCGCTCTGATGGTCCACTCCACCAGCTTCATCAGGTCGTAACTTTGAGAAAGCCGCCTCTCCATGGCTCGTCGAGCCCTTAAGCTAGATGGGCACGGCAGCTTAGTGATAGCCTTTTCCACGTCCCTGGCAACAATCACAGACCCATTAGGAACATCGTCCAAGTCTCTGCACAGTGGGTAGCTCTTCAAGACCTTAAGCATGGTTTCAAACGCGAGCACAAGAAAGCCCTCGAGCCATTCCTTAGCGGCGTCCCTTCCACCTTCCTCCACAAGTCCCTCGATCCCGAACAAGACACGCTTATGCTTCCTAAACGTGACGTTGTCGAGTTCGGTATCGTAAGTGAAGCCGGGAATGCTGTGAAGTACTGCTCGCAAGGGGTGTTGTATACGGTATATGGCGTGGGACTGCTGTATCGAGGCAGCGGATGCATCATCGCCGACGAGGAGACGGTCCAGCTCAATCGACAGCTTGGAATCATTGACCCTGTTCTTCCACTTCTTGGACGTCTTTTTTCCGATGCCGCCCCGGGCCATATGTAACGAATTGAGAGTTGCCGGGCTTGGGGGTTCATTGACACCGTTGCGAGCAACCCATCTGGCTTCGCGCGCGTTTTGCTGCATCTTCCTCGCTCTTGCTTGCTCGTACAGTTGAATCGGGGTAGCTGGGGAAGGTAAATGGTCGATCGGTTTGGTCTCTTTGGTATCATTTGCCTGAGATGTGGCTGAGCCACTATGTAAGACATGTGAACCTTGGCTGACAGTAGCGCTGATGGGAACATGATTGTGTTCAACTTGCATCTGGGCGTCTTCTGAATGATTGACGGAAGGGTCCATTTGGGGCGTGGTGCTGTCTTGATTTTACAGTCACCCTCAAATTGAGAAGAGCTATGCCCATCCGGATGTCATGGACAGTGATTCAGGGCGACTGAGTTGTAAAGAGAAAAACGCGCCCCCCAGAAGAGGCCCGTTGGCTTCGAAGGCGGTCGTACAGGAAAAAGGCGCGACCCTTGCAATTGTTGACCCAAGGAATGGTTACGTGCCAATCAGATCAAAGTTATTAGGGAGCCATCATCGGCAGAAGGGCGTGGAGTGTTAACGAAGGCGGCGTTGAGATAAACATACTACTCGAAGGTTTCAGTCACATCGGAGAAAAGTCAGATTTAAGCTTGCGGGTAGGGCTGCGGGGATTTGTGGATCCCAGGCGCGAAGTCTCCACGTGTGAGGGAAGGAGGATCTAAGATATCTAGTACATGGCAAGGTCCGAATCAGCGTGAGACTGACACTGTGTGTTGGTAATGGTTTAGGAGCATTTAATTGAACTTGAAGCTACATTTTTCTTATTCCAAAACATGCGTGGAACAGCGTATGTACTAACTATCATGCAACCAGGAACACATCGACACATAGAACCGCTTCTAGGGTACTAATGCTGGTATTGAGAGGAAACTGAACTCCCGCATACTTCGTGCCACTCGTAAGATGCAAAGACTTGCCCTACCGGACAAACATCAGATTTGTTGCCTGTTGAGAAATATCTGCTGAGCGGTGGGCACCACGATAAGACTGGAGGTGTTGTCCAAATAATACCAGCGGTCGTATTTCTCTGGCTTCGGTGCCGCAGATTCAAATCTGCTCTTGGCCGGAATAGCGAACTTTTCCGTCGTCGAACTCTTGTCGATGAAGCTTTTGTTGACGTCTGAGCGGGAGGTCTGGTTGTAGTTGATCTCATTCGAGTCAACTTTACCTCCAATAAGCTCCGCCCATGTCTTATGACTTTCCTCGATAACGCTCTGCGTGTAGGTTACGTTCTGGTACCAGTCACCGACGATATCAATAACTGCATTTCCTCGGGCTACTTTGTAATGCTGCGTACCGGTCAGCAGAGGAAATATAGACGAGAAAGTAGTTCGGCAGAACTCACGGTCCACCAATCGCGGAAAGTTTTGATAGTTCCTGGGCGGTATTTCTCGACATCTTCGTACGCTTCAAGTAGAGTCAGTATCTGAAATATTTCAATTTGGCCATCCTTTCTCCACTCACAATCTATAAGTGGTGCAAGCGGGTCATTAACATCAATCGCGAGGATCTTCCAGTCCGTCTCATTATCCTAGTTATGAACAGTATTAGCGAAAGTTGCGCCCATTTATAATGATGAGGACTCACATCAGCTAGGGCAAGACCGCCGAGAATTTTGACCTGCTTGACTTGGCCAACGTAACCACGACTAGACAGCATGTCAGTTATGCCGCAAGGTCCAAGTCTTGTACATACTCCTTACTCTTGACCGATGTCAAATAAATCCACGGGGTCGTTATCTCCAATCAAGCCGGTGAAGCTGTGCTTGTAATTGGGACTCTCCCAAGTTTGTGGAATTGATCCATAGATGAATGGGTATGATTTGTGAGGCCAAACGCTTTCGACGAATCTGGGGGCATCGTTCAACGAGTCGTGGACAACAGGGTCTGATGGGAAGTTAGCTAGCTTTAATCAGGGTGCATCTTATTTATTCACTGGCTCCAGACTTACTCAACGGCTCATCTCTTTTTAGCTCAATTTTACCGTCTTGCCAGCGAGGTATCTCCACGACTAAATTCACAACCTGCTTGTTATCCTCGTTGGGCCAAGCAGGAACGTCATGCCAGAACGAAATAGGATCTCCATCCTTTTCGAGCCAAATTCTCCAGTCCTGTCGTTAGTGTGAGTAATGTCCAGGTGCGGAAGGGAGTCGGATGAGTCGCTTACTTTGGTGTTACGGGCTCCTACTTCTCTCAAACTCAGCGCGCTGTAGTTGAAACCCCGAGGACCCACGGCCGCAGCGTTGCCTAAAACTGACAACGCAACAAAGGGAACCAAGGTACGCTTTAGACCCATAATCAGTGTATTGATGGTGTTCAGTTGTTGGACGTGACAGATGAAATTCGTTGGGATAAAGAAGTGTAACAAAACGCGGCACGCAGTTGATGTATTTTTGTATGCGGTTTGTGGCGAATACACCGCCATGGCCCACGTCAAAATACGCCTTGGCAGGGTAATGGGGCTGAGAAAAGGGTGCGAGGTGGCGGGGTCGCGCGGGAATTAACTGTGAGAAATTCGACCTCAACTTTGGATGAATGCTGCTCATGGGGATTTGTGCATTGAGGTTCAAGGATCCTCGGTGCTACGGTTGATGAGTTGGTGCGGGGTGTCGTCTGGGCAAGCCAAGGATGCAGGGTTCACAAATCCAGACCAATGACACTGAAATACTACGCACGTGGAAACATCATATTTGTTACCGGTACTGGGAAAAGGAGAACTTATTTTCAGCATAGAATTGGCGAAAAGCATGAAACGGGGCTGATAGGAGGCTGGGGCAGAATTTGCAAAATGGCACCCGATTCCGGCCTATGCATCGTGATCCGTGACCAGATGCCCATTTAAGACAGAGGATCGCGTTGAAGATCCCTGAGAGCGTGTTGCCCGACGTCTCTGTCGCAACTCGTCTAATTGAAATCTCACGTCATCCCGCGCGGTATCCTTCAGAAACCAACCGGCGACAACGGAGAATCAGCCCCCGCGCGCCAGCAAGTCGCTCAACAACGATGCTATTGGACACTTCACACCAACATGTAGAGAAAATCCTTCGATAATGCAAGGTATGACAGATTATCGTGATAGCTTCGTCATGGCCTTACAGAGACCCTGGGCTTGTGAGATGATTTCTAAGCTCTCACCTCGTCCTTACTTTGTCCGCCGCGGAGACCGCACGGCGGAGTCTAAAATGAAGCCTAACCGAGAAATGCGGTTCTCCCACTGTAACTAGAAATGCAAAGAAGTTCTATCGAAGGAAGCATGGCGCAGATTATATAAAGAGGTTCAAAGATGCCTATGTTGTGTTCAATCCCATCCTGTCTCATCTCAGCTCAATTCAAATCGATCCAATATTCACGACCACACATCAATCGCTACAAGCTTGGACTCTCAAACATCTTCATCAACATGTTATTCTCGCAGTTTCTCACTTCTACCTTGGCTACTTTCCTGCTTTCTTTGATTGACCAGGCCGTTTCCAGTTCGGTGTCTGCCAGAGCACCTAAGTTACAACTCCTTTACCAACTCAATCTCACTCTCGGAGATGCTCTATCGTTTGGTCCTGGTCCGAAAGGGACACGATTGTCTTTCCCCATTACTGGCGGAAAATTCTCTGGACCACAATTGTCCGGCAAGTGAACTTTTGAATGACATTTGGAGTTCTATAAATCAGAAACTGACACGAAGCTTTAGGCAAAGTTCTGAACGTGGGAGCCGACTTGGGTCTTATGGACAACAAAGGGACCTTCTTTGCCGACGCGTACTATCAATTCCAGACGAATGACGATGCCAATATTTTAGTCCATGCTGATGGGCCAGGTGTGCAGGACGGCCCGCATCCTGTGACACGCATCACACTGGAGACCGGAAGTGAGGATTATTACTGGTTAAATAATATCGTCGTGGTGGGGGAGTCAACCCCTGGGGATGGCTTTGTCGCTATCAATGCCTGGCAGGTTATCCCGACCGCTTGAACCTGTTCAAAGGTGAAAAGTGACGGGGGCAGAGATTCAAGATTGAAGTCGCCATCACCATTAGCTCTCTGGTTGGAACAATCAAGCGATCCAAGCGCGTTGGGGAAGTTCAATCACAGGAAAAACGGCGCTGTTCCTGCTGAGGCGTCAATAATTGAGTTTGAGAGTAATCTGGCATATATGTATTTTTATTTAAAGAAACCATTTCTTTGCCGCTTCTTCCGACTTAAGTGGGCCAATGGAAGTTCTAAAGCTGGACATGAGGCCGTACTGCTTTGGGAAGCGAGTATCAGACCACGCCATAACCTGCGAGCAAGATATAATCTTAAGCCCTCTTCGCCGTTCACCGAACTGGATGGAATCAAAGCCGAGTTTCCAATCCTTTTTAAGGAGTGAATAGCAATTATTACCTCAAAGTAGTTGGTGTGTATTGTAGAAGAAAATCCAGAAGCCATATTCAAAAGATCTCCTAAATGATGCCCAAACCTGACCTATGTCATTGATAACTGAATTTGAAAGTCATCAGTATCGATCATAAACTGATGCAAATGGCTGTAAGGGCTTCCACGACAGTTGACAACGAGGAGTTTATCATGGAAGACTAAATCGCATAATTTGCAGTGAGACGACCCAAGTCATGACGTCAATGCTTGAATATGACGTCGTTATATTAGACTACGAACTGCACTAACATATTGTAAAGCCGTGATGGATAACTCAAAACGCTGCTCAAATAATTCAAGATCCCAGATTTCCATGACCTTCAAGGATTTTAGGTAGTTCCAAGACATTGTGATTCGTTATTTTGGCCTTCGCAAATCAAGCTGGACAGCAAACCAAGAGTAGTCAACCCCTAGTTATCGTTTGAAGACCCTTGCATTCAAAATCCTCACTTAGACCTCTATTAATTGTACAGGAGCCTTGGCCGAAGGCTCCCATTCGGAGGCTATGGATCAACTAATTGTTGACGAGAGAGAAGGTAGATCCCTATCGATGCAACTTTTGCAAATCGCCATTAAGCCTTTCAAACCCTCTCTGGTTTCGCCCAGTAGAGTACCCCCAGATGCCGAACGTTTAACTGTGCCAACGAAAACCTGGCAACGGTGCCATGTCACTGAGAGAAAATTTGATGGGATTTGGCTGTACGACTTAACGCAGAACCATACGGATCAGTCATCGGGGTTCTCGAAGAAGCAGTGCCACCGACGGATCTTGTATTTTGCAGAAGGAGGATGGCATATGCCTCCGAGCAAAGATCATTGGGCCTTTTGCACCGAGTTGGTCCGGCGAATGGACAGCACTAAGATCACGATTGTATCCTGCCCTCTGGCACCGAAACACCCTGTCTCGATCGCTTTCCCTCACATTGAAAGGGTGTACAAGCATCTTCTACTAGAGTCAACAAAAGCTAGTGAGAACGTCATTGTTGCAGGCGACAGCTCTGGGGGCAACATTGCGCTGTGTATGGTGGCTTGGGCGCTGAAGAGCCAGAACGACGAGATTTTCAAGCCTCCCGTTGCTGTTTTGGCAATCTGCCCGACTACGGATCTTCGACTGACCTGCCAAAAATCAAACAAGTTGAAAAAGTGGACCCTGTCCATAACATTGAATTCGTCAAATCCACGGCAAGAGCCTGGTGTCCTGGGCTACCAAGCCCGAAACTCAACGATTTAAGACCCTTGAAGTCGAAGGGTAACGATCAACACACTGAGTGGAGCTTTCAAGACCCCCCGAGTGTCCCCAATTCATGCAGACCTTACCCCCTTTGTGTAACATAATATTAGCGTGCATGGGGTGACGGCATCCTACGACATTCTAGAACAGGAGGCCGTTGCATTTCGCGATAAGTGCAGGGAGCATGGTGTCTCTGGTCAGTGGCTTGCATGGGACAGTCAGATGCATTGCTTCCCTCTGACTTTCAAATACGGACTTAAAAAAGGCAAAGAGGGCTTAGATTGAATTTTGAGGGTGATCGAAAAGCACCGAGAGACTTAATTAATTAGTGTTGGAAGCCCCGCCTGGCTGGTACATAGGAGCTGAAAGAATGTCGAGTAAGAACAAAAGACAAAAGAACTTTTATTGACTGTTCGACATAAGAAACGATTCGATTTCATCTTTGCACCAAAAATAACTTTAATGACGCTAATCCCTATTAGGACGAGTACCTTCCCGATGAAGCTGTTATCAGATACATGAAAACGAAGTAAAGCATCTCAAAGCCAGATTTTAGCAAAAGGATCAAACGTCGTCAGATATCGTTAATCTCATGAGTGACCTTACGATGTCATTAGTACGTTGTTGGTGACTAGCCTCCTGAGTAGGCTTCTTATTCCCCAGCACATTGATAGACCAAAGACTAGTGCCTCCCGGCCATCCGACGGCTCTTTTTGCTTCCCTCATTACTCGATAAATTGGGGTTTCGTCGCATAGATCTTAAAAGAGCCTGATGGAAAGTTAGTCATTGGTACAGAAACTCAAGCTCAGGTATACTTCCCTGCCCACTCATTCAAGTCAGTTACTCCAAGTGATTTTGCCTGCTCCTTGGCTTCACTAGCTGTAAGGTAATCCTCCTTCAGTTTACCACATGTGTAAGCTTTTCCCTTGCAATTTGAGTGCTTTTCTGCCATTGCGCGGGGTTCTTTCTCTTTTACCTTAAGATTGTCGGTTGTCCCACAACAGGACGTTTGGTCACCCAAAGCAGTGAAATACACGTTTAAGTCACTGTTGCTATCCACGATTAGGATATCTGGAAGAGAATTAGTTAAAATTCTTGGTGCTTTTTGGGAATGATGGACCTACTGTCAAACCCGGCATCCCTGAGAAACGCGTCATACTCCACAACTTGGCTAGCTCCCGCAACGCACCCAACATAGAGGGCCACGTTCTTCTTGATCCCCTCAGTAAACTCCTTGCGCGCCAATATGTCGCTAATGGCAACTCGGCCCCCGGGTTTCAGCAAGCGATAAATCTCATGAAAAACTCTGTTCTTCTCTGCTGCAGGGACGAGGTTGATGACACAATTACTCATGATACAGTCGGCGACTTTGTCAGGCAAAGGGATTGACGTGATAGGGCCCTCTATAAACTTGACATTCTTGCAGCCGGCTTTCTCTGCATTCTTCTTGGCCTTATCAATCATATTCTGTAGGTTTGGAGTCATCAATACTTGAGAAACCCTGTTTGATCATCACTGCTTACTCTGTTCATGTCAATACCAATGGCCTCGCCAGCGAGCCCGACCCGCTTTGCTGCCGAGAAAACATCGAAGCCAGCACCTGAACCCAGATCGATTACAGTTTCGCCCTAGACGGGGTTAGTCTATTGATTGATATTAAGGACAAGGATGACAACTTCTCTCAGTTTCGCAAGAGCGTGTGGATTTCCACAGCTCAGCCCCAGATTAGCATCTTCCGGTACGCCTGCAAGCTCGTCTTCCGTGTACCCAAAAGCTTTGGCGACGGCCTTCTCATATTGCCCAGTGCTGCTCCTGACAACTGAGCCGTAACGCTTATGGACATTGTCATAGATACTGTCAGACTCCATTATGAGCTGTTTTGAGGAGGGGTGGCTATGAAACTGATACTAATTTCTCCCGTTTTCAACCCTGGTTCCTAGTTAACTTTCCGAATGGGAATTGGGGATGTCCCTAATTACATACCCCGCACTGGCCACCAACGTCTTCCATTGCACAGGATCTAACCTATGAAAATGAAGCAGTGACATTCACGATTGGGAATCACGTTCAGCATTTGAGGGGAGTCTAGGGATCACAGTTGAATTCACGAGTTCAATACATGTAATCATTTCGAGTGACATTTCCAAAATTCATATGACACTGAAGAAGCTCATCCGTTGTAAAAGAATATTATTACGGACTGACACAAGACAACCAAGTTGTTGACGTAGGTGATTCTAGTTGCAAGCGTGCAGACATTCGTGCAATGCCGATCCCTCCTATTTGAGCTGCCTAATACCTAGGTTGCTTCAAAGCATCAGCTGCACATCGTGAGTGCCACAGCAAATTCTCCTTCGCTGTGAAAGCTTCCATATAAAAGTTTTCATCAGTGTCTTGCCGCTGAGAATGTACAGCTCAGGCGAACGGAACAGATGTTACTAGGGGGTGTACTGTGCTCCAACAGGTTCAAGAAATCTGAGTAGGACCATCTGTGGAAAACATGCAGGGATTCGGCAGGGATGGGAGATTGGTATCTCGGCAACCCTCAACATCTATCCCATGGGGCTTATTAGCGTGCGGGTTTGGTGAACGAAGATGTATGTATTATACTACACAACATCCACAAGCACATGATTGTCTCGTAACACAGTATCCAAATGATTAAAATTACATTTTGCTTTTTGCGTTTTGCGTTTGGTACCAGCCTATTCTATGTGTCGAAGACTTGAAGCACCCAGTTTCTATTTTCATTCATCATCCCAACGTCCAATTAACAGGTTAAGTCAAAGACGGGGTGCGAACTGCCAGCTGGCGTCACACCAAACGAGATATCAGTTTGTGCGGTATTCGCGTCAAGCAGAGTGTACCACCAGACGTTGCGCTGACCGAAGAGAGCGCAGCCAACTTGAGACCAGTACTGGCGCGCATTGTCGACAGAAGCGACAGCAGCGCCTTGCTGAGGGCCAACTGATACAACTTATTAGGACCCGAAATTTCGACTGACATTGTGAAACATAAAGGCTGTGTGGTTTGACTTACTGTGCGGCCATCCTGTCTCAGTAATGAACACAGGCTTGCCACCTGCGACACTCTCGGTGTTGCCAACTGCAGACCAGAAGTTGTCGGGAGCCTGCTCAATAGAATTGGGCTTGGTGGACTCGAAGTAGGGGAACGAGTTGTGGCCGAGCCAGTCGACGGAAGCAGCGACACCGGCGTTCTCGCCACGAACCCAGGCAGTCCAAGTGTCGACATGGCCAATGGGCTTGCCCTCCAAGGCAGTGCCGCGGATCCAATCCCGGAGCCATCCGATGTATCCCTCAATTTCCGCACCAGTAGCTCCGACCCCAGCGTTGGAGGCGACGCCGTCCGGGCTGCTTCGGTACAGGTCCTCGGAGCCGACAGAGATGCCAACGACGCGGTCGGTGAAGGCCGTGCCGTATTGCTCTGCCGCGCGAAGAAGCGAGTTCAGCTCGTTCTCGTAAATGCCACGACCGGCACTGGCCCACAAGCCGACCAGGATCGATGTATCGGTGTCGATGGCAGCTTGGTAAGCCGAGACCGGGTCGTTTACCGTACCGCACTGAATCGATGTGTAGAGGCGGGCCGACGTGAATGACCCCGCGCCAGCCAAGCTCTTTGCAGTCTCGAAGTAGCTCCGGAAGTCATCGTAGCCTCTACAAGAGCCATCTTCGTTCGTGGCGCCGTAGTTGAATCCCTGCTGCACCTGGGCCAGGGCAGTGGTGGCCAGACTGGCGGCGATGGCACCTCTGAAATACATGGTCGTCGATCAATTAAGATTAGAGTATTGAAAAAAGATTTCTGGAAGGTTGACCGAAACCTCTCATTCGACTACCCACCTGGTGGAAGACTTTCAGGTATTTAAGCATCGCAGCAGCCATGAATGCCTGACCAACAAAAATAGAACCGATCCCCTCTGCATGACGTCGCGGGCTTGTGTTTTTCATGGACCTCGTATTTTGGCAGCCACATCCACCTCCTTTACCAGCGCTCTCCAATTTTCCATTGGGTAAGCATGGTGGAAAAAGCAGCCGGCATGGCTAGCGATCGACAGCTGAGCCCGCATCTCCACTTGCACCGTCGGCCTAGATCTTGCTTAGAGGCCCCGGCATCGTCATCCACCACCCGTCCATCCGCTAATGAAGCTTACTTGGCAGTGTTTTTCTCGTAATTATGGCCCCGCCAGGCGCTGGACAGGTAATGGGTCCCCTGATTCGCAGCGGACATTCAGTAAACAATACCTGACTCTTGTTTACACAACAAAGTCGTCTTACGTATGGGTGGCATTGACTGTTACGTACAGTTAGGAGAGAAAATGTTGATTTTTTGCTTTCTGAGCCTGGCGTTTCCATCTTTCCAGTAATCCCGTTCAGACATCCTCTCTTCTTTGTGGCTTCTTTAGCTATCCACTAACAGGAAATTGTGTCCGGAAAGTCCGCCCTGCCATGGAGCAATGCTCGTTCTTTCGTTATTATTATCGGAGGTTCGTTCTATGCTGCTCTTTGTACAAGAACGGGGTCTGTCGGTGGTATGGACTCCTGTACGGAGGATGCGCACAACATTTAACGACATAGTGTCAGTGTATTCAAGATTCGGCCGAATGGACTCGTAATCCAGGGATGTCTCTTACTGAGTTCTCCTAAATTGAAATTTACTGGATTCTTGTTGGAATTGTTAGTGACCAACCAAGGCCCACAACTGACTCTAAGCATCAATGATCGAAGACTCTTCATACGCACACTCATTTCCCCATACACAGGCCCTTCCAGACCTCTAAAACCAAAACTGAGCTACAGGGGCAGTCTCACTAGCAATCCCAATCTGGCTGTTGAGACAGCCGACATCCTAATTTTATAGGCCTGCATAGAATACCTACAGCAGTCATTAGATTATACAGGTCTTACAATTCTTCTTGCGAATATAAACAAACACGACTCCCCTTTGCAGAAGCATTGGGTTTGGGCTTATGCTCTTGGTATGAAATCGATAACCAGCATGGCGGTTGAACCCACCACCCCCCCAAATGAAGCCATATTCGAAACGGCGCCGTAATAACAGTGTTGTTGAACACGATTTTCCAATATAGTTGTGA
The DNA here is from genome assembly GCF_022836535.1 of Colletotrichum spaethianum. Classification (NCBI taxonomy): domain Eukaryota; kingdom Fungi; phylum Ascomycota; class Sordariomycetes; order Glomerellales; family Glomerellaceae; genus Colletotrichum; species Colletotrichum spaethianum. Next base: position 1,431,136 of record NW_026054772.1, on the reverse strand, counting down.
AGTCACGATTGTATTCCAGTCTTTACGTTTCGTAAATATCGTAAATCACAGCCAGTGTAGCCTGGTCCGCCCTACGACATGCAGCAGCCTTGCTGCTAACGGCGCATCCTCAGCTTGAGTATTGATCAGTGATGTCTAGAAATGATTCGGTTGGCATGCATCCGCTTTGGAAAGAGCGAATGCAATACGTTCATGGCTTGTGGACTCTTATGGGTCGAGTGCAACCCACGAAACACATCGCCGGGGTCACTATTAGCCGTTATTCGATGATATGGATACCTCAACTGCAATTGGCTGCTCTCTGTTGATATATTTCGATGTGCAGAAGCAGGCTGCCGGTCACAGTCGTGCGTCGACCGCCAATCATGTTCTCTACCATGTGCCTCTAGTCCAGGGCGGCAGTGCAAGGCAGATTTAGGCAGCTGATTTCCCGCTTCCCAAGTCATGCGGGGTTCATCTTCTTCTCCTTTTCTTTTTCCATTCGTAATCTACGTAATTAGTAGCCCCTTCACGAATTGCGGTGCTACCAGAGTCACTCTTGACGGTCTCGCGCCGTCCATCATGGAGTTTGCGCTCACTTTTGGCGCGATTGGTGATTTTATTGCAGTGATTGAACTCATAAAAAATGTCATCCTCGCATTGGATGATTGTCGCGGCTCAGCAAAGGAATATCGAGATGTGGTCTATAATCTCGAAATCCTCGAGAAGACGCTTCAGCAAGTTGCCGAACTCTACCAAAGCCAAAGTTCTGACAGTCATTTCGGCGACTTACGAGCAATTGCCTTGCGCAGCTTGCAGCAGATTCGCTTATGTCTCGATGAATTAAGCGACAAGATTCTGAAGTTCGCGCCCAGTCTCGCAAATGGAAGAACAAAGAACGTCTTCAAGGACGTGGCCAAGAAGATACAATGGAAGCTAGAGGAGAAGGACATTGACAAATTTCGGGCTGAAATAATGGGCTATACAATGTCACTGAACATGCTACTAGAGGTTACAACAGCGTAAGTGTCCGTGTCCTAGCTTGAACTCGCTTGCAATGGCATCGGTTCACACCTGTAATAGGCGTATCCTCCAGCGAAACCTTGATACTTCGACTCAGCAAGCGTCCGAAGCTGAAAACCACACAACAGTTATGATACGCAACTCCAACCAGTCACTAAAAGGATACTTTGGCATGGTGGGGCGACGAATCCTCTCAAGACTGAACCACGTTTCCAGATTGAGTATGGACTTGAAATGTTCGACGTCTCGTCTTATATCCATGGTGCTTGCCTTATCAAATGAATTGAGCAGCATCGGGATGATAATTACGAGACTAGAACGACCCCTTAGTGAAGAGTTTTTTATTTTCGAAGACGCCACTGGTAAAGTGTTTCCCATTCATCTAAGAACCATTACTTCCTGGGAAGCATTTGAATACATCATCGTCGACAGATTCAAAGGTAAAAAGGGTGCTCACCGAACTCAGCGTAAACGTTATTCGTTACAGGAACGGGCTAGTCGCCGAGGAATTAATCGTTCGATGGACTGGGAGAGTGCCTTTCTGCCGTACCAGAAAGTTGACATGAGCCTGATGTGCCGGGAGACACAAAATACCACGCTGGCAAGGCCGTCGCCCACTTGTCCTCGATGTTCGACGGTATCGCCAGGCGACACCGGCGCTGAGATACAGTGGTGAGTTTCAGATCCAAAGTTATTTATTTTTCAGAGCCTTGAAGCTGACATCATTCAGCCAAAACTGCAGTATGTTTTTTACCAGAGTCATTGAAGACGAAGAAGATCCGTCCAACGCACCGGGGGATTCGGCGTTCAGCACCGCCACTGCTGCAAAGATGAAACGACGCAGAGACCATGAAGAGTCTGAAGAGGATAGCGATTGTACATGCGCCAGGACAAAGACACGCAAAGTAAAAGAACTTCGGAAGAGAAAGGCAAGAGAAGAGCAAGAATCTGGCTCTGATGATGAGGATGTCAGAGGGTTTGTAAGGATCACCTTGGTCTCCAAGCGCAAACAAATGAATGAGCTAGGCCTGCCAATTTACGCGAATCAAAAGAAGCCTTTCGACTTTCTGGCTGGGCAAGCCCTCGGAGAAACCAGCTCGCCAGTTGATAGGTATTGTCTGTCTCAAGCATACTCTGAAATACCACTATCGACGTATCCTACACTTAGCGAATCCAGCTGGGACTTCCCGCAACAACAGACCGCTTCTTTACCAAGCAGACACCTGCTCTACTGCGAATTTCAACCTTGGACTGGCTGTCAGCAGCAGTTCCGTCTTGACGAGGCCGCTGAATGGATCAGACATACCGAGGATGAACACTTGCAAGAAAATTTCCCTGCAGAATGCATTTGCTGGTTTTGCGACAACTTCGTTTTCAGCGTCCAGCAGTGCCCCGATGCCGGATTGAACTTCACCAAACGCATGGTGCATATTGCGGACCATATCCTGGACGGGGATCATTTCGAGCAGAGGCGCCCCGACTTCTACTACCTCGACCATGTATACCAAACCGGTAAGATATCGCACCAGGCCTTTCAGCAGGCTGCGGGTATAAGCGAGGGTCCCCGACGTCGAGGGGCTCTTTATCCATCGGGTTGGAGGCCTGCCAGGCGTGATGCAGGAGTCGCCGTGACAGAGGGTGGTAGGTGACGAAGACGACATAGAGAACGTCACTTGTAGGAAGTGAACTTGCTGGTCTTTCTCGAAAGATATTTGTCGCCTAGTTACCCTTGCATGCATTGCATTCAGATTCATCAAAATAGAGGGTGGTAGTGTCGTCCTACTCCATCCTTACACTAATACACAACCCCAAAACCTCACACCAACGAGCTCCTGCCAACCATTCCCGTCGATAATACCAATTCGAGTGCCAATAAGAACGGAGCTGAAGAGTCAGAGAAAAGAACACTATCGTGGGCAATGACCGTAGCTATTGGTTTCCCCTACTATAAGAATCGCATCATTATTAGGCACTAGCCAGAACACATCAGTGCAAAGTGTCCACGACGTTTACTTACAACAAATTGCACTTACGCATCGATATGCTTACACTAGCATTTGTGTCAAGATTTAACATTCGTAAATCGAAATCCTTTTTCAATTGACGTAAGAAGAGTCCCAGGCCATCAAGCTGTTGACTAGGACATGATCGTGAATTACTGCACTGTATGTTGTTCGATTAAAATTTGATCTCAAGAGGCACTAAATAGGCATACTACCAAGTTGCTATTCTGATTTCGTCCACCTAATGTGCTAGTTGATTACCAGAATTTCCAAGTGTGGAAGACAAGGGCTATGTGCATGACACTGAACTGCAAACTTGTGCTCAGACGCTGTGTTACCGATCGTAAGTTTGAGCTAACCGCCTAACGCTGTCTTGCTGTCTTGCAATTGGTCGGCATTTCTGTCTTCAGCAACTCGGCCTTCCCACGGATCTCTCGTTTGTTCATTATTCCACTGCCAATCTGAAGCATTAAGTTTGGCTGTTTCTGTGGCACGAGGTGACATGTTTCCTGCGTTGTTCCAATACTGAAGAGTGTTACAGAGATGAGAAAGAGTTGAAGAGTCCCGAAAGAGAATACGAATAGATAATGGCGACATCTCTGGCTGTTTTCTTGATTAACCATGTCGGGAGTGTAGCTGTGATGACTACCGTCAAACTTTCTGTCTCTGTTGTCGTCTCATGTGAGTCCGACTCTCTCGCAACCTGACCCTTTGTGCCATAACTGGTCCAACTAAACTAGATTGGCTGGCCCCAAAGCTTCGTACCTTTTTAGAATGTGGCAACCCTACGCTAATTTTCAAGGGTGCTAGTGAAATGGAACAAGCTACAGCGTGGTTTTTCTTTGTTCCATAGGGGTGGCCTTCGATTCCAACCACACAATTCCAAAGGACTAATAAGAGCCTTGCTCTCATCCCAAACCCATTGGATTGCGGTAGCTCACCTATCTCTCCCAATAATCAGACGGCCGCGCCAAGGCTTACCTTAAGACGAGTAGCATCCACGTGGAACGAAGGAGACAGCCAAAATTGTCCTCTATGTTGTGGATGTAACAAAATCAAGACCAGATTTGCATTGCAGCCGTATTCGGAATATAATTATGCTGAGCTCCCTTATTGAGAATTTCGTTAAGTTCGATTCGAAAGCCTTACTCCTTGACCGTGTGAGCAGTGATCTCACCAAGCCATAATTGTGCCTTGTTCCACCATCACCCATGTGCAAATTGTAGAAACAAAGTTAAAGCCGGACCGGAATCCAGGCCACGCAGTCGAGTCTCAAATATGCTGCTGTCATGAATCAGGACCCTAGTCAATTTCTCTAGTCGTCTTTACAATGACACCCCGTATTTCGAACTTTGAGCAAAGTGGAGACGCGAGGCCGTCTCAAAGTCTAGATACTTGGACGCATTCCATGCATTCTAGGTTCACTAGCGGCCAACGTTTCCATATTTGACAAGTCAGGTTAAACTTACTCCAAACTTGGCTCAACATCTTACCTGCGTCGTCTTACTAGTACTTCAAACACACCACCAAAACGCAATGCCATCGCTCTACCCCTCACGAGATGAAAGTATAGGGCAACCTAGCATGACCGGAACCCAGTTAATACTCATCTCTCAGTGTTGGAACAAATTGCCATAACTAATTACTTGATTAACCTCTATCAGGTGGCGCCTATAGTATAACACTAATGTCTTGGACCATCTCATTGTTCAAGAATGGATTTAACAGTTGATGTCGACGTCAATCAAGCGACTTTGTAAAGTAGCATTAACAACCTGTGCCACCACCTCAGCCAACGGAGCTCATATGCAACTGAGACTGATGTTGTTATAAGCTCTCCCATCTTTTGAAATCCAAAATACGCTATCGCTCCAAATCCATCGATACAACTGCATCGCCTTGTCCATTCCTACTTTACTATGCAGCCGTCAAAGGGACTTGACAAGGACACAAAGCTGGTTCTCATTGGCGCTAACGGGAAGCTGCAGAGTCATTTGGAATACCCGCTTCATCCCACACGCAAAATATCACATCGATCTCCATGGTGGATTGCTGTATCGGTTGCTGTCTTTCTTGCCTTGAGCTGGGGACTTCACTACCCCACAACGCGTAGAGTTAAGATCCTCTTCGGCAGGGGGGATGACAAGAATGGCTCCGGTACCAAGCAATTCGTCCGAAGGTACAACCTTACAGTGGGAGCTCGGTGGATGAATTTAGGTGTTTGCTTGTGAGACTCGAGCCAATGAACCAACAACCCACTAATAAAAGCACATAGATGGAGGTTTCTGGAGGGGAATATATGTGTGCAACGGCGAGACACCGTGCCCGACTCTGTTTGCGGAAGAGGGAGACATCGTTGAGCTGAACGTCCACAATGATCTGTTTGGACAAGTATCAATCCATTGGTCAGGCATGAACCATCGAAGGTAGGCTGGCGATGACAGGTGAATACTCTTCTAAAATATCGATCGACCCAACGTCTTGACGCAGATTTGGCTTCTGGAATGATGGCACGGGGGGGTTGTATCAAGTACATTTTCTGTTTTCCTAGGCCTCTCTGACATTTTACCACTAACCAAGACCGCAGTACGGGCTCCTTCAACGAGGGAACTTTACGCCCCGCTACGACACCACGGGACATTGGGGGCTAAACTGGTATGCCGACCACACCGGTGTCGGTATCATGGACGGCGCTCACGGTTTGTCCTACGTCGCGCCCTCGTCTTCGCGTCCTCGACCATACCAACTCATCACCTCTTCTTACACCGAGCTGGCCCTGATTCGTGAGGCTGAGCGCGATGTCCAGCACATGCTGGTGTGGAACTACTACCGGCGCGATGCCAATTGGCGCGTCCTTGAGATGAAGAGTGAAGGAACCAATCTCAACTGCTACGACTCCATCCTTGTTAACTCAAAGGCCGACGGCATTGTCGTCATCCAGGCTTCCAGACTCTGAACGGTAAGAAGCTAGATGAGTCAGGATGTGTAATAGAGCAAGGAAACGATGGCGTCCAATGCACTCCAACCGATGCTGATTATGAGGTAACATGGTGTTTATTTGTTTCTGAGCGTCCCATTCTCCTCTTATTAAGATGTTATGCAGGTTATCGAAACCCACGGAAGGTCATGGATCATGATCAATGTCTTGAACATAGGCTTTGAGCATGCCCTCCGGTTCAGTATCGACGACCACAAGATGTGGATTGTTGCCAACGACGGCGGTTTTATCAAACCACAGCTTGTTGATGTGCTCTAAATCACTAATGGCGCATAGTACACTATTCTAACCAAACTCGATCGAGAGGGCGCCGACTACGCAATGCGTTTGGTATCGACGAGTACTCATCAAATTCTCTACGGATATTCCATTTTGAGATATCCGGTACGCCTTGCTTACCTCGCTCCCCAAGCACGCCTTTCTCCATACTGAACTAATGGCACTCAGGCCTTGCGCTACCCGGCGCATGGAGCCCCGATGGAAGTTCACGGCCCCCCGAGCGGCTCACCACCCTGCATCCACCCGGATGGCTCCATCCATCCGACGTGCAATACAACAACGACATCATCTCTAGCACCATACCCTCCGTCGGCTTCTCCACCTGCAAATTGAACTTTGCACTTCCAATTTGCTCAGCAGCCTTCTCGGTATGAGAAACACGTCACCGAGTGTATCCTCAACCAGAAGCCGTGGCAGCTCTACCACGCTCAGATGGCCCCCCTGCTGTTCCTTGATATTGTATCGGTCGTAGAGCCGCCTATTGTAGGCCATCTACCCCGGGGCACTACCGTCGATGTGATCGTGCAGAACGCGGTTGATGACACCATGCCACTTTACAAACATGGGGACCCCATGTTTTTGCTTGGCTCCAAAGGCAATGACACATGGAGGTGGGAGATAGTCGAAGATGCCATCAGAGCCCACACGGAGGAGCCGAACTTGGACACTCCCGCCCTACAGTTCGTGCACGATGTGCCACCCTTAGGTTGGGCGGTGCTGCGGTGGCAGACTCACGTCCGCGGCGCTACAATGCTACACTCCAACAAGTTCAAGTATTACGCAGTGAGTTTCTCTTCCACATCTTTCCCATGCCCTGACTTACCAGGATGCGCCTCGCAAATAGATGGGAATGTCAGCGCCCTTGCTTGAAGGCATGGACTCCACTATGCAAGATACAATACCTGAACATACGAAAGCCATGCCACACGTTGAGTTTATCCCTAAAAACGATGGAATCTTCGGTTAAGTTGGACTTGTCAAACGACGCAAGTTAGAAAATGGCAGTGATTAGAGTGATCCGACGGCCAAAGTTATTCTTGTTTTGTATTCTCGTCCATACTGTACCGGCAACTAAGGATTCTTCCAAGAAGAGCCTGTGATGGACGTGCCTGATACTTTTCAACAAAGTACATATATCGTTTCCTCTAATCCGTCTCAGTAGGTTCTACTAAGTAAAGCAGGTAGTAGAAGTTAAAACACTACTTCCATAGAGTGTGTTCAAAGGTCAACCCGATCTCCGGAGGTATATCAGTTGTAGATTAAGTTTCAGTAGAGTAGGAATGTCACGCGACTTGCAAGTTATAAGTCACATTTGAGTTAAGAAAAAGACCTTCACCGCAACAAGGTGTCTCCTACCCGCTGCAGCCGAAACGGGCGCCTCTTGCTATTTTGGACAAAAACTACAAGAAGAGGTAACAAGCTCCACCGTTCCGAGTGTCTCGGGCTGGATGAATCTCATGCATCCAAGGATGAATGGTGTTCAGGAATAGATGGTCGGCGGCTTCCGCCAGCACTTGAACTACTGTTGGAAACTACTCTGGTTGTTTACTATGGAGTTTAGCATAGTATCTTACTTCATAGTTGGTAGCATTCTCTCGAATCATGCCATCGGCTTTCACTAAACTTCCCTCGTTAGCCATCATGTTGATTGAGTTCCGCATTCGATTATGCATCTGCTGGCACCGATGGGACACCATGGCGCAAAATGTTGCGTTATAGGAAAGTTTCCTGGAGTTCGCGTACCAAGTTTTACTGTTTTCAGGTTCGTAAATAATTTGTTTGGCTCTGTCACCAAATTTTGTGTCAGCATCAAGACGGTCGCATTTGAAGTCAATTGGGACAAAAGTGAAGTTGAATGGGAATTGTCGATTCCAGGTACAGCAGCAGGTCAAATATGGCAAACGCGAGTTGCGGAAAATACCCAACTGAGACTTTTGTGGCAATTCAACTACTGTGAAAGTCAAGAGACTTCAGACTGTACTATTGAGTCAGTTACACAAAAGCCATTCCAGAAAAGACTAACTGGTGCTCTTGCGTCAGCGGCAAGAAAAACTCTCTTTCACAGTGGACTTGCTAAACTCTTCTGACCTTCCATACCCCAGGAAGAATGTTGTTAATGAGCATTGCCTGTAATGTCTAACTATTACGTGAACCAACATAGTTTCGGAATATTGTTTGAAGCCTTAACACTTGAATATTCAGATGGTGGGAAACGTTTCTTGGCTGTCGACAGGCGCTCCACACCGACCATGACCTAGGAGAGTGACGATGTACTTTCCCAAATAGCTCATAGATACAAACGCCTCTCAGTTGCTTCAAAGAGCAAAATGCACAACTGGGGGCTCCCCATACCCATTCACTCTGTGCAACACCCCTCGCTCTCAGCGTAAACGTCCTATACAACCCCCTTCTCGTCTCTTCTCGGCTACCTAATACGCCGCGAACATGCTTCCCACTTACATCCCAGTTCAGAAAGTCGAGGGCAACAATGGCATTGCCTATGTCTACCGCCGTCTAGGTCCGGCGAAGGGTATCCCTCTTGTACTGCACATAAATGTGAGTTGCTCAACCCTGGGCGTTTGTCAAAGATTCATGCTGTGAGTAGGTGCGAGCCTCTATGGGCTACTGGGACCCTGTCTTCATACGCCCGCTTCTGTCGAGGCGCCCTGTCATCATGTTTGACCCGCCCGCAATTGGACAGAACAGTGGCGACACTCAGCGTACAGCGTCCGAAAGTAGGCGTGACCTTGTCTCTATCGCTGAGGGAGCTGCAAGCTGAGCAGTGCCTTGCAGTAACCATAATGGGAGATAACCTCAAAGCGTTTCTTGACGCTCTCCCTCTCGAGCTCATTGATCTACTTGGATTCTCGATCGTAAGCATGGCCTGTCAGATGGCTACACTCGCGAGACCTGAGCGAGTGAGACGCCTGATTCTGGTTGGAGCTGATCCATCAGGACCTGTTCCTGGAGAGCATCTTTGGCCTCGCACCGAACCAAATCTGGATCGTTTCCTGACACTGCTGCAGAGCGCTAGCGAGGCGGACTGGCAGGCTGCTTACACACTCGCGTTCTTTCGTAATGATATTAAAGGCAAAGCTGCCGCCGATGCCTACTTCCAGCGCTTGTGGGAGAGCGAGTTCAATGAAAATGCTGCTGTCGGTGGGCGGCCGACATTCAGCAATATGGAAAGCTTCAAAATACAATTTCAAAGCATCAAGGACTGGTGCTCGCCGGGCGATAGGAACGAAGGTTCCTTCTACAGACTGCACGAGCTCACTATGCCTGTGCTTGTCATGACTGGCGACGACGACTATGTCGTTCCCACGCCTCGGGGCTACGAGCTGATGAATGGGATTCCAAACTGCCTACTGGTCGTCTGGCCCCGTACTGGGCATGCTTCCATCTGGCAGTATGCCGAGAATTGTGCGGCAAGGGTGAATGAGTTCTTGGGCAATGATATGGACGATTATGCGGAGCCGCGATTGTAACAGAGAATGATGAGTGAAATTAAGGCTTAAACCTGGGCGAATGATGCATGTCTTGTTTCTGCTTTATTGCCACCAGAACCTAGACTTTAGAGACTAAAAAGACTCTCTTCTCCTATACAGGTTTGTATTGACGGTACATGCTAGGGTCAATACTAGTGCTCCCCCTTCCTATTGCCGTCATCGCCACACCCTACTGATTTGTTTATCCCATACCTGCTGCTCCAATGACTCGCAACTTGTGTCCCAGAACCAGAAGCTTCATGCTAGAGTTTAGTAGAGTCTCACTAATGTACCTTGAAAAACGGTCCTTGTCTCAATCTGCCAGCGATTCAGTGGTACTTACCAGAAGTGTGCACAAGGCGGGTATAAATGGCATTGGTGCATGCTTTCTGCGTCCGAATCATTCATCGAAACTCCATCGCCTTGGACACCAGGACCTGCCTAATTTGCAGTTGTACTGTGCGCTTCTAGGTTGTACATCCTGTACTATGAATCAGAATCTGGATAAACGGACATATGGTACAGTTTATGGCATCCCTCACGGCTGAGCCTTCCTGTGGTATCCGTATTGTTGGAAGCCTTTACTCGAAATCATGCAAATCAAAGACGCCTGCCTAGCGCTACTGCTTTCACCCTGCGTACTTGGCAAGGGAATTAGGAGATACAACCTCACACTAACCTATGCTTGGGACAAACAAGGTATGGCAATAGTGATAAACGTGCGAACATTGTCCAATCTGACTCAGAAATAGATGGTCATGGTCGTCCAACTTACCTCATAAACGGCGATACTCCTGGACCTGTCCCCACTGTCAATGAGGGCAAGAGCCTAGAAGCGTTTGTGGACAATCAACTCGCAATTGAAACCACAATTCATTGGTACGGTCATAACAGTATCAAGTATAATTGTAGCCGAGACCTAATATTCATGCAGGTATGGAGTACATCAAATCAATGAGCCATGGAATGACGGCGTGCCAGGCGGAACTCAGGTTTGGGACCACTCCGGGCGCAAGAACTTCAGTCGTCTACGATGTCCTAACAATTCACAGCAGGCCACCGAACCCAGGGACAACTACACAAATCGTTTCACTCCTCAAGGCCAGTATGGGACTTACTTATCACGGGCACTTTGGGCCTGCGTTCTCGGACGTCAGTCATCTCATATGATGCATTAGTATTGTATGGTACTGATGATACCTAGGGCCAACGAGGTCCGCTATGGATCATTCCAGCTGACTGGCATCCTCGCCCGTATGAGCTCATATCCACAAAGGAACATGAAATCAGTGCCATGCGGGCAGCGGAGAAGAACCCTACGCCACATCATCGTTGCTGACTGGAATGATCAGCCGATGGACATGTATCTGATTCGCTTCCGTGACACCGGCTACATCCCAGTCTACGCCAATAGCCTCACTCATAACGGGCGAGGTGGAACCAGGTGCGAATCTGCCCAGGACCTCGAAGGTGCTGGTGGACCTGGACGCAACGAGCGAGGCTGCCGGTATCTGATCCCAGGCCATGAGTACACAAACGTAGAATACTGCACCGAGACACATCCGGAGCTGGAGGTCGTGCAAGCTGAGCCGGGTGAAGAGTGGGTTTGGATCAATTTCATCCATTCTGGAGCTCACCACTCCCTTGCTATAAGCATCGATGAGCATCAGTTCTGGGTTGTTGCTGCAGATGGCGAATTCGTTCATCCACAAAAGGTAGTGAGGACGCATGTTAATTTTGGTGAGAGAACGAGGTACGAGCCTGAAACTCGTCAACTCCCCGGTGATAGATGCCTCGCTCACCAATATCACAGTATTCTCGTAAAATTGAACAAACTGGCTGGTGACTATGCGCTAAGTTTGCATTCCCTTCGATCCGAGCAAATAATTCAAGGCACTGGCATCCTTCAACATCCGACAACCAAAGTATGCCTCTCTGAATTTTACAAAGCAAGTGACAGTCCTACTGACGGGAGTAAAGAACTTATCCAAACATTTTAACCAAACTGTACCCAACACAAAGCCGTGGCTTCATCTGAATGGAAGTCTCATCGCGCCGAGTAACAAGGCTTTGGATGAAACCAAGTTGACCCCATACCCTCCTCGGCTGCCACCCGAGGAGGCTGACTTCACTCTCAAATTCATGGGCAACCGAACGGGGCCCTCGGCTTGGGTACTGAACTCTGCCCCGCATGAATTCTTTCGCCAGAACGTTCCCCCCATCATGTGGAATGCGAAGTCAGGCGGGAGGACGTCATGGGGTGATTCGAATGGGTTCCTAAGGAACGGATCGATCATGGACTTGATCATCGAGAATGGCGCTGAGATTGACGCCAGCCACCCTTTCCACAAACACAGTCATAAAGTCTGGATCATCGGCCAGGGTGACGGTGGGTTCTACTGGAAGGAAGTGGACGATGCCTTGAAGAAGGGAGGTCAGGCGCAAAGTATTTCAATTGTCAATCCGACCTATCGTGAAGGATTCACTCTCCATGCTGGCGAGGGCAAGTTCATTGTGGTACGCTACAAGATCGACTTCCCGGGAGTTAGTACGTTGCATTGCCACATGATCCACCATTTCGCGATATGTTCACGCCTCTCAATCTTCGTGTATCTACGGCTACTAATCCATGATGATATAGAGCGGCCAACAGGTTGTTATGCTGGAAGGGATGGAAGTTATGCCGCCAGTCCCACAGGAGTTGAAAGACAAGGCTCATGTCGAGTTTGACTTTCCTCGGCGCTACGGACCACTAGACTGAGAAGGGACGCGCCTGGTTTTGATGTGGCTAGCTGCAACGTCGTAAAACCACATGTTTGAATAGCCAGGTCTCTCGAGGTCAAGGTAGTGCATTTCTAGAACGGCAAAGCTATCTTGTATCACAGTGAAAGAATAGATCTGAGAATGTGTACAGTGGGATATACTATCCTAGTGAATAACAGAGGTGTTGTCGCATCCTCAGTGATCTTTTCATCCCTCTAGCGTGCTGAAAGAGGGGAAGAAAACTAAGGGAGCCGAGCTGCGGTCAGCTTACATGCAATGCACCTACATGCAGGGAAGCAACTTTGTGTTACTTCAGCTTCGACAACTAATGGAATAGCGGGGCTACATTGTGAAGAGAGCATCAATTCGTCCACTCTTTTCGGGAAGGGCCGCTTCGTGCAGATTAATACCCAAATGTTGTGGACGGATTTAAGACAGCGTTGTTCCGCCCAGCGCAGATCGAGGGTTCTCGAGTGGTACGTTAACAAGGGTATCATGCAACCGGAAAGCTTCACAATGAGCCAGCTAATGAGAAAAACGATAGCTGAGTCTGGTTTGATAGGTGATTGAGTGAAGGGCATGCCTCCAATTTGGACACCATTGGAGGTTACATATGCTTTTGGGTGAATGCAACATAGCCCACCAGTCAGTCACCTTGCTCTGGGGTTCCTCTCTACATATTTCTATCGATCCATAATCTCCCTTCTGAAGCTATTTGTTATTTTACAGTTCTATTTCCCACATTCACATTTCCAAACTATATATTGTGAACAATGATACCGAGCGCAGATGTTGACATGGAGGTGACCACTAACCCTGAGGAGGTTGACCACCTGGCAGGCATTAGCGAGAAGACATATGCCGCACACTCCGGACAAGCCGTTGGACGACAGCGAGTCACCGGCCTCGAGGCTTGTATTCCCATGATTCTCAAGTGACCTTCGAACAACAGGTAACAATCTACACTCACAGAGGTACATCAGCCACTCCTCGGTCGTCAACTTCGGCGTGATCATCCTAGCCTCGTGGGAGTCCTTCGCCGTCACATTCCAATTCGCCTTGGCGAACGGCGGCCCAGCTTCCATGTTCTATGGCTCCATCCTGGCGAGCTTAGGAGCCTGTGCTGTCGGGTTCTCGCTGGCTGAGCTGGCATCGATGTGAGTATACCCAACACACCCACTGCTCTCTCCTGTGCTAAATTGAGACCAGCGATCCGACTGTTGGCGCGCAATACCGCTGGACTGCGAACCTCGCTCCCGGTGCTAACCGGTTCTGGGGCCTGCTTCAAGGTATTGCATCATTCGGGCCAAAGTCGCCCTGAGGCTTCGACTCAACTGATCATCGCTTTAGGATGGATTACCACCGCAGCATGGTGCTTCGCCTGCGGCGGCCCTCCGTCAATCTTAGCCAACATCATCACGTCCCTAGCCATCTTCAATAACGAGACATACGAGCCACAGCGATGGCATACAAGTCTCATTATGATCGCCACCTTGGTACTGCCCTTTGTCTTCAACCTGTATTTCCGCAAACTCCTCGATGTGTTCGAGATTATCGGAGGGGTCTTGCATCTTGCCCTGTTCGTCGCCTTTATCTCAGTCCTCGTCGCCTTCGGTCAACGCAGTAGCCCCGACTACGTCTTCAGGACACTGACGTCGGACGTGTCGGGGTGGAACAATCCTGGGGCGTCATGGGGTTTGGGGCTATTGACAGTGACATTCTCCGTGACGGGCTTCGACAGTGTCATTCACATGAGTAAGTCTGACGATACGGTAGAATCATCTCACCGTAGATATTAACCGCACGTCCAGGCGACGAAGTGAAAAAAGCCCAGACCCGCGTGCCGCGTAGCGTCATTCTTGCATGCACCGTCAACTCGGTCATGCTCTTTGTCTTCGTCACTATCCTCTTGTTCTATATCGGCCCGCTGGAGGACCTTTCCACCGCACCGCTTCCCCTCATCTATGTATTGTACAATGCGACCGGATCAAAGGCGGCCACGAATGCCTTGATATCGCTCATCGCGCTCATCATGTTCTTCGCCCTATTCAATATGCTGGCTTCCGTCTCCCGCCTCGTCTGGATTTTTGCGCGCGATAACGGGTTGCCTTTCTCTCCCTTCTTTTCATCTGTAAGTTGCAGGACCCGCCGTGTGGACAATCATCACCAACATTTTCACCCTCAGGTCAACCCAACCTTTAGGCTCCCAGTAAACGCCCTCTTACTCATCGCAACAGTTGTAACCTGCCTATCTCTTATATATATCGCCTCCGCCACTGCGTTCAACGCCCTCATCTCCCTACAGGCCCTCGCTCTCCACATCTCGTACTTCTTCCCTATACTATTCTTGCTGCTGCGGAAGCTCCGCGGCCCGCCTCCACCCTACAGGTCTTTCAAGATGGGTGCCCCAGGAATTCCGGTCAACATTTTTGCCTTGTTTTATCTTATTTACGTGGTGCTTTGGATGCCGTTCCCGCAGGTTCTGCCGGTAACCAAAGACAACATGAACTATGCTGGCCCGATATTCGGGGCAGTGTTGGCCGGCGCTTTGATGGATTGGTTTGTGAGTGGGAGGAAGAGGTTCCAAATGCCCGTGGATAAATATCAGTAACACACAAATCTACCCAAGAAATTGTCTTGTATTTCCGCTCCCATAAGTGTAACTCATGTCCGCGTTTATATGCTACCTTTCTGATGGCATAGAAATGTTTGAGTTAATACGAAAAACAAGGTCTTCTAGCTCTAATACGTATACCTGTATACATGAAAACAAAGTTTTCAGATAATCCTAGTTCACTAGTCTGATCTATGACCGAAACTGATAAATGCGATCGAATTAATATCACCTCAACAACTCGGGCGTTGTTGGTCTCTCGGCCGGTATGGCGGCCCGCTCGGTCATTTCGGGCCAGTCCCTTCGGCGAGCCCCAAGCTTCTTGCCGCCCCACCGTGAGCTCTTCTCGTCATCTCGCGCCAAAGCTTCCGTCATTCCCAACACTATCACTCTACACCCGCGCTGCCCAATTCCGCCAGTCATCTCCCGAAATTTGAAAGCTGTGCGCGTCAATTGGAACAAGGCCTCCGTCATGTTTGCAAGCCGCGCGTTCGCGAGGGTCCGGCCGAACCTTCGTCCACGCAAGCCGACAACGACGAGAACCACGCTCCGCAACACCTCGACAAATTCCCCTCCCTCCTCTTCCTCCACCGCCCGCGCCGCGCAACGCCTCCTCGACCGCGTCCCCCTCCGTTTTCAGAGATACACTACAGGCCTCCGGAAAGCGCCTCTGTCGCACATCATCGCCTTTCTCGTCCTCCATGAAATTACGGCGGTCGTGCCTTTGCTCGGCCTTTTCGGGCTCTTCCACTACACCAATTTTCTACCTCTCGAATACGTTACAGGCCACTGGGCGGGGTATGTCCGCGATGGGGTCGGTATGGCAGAGAGGTACTTCAGCAGGAAGGGGTGGTTTGGGTTCGAGGCTAGGGACCGCGGGACCATGACGGGGGAGCTGGACAAGAGTGAGGATTTTGAGACAAGTGACTCGACGGCAGATGCTGGGCAGAGTACGCATGATCTGCTGGAGAGTTGGCAGAAGGACGGAAAGTACAAGGTTGTGGTCGAGGTTGCCATGGCTTGGGCGATCACGAAGGCACTGCTGCCGGCGCGGATACTAGTCAGCGTTTGGGGAACGCCTTGGTTTGCGGGCGTCATGGGAAGAGCACGCGGCATCTTCAGATCAAGTCGATAATCACAATATAACCGAGGTGAATGGAACGAGATGATGTGGCTTTTGAACGCCATGGATTTGTTTTATTGACCTTGAACTTTTCTGTATCAACCTATCGACATGCCAACTAGCATCTCATTCATCCGGCGAGCGGATCAGGGACGTTTTTGGCTCGTGCAACTAGCGGACAAGAAATTTAAGGCTTCTCGTAGATCCAGTCGAACTGGGAAGACTTGTACTGGACAGCCTCACCGTCCTTGAACCAGAG
Source organism: Colletotrichum spaethianum (assembly GCF_022836535.1). Taxonomy (NCBI): domain Eukaryota; kingdom Fungi; phylum Ascomycota; class Sordariomycetes; order Glomerellales; family Glomerellaceae; genus Colletotrichum; species Colletotrichum spaethianum. The sequence continues at coordinate 1,414,607 of NW_026054772.1, read as the reverse complement.
AGCAATCTCCTTCTTGGCGTTCTCGACGGAGTCGGAGCCGTGGCAGACGTTGCGGCCGACGTCGATGGCGTAGTCGCCACGGATGGTGCCGGGGGCAGAGGCAAGGGGGTTGGTGGCACCGAGGATGGCTAGAAGAGACAGGGTCAGCAAGAGTTTGTGGTGGATTGGGGTGTTTGCGGTACTTACTGCGGCCAGTCTTGACGGCGTCACGGCCCTCCCAGACCATGGCGCAGATGGGGCCAGAAAGCATGTCTGTAGTATTGTCAGCCAGGAACCAGATGTAGTGTACGAGATAAGAGCATACACTGGATGAGGCCACCGAAGAAGGGCTTGTCCTTGAGGTCAGCGTCTAGCGGGCGGTTAGCAATGCGATGTGGCGGCAGGGGTCGGGGAATGCTAACAGTGAGCCTCGAGGTGGTCCTTGCCGGGGGTGACAAGCTTGATGGCGACGAGCTTGAAGCTGTAGGAAAGGTGTCAGAGTGCGTCGCAGCCATTGATCTTTGGGGTGAAAACTTACCCACGGCTCTCGAAGCGAGAGACGATGGGGCCGATCAGGCCGCGCTGTAATCAAGTCAGCTTGCTGCAGCATACAATAGGCAGCCTGGCCGTCAGATGATGAAGCGTACCTGAACGCCGTCAGGCTTGATGGCAATGAAGCTGTCTCAAGGTCAGCGGATTTTGTCTTCTGGAGATTCGACGTGTGGTGGTGTGTGCCCCTCTCTGCCCGAAACCTGCCACGATGGCGGGGTAATTCTTCAGGGGAGCGGCAGAGAGACAAAGAGACGCAGCAGATGCTGCGGTGCAGTTTAAGGCAACAGATGGACAGGACACTTACGTCTGCTCGGTAGACATTTTGGGCGAGGTATCAACGACAAGGTCTGTGGGAAGAGGAGTGTGTTGTTGTTGGTAGATTGTGGTGGTGACAACGGAGGGGACGGCGGGAGAAGAAAGATCTGCTGCTGACCGCTGGTTTTGTTGGCTCGAGGAAAAAATTATGTACAAGCCGAAGAGGAGCGCGAGAATTATGAATGTAGGTGGGGCAGCTTTTCAGCGGTGCGGCGGGCGTATTCGGGGAAGCTTTCGTCTGCATTATTCTGCTGCCGCTTCTTGTGCTTCGACGAGGCGGGGTCACCATCCTGCGAGTGGTGGGGTCCGGGTTCAGCCATGGCTTGCCGCTTGACACTTTGGACACGCTACCCAAGGTAGGCTGTACAGTGGAGCTGGCTTGGAACACGGCAGCCTGGCACTGTGGTTAGACCGCCTGTTTTCTTATGGACAACTCAGCATGCTGTCTTGAGTAGAGGGGATGGAGACTGAGACTGCTCGGTGATCGCTTACCCGCTTCTCTTTCAAATAGGAGGGTTCGTAAGTTACAAACCACTTGGACCGAAGGATGCGCGGCCAATTGACTAGAGATTGGGTGAAAAGAAGCTCAGATGCTGTTTTGTTTACATTCAGTGCAAGCAAGCTGATTTAGGCGAGGTGAGTGAGATGCCTGAACAGCGACATACGAGTGTAAAAGCAAGCTGTATCGATCCAGGTACGCACCGTGCAGATACCGCTTATATGAATATACCCTTTTAGCTCTTACGGAGCAATTGCTTCTCACCGCCCTAGCCAGTAGAGGAGACAAGAACCACCTGGAATAATACCAATTGCCATGTCGACTAATTCAGTGTGGTGCATGAGTGATACACCACTTCAGCCCCATAAGTGCTATACGTGTCTCGTGAATTGAACCCTGATAGACTGCAGCATCTCGGGTCCTCTCCTACGATGGCGGGGTAAAAGACATCGACTGGATATATGCATCAATGCCAACTAGCAGTATTCGGGTAAACGTTTCTTCCCCAAAACCTCCCCTGCCTCCTGCAGCTTGACGACCCGCACTAGACCCGAATCGGAGCTACCAAGGGGACAGCTGTTGAACTTCGGGCGTCTCACCTTCCCGCAAGTACCTTCCGCCCACGACAACCCATCCCATCAACCCAAAAAATACAGCCAACTAAACAATCGACAAGGGAGCACCACAGAGAAGCATCACCTTCTTAATGCTCCCATATTCTCTTCTTGATTGCAATTCTCTTCCGACTTCTCATTTCTCTTGGACGAACGCGTGAACACGAATCCCCCCCTCCGCCATGCGGTCCCTCGGCAGGTTGTCCGTCAAATGGACAACTTTCTTTGGTGTACTGGTGGCACTGAGCTGCATGATCCAGCCTGCAGGTGAGGAATTCCTCGTGACGCCATGACTTTTGTCCTGCTTCATCTTAGCTTTTGAACGTTGATCTCGACGCCGTACTGACGGAAACAATCGCAGTCATGGTTAAGGAAAATGACTTCAAGAAGTGCCACCAGTCCGGCTTCTGCAAGCGCAACCGCGAGTACGCCGACAACGCCGTCTCCCAGGCCTCCACCTGGGCTGCCCCCTACAATATTCTCCCCGAATCTACCTCCTTCAAAGACGGTCAGCTTCAAGCTGTTATCCTCAAGACCATCAACGATGCCCAGGAAACCGTCCGCCTTCCCATCACCGTCTCCTTCCTTGAGTCTGGCACCGCTCGCGTAAGCGTCGACGAAGAGAAGCGCCAGAAGGGCGAAATCCAGTTGCGTAACGACAGCCCCGCCCGCAAGGAGCGTTACAACGAGGCCGAAAAGCACACCATCGTCGGTGGCCTCAACCTAGATAAGGACGCCAAGGTTGCCTACCAGGACAAGGACCAGATCACTGTCCAGTACGGTCCCTCCTCCAAGTTCGAGGCTGTCATCAAGTTCTCTCCCTTCAGCGTCGATTTCAAGCGCGGTGGCTCTTCACACATCAAGATCAACGACCGCGGCTTGCTCAACATGGAGCACTGGCGCCCCAAGGTCGAGAAGCCCGCCGAGGAGAAGAAGGAGGGCGAGGAGGAGAACACGGAGAAGTCCGACACCGCCGAGTCCACTGACGTCAAGAAGGAGGACGAGAGCACCTGGTGGGACGAGACTTTTGGTGGTAACACCGACTCCAAGCCCCGTGGCCCTGAGAGCGTCGCCCTCGACATCTCCTTTGTCGGATACGAGCACGTCTTCGGTATTCCGGAGCACGCTGGCCCGCTGTCTCTGAAGGAGACCCGTGGCGGCGACGGCAAGTACACCGAACCTTACAGGCTCTACAACTCCGACGTCTTTGAGTACGTCCTTGACAGCCCGATGACTCTTTACGGAGCCATTCCCTTCATGCAGGCGCACCGCAAGGACTCCACTGTCGGTGTCTTCTGGCTCAACGGCGCTGAGACATGGATCGATATCACCAAGGAGAAGAGCTCGTCCAACCCCTTGGCCCTTGGCGTTGGCTCCAGGACCAACACACAGACCCACTGGATCTCCGAGTCTGGCATTCTCGATGTCTTCATCTTCCTAGGCCCTTCCCCCAAGGACATCTCCAAGAACTATGGGGAGCTTACCGGTACCACTGCCATGCCCCAGGAGTTCTCGCTCGGCTACCACCAGTGCCGCTGGAACTATATCTCTGATGATGATGTCAAGGACGTTGATCGCAAGTTTGATAAGTTCAAGATTCCTTACGACGTCATTTGGCTCGATATTGAATACACCGACGGCAAGAAGTACTTCACCTGGGATGGCGACATGTTCAAGGACCCTATCGGCATGGGCAAGGCCCTCGATGAGCACGGGAGAAACCTCGTGGTCATCATCGATCCCCACATTAAGAACGAGGGGAAGTACGACATTACGGAGCAGATGAACTCCAAGGGCCTCGCTGTCCTGAACAAGGAGGGCAAGCCTTTCGAGGGTTGGTGCTGGCCTGGTTCGTCGCACTGGGTCGACTGCTTCAACCCTAAGGCAGTTGAGTGGTGGAGTGGTCTCTTCAACTACGACACTTTCAAGGGCACTATGGAGAACACGTTTATCTGGAACGACATGAACGAGCCCTCCGTCTTCAACGGTCCCGAGGTTACGATGCCCAAGGACAACATTCACCATGGAGGCTGGGAGCACCGTGATGTACACAACATCAACGGTATGACCTTCCACAACGCCACCTTTGAGGCTCTCCTTACTCGTAAGAAGGGCGAGCTCCGCAGGCCTTTCGTCCTTACCCGCTCCTTCTACGCCGGCTCCCAGCGACTCGGCGCTATGTGGACCGGAGATAACCAGGCGTCGTGGGAGCACCTGGGCGCTGCCGTTCCCATGGTCCTGAACCAGGGTATCTCAGGCTTCCCCTTTGCTGGCGCCGACGTTGGCGGCTTCTTCGGTAACCCCGAACCAGAGCTTATGGCCCGTTGGTACCAGGGTGGTGCCTTTTACCCCTTCTTCCGTGGCCACGCCCACATTGATGCCCGCCGCCGGGAGCCCTACATGCTTGCAGAGCCGTTCAGGAGCATCCTCACGGCTGCTATCCGTCTCCGATACAGCCTGATGCCTTCGTGGTACACGGCCTTCTTCCACGCCCACAGAGACGGCAGCCCGATCGTGCGCCCGATGTTCTGGACCCACCCCAATGAGGAATCTGGGTTCGCCATCGACGATCAGCTGTTTGTTGGTTCGACCGGTCTGCTTCACAAGCCCGTTGTCGAGAAGGACAAGGAGTCTATCGACATTTTCATCCCCGACGACGAGGTCTACTACGACTACTTTACCTACGAGAAGCTCCTTACCAAGAAGGGCCAGTACCTTACCAAGGACGTGGCTCTCGACCAGGTCGCGCTGCTCATGCGTGGTGGTCACATCTTCCCTCGCCGTGATCGTCCTCGCCGTTCCACCAAGCTCATGCGCTTTGACGACTACACGCTGGTCGTCAGTGTCAGCAAGGATGGCAAGGCCGAGGGCGAGCTGTACGTCGACGACGGAGACTCTTTCGACCACGAGAAGGGCCAGTACATCTACCGCAAGTTCAACCTTGCCGGCAGCACCCTCACGTCCTCCGACGCCGAGGGCCGCGACACCAAGTCGGTCAAGGCTGGTTCCTGGCTCAAGGCCATGAAGGAGGTTTACGTCGACAAGATCATCATTGTTGGCGCGCCGGCCGCTCTCAACAAGAAGGAGGTCACCGTCGAGTCGGCGGGCAATACCTGGACTGTCCCCGTGCAGTACCACGCAGCCGAGAAGGGCAACGCCGCGTACGCTGTTGTGGGCAGAGTCGGTGCCCGCGTCGGAGACGACTGGAGCATCAAGTTGGCTTAGGAAAGGCCAATGTTGCACAGGCGCATTGGAGGTACAGGCTGGTTTCAAGGCACCATGACAGTTTAAAGCTCTGTCATTACATACCTGCAAATACTTCGGCGGTGGACAACCCTCAGAGAGCGGTCAAGGTCTGCGCACCAGGATTAGAGAGAGCCAATTGCGCAGATCGCTGCCGGGGTTGATGAACGGGAAATTAAGCAGCCAGTAGAAGCTTCATTAGAGGAGACACTTGACAAAGCAAGAAGAAGGAAGTTCATGAATAGATTTGGCTCCGTGTGATTTCGTTTAACCGATCCAGAACCGGGTCGACGGTAGGGGCCGTGGTTCGCGGACGGGGTCCGTCGGGGTGGACTCCGTGGAGCCTCAAAACTTTCTCACGAGGGTTCCGCCAAATCTCCTCGACGTCCCAGGCCCAGAATCCAAGAAACCACAGCGGCCATGGGCGCCATACTGCCTGCCCTGCCCCAGTGACAGTGACAGTTCGCCAAAGCTCCGCGCCTCCACGCGTCGGGGGACCAGTTGAGCAACAACGGACCCCCGGTCCCCCTCTCGTCCCCGACGACGACCCGCGACGGGGAACTCAGCCTCGCTCGTCTGCGACGTCGTGCGGACCGCGAGGTTTGGCTGGTGGGCTTGTCTTGTTTCCTTATTCCATTTATTTTTATTTTGTTATATTTTATACTAAATTTATCGGGTTTTTTTTTAACACTACTGGAGCGGAGGACCTGCTGAGCGTGTAGAGCTGAGTGGCCCGCAGGTGATCTTTGCTCTGAACGACTACCTCCTCCCACTTGACCATGGGCATTATCCGAGCTGTTGGGAAAGGGGCCCCGGACACGTCGGGAAGGTTAATCTGGTGGTCTTCTTGGGGTGATGGCCAGTGGTCTTGGGCGACTTCTTGTGAGCTCCATCCGAGTCATGATGTGCTTTCGCCCTCGCCCGTGAAAAGTTACACTGCATGTTCCCCGTATTCTTATCATTATGCAGTAGTTCAGGGGCATACATGCACGGTGCGGAAAGCTTCATGGAGGGGGGTGTTTCTCCCGGGTAAAGTGCTGAAAGCATCAGAGAAAGGCAAAATAATAAAAGATGAGAAAATGAAGCATGGACTCGAGACGCCGATGGCATGATTCGTAACGCGTCTTGTTGAAAGAGATAAGCAAACTCTCTTCATTGGACCGCGGCGGCGCCCCTTTTCAATTCCCGTTATCGCCGCACTGGCATGAAGGCACGGTGGTGATTAGGGGCGTCAGATGCTAGGAGCCTTGCATGTGAAGAAACGTCGCGTCGCGGCCGGCGCTCTCCTCACGTTCCGCGCCGGCGCGATTGGCTCGGTGGGCGGTTCTCTATTTCCAGGCTGCGCTAAGCGGGTGGCCTGGGGCCCGGGAGGCCCTGAGAGAGAGGCGCATGGCAAGGTCAGGGTACGCCGTCAGGTTAAAGTCGCCCAGGGGGGGAGAAGTCTGGCGGCCGAACGGGGGAGGCTCCGAGACGACAGGCACGGGCGACGAATGGCCTGCTGCAAATCGTCTAGCATTTCCAGCAATCAGCTGGTCAAAGGGGCGGTCTGGTGTTCTCAATCTTAATCGGCCTGTTCCAAGACCAAATGTTGGGTCAAGCAGGGCCTCGAGAGATCGCTCAGAAAAAGCGGACGGGAAATGTGGCGGCAGCCGAGATGTGCCTCCCTGTCCGACCTGACGACCGTGGCAGCGTGGATGCCAGGGGATTTGCTCGACTCAAAGCTGTTTGCTGGGTTGACGCCGATCACGACTTTGCTGGGACAGACATTTGCGGGCGCAGGATGACTCTTCGGGAGATGCGCGCGATGATTTTTTGGGGTTGGAAAGCTTGACCATCACTGTAACCTGCGAGCATTCGGGGATTGCAATGTCTGTGTTGTTGGGACTATGACGCCATGTTGCTGCTGACTTTGCTGGCTCTGCAGTTTCGGTGATCTGACAGCGATTAAGTCTATCGAGCGGGCCTGGAATCCGCTGATGTAGGGTGATGCTGTTGTCTTGCGCGTGCCTATACTACCATAGTAATTGTGCGACCCAGGGGGCATTGCCACACCCGAGCTGTGATGAACCACAATTTCGTCCTGGATGAACTTGGATCTTGGTGCTGTGCCTGCCCGCGAAACTACGTAGCAACAGCGGCTCTGGTAGCTATTTTGGGAACTCAGTAGGTAGCAAGAGAGAAAAGTTTTACACGGAATGGATGCGACCAAGGAGCAATCGAAAACGTGTGCGGTACCTGCATTCAGCATTCTTTCGGCGCTGGGCAGTGTACCAGTATACCAAACATTGCCAATGACATGGACGATGGCGGCGGTGGTGGCAAACGACTTTAGGGCGGCGGACGAGCGGGAGACTCAAGACGGCAAGCCGTAAGTGACGTGGTGATCACCAACGCTGTGCCCAGGGGCCTCTTCCCGCACTAAGGCAGCTAGAGACGCGCGAGGAGGGAGATTTTCAGGAGGGTCGGAATTCCCTAGGAGCTACACTAGAAGGCGGCCCTATTGAGCGTGAGGGGTGGGTGGGCGTGATATTAAAGCATGTCTCACGGCGCGATTGGAAGCGTTGTTGTTTAGGAATATGGCTCTGGTTGAAACGGCCGAGGGTGTGACTGCGGGCGGCGTCCAACGAGCAAGCAGCATTGGCACACACGGCAGTGAGTGCGATGCCGAGAGATTCCCTGCATATAGGTGTCTAATGTGTTATGGTACTGCCATCTCAATCCCAAAGTCTGCGAGTGATCCAGGAAATAGTGGTTCTCGGGACGGACATGACTGGCTTGACTGAAAGCTTCGCCCGCGGGCCCGCGGAGCCCAGAGGTCCAGGCCCAGTCGATCTGGGGATGAGAGCAGGAAGCCCGTTCTTTCATTTCTTCCAGAGGTTTGCTGGAACTTCTGGGAGACCAACTGGGCTCCGTATCCAAAGGACACTGGCCGACAGTCGGCACTGTCGAGGACGCGCCAAAAGCAGGGACGTCGGACAGTGACGGCACCGGGGTTGGATACAGTGAGCTCGAAGCTTCGGGGAACGGTGGGCCGAGCTGAGGATAAGGGGCTCAGCGCCGGGTCCTGGAGTCTTGGCAGGGGGAGAAAAACGGGCGAGGGGACCGGTTTTACAGTCGTCGATTGCGGAACATGGGAGGATGCACCGTGACGTCAGCCGCGATGGGTGGAGCCACTAACAGGGGAAGAGTGGGGGTACCAAGTCTTCGCCCTTGCCTGCCGACTGAGCGAATTTGAGATGGGAAGGAGCGAGCGCTGAAGACTGGCAACGCTGAACCCTAGGAGTAAAGGAACAAACACACTCGAAGAAGGCGTCCATCGGGAGAGAGTCTTGATGTTTTTCTGGGGGGGGGGGGGGGTTGGCGATACTGGTGGCCGATGGTGCAGAAATTCCGAGTCGATTATATTCAATGGGGTAGACGATGGGCAATGTTGCGTAGAGACTTTAATGCAGCAGCCAGTTTGCCCAGTCCTTCGTCTCCTTGGAGGTGCGCCATCCGTCGGCCGATGGATGTGAGTGACAGGCCACAGGCGACGGACAGATTGGGAGATCCAAAGTGCCGCTGCGCTGGACCGCTGCCAAGACACACCGCTTCTGCGATGGGTTCCGCTCATGGAATGGATTTGCGGTGGTGCTCGTATTGGGGCCAGTTTGACCCGTCGTTAGTGCTTGATGACAGTTGTTCTCCCGCGCTTCGGGCTCTCGTTATTCACCGTCTGGCCATTCGGCCACCAACCATCTATGTCCCCTCGGGCGTGAGTGCAGACTCGACTCGCAGAGTGAAAGCACACTTGTCGTCACTGGCTGGCGTTGGCGACTGCTGGCGCTTGGTCTCTTCGGTCCTTTTCACCGTAAGCTTGTACGGCCTTGGGAGGTACACTACCACCACCACCATCACAGCAACCGCTACCACCACCGCGACGCTGTTTCTGTTGAGCGTGGCTTGCAAGGCTCTCGGGGACTTGGGAGGTGGTGGCGGCCATGTGCGCGTTTGATGGTGTTCTAGCCCCTTCAGCCCTTCTTCATGCCGTCTCCCCTGTCCGGCACGACGATTCGGGAGGCAGCGTGAGATGGATGATCAGTGACCGTCTGTTCGCGGAGCGGGAGAGATGGTTCGGTGCAACGCAGCAGAGAGCCTCAGTGTCTCAGAGAAAGCCACGCCCACCAACCGGGTGGTGTGTTGACACCCACAGGGCGTTTGTGCGTTTGTTCAGGGATGGGGCGTGCGGACGACGGTGCGAGAGGCGTGGGAAAGGATCGCGATGACAGGCGATGGTGGATTCGAGGCCTGTGGGGGTCTGCCCCAGCGGCTAAAACCACAGGATTCGCGGCCAGTCGGTCCTCTGTTTATGAGACCCAATGAGGCGGTTTCGATGATGTGTATGTTTAGGGTCTGAGTAAGGAGAGATCTGGATCTGACTTGCATCGCGTCGTCGTCTCAATGCGCATGCGCGGCGATGATGAAGTCTGAAGTCTGATGGAGAATTATGACGATGATGAGAGTCTGAGAGTTGCCCCAGCTTCGGAGGCTAACAGGTCCCTGGGTGGATGTCTCGAGGCGCTAGCCGCCATTTAGCCTAGAGCTGCCGCGTAGCGAGCACGATGGGGGGAGCAAGGCGCGTTGCGATGGTGTCTTGGTGTCTTGGTGATGCGGGAAGCTACCTGCGCACCTGCACACCTGCACGACAATACGCAATGCAAGCGGCAGCGCAGGACTGAGTGGACTGCGTACTCTGTATGCCGCGCTGCAGAACAGCAGAGTCTCGGCCAACGACGAACAGGCAAGGGTGGAAACGGGCTTTGGATTAATTGCAATGTTGCAACCAAGGGGCAGCCATGGCTTGCCTTATCGCTCACGCTGCGGTGCCCCCGAGCAATCAATCAACTTGATGGCCGTACATAGTATTGTTCAGGGTCCCCCCTATATCGAAGAGGATGAGAGCCCCGGAGCTCCAGTTTCGTGCCCTTGGAATCGCCGAAATCCGTGGATCATGTCGTGGAAATGGGATGAATGGGATGAATTGAAGGAGAGTTTCGATCTCTGGAAAGCAACATCCCGGTGGGACGCAGGATCCAAGCATCGTCCAACCCGGCGTGCTTGGCCAGAGATGCAGAGGCTCTTTGCTGTCAAAATGCACCACGGGCCCCATGGCGAGCCTGCGCCTGTTCGCCAGCCGCTGCCGCCACTGCCACCGCACCTCCATCACACTCGCCCAAGCTCCCTCCCTCCCCCGAAAAGTCAACTTGATCGAACTCTCATGGTCACTCCACGCACTCCACCAAGTCCTCCCCAAATAAGGACACGACTAATCGACCAAGAACCTGCACGACTCCAGCCAAAAGAATGGAGACCCAATTATTATCCAAATGCTAATGACGAGAAAGGACGACAGACCAGTGCGCCATGGGCCCCCTCCCAGGCGCGATCAGCATTTCGTCTCCCCAGTTTTACCTCTGGGCACCGACGTGGCGCCGCAACACGACCACTGGGTTTGGATGATGCGAGTGGGAGAGTGGGCGACGAGGCCGGCCATGCAGATGGAATTCTGGGGCACATGTCGCCCGTCGTCGATTCTTGGTTTGCCCTTGGTCGGTTGGGTTCAATGAGCTCAAACACCCGCGACCGGGGGCCCCTCCAATGCCAGAGATCAGGATCCAGTTTTCTACTCACAGGAGTCCCTGTTTTCTTAAATGACCAGCGAGACCGGGGGGGTGGGAGGAGGGAGACGCACCCACGCATCCACGCACCTCTCAGCCATTGGGACAGACACACTGGAGCTTCCTTTGGCTGTGTATCCATCTGGGTTCCAAGTAGCGTAGCTGCTCTGTTCTGCTTGCTGCTTGGCCTCTTGCTCTTCCATCACCCAAGGGACACCTTAATACACACACGCACACACATCATCCCCGTACCTGCACGGAGGACCCATTGCCTATTCGGTCTCGTTCCCCTACCTAGACCCTGTTGCATCACCCAGGGTAGGCACCGAGTACGTTGTGACTTTCTACCTCTGTTGATCTTGCACCCAGGAAATATTTCATCCACACCTTCCTCCCCTCGTCCTGCAAAAGAAGCTCCTTCCCCAGCTCTTTCCCTCTCCTTCCCCAGCTGCTCCTGCCCCTACACTTCACCACGGGGGAAAAGGGAAGTAACCGACATTCAACAGTTCCAACACCGGCGGGCATTTAGTCTCTTCTTAGCTGAAGAGCCTTTGATCCCATCCATCGCCAATCCTCCGACAGCTCGGTGGTGGTGTAATTCAGCTAGACAGCAACGGCAACTAGACCCTGGGAATAGCCACAGGCTATTTGTATCCGGCGTCTTGTCATCCCATTCCCGTCCTCGCCGAGCAATACAGCGAGGCGCGTCAATAACGAACCGACCGCGACCAAGCGTACTCTACCATTGAGACCTTTTTTGGCCTCTTTGACCATCACGGTAGTCGACATCGGACCTTTTCCGTTATTTCGTCATCTTCACGGACTGCCAATATCGAGCAGGACGACTTAATCGCCTGCAAGACTTACCAACACACTTATACAACCTTCCCGCCTGTATTCACTTACTCACTTACACCCATCAAACTTCACACCTCATCAGTCGGCCCCTCGTGGCCCTTTCACTCCGCCCAACATGACGACCCCAACAAATCGCGACCGCTCCAACTCGGACGAAAATGAGAAGCAGTCTTCTCACACAGACGATAGCCTCCAGACGGCCACGGATCCCAATTCCTTGCCGCCTCAGCAGGAGAAGATGACCCGCATCAACACCGACAACCATCTCCACCTTCCCAACGACTCACAACGCCCACTGTCACCACAAGACACCCGCGAACAGGCCTCGCGTCTAAACGACGACCTCGAGCTGTTGCGCGCCGAGCGCCTCGTTTCCAACCAGGAGCATGAACTGTCCCAACAGCGCTCCCGCCAGGGTAGGACCCGGGAGATGGAGCCCGAGGATGTCTTCGCTACCAACCCCACCGCTGCCGAGGCCGTGAAGCCTCCCCCCGAGAAGAAGGCCGGCGCCTTCGCCTACGCCGTCTGGAAGTGGCTGAGGAAGTTCCCCCGCATCTTCCGCTATTCCGTCTACATGATCCCCGGAGCCGGCCTTCTCCTCATCCCCGTCCTCATCGGCCATTTCGCCGTGGATCCCAACAGCTCAACCGTGGGCGGCGCTAATGGCGTCTATCTCACCTGGTTCGGTATCTGGCTTGAGGTCGTCTGGTGCTCCCTGTGGGGTTCGCGCATGATCACGAGCTTCATGCCGATCATCTTTGGCGGCATCGCCATAGTTATGGGCTCCAGCAACCACAAGAAGTGGAAGGATATTGGTCAGGGTCTCGAGCTGCACACTGCCCTTTTCATGTGGATGCTCGCCGTCCTCTGCTCATACTCGCCTATTATCAACGGCCACCGTGCTCTGCCCGACAACTTTAACGAGAATGAGGATGATCTGCCCTATGTCCAGTGGATTGACATTGTTCAGAAGGTCATCATCGCGTTTTTCGTCTTAGCCGCCCTCAACTGGGCAGAGAAGATCTGCATTCAATGGATCGCGACGACGTTCCACCAGCGCACCTATGCCCAACGAATTGAGACGAACAAGAGTGATATCGACCACCTCGTCCATCTCTACGAGCACTCCAAGATGCGCATCAATCGCGAGGACTCTATCTGGCTCACGACAGAGAACGGCAACAGGTCTGGTGCCCGCACTCCCATGGGTGTGGTGGGCAAGAATGTGCGGTCCGCCTTCAACAAGGCCGGTGGTGTGGCGGCTCGCGTCGGAAACGACTTCATAGGACGGAAGGTCGCCTTTAACCATGCCCGCAAGATCACCTACGAGATGTTGCGTAACACTGGCTCTGCCCATGCTCTGGCCCGCCTCATCTTCCGCAGCTTGGTCAGAGAAGGCCAGGAGACAATCTTCCTCGAGGACATGCAGGTTGCCTTCAAGACCTCGGAAGAAGCTGAGCATGCATTCAGCATTTTCGACAAGGATCTCAACGGCGATATATCCATGGAGGAGATGGAGGGCACCTGCAACGAAATCCACCTGGAACGCAAGGCCATCGCCGCCTCCCTGAAGGATCTCGACTCCGTCATCAAGAAACTCGACAAGGTCTTCCTCTTCATCATTGTCATCATTGCCATCATAGTCTTCATCTCCATTATCTCAGGGTCTGCCGCCGCCGGCCTGGCCTCTGCCGGTTCTAGTTTCCTCGGTCTCGCCTGGATGCTCCAGGCCACGGCTCAGGAATTCCTACAGTCCATCATCTTCGTTTTCGTCAAGCACCCCTTCGATGTCGGTGACCGTGTCACTGTCTACGGCAACACTGGTACCCTGGGAACCGGCGATGATTACTACGTCACCGAGATCTCCCTGCTATACACCGAGTTCAAGAAGATGGAGGGCCACATTGTCCAGGCACCCAACAGCGTTCTCAACACTCTGTTCATTCTGAATCAGCGCCGCTCTGCCGGTCTTGCTGATCCTATCGAGCTCAAGCTCGGTTTCGGTACCGATCCAGAACTCATCGAGGAGCTCAAGTCTCGCATGCTCAACTTCTGCCTCGAAAACAAGCGCGACTACCAACCCCGCATCATCACCGAGGTCAAGACTCTCAACGAGGTTCAGTCCTTCACAATGAACCTGATCTTCTTTCACAAGTCCAACTTCCAGAATGAACTCCTCCGTCTCCAGAGACACAACAAATTCGCCGCACAGCTCATGGCCGAGGTCCGAAGCGTTGGTCTCCAGGGCCCTTGGCAGGTGCAACCTGGTGGTTCCCGCGACACCCCCTTCTACTGGGCCGGCGGCGCTCCCCCATCATACGACTCTTCGTCCAAGTCCGGTCCCAGTGGCAGCGAGCCTTCGGCACCTGCAACGGCTGGCGACGCGCAATCGCATCACTCCAACACCCAGTCTACTGTTGGTGGCCCGGCCGTTGTTACTCGTGCCCGCAGCGACTCGCGCACTGGCGTGGTGCCCTTTATCGACGATAACTGGAGTGATTTCCAAGACGTCTTCGAGGCTCGTAGGGAAGTCAACCAGCCACACGTCACGCGCCTTCAAAGCATCCGCGAGCGGTCCGACCTCGAGCGCCCAGACAGCTCCACCTCTGGCGTCGCTCCATCGAGGCACTCCCAAGAGTCCGGCTCGCAGCGTCGTAGGTTCTTCGGCCGTCCTCGGAGCTCCAGCAGGGTCAAAACTGGCGACATTGTCTAAACAGACATTCCATTCCCATCTACCCTTTTCCAGCAGGGCAACCTTTTCCCTAGAATGTCACCGTACGCGGGACACATACACTCCTTTCATAATGCGGTATTTGTAATCGGATTCTCGAGCGACGTAGGAGAACAGCGAAGCATAGAGGGGGAAGCTACAGATTGGGTTGTGCATGATCACCGAGCAAAAAGATGTCGCGGGTCCTGGACCCCCAAATCTAGCGGGTGTCGACGGAGTTTCTTTAAAGAAACTGACAGACTTGGTGTACGATTGAAGCCACGAGAGGCTTCCAGCAAGAAACTTTCCTTAGACTGAAATCGGGGTAAAATACCCAATAGAGATCTCGATTCATAATTCATGTTTTTGGCGTCCAGCTCGTCGCAATGATGTGATCCATGTCACCGTCGTCTAAGCCGTGGTGGGCCTGATGTCTTTCCCGCCCACACGGAAGGGAGTCCCCGGGGTCAAGGTTCCAACTTTCCTACTGGCTATGGATTGCTCACCAGCCTTGATTGAATCGGCGCTTGTGGCCGAGCACTCCAAGACGAGCGACTGCTGCGATTGCGCGCTTTTGCCCGCACTTCCACCCAGGCCACCAGGGACGAAGACCTCCACCTCGTTCATAGACATTGTAGTTCGAACGAAACCCTCGGTTTTGCAGATGTCGACAGTTCAACACAACATCGATTCACAAAGGAAAAGCAATTCCTCGAAACGTTCAGCTTAAATAGAAATGTTATCGACCCCAACAGTCTATGGTCCGTAGAGCATATCAGACCATGGTATTTATACTATAGGTAGTCAACCGAAACCAAGGACACCTTGAACTCCATCATTCGGCCAGCCCCCTTCATTGCGAATAACTTGTGCTTCGCGATGCAATAGTTGCCAATGTCGAATCCACGTTGCCCCTGTTAGCAATATGCTGTCCATCTAGTGATATCATACTCATACCAATACGCCGCCCAAACAGCTGGCCATGATCTTTGGTTTTGACCAAATCCCTCAGTCTCATTTTTCCTTACCAGCAAAGTGTGTCAAACGTGCACTTGCTCTCAATAGCAATCTGAGAGTAGGTAGGATATAGCACGTCGAAGGCCGAGGCGATGGCGGTATTGTAGTTGGTGTCGAACTTGGTGGTGTTGCACTCGTGGCAATGGATACCAACTCCTGGTTCCGACCACTTCATCTCGTAGCCGATGAAGCCTTTGAGCTCTCCTGTTGCCATGTCATAGGCGGTGAGATTGAAGGTGGCGGGTAGGTTGAGTGTGTCGTCCGAGGTGTCGCTGGCAAAGGGAGCCGGCCCGTGGGTGTAGACAAAGTAGCCGTCAGAGCCGGAGAGGGATCCAAGGTTTTTGAGGACATTGAAGAAGACAGGCAGGAAGTTGAGGGGGGTATCGTTGGTGCCTTGGCAGCGAGCCGTGACGGTAGAGTTCAGGCGGTTCGAGAAGGGGTTGGGGCTGCACACGCCGTCGGTGGTGAAGATGATGCTGCTCAGGAAATGGTTGATGGTACCATACCAGGTGGCAGGACGCGGGCTGATCTCGACCTTGACAGTCAGGGTATTGCCTGCGGCCGAAGAGTTGTTGGGAGTACCCGTGAAGACAGTGCCGTTGTGTGAAAGAGTAGCCACACCTGGGATCTGGGCCCAGGGGGTAGGTCCGGCCTCTAGATAATTGCAGACAAAAGCCGAGGTGCAAGTCGAGTTGCCAGAGGCACTTTTACTGACCGGGTGTCCTCGGTAGGTGTAGCACCAAAGAGTGGTACCGCCGTCCTTGGTGCTCATGGCCTTTCCAGCACGATGGAGCTCGGGGGTGCCGTCTTCGATCCACGCGGACCAGGTCTCGCCGTTGGAAAAGGTGGCGGAGGCACCTTCGAAGTTCCAGGGGTATTTGCCATCGCCGTAGGGCATCTCTACGACCAAGTCAGGGGGCGCAGGGTCAGCCTCGGTGGGAGCAGACCAGATGGCGCCCTTGTACCAGTTCATCTGGCGGGAGGTGGACCAAGTCTGATTCTCGGGGTTGGAGCCAATGCCGCAGTCAGCCAAAACAAGATTCTGGTCGGTGTTGATGTGGGCGTGTTTGTGCAGGTTCAAGGAAGTCATGGCCGTCAAGGCCTTGAGGGCACGAGAAACTGTCATCTTGACAAGATTTCCAAAGGCAGAGAAAATTTGTGTTAGGGAGAGTAAGAGAGAGACGAGCGAGGAGGTAGAACCAAAAACGAGAGGCGAAGAAAATCTCCTGGTAGAGTCAAGGTGATGAGGTAAGGTCCAAAAGTGTGGTTATGCAGACAGGTGTTGTAGAGAAGATGGAAGACTAGAAATAGGCGTAAAGGAGACAACGAGAGGGAGAAGAGGCTCAAAAAGAATAAAACCAAAGGTGGAAGGCGAATCGCGTGAAACTGCGGCTCGAACCAGAGTCATGTGTGAGGCTGGCATGTTCTTACCGTGACAAGCAAGATATCCGGCTTGTTAGGGAAAGAAGGACGAAAATCCCACAGCGGAGCCCAGCCAGTAAAAACCACTCAAGTCATTATGATTAGGAAAGGAAAGCGGGGACTATCATGACTTTCTGAAGAAGGAGTCTGGTGTTGTTTCGTCGGTTGATGAGGTGTCTCAGTTGGATAAAGTATTCCACACGATGCTCGGGAAGCTACGGCCGCGCCGCAACACGTTGCACCCGCTTGGAAGGTTGAGGGCTCGATGACGGTGGTTGTAAGGGAAAGCAGCGTGGATAAGGACAAGAGAAGTGTCGTCCCTGCATTATACTCGAATGCGTCAGGCACCAGGCTGAACCCTTCGTCGAGGCCATGACAGCTGAGACTGTGATCGGGCTGTCTCCTCGTTTGGGTTCTCTCTATAGATGACTTCTTCTTTCAAGAGCAGGCAAATTGCATTTGGCGAAACTAGCCGATTGAAACGGTATTCGAACTTGCCATGTTCCTTCGATACGTGGAGAGAGCCGGGAAGCCCTCGTCTGCCTGAACAAGGGCGGGATTGAATGATGCTATTCCGGCTGATTTTTGAACAGGGATTGGCCTTGGCGCAGGGCTGCTCCTGTCAACTACCGTCAGATCTTTCGAACAAGGTTCCCAAATGTTTAATGGATTGTTCTACAAGATGGTCCGTAGGGTATGAGACGAAAACAATAAACTAGCCACCCTTCGCCTGCTGCGCCACGACGCACCTCATCTGCAAAGAATGTCTAAACTCGAAGGTGTCGAGAATCGAAGATGCAGGATCACCAAGCTCAGCGTCCAATTACAGCCGTCTGACCCGGATGGAGTGGGGCGGATGACAAGGACTCGGCCATCATCACCGCACAGACATCACTGAAGCAGCCGGGGAATGCTACCCAGGGCCCCCAAGCCTCCCCAAAGACCCCTAAAAATAAAGCCCAACCCGCATCTGGAAGTGGGGCGGCGTGCGCCCACGGTCCCTCATCCAGCAAATGGTTCGTCCGTCTTGTTCTCGTCTTATTCGTCTTCCTCCTCACAATCCCATCAAGGCACCCGTGGGAGACATCGCCCATGCAACTCAGCCGCACCGCTTCTCTCGATCCAGTCTAGCCGTCCAAGCTGGCCAAACCCGTCCGTTTCCGCCCTTTCTGTCGACTGTCCTACGCTATTAGAGTCATGTCGCAAAAAAACGCCCGGCGCCACGTTTACCTCCATTTCCCTCCTCCTCCCCTTCTCCTTCGCGACATGGCTGTTGCTGGTGCTGGTGCTGGTGCTGGTGCTGCTGGTGCTGTTACGAGCAACCTCGACGCGACAATGACACCTCGCCAACTTGCGCGGAAACTTGCACCTTGAAGCAGCATTTCTCTCACCCCGCACGACGACCGCTGCACCACGAATCCACCTCATTGTAGCTCTGCTGAATAGCCATTCCTGCGCAACGCCGTCGGCTTGGTCTCCCTTCCAGCAGAGATCGCAACTCGGGCCCACGAAGCCTTTGCGAGTGTTCCCCCTGAGGCCGCGAGGTTCCCAACAGTGTCGCGCACACCACTAAACAGAGACCCATTCACCCGTTACTGTCGAAGCATCACCATGTCGGGCCTCCCTCCCGGCTGGGAATGGGACTACGACGGCGCCCGCTGGTTCTACCGATACAAGCCCAACGGCCACGTCCAGTTCCATTTTCCCAAAGAAGGCGACGAATTCCCCGACTTCATTGACAACTTCGCACCGGTACCTGACCTCGCCCCCGAAGAAAAGCTGGAAAGCCAGCAACAGCTCAAGAGGCGCACCACGGTCGATACCGATCCGCAGTCCAAGATGCGCGCCACTGGCGG
The DNA here is from genome assembly GCF_022836535.1 of Colletotrichum spaethianum. Lineage (NCBI taxonomy): Eukaryota > Fungi > Ascomycota > Sordariomycetes > Glomerellales > Glomerellaceae > Colletotrichum > Colletotrichum spaethianum. The sequence goes on along the minus strand of NW_026054772.1, from coordinate 1,395,885 downwards.
GCCTCTGACTGACTTTGGCATGAACCGAAGTGGCTTCGGAGGGCCCATGAGCAACGATGACGACGACGATGGCTTCTTCTTCCAACCGGAAAACTTCATGTATCTGGGTCCCGGTGCCTATACAGATGTCAGTCCCGAGGCTGACGAGGACGAGCGGGAAGAGCCCCTCAAGAAGGCTGGCGGGAGCGACGGTGTCGAATCTAACAGCAAGAACAAGGCACTGCTCGACGCGGCCAGTGAGAAACCGGGTGTGTCGCCTCTTCAAAGCGAGGCCAATACCCCTTCCGTCATCAACAGTGTGCCGGTGCAAGAAGCAAGCGTTGTGCAGGAACACATCACGACAGGACCCCCCGCTGAGCCACCCCTCATAATCAACACTCAAGACCTCCCCGTACCCGCTAGCACTGTCGCGGCTTCTCCCGATGTTCCTCTTTTGGATTCCGTTGAAAAGCCTCGCCAGGGCCCGTCTTCTACCTTCCAGCCGCCGCCATGGGATCCTGTAGGGATCATGGCCGAGATGGCTACAGAGCATACCGCCCCAGCTCATATTGAAGTCCATCCAGACCCCGTAGAAATGGCTGATAACGCCGTACTGGCTCCTATAGAGACGCGAGTCGTCGACTTTGGCATTGCCGAACTGTCTGAACGGACGAGCCCTTCAGACCCCAAGCCGCCCGCGCAATCGACTCACGAGCTACTTCATCAGACAAACATGAGTGACGATGCTTTGTACGGAGCAACGTTTGGGACAGGATCAAGGCCTCAGACTTCGTCGCCGCCTCGCGCATCGCAGGTCTCTTCAGACCCCAGCTCACATGCTGTGGGGGACGAGACAAAGCCCGATAGTTCACTTGCCTCATCAGCACCCCAAAAGACGCCAAACCCACCGACAGATGCCAACAACACGACTCTCGCCATCAAGCGGAAGCCCTCAAATTCAGAGGCAAGCCAAAGCAAATACCAACCTTACGTCCCTGGTGTCACAAGCAACGCAACTCCGGTTCACCCAAACAAAGAACTCGACTTCAAGCCCCGAGACCATAGTAACTCTCTGTCAAGAGAAATGTCCCTGATGATGGGCCCGCGTCCCAAGCTCGATCAGAAAAGCATCCCATCTATCCTGCAGCCTCCGCAAGTGCCACCGAAAGTTCCGGTTCAACTCAACCAGCCGTCAGTTCCTCAGGCCGCAAACCCTGCATCGCTCCCAATGCCCCGAGATTGTACTCAAGGTCCAAGTGCTGATATCGGTGTCAGCCAAATCTCAGATGCGGGCCCGCAGGGCAATTTGCAACATGTTCCGTCGGTGTTGAAGCCGGCAAGAGGGCAGCCGCCAGGCCGACCACAGCAATCTTGCCCTCCGCAGCCCGCCTCTGCTCAGGATCCGAGCATATCAAGACACTCCATGTCGGGCCCGTCTGCTCCGGCCCAACCTGCTTCTAAGCCCCCGTCCGACCGAACAGTAGAGAACATGTTGCGATATACGGCCTTTCAGCCGGGACGCGTGAACCCCCAACTCCCCCAATCTCTACACGCAGCCCAATTCTCAGTGTTGCCTCATCCTGAGGGCATTCCCCGGTCTCTTGCTCCAGGACGTGACCCTGAGTTAACGCAGAGTTCTCGGCCCCAGGCTCGCCGAGTCGAAACAGCACCAATGCAGCCACTGAAGAACCAGCAACAGCCTTCATCGTCCCAGAACGGGTTGTCTAGCAGATCTACGCCAGCCTTGCCTAACTTCTTGCAGCGTCCTAGAGCTCAGAGCGACGTTCGTCAACAGCAAGGCTCTTACAATCAGACCCAAACACATGTGGGATCTGCTTCCAATGGTGCAGTCAGAGGCATGCAGTTATCGGATCCTTCTTCGCCGCTAAGCCGCGACCTCGCACGTCAAACATCGTTCGCATCCAGTGAAGTTTCGTCCCTTGGCCCACCGACAGGCAGTCAGCCTTCCGCGCCTTTAGAAACACCTTCACCCCTAGAGAGTAGTGGAAGACGCTCATCATCTGGCTTCTTTCGTGGTATTAATTCTGAATCCTTTCCGTCCGAATCTACAACAAGTTTCGCTGGCCAGAATGCTCCAATACGGTCTGCAGGCTCAGGAGCTGCGTCGTTTTCTGGCCCATCTCCGACCACACGAAAGGAAGATGCTATACAAAACACAAGCCGGGGTCCTCCCACAGTACCTCAAAAGATTCCAATTTCCGCCTCGACTAACGATTTTCAGCAAGCACCCAGCCAACAAATGTCCGGCAGCTTGAGTTCGCCAGCATCGAGTCGCCGTCACTCTTTACCTCCCGATAGCTTGGCCAGTCTCGGATCGCAGTCTAATTCTCACGCAGCATCACCCGGAACCTATGAACTTTCTGGTCAAAGCCATGGTCAAAATACTCAATTTGACCAAGTTCAATGGACGGGACCGGGTGATAGAACCACAATGGTTGCGCAGAATGTCCCAAGGCCGCACTCAGCACATCCTCCCAACACGCAGACAGGAAAGTCTCTTGGGATGCCGCCGGTCTCTAAATCTCCTCTCGGTTCTCAACCACCGTACCCATCTGATGACAGCGGTACCAGCGTCCAACGTGTTTCAGAGCGCCCATTACGTCCCACAGTCACAACGACATCACAGCACATCTATGGTCCAATGAGTCCTTCGACGCCTATCAGATCTCCGGGGCATCTCCTGCATCCTATTCAAGAGCATTTGGAAAACGACAACCATGTGAATAGAGCTTCAGCCGCCGCCATGCCTCAGGGTCCTCGAGAGCCCCGCCGTTATTCCCAAACCTCTAGTCTGAATCTGTCATCTGCATCATCTTATCCTTCGTCTGCTGAATCCCCTCGTGGCTACAACGCAGAGAAGATGATGAATCAAGTATCCCAACAGCAGCCAAATGCACAATCGGCTGTACCCCAACGTCCGCAGTCAACGAATCCAGTTGGTCTGCCCTCGTATCCGGACTACTCCCCGGTGGCAAACAACCCTTTTCAAAATTATTCGCCGATCAGTGCGAGCGGCTCGCCATTGCAGAATAACATGCGCCCAGGGTCTACGCCGCCAGTCATGCAGGTTCTTGCCAAGGATAAAGACAAAGTAGGTTGGCTATCCAAGTTCAAGAAGAGCAATAAACAAACGGTCCTCCAAAAGCCGCCACCCCCGCCGCAACAGTTCCAAGTAATGCACAGCCTGTCACAATCTACGCCTCCGCCACATGTGTACACTCACCAAGGCCGACCTGATCCTCGTGTTAATCGAGCAGCCGACAACTCAGCCACCTCAACTACCACTGCCTCCTCAAACACAATGCCTACGTTCGGCCAGATGGCTTTTATCCCGCCAAATTTGTCAACGCCGTTGAGTAACCAGGTCCTGGCACAAAGCCAAGGCCATGGCAACGTCCATCAACCTTTAAATAGCCAAGAGCCCTTGGTGCAGAAAGAGCCACTCTTGACTGCGATGTCGCAGCCTGGCCCAACACTTGCTGTTCAACAACCAAATGTCCTAGGAGAAGAAGTAAAACAGCGTCCAACGAGCGTGCCGCCAGTTGAATTAGCCTTGCCTGGAGGGCCACCCAGAGACCAAGCCGGTGACAACATATCAGACGCTGCATCAGTTTCTACCATGGATGTGTCCGAGGCTCAAGCACAACCTGTTCTGAAACCACAGTTGGTGACTGTTGAGAAACAAACCGTCGCTCAGCCAACAATGCCACAAGGCCCTTCAGTCGAGGCCGCCACCCCAGCACAGGTGCCCCAACTGCCATCCGCAGTGCAAAGACATGACGAGGCTAGAGTTCCTGTGGATGAGGAGCTTTTCGTAGCGCCGCTCTTTTCGAAACCACAGTCGAAGACTGCTATCAGCACTGTCGCGGTCAACGAATCCCCTGGGTCGCAAGATAAGTGGGCGAAAAAGCCTGCAGTCGATTATTCCGGAGACGATTGGGGTGATGACCCGTGGGACTACCAATGAAAGCTGTCGGCAACTCTTACCATGTTGGAGTTGTTTTTGAGTTATTAAACACCCCTGTTTGATGGAAAAGGAAAGACATTGCATGTTCATACCAATTCATTAGATTTCAACTCTAATACCTAAATTGTACTGGCTAACCACAGCTTTGAAGGTTGCTTTGCAAAGCATCCGTGAATCAGAGCAAATTTCATTCGAATGTGACCCGAGAGTAATACTCACGATTACCTGTTTCTCAACTGGACCATAGTATTTAGATCAAGTCACCCAAAGCCCAGCAAAGGACACACAATGCCCTTTCGTCGGCTTAGAGTTCCGTTGTTGGGTTCTTTATTGTTGTCGACTTGTGGTCTTTGACTGTTGTCTTCCTCAAGAATCCGTCAGCTCTGAGCAACAATCGCTTTTGTGACTGAATTAGGAGATGCTTCAAGACATTGGTCAGTGGCCATACTTTCTCAACTGGTCCTATCGCCTCTTTGAAGGCCATTGTTCAGACAAGCCTAGAAAGACTATCTATATAACCAGAACTTCAGACTTGGTCATCAAATCCTACTCGTTAGCAACACTTCCTCTCTACGACAGCAGCAAAGGAGAACATTTTTACTTTCACTCGACAGCATCATCATTGCATTTCAGTACGACTGAGCTTGTCAACCGCGACAATGTCCTCGCCCGCCTCCTCCAACCCCTCCAGCAAGTCACTCATCGACCTCATCCGCGACGCACTCGTCGACGTCTACAACAGCTCCCCTGCCCGCTGGCACGAGTTTGAGTGCGCCACGCTCAGCGCCATCGCCGAGATGAGCACCGAGATTGCGAAGGCGACGGCGGCTATGGAGGAAGACACCGATATGATGGATGTCGACGGCGACGACGATGAAGACATCGAAGAGAAGGATGAGGAGGAGGAGGACGACAGTGGCTCTAGTGGCAACACACTTCGTTGTTCAGGTGTAGTCGACTCGTTGAGCTGCTCGCCAAGACGCGGCCGATTTTAGCCTGGTCGAGGTATACTTGACCTCAGCAGGGTGAGCAGGGCGATAAGGGTGAATATGGTGAGTAAGCAAGCAGGCACAGGTTGATAGGTGCCAAGCTTCCGTTTCGAGGCTCTGAGGGGCGGAACGGTCTACTATTCACGGAAACTAGGCGCTAGACCAAGCATTAGTCTAACCTTCCCACAAAACCTGGCGAGCTTCAGTTCTGGGAAACAGCTCGGCGGCCACACACTGAGTCCCAGAATGAGCATGTAATAATAAAGCCTACAAACAAGGACCTGACTTGCTGCTACTAGAAAATGCAGACCCTGACAGGCCTTAACCCCAGGTTCAGACCCTGCTAGGAAGAGGGTCGGCTACAGTTTCTAGGATTTAGCCGTCTCTAGGCACTGCTATTTCTAGGACTCAGGGCCATCGAGGCACGTACCTTTGGGATTCTTGGTCGACGAGTGCTGCAGCATATGCTGTGATAGGATTATAGCAGTGGCTGAGCTCATATGAACAATATTAATATGACCTACAGTTAGTAGACTGGGATGAGAAAATAGAATCGCCAGGTTCTTAGGCACCCAAGATCTTCAGAAAGTCTTGCGCGTTCGGAAAACTAGCATCCCCCTCACACAAAACTTTAATATCGCAAAATAGACATAACTAGCACTTTATGTGTTTATTTTGATAAAACCTGACTACAAGCTAATTCACTGTATAAAGTGTTAAGAGCTTGAATCTACTCTATTTGCATAGAAGCCCAGAAATTGGTTCAACTACGCTCAGCCTAATATCAAATCGAGGGGCTCTCTTTTCTCCTCCCAGATCTTCTTACAAATTCTCCCGAGACCTTTACGGTAAGCCACATTCCCCTTCCATCCAATCCACATAACCCAGTAGTACTCGTACCAACATCCTAATCCAGGTCGCTGAGGATGCCGGATCTCCTCGATCCCCGGATACGGTGATGTTCTATCAAAGCAAAAGCCCCCAGCAATTTCAACTAGCTCTATCGGCTTGCCGGTATCTTTTAAAGCAATTCTAGAACCGTCCAAGCCGTCATGCGGTTGTAAGACTCCAGACCAAGTATTCGTCTCATCCTGGAGGGAAAGGACCGGGCGGTATCCGTTCTTCTTGGGTAGCTCTTCGCCAGGAAACATCCAAGCTCTATGGGTCTTACAAGATATGTAAGGCATCTTGATGACGGCAGTAGAAGGATTTTGCTTTATGGTTGGGATCGGGTACCAGAACTCATTGTTAGGATAATCTTCGTGCTTGTAAAAATCTGTGGTGGGATACCGGGGATCAGGTGGCTCAAAATCTTCGTTTGGGCTTTCTTGAGAATGGTGCTTGGACCAACCTCTGTCATGCCCAACTCGATTTTCTACCCATGCATCTTTGGCATCGAGAATTCCAGAACGCAGCGCAGTACCAGGACACGACAATGTCTCATGGAACTTCCAGGATAGCGTCCGTATCACCCGCCTCTCACGGGCATATTTTACGGACTCAGGGTGTACCTTCCTTAGAAAGTCCGAGGCCGATGTGGCATCAAATGTCAAAGGTCCTCTCCAACCGGCCCAGCTCCAACTCGGAAGGCAGTAGTTTTCTCCGGAACGTTTTGAAACTCTTCGTGATATCCTATCATTGGGCTGCCACAAAAGTGCAACGTCGAAGACAGTCATCGGAAGTCCGGAAACGAAGCCGCTGTTGAAATGGGAACCCATTGAGGACATGATGCCTGCGAAGGCGTCAAGAATGTCTTCTGGGTACGTAAATTCTCGACAGTTATAATCTCGGAGTGATGATTGCAGTTTCCCCAAGACATCATGTCGACTACCTTCCATGATGAGTTGGCAGCCGATTGTTGGACCGTCCAGTACTCGAGGAAGCGACGAGTTTTCGAAGTGCTCGCGCCAGATGGCACCAGCACACTCCCAGCGTATGGAATCCCCATCAAAGACGAGTCTTCGCCTGGCAAAAAAGTCCTCCTGGTAGGTCCATCCGCGTGTGGGCCAGACAGTATGGGGCGTTCCTATCTCAAGGTTCTGTTGGATGGGTATTTGAACGATCTTCGTTCCATTTTCCAAGAAATGAATGCTCTGCTTTAGTTGTCTAGGCTGGGAGATACGACGAAACCCTCTTAGGCCACTATTGGCGTCTTTTCCTTGTACGGCTAGAAGAGTGACTGTTGAGTTGGCATAGATTTCTCCCATCTTGGATATCTCGGCTTGCATGTGTGTATAGTCATCTTGAACAATACACAAAGTGTCGACCCACAAATACCTTTCGTCCAAGAGTTCAACAACGCCCATGGCATCTTGTATGGTTCTAGCTACGGGTGTGAACAAGGACTGTGATAAAGATCCTTTCTGCTGGAGTCGATCCACGTTGCTTTTGATAGCTTGCAAAGTAATTTCGTTGCCCCAAACGTAGCTCAAAGCAACGTAGGAACAACCAACTCTGTAGGGAACAAGACATTTGTGAACAACATCCACAAGCCAGACCGGTTTGATGAATGAGGCGTTGTACACAGGGTAGGCTTGACATAAGCCGCCATGAGAACGTGAGCAAGCAGCTTTCCAAGTTTTTGGAAGTTCGCGATTGATCCATTGAGGGTTCAATAGTCGGCCCTTGACTGACTCAACTAGGCTTCCTGATTTTCGTACGGCGTATAGCACCGAAAGCGGTAAAGTCGGTGCCATGGGCAGGGGACATGTTGCCTTGACGATAACTGTCATATCCAAGATGCTCGGGAGTATCTCGACAAGATTTATTTTCGTCGCAATTGAAAGCAGTGTCTCTGTTGGCTGGTCAAAGTCTAAATGCAATGCAGAGGCGATAATTCTCTGATGGTAACTGCAATTCGTGGCAGGCCGTAAAACGTCCTTGCCAGATCCCAGTTTGACCATACACATTTGTGGGCAATGTAACATAAGTTCAATCTGCGTGCAAATATAGCATCTAGTCTATTTGTTGGTCCGTTTTGTCAGCATCATCATGAACCTTTTTGGTTACATTGTTAACTGTCTTGGCGTCAAATTACCTCTGCCACATTGCTTCCAGGCTTGTCATTTTGAACCAATACTGGAGTACTTAGGTTATGTTGATGTTCAGGCTGGGAAAAGGATGTATTCGCATCTGCCGCTTCGTGATCAGGAAGAAACCTGATCGCTTGCGAATTGGAGAAATCCACAAGAGGATCCAAATCCCCTACGAAGAAGGACCTTGACGGGGAAAGGGGGGAAGATGTATCCCGCGGCCGCATGATGCTTGTACTAGATAACTGTATCCGTTACGATCATGCGGTTTGGCATATATGTCTGACGGTAGGAAATTTGATACAGCGCGATAGGTGGTGAGTGGCTGTTCCTTGGTTTTGAGTTCGAGAATGAGAAGTGAGGTTCGGAAGGCATGGGTTGAGGGTGAAATGTATGGAGAATGGCGCATGTTAACATTGCGGTCGCTGCGAGAATTGAAGGGTACTTTACTCATGGTCGGATGACTAAAGGCTGCAGCTGATATTAGTCCATTAAACTATGCCGTCAAGCTTATGCCGTCAAGCTTCTAGCTAGCGAATGAGAGTAGGATTGCTCTGTGCCAAGGGCGGCTATGTTGGACTACTTATTCTCAGATCCACAATCAGAGCCACTGTTGCAATTTTAGTTTTGAAATGTCTACTTATGGCCTAACTAGCTACACTCAGCACTACGAATCAGACCCTATGGGTCTGATCTACGGCGTCAATCCTCAGCTTCTGTGAGCAGACCCTAATGTCGGATAGCTGGCCGTAACACGTAGGCGTTCGGCTGAGGCTATTTCACTTCAAAAGCTGGGTATATTGAACTTTGGCTTGCTGAATATGGTTAGATCGGGCCGAATAACAAAACGACACAGTCAATTCAATAGCTACCTGTCTTATGGGTCATAGCATGTAAGGGGCTTGCCCCTAGGCTTGTTCAACGTAGAGGTGCCGTCGATTGACTATTCTAAGCTGAAGAGGAAAAAGATGTTACAGATGTAGGCGCCTAGCTGTGGTGATGCGTGCCGGGGCTAGGCGGTGGGCTGCGGTGAGCAGTGCATCCAGCGGAGCCGGAGGTCGTACAGCTGTTCCGGCTTTGCCGGAGGTCTCAGCCGGGCTCTAGCCCGTGACATAGCAACATCTATGTTACGCACAGGTTAGAGCAAGTTGCAACCGCTATGGCACAAAGCTTTTGCTTTGAGAATGACTACTATACTTTACTATGTAGTTACGCACGCAGTTACTAATTGCGCTGAGGCCAAAATCCCTACTGGGTAGCTTAACTTTCAGGTTGAGGGTAATGTAGATGGCAAGCTTATCTGATGAGCCAGCACGGTCGTCCCGTCTCGCGATCTTGCGGGATGGATCGATACCCAATCAGCTGACAATTGTGATATCCGACGTCTAGCTGAATGAAGCTAGCAAAGGATCGGAACGGGTCAGCCTCCCACTCGTTCTGTTCCCAACGAGGGTCTTTCCCCCGCACGGGAGGACGACGTAGGCATCTTGGTATGTCTGACAGCAGCAGATTTGCCCCGCTAACGGTGCTATCTTGAATCTCACTGCATGACAAGCGCACCTGAAAACGAAAAGCTCACTGGTTCGGGGGTGCAGCCATATTTGTAACGCTGTTGGGGCCATCAATCTTTATGACGCATACATACCCGTCTTATCCGTCCTTCCTTCTACAACTCGATTATCCACGCTTTCGAAGCAATTCTGTCTCGCCAGCTTCACATGGCCGATGCGGAAGCTTGTATTGATGTCAGTGGCGTTGTTCTGAATTATATTCGATTGTACTGGTGCTCTTCTAAATCTTGGTCGATCGCACTGGCGCTGAAATTATACTCTAGAGAGACCGTCCAGAATTGGATGATGCGGATATCACACATCGTGTTACTTCAGAGTATACAACCTGCCGCTTTTCCAATCCGTAATGCGCGCGCACGTATTGCGACTACTTGAGCGGTAGACCTTGGTGTAAAGTCACGATGTAACGCTAACATTGCAATGTGGCGCAGGCTCTCGCGCCAATTCCTGCCTAGAATCCTACGTGTGGCTCCTTGTAAATCCTTATCGAGTGCGCTCTAAGACGACTTCTCAGTTGACGATAGTTGCGTTCTGCTGATATGCCGCTATCGGTGCGAGCAAGCGAGCAGGGAGGAGCTATCTAATCCGAGTTTTCAGTATTCTGGCTTGTTTCGTTGGGAAACCGGCAGTTGAGTTGGTAAAAATACAGAAGCTCAAGCAGTCTTTTCATAAGCCTAAGCAGTTGAGAGGAAGCACTAACGGGCCAGGATACCTTTTCGGCGGCTCGCATACTGGGCACTTGGCAGGGGGCGCATCCTAAGTCGTTTGATAGCCCTGTCTGCATGCAAAAAGTTATATGAAGTACAGGCCTCTCAGCAGTGTTCTCGCCTCGCATAGTAGCAAATCATTTGCGTATTGTTGGGGTGCACGCCACCACTCTGGCACTGTTGTAGACTAGCGCGGATGCGATGTCCTTCTTTCTCTCAGACTATTGAGTGATCATTACAAAAACGAACAAACGAACGTTCAAGTTGGACATTGACCCGTGTAGGCAGCCAGTAACCTTTCAGCCCTACATGTAACATTGGGGGTTGATTGGGACATACCTATAAGACCTTCAACTTCCCTCTAACTCCTGCCACAATCTCTATTCTGAGCTTTTTGGAGAACTGTCCTCGCTGGTTTTCCACTCTTGTAGAAAGTCACTGCGTTTTGCAATGGAGAGCCTTTCTTTATTGTTCTTTTACCTCAGCATTCTGGCAGTGCCTGGTCTTCTCTTCTCCTTGTTCCGCCGCTTTTCAGTATGGACCAGCCAGACATCCAATGACAGCAAGGCACCCAAGAAACGCGCCAAGTTCCCCGGTCCCAAACAGTATCCTATTGTTGGCCGTGTCCATGACTTGCCCAAAGTTGCCATGTGGCTCAAGCTAAAGGAGTGGGCGGACGAATTCGGACCCATTTACCAGACAAGCATGCTTGGCCAGAAGTTTATCATCATCTCTGATGAACAAATGGCACAAGAGCTTCTTGTAAAGAATGGAAACAATTTCGCAGGCCGACCTCAAATTCGGGCGCTCATCAACCACAAGCTAGGGCCTACGTATTCTGCGTTGATGGACCGTCACGGTAAGCGACCACTACATGGACCAAAGGCGTGGCCAGCAGTATTACCTGACGCTTATAATTACTCACTTGCATAGACACATGGAAATACCAGCGGAAATGGGTCCACGCTGCCATGGCTGCCGCCTACCAGAACCACTTTTACGGTCACATTGAGAATGAGGTCAAACGATGGCTAGTAACTCTTCTTCTGGACCCTGAGAAATTCCACAGCAACACCCGCGAAATGACCGGCCGCATCATAAGTCGACTCGCTTGGGACGATGCCACACAGGGCAAAGCCAATGGTGATAGCGCCAATGAGACACTGACGCAGATGTCGGTCTCAGGTCCCATTGTCAACACCATGACGCCGTTGTGGCACCTTGCAGACCTAGTCCACTACAACCCATGGCGCGAATTCGAAGTCAACCGAGTGAAAACTCAGCGTGCGTGGTGGCTGCAGCTGTTTCGTCTTGCCAAGGCAAGGTTTCGCAAAGGCGACTTACCCGCGGACACATGGGCATATAGGTACTTCGAGCAGTTGGAAGCCGGCGGGAACAAGACGCTGGAACAAGACGAAAAGGAAGAGGACTTTGCCGCCTGCATGCTCGGGTTTCAGTGTCTCGTGGGAGTGGTGACCATCTCCGGGCCAATGCAGTTCTTCTTGATGTGCATGGCGCTTCATCCTGAGTGGTTAAAGAAGTGCCAAGATGAAATTGATAGGGTCTGTGGTAAGAAGATGCCAACCCGAGATGACATTGCCGAGCTGCCGACCGTAAGGGCTTGTCTAAAGGAAACTCTCCGATGGAGATCTGGAGTCCCTCTCGGTAAGTCATGCTGTCGGCAAAGAGCAGTTAAATAGCGGGACGCGGGAGCTGACAGACTGCTATAGGGGTTCCTCATCAATGCGAGAAGGATTCTGAATTTCAAGGTGTCAGGATCGAGAAAGAAACCATCATACTTGCTTGCGAATGGTAACTAGCCAACCGATCCATCTCGACTAAGTGTTGCTGACAAGAGTTTACAGGAATATTAACCGCGTCCCCGAAATGTACCCTGACCCTGAGCACTACCGCCCGGATCGCTACCTGGACCCCAGCTTCCCGACATATCAAGAACCCCTGACACGCTATCCAAACTTTCGCGAGGGTGTGGGTATGCACACGTTCGGATGGGGCCGTCGAACATGTCTCGGTCAGAACCTCGTCGATGATGAGATGTTTGTTGCGGGAGCGAGTGTGTGCTGGGCATTTGATATGGGGTTGAAGAAGTGCCCGGCTACTGGAAAAGACGTGACTTTTGATACCCAGGCGACGAACTCGAACGTCATTCTTGAACCGTTGCCTTTCCCCATGCAATTCAAGATTAGAAGCCCGGAAAGGGCCCAGCGGGTATTGGACGGATACAACAAGGTTCGGGAAATATTACGAGTCTAGAAACATGTGTATTGAGTTGTTTTAGGACATGTGAGACTTTTACAAGTTAGTTTACGTAGTATTCATGCCGTCATATCGTTAAGTCGACCTTGGCACTGTGCGATAGCTGATACGATGCAGTCGGTGCATAGGTATTAACTATTCGACTACTGCTTCTTCCTGTAAACATCTCCAGTTCTCTCAATCTCAAAGTTGACGTTCTTCCCCCGGCCCTCCTTTTCGTACTGTCTGACGAGTGGCAGAACATCCCTTCCGAACTGTTCAATCTCCTCATCATAATGCAAGAAAGCTGTCAAAACCAGGTGAACGCCAAGGCTCTTGAGGAGAACCAAACGTTCAGCAACCTGCTCTTTCGTTCCAATGAGCTTCGTCTTGAAGCCGTCGTTGTATTGAACAAGATCATCAAACTTGCTGTCGGCCCACATGCCTTTCTTGTTAGAGGTGCTGGCACCAGCCTGCTGAACAGAGTCGCGGAAGGCGTTGACGGCTTCCTTGTCCGCCTTTCCTTGGATCTCTTGCAGCACACGAACGGCCTCCTCTTCGGTCTCACGGACGATCACGAAGCCATTAACAGCAAAACGCACCTCGTTTTCACGGCCGACCTTTACGGCACGAGTCTTGACGTCCTCAATTTGGGCCCGGAAGCCGTCAAGGTCATTGCCGTTCATAAAATACCAGTCGCTGACCTCAGCGCCGTTATTCCGGGCGTCGTCGCTGTTGCCACCTTGGAAGATCTCTGGGTGAGGCTTCTGGACGGGCTTGGGGTTGAGTACGTAGTTTCTGTACCGGTAGAAGTCACCTCCAAAGGTGAAACCAGTGTCTTCTGGTGCAGTCCAAATACCCTTGAGACAGCGGATGAACTCATTGCTACGGCGGTAGCGCTCAGCATGCTCCAGCCACCATTCACCGATGGCGGTAAACTCGCCCTTGAACCAGCCACTGACAATGTTCACGGCGATGCGACCATTGCTGTAGTGGTCGATGCTAGCAATTTGCTTCGCCACTGTCGTTGGGTTCCAGGGTCCAGGAAGGATTGCCGCAATGATTTTGATAGAGTCCGTGGCTTGAAGAATCGCTTGGGAGAACGAAACAGATTCGTGCTGATTGGCGGCACCGTATCCAGAAGTGAATCGAATTTGGGTCAGGCCATATTCGATTCCGGCCTCCTCTGCTGCCTTGGCGTACTTGATGTTGCTTGCCAGATCCCAGTTGGTCTTCTGTGGGATTTTGCTGATGATCAAGCCCCCCGAAACGTTCGGCACCCAATAACTAATAGGTCAGTCATCCGTCTATGATGTGCGAAGATATGAGACATACGCGAAGAGTAACCTGTCAGATTCAGTATTCAGAGGGTGGGGTTGAGCTGACATCTTGGCTGACAATAAATGGCTTGGTGAATACTAGATGGAAGAGTGCTGGTAGCATAGATTACTTGTGCGAGTTACTATGGTTTCTTAACGAAACTTCTCCCCAGAGGCTATGGTAGTTGTTTTGGAGGACGTATTCTTTTAGAACCGTCGACAAGAGCGGAAGAACCAGAATCAGGATGACCCTAGTGTACTGCCGTGTGGCACTCGAGGCGAACTGAAAACCTGACATATAATGTGATCAGCAGCATCCAATGTCGCAGCCTTGCTCGACGACGAACTAGCTTTGAGTTATTTCTGTGACCATGAATCGGCATCACGATCGACATGCCTCAGGTAGGTCCAGTTGGGGTAGCTGCATCACTGACCTGATATCGAAGTATGACGCGATTTTAGAGTGCAACTCCAGGATGCACATGTAAGGTCAGATAGATGCACCTTACCCAGACCGCGGCACATCGCGGTATGTAGCGGCAGATTCAACGCTGATGTAGACCTATGTTCCGCTTACCCGGCCGCTGTCTGACGCAATCACATCATTATGGTCCCAATGGCGAGCTTGAGACTTCCCAACTGATTGGGGTATGAGGGTTGTACGACGACGTGGCGAAAGTTACCGTCCCCCATTCTTCTTGTCTTCCCAACTCTTCCTCGTCATCCCTGCCGCTTCTATGAACTTTACCAGAATATCCCGAGGACATAAGGAGACAGCCAAAGAATACATGAACCGGCAGAGAGAAAATGGGGGGAGGGGGATTGTAACAACTTTAGTGTGGGGCTCCCCACTATCCATCGCTCCATTCATCTAAGAATGGCGCGAGGTGGGATTTCTGCGAGATCTGCGAACCTTGTTCAGATGCACAAATTGATTAATTGCAACGAGCCCAAGCTCTAAGCTCTGAGCTCTGAGCTGCTCTAAGTTTTGTGTTCTTGGAACGAGCAAGGAAGCTAACAAATTCCGGAAGGCTTACTGTGTTTGGAGAGCATTTTGTCTTATCGTCCTTTGCTTTCTTCCAATTCATTAACAGGATTTAAGTTGGAAATCAGCATCCAGTTTTTCCTCCTTCATCTCGTTATTGGTTTACGGCCTACTGTGTCTAATCTTCATATTTGTCAATCTTTGTCACCCAAGATGTCTATCCACTCTTCAGCCCGAAATGGGGCAAGCGAGAAAGGGATCGAGACCACGAGGCCTGAGATGACTCTGGAGAGATCCGAGACGGTCCAAATCAATGCGTCTCGGTTTCCAGCATCAAGATCACTACCAACTGCTGCAGTAAGTCAGCTCTCCAACGAGCACAACTACTTCGATTATCTCTAGAAAATCCGGCTTCTAACCCGCGTGTTGACAGACCTCGTTACCCATTGGGGCTTTCTCTACAACTTTGACAACACTTTCGCTAAGCTTGATGGAATGGCGAGGAGTTACCACAACAAATGTCTACATCGCGAATTTCTTCTTCCTCGCTGCGTTTGGCCTCCTGATCTCGGCTCAGTGGGAGCTTACTGCTGGGAACGGTTTCGGATACAGTGTCTTCAGTGCTTTCGGTATGTTACTTTCCAAGTCACGGATTGCATGACTTGTTCATTAACATTGACTCTAGGGCTGTTCTATGCAGGCTACGGAGCTATATTGACTCCCTCGTTTGGGGTAGCTGCCGCATACGGCGATGATATTCAGCAGTATAATAATGCGTTGGGACTTTTCATGATCAGTGAGTTCTGACGTGTACAATATTCAGGTTTCTAACGGAAGGAACTAATTGCTTTCTTCACAGTCTGGAGTGTTTTCGTTCTCGCATACTTAGTAGCATCTCTGCCAACTAACGTCGTTTATATCTTGATCTTCGTCTTCGTAGAACTTGCCTTTATGACTATTGCTGCGAGTTATTTCGCTGCAGCAGATGGTAATAAATCGGCCTCGACCGGACTCAAGAAGACCGGCGGCGTTTTCGCATTTCTCGCGGGACTCGTTGGATGGTGAGTTTAATACACTCATTCAACCAACTACGCCACTAATGTTTCCCAGGTATCTCACTTTCCACCTGCTACTGAAAGATTCGGTCGTGGAACTGCCATTGGGAGACACATCCCAGTATTTCCCAAAGACCAGAAAGAACGTGGAATAGTGCCGTCGTGAAATGGGAAAACTGTCCTCCTGATGGATTGTGTATATGGATTGGTGGGGGAGCAATGGAATCCTAAAAATTCCGCATCATGCCAATAGTCGTCTCCACGACCCAGTCAAGCTCGAACCATAATGTGCAATAGCTATCCCAAACCTTAATTACTAGTTCCGACGACAGATATGGTTCGGGAGCGCGAAGCAAGTTCCAAGTGATGATCAGCCAATTTCTTGATTAACCTTTGATTGCTGAAAAATAGCGTGGATTACGAGCTCAACGTCCGATGCAACGTCGCTTCAGCACAGCAGCTTGAATCACAAGGAATTCGGAACTGAGGTAGCATGTTTGCTCAAACACACATTCAGCTGACAGTGACAAACAACACATATCCTTGCATGGGGGGGGGGCGTTCTTTGGATGTTACTCTGTCCCTGCATGGCCCGTTTGCACTCGGCGTGGGATTTTGGGGGCCGGACGCGGTGGAGAGCTGCAGATATGACATTTATTTCACCAGTGACGATTGCGACATATCACAACATACCGGTGGAACCTTGCGCCAACGGCGGGAAGAATTGCCGACCACCACCCAACCGTCTGGCAATGTGAGGGGCTTAGACTCCCATGTATTAAGTCCATCGAATGCGCATCGTATCACCTAGTTTGAACCAAACAATATCCAGCTTCGCAGGCATCACACATTCGCAGTGATCTCAGTCTTGTTCTTCAAGCTCTACTCCCTCACACTCCCTCATCTACAATCCACCTTTGGAGTTTAAGGTCCACTCTATTTCATAGCATCCATTCAAGCTTGTATTGAGCGGGATACGATGACCAGTAACGCCCACATCGTGCCGTCCACGGACCCCAAGGTCTACGATGAGTACAAGACAAGATGGTCAGAGCTTCCCACCGACGAAACCAGTTGGTTGCAGCGAGCCAAAGAGGTTGCGTCTGTTCTCGCTCAAGATGCTGCGTTACGTGAGAGAGAGAACAAGTCGCCTCGGGCGGAGATCGCACTTCTCAAGCATTCTGCACTCTTGAAGGTCCTAGGCTGGAAGAAGTACGGTGGTGGCGAGCAGCCATGGAGTGTTGGCTACAAGGTCATTCGTGAGGTTGCTAAAGGAGATGGGTAAGAGTTTGTCCAAATGGCATAAACGCGCCTTCTGACTAGCTGCCCTAGTTCAATTGGAATGCTCCTGGGTTACCACTTGCTCTGGTCAACTACCGCAAACGTCATTGGAAGCTCGGAGCAAGCAGACCGCTTTCAAAATCTGATTATCTCAAACAATTACTTTGTTGGAGGAGCAGTGAATCCCCGTGACAGTGATCACAAAATCATCTCGGACGGCGACAAAGTTGTCTTCAACGGTTTTAAGAACTTCAACACGGGTGGAGTCATCTCCGATTTGACGGTGCTTGAAGGTGTGCTGGAAGGCACAGAAGACCACCTTTACGCCATTGTAAAGACGGACCAACCAGGAATCATATTTTCTCACAACTGGGACAATGTAGGATTACGCCTCAGCGAATCTGGAAGCGTCAAGATTGAAAACGTCACTGCGCCTTGGGCTGACGCCCTGGGGTGGAACGCTAACGAAAAGAAGCCAGATCCGTCGATTCTGAACATCCCATTTGCTACTTTGCTTCTACCAACGTAAGTCAGCTACTGCTTACAGTACCTACTGTATTCTGATGATATGGAACAGGATTCAATTAGTATTCAGCAACTTCTACATCGGCATTGCCTGGGGTTCCTTAGACTTTGCATCGGCTTATACCCGGAAGAACACTCGTGCCTGGCCTTTCGGCGGCGATGTAAGTATTCTTCATCAGTCTCATGAAATGCGCAAGACAACAGAAAGAAAAAGTAAATAACAGCGTACCTGTAGAACAAGGAAAAGGCAGAGGATGAGTTCTACATCCTTTCCACCTACGGCAATTTCCTCGCCCATCTCCGCGCTGCCGATGCACTGGCCGACAAGGCAGGTCTTGAAATCGACAAGCTGTACAAAAGCTCTGGAGACACATCAGAAAGAGCCAAGGTCACTGCACAGGCTAGAGGAGAGGCAGCTGAGTGGGTTGCTAGCGTCAAGGTCACTGCAACTGATACAGGCTTGCGGGTGACATCAGGTGTGTTTGAAGTCACCGGAGCTAAGGCTACCGCGACCAAAGTTGGACTAGACAGATTCTGGAGGGACATCAGGACACATAGTTTACATGATCCGGTGGCTTACAAAAACCGTGAGCTAGGAAGGTATCAGCTGCTGGGTGAGATTCCCGAGGCTACATGGTACACCTAAAAGATAATGGGACATAGGGCGACAAATCAAGACGTGATTCCCCCATAGGATATCAAGAACACCACCGCCGAATATCATGGTTTAGGTCCATTGTACTAGCTTTCTTGTTCGGAAGCATATGTGGGTAGTGCTCTGTGACAACTATGTACCTAATCAAGTTATCGTAAACATGATACCAGAGTGAAACGACTTGTAAGTCACATTTAGAGATACGGATATGGCAAAAGACTCTTTACTGGCCATTGGGTGCGGATTTCTATGTATACCGTATGCTCACAGTTGCGGCCATTCGCCTGATGTGCATACTTCTGTGAGCAAATCCACTTCTAAAGAGCAGTAATCATCGAGGCCAAAGTAACACTTAATAATAACCGCACACTGTCTCCTACTAAACATGAGATTTACGTCAGTGGAATAATTCCCCCCCGAATAGTCGTTATGTATGACAAAAGTCAAGCTGAGCTGAGTTGCAATAACATCAAGAGCGTGTCTTGTTCTCCCAGCTAGAACAGGAAGTGGTCAGTCGGCTTCGAACCATTTCTGCAGCGTGGTTTCATAACTCACAGATCGAGGAAAAGCTTCCAAAGGATGGAGAAGAGAATGCCTTGCAGACCGTTGGCGAGTATGCGGGTCTTGAGACCACGCCCAAGGAAACCGAGGAAGCCGTCTCGCTGAATAACGAGCTTTGCTGCCTTTGCTGCAAGTTGGAGCAAACAGAAGTCAGTAAAGTAGTTCGTGACCATACAATTGACAGGGAGATGTATGGAGCAGTGTAATGCAACAACTGACAGTAGGACACCTGAGTGTCATTGACCTGCCGATAGGTCTTTACCACTCTTAAGGAGTTTGACACAGAGTCCGAGATGACAGACGCGCAAAACCCGATGATAGCAAGACGGAGAAGCCATAAAAAGATCTTGCCCTTTTCCGGCTCTGGGATGTTCGCGGAGAGGTAGTTGTACTGTCGTCATCAGTAAGTCATCACGGCACAAGTAGCAGGCAGGATTTATCTGCTTACTGTTCCAAACCAGGGGTAATGCCCAACAAACGTCGCTGCGGCTGTCGCAAAAGCACCCCACCACAAGCTTCCAACTCCATGTGTCTTGACACGCTGGCGGAGGATGGCGGTACCTTTGGCACCTTGGGCCTGCAGTGTGGTCTTGAGGGTGTCGATGGGCGTGAGGATCATGCGGAACGCAGCAGCGCTTCATTACGAGTTCCGGTTAGCCAATCCCCACAGGCTTATAATTAATAAGCTATCAATGAGCTAGAACTTACCAGAGGGAAGCAAAGATGGTCTTGATGAGCGTAGGAAGCTGGTTCAGGAAAGAGTTTGACTCAAGGAGGGCGAGGATGCCGGCGTTAGCGGCGGTGTCACCGAACCTAGATACGGGACCTATCGTTGCGATGATTAGTTTGCGGTCACTAAGAAGTAGCATCCGAGAGAAGAATGGCCTCTCGCCTACATGTTCTTGGGGGCGTACCTTGAATAAGTGCAGCTCCAATACCCTGATAGTATCTTCGCACCCCACCATCCTGATAAAGTGTACTGATAGCCTCTTTGAACCCAGCTCCAAATCGGTATTGATAGTTCATTACCGTCCTTATAGGCTACGCAAGAATTTTGTTAGGGTGATTGCGGTGCCGGAGCGAGGCTATACGCCATGCAGGAAGGTTGTCGACGATTCGTACATACCATGAGAGTCAACACCTGCAAAACCATGGCCGCAGCGCCGCTCAAGCCGCCACCAAGGGCCCTTTTCAGCGCTGCTTTAAGATCAAACTGCGTCATAATTAGTTACTGGGTTGTGAGGAATTTCCAAAGCAGCTGAACAACTCACATTCGTGTCTTTGGCATCAATCCAGCCTTTAATGAAGATTGCCAAAAAGAAAATCGCAAGGACAGTCCAAAAAGCTCTCCACAACCACCAACTGGTCGTGCGCTTCTGCTTTCCTTCCCCTTCATGAGACGCAACAAGAGGAACCTGCTCCGCGTCTTCGTGCTCCTCAATGCGGTCGTGGTCGTCACTCCGGTCCCGGACGGATCGCTCGTTTGCCTCGTCTTCAACGGACGTCCCCAGGAGCGGGGTCCGCTCATCCGACGCCTTCCGCTGGCTTTCCAAATCTTTCTGAGTTGCCATGGTCTCAACGCAAAGTAATGAGAGGATCGAATTAGTTAGATGGCTTCGAAGATGTTCCGGTAGAGTTGACAGCCGCCAAGTTCAGTACTCGGACTATTACTAATTGATAGTTGTTTCGCTATCGCGTGCATGCGGGGGGTTATCGCGTGCTTTGAAATCCGATGGGGCGGCCCTTTCGGCTACGCCACAACAATCTTCAGCCACATCTCAACCTGACAGGGGTAAAGTTGAGATGATCTCAAAGTCTTGACATCACCATATTTATGCAAAATCATTCGTTTCGAACGATGGACTCAACCTATTGTGCAAATAAGTTGGGCTATTTAATTCGAAAAAAACTACTGTCATTGGTTGCTTTACTGTTTAGCATATTAAGCGATGGGACCAATAGGGACCGTTGCCCTCTGTCGTCCTAAAGCCCCTCAGGCCTCTTCACAAGTTCCATTATGAGTATGGTTTTGCGATTTTGACTCTGGAATCAAAATGAAATGATCTTCTTTTGAAAATCCCCGAATAAAGAGTGTGCAAACTTAAGCATAGCACTTCACCCACCTGATTCTCAATGGTGGTAAAGGCCACAATCAGCATCTCCACTTCCCTTGTCATCAAATTCGGAAGGTGCAAATTGCTGGAACCACTGTGCCGCACAAGCAAGCCATGAAGTTGATTGGCCGATAAGACCACCACCAAGATATAGCCCGCCATTGTTTTAGAGGGAATTTATGAGTCTCCAGATCTCTCCTGAGTGTGACGGGACAGTCAAGAGGATCGCTATTCAGTGCACTCTAGGAACTGAACCATGGTTTGTGTACCTTTGCTCTTTCTCGAATGTAAAGTGGGTTGTGACTATATTGACCACGATGGACATTAGGCAATCTCGCAAGAAGATGGACAGTTGCCCATGCGCATTCGCATGGAGCATTTCATCCGAAAGAAGCAGCAAGAGATCATCTCGGCTCTGGAGAAAGTAGACGGGACGAAGTTTCGGACAGATGAATGGGAAAGGCCAGGCGGAGGCGGTGGGGGCCGGACATGTGTTCTACAGGATGGCAATGTGTTCGAAAAGGCGGGCGTGAACATCAGCATCGTGCATGGGAAGCTGAACAGAGCGGCGATTGAGGAGATGCGGCATAACCACAAAAGTCTGGCGACAGATGCTGCGGATTTGGAGTTTTATGCGCTTGGTCTGAGTATGGTCGTTCATCCCAGAAATCCAATGGCACCAACAGTGCACATGAACGGCCGGTATTTCGAGACCGTCCGGTCAGACGGTTCAGCGCAGACGGCATGGTTTGGAGGTGGTAGCGACTTGACACCAAGCTACCTATTCGATGACGATGCTCGACATTTTCACCGAACTCTGAAGCAGGCTTGCGATGAGCACGATCCCGAATATTATCCCAAGTTCAAACAATGGTGTGACGAGTACTTCAACATCAAGCACAGGGGGGAAAGAAGAGGTATTGGCGGCATCTTCTTCGACGACCTTGACAAAGACATTTCGGATCCTGAAAAAGCATTTGTATTCGCTCAATCAGCCATTAACGCCTTTTTACCAGCATACATCCCTATTGTCGAGAAAAGAAAAGATTTGCCGTATAACGACAAGGAGAAGGAGTGGCAACAGATGAGAAGGGGACGATATGTGGAGTTCAATCTTGTGCATGATCGGGGGACGGCGTTCGGATTAAATGTTCCTGGTTCGAGGGTTGAAAGTATCTTGATCAGTCTTCCGACGACGGCTCAGTGGAGATACATGCACGATGAGCCAGATCCCGAAAGCCGGGAAGGAAAACTGCTCGAGGTACTCAGACACCCCAAGGATTGGGTTTAAGTTGGCTTTACCTGCGTAACACCAAAGTTGCAGAGAACCACATGATTTTCCAAGAATAGTCAACAATGAGTCCGTGAAGTTGAATGGTCAATCACCGCCTTGTCACATCTCGCCTAGTTCGCCACGCACTCCCAGTTGTTCTAATCCTTGTAGTCTTCAATTCCTTTCAAAAAAACATCGCGTGTGGGCCAGCGGCAATGTCTGCGCTTGTAGTCGATACCAGCGCTCTTCGTTTTGTTGACATACGCAGTTCCAGTGACATGCTCAGGGGCAACGCTCTCTTCTACCCAACGAACCATGGCCATTAATACGTTCTCCTCTGGGTCCACTACCAGCGGCAACATAACGTGCAAAAAACCAAGTTGGTAAAAGAACGTACAAGTAAATGTCTCAATGAACGAGGTACGTGGATGCAAAACCGTTGCAGGAATGTGCAAGAAGTCCAAATATTATAAGCAAATTGGTGGCTTCATTCGAGCATGAACTGGGATAGGAGCCATAAGGATAAGGTGAGCATTTCATACTTTCCATGGTGCATGTACGTTCTAAATCACGGTTCGTTGAGACGTTGAGACAGATGATTATTGCATGATATGTAGCCAAGTTCTCTACACTATTTGGGTTAAAGGTCTGGGTGGTTTGAACAGGGTGGTGGATGTTATGCAGATCCATATCCTCTTATCCCTCACTCTTGTTTATCACGGACTCCTCATATAGCTGGCCGAGGAACTTTCGGTGAAAATGCGTGGTTCGACTTTGCTCTCGGTTATGATGCAAGGACCTTACCTTTCATGCTTGGTTCGACACAGCGCAAGCCTCCCCATGTCTACAGTGCGTTTCTCGGTGAAGAGTCATTCCTTTGGCAACTCCTAGTCGTGAAGTCATGGAGGTAGGGATAATGCAGTACTACCGTCACCTCTAGCCGTGCGACGCTGGAGCTAGAAAACCTGGTGACAAATCAGACAAATAATTTCGAATCCATCAACGAGGTAGGGGAAATGAACTTCTACCCCCCTCCTGTCTACGAAGACCCTTGCTGTTTAGACTGTGCCCCATCGTTAGCGCATCAACCTTGACATTTGCCGATCAAGCCAAGAAGGCGGAGTGTCAGGATTCGTAGATGGCAGATAGCACGGCAGTTGTTTGTACATAAGGTCATAATTGCTTGATGATGATTTTGTGATAATTAAAGGATATCTCAAATGAACACTCAAATCCCGACAGACCCTCAAGCATTGTAGACTTCGATCCAGTATGCTTCCGTTTCGGGCCGCTTCGATGCCGAAGTGTGGATGGTAAGTGGTCTGGCAGTCTCCCTGTGTTGTTAGGGGGGGAGTGGCAACCTCTAGGTTTGCGAAGACATCTGCGCCATAGACCTCGGATGACTCTACTCCATCTATGGGATATGTCGATGTCAACCCACTCAATCGAACATGACGTTACAATTAGAACAAGGTGGATATATTCTGTTAGCTGAGAAAATATAGTAATCAGAAGCAGATGTTTCCAAGGGTAGTAAAATGATCAAAAGAGACAGTGAGACAGTGGGGGAGCTCTATATCTAAGCTTTCATTCAAAATGCATTTCAACACAGACACCGGTGAAGAGTGAACAATCTGCCAGCATGATAGCACACCGACTCAATGTCACAGTGGTAAGATTGAAGTACAACCGTAAGTCTCTTTTTTTGTGGATTGCAGAGTATTAAATAGTAATATCCTTTGAACTCCACGGTAGGGAGGCTGTACCCTTACCAGGTGTTAACCTGTACACCAAACAGACCTACCCACCTCCGCCATACGAACTTAATTGCAAACGTTTGCCCAACACTCATCCGTCTAACGCTGTAGTGAGCGAGAGTCATTTGTGTCACCTCAACTGCGCTGTGAGTCAAAGAGCTATAATGGGCACTAGTCCGTGTTTTCAAATGACGCGGGCTGTGTTCCTACGACCCACCTCCAGCCTGACTAAGTTTGTGAACATCTAGAAGGTTGGCAACAGTTCTCATCCTACCTGCTCTTCGGGCCCTTGTGCTGTTTTGCTGGAACCCGGAAAGACGACAACGAGGCAGGTTGGCTTACGAAGCCGATATTGACACACACACACACACACACACACACACACACACACACGCACCAAGAGACCAAGAGCGTCAATGCTGGTCCTAACTACTTAACCACGTGTGCTAATTTCTCTTTTTTTTTTCTCCTTGGTGGGTTTTCTTGTCAATGTGGCTTTCATTGGAGGCTCCGGCTCCGGTAATGGTCACTGCAGGTTAGTCAACCTTTTTGGTGATTGGTACGACCCCTGCTGGAAGATGAAGGTCAGATTGAACTCATCAATAGTCACTATAGTCGCCTGTCGAGACTTCAAGACATAACTTTTACTCTTCGTTGCATTGGTGGCTGCTACTGGGAATAGATTCAAGGCGCTGGCCACAAAAAGCCAGCCTTGCTGACATTTGGTCGACTAAGTCGCCTATCAATATGTAATTATCCCAAGTCGAGGTCTGTAAGCGCCACAGGGCTGCGTTTGCCGACCAATAAACTCATAATCCGGAGCAACCCCCACTCTGGATTCGTAGAACTTGGATGGAGCAGGGTGAGCCCATTTGTCTTTATTTCTACGCAAACCCAGCAGTTGTAGGCTCATCTCAAGCGCTCGAAGTCTATAACATAATTCTAGATCTTCTACCTGAAGGATGCTGTGCACTTACTGCCAACGGGTGTTCAACCAAAAAATGGAGCACGGTCAGGGTGGTCGCTGGTTCGCTGAATCGAAATGGACCGCATCTCTCGCTGATATCCGAGTCAACGGCCCTACGTGTGTCGCCTGCCACGCTATTGTGCGTGGACTGCAGGCAATCAACTTCGAGCAAGCAGAAGACCGATCCTTGAACATAAGAACTATTCTCTTTAGCCCCGGAACGCACGGCGGGCTGTTCAAGTCATTGCCGTACGCGACTGTCGATGTTTCCGACGCAGCATCACAGAAACACCTTTGTCGCCCCCAGGTACTCTTAGAACAAGTTGACACCGAAGGTACTGTGATTTCAAGACTCTCCGTTACCATCTCAACTCAACTCAGTCGTGTGTCACAGAAAATCTAGGTCTACACGCAAAAGTGACTAGCACAAGTACCGGCTCACCCGAAACTTAAGGCTTCATTAAGTCGTGTCTTCAACACTGCCAAGCCAACCACCAAGCCTGTCACGCCTCAAAGGCCAAGGGAGCTTGGTATCCAACTCGATTGATCGAATTCGAAGGCACCAGTGCTCGACTGATCGTAGCTACAGAAACCCTGCCCAAAGGCCCTTATGTATCACTCAGTCACTACTGGGGCGGCTCAGACATTATTAAATGTACTAGTAAGACGCTCAGCCAGCTACAAGAAGGAATCTCGCCGTCACAACTCCCCGCTACCTTCCGAGACGCCCTCAGCACTATCAACTCCCTGGGAATAACCTACATTTGGATCGATTCTCTATGCATTATCTAGGACTCCCCTTCCGACTGGACTGTCGAGTCAAAAACAATGCTTAACGTCTACCAGCACAGTATTTTGAATCTCGCCGCTACACAATCCCACAACAGCCATAGCGGCCTCTTCGTCAATCGCAAGCCAGAGAGTTTGATCTCCGGCCCATTTGCCATCTCTAACAGTGCTCTCAGTGGCTCCTTCATCGCCGTTGAGGCTGCACTTGATTCACCTCATTGGACCGCGGCAGTCGAAAACGTCCCGCTCAACACCCGTGGCTGGGTCTTGCAGGAACGCGTCATCTCGCCGCGCGTGGCGCATTTCACCTCGGATCAGGTAATTTGGGATTGTCTGGAGCTTACCGCGGCTGAGACTGTGCCCTCCGATGCGCAGGCAATGCCTCTTATGGTTCCGTCGAGTATTGGGCCGAAGCGCGAGGTGAGCTTGTTAAAGGTCCCCCCGAAAGCAAGATCGAGCCCTTGGCCAGTGGGGGGAAGTAGTACAGACGTACTCTCAATGCAACCTAACGTTCATCTCCGACAAGGTCATTGCTCTCTCCGGTGTGGTGGACTACTTGCGGCTCAAGCTCAAAGACAAGTTCTGTGCGGGTCTTTGGAGGGCACAAATGGAGATTCAGCTCTGCTGGTTTGCTGTGGAGCCGAGTAGCACGACACGGAACGCCATTGCGCCATCGTGGTCATGGATGAGCGTTTACTGTGCCATCAATATGCAGCAGCAACACGAGTACGACGGTTACGTTGTGAAACTGCTTGCGGAGGTCGTCGGGGTCGACGTGAAGATTGGGGCCGACGATGTTGATTGTATTCGGCTCCGCTGCATGCTGAATCTAGTCAGACTCGAGGCTCTGCCACAGCCTCAGTTGGTTGGCCGCGGAATGGAACATTTGGTTCAGCTGGCACTGGACACGGCTGATGCTGTCAAAGCAACCGGCGATTTGTTTTTTGTTCCTATATATGATGTACAGGAACCAAAAATGGCTGGGATTCATCGGCGATTCTCAGAGACCAGGGGCCTTCTTCTGGAGGAGGTAGACGAAGAGGCGGGGAAGTATTCGCGCCTTGGGCATGTCTTCATTTCAGCGCGATCAGACACGAAAAATCAGGAGTTCCCGGAAAGCTACCTTAGCTTTCACCAGGCTGGCGACCAGGACCGGCCCCAGGATGTAGAGAATCGTACGACAACTTCTCGCTTGATTACAGTTATATAGTCAAAGTCTGTTGGGGGGGTCAGGTCGCTGAAAGGGTGTATTGGCTTACAGTAAGTGGTGGTGCTAATGAGATGATACGACCAATTTTCTAACAATAACACTTTCTGCCAATAGCATTTGGAGCTTGAACTCGTAAATAGTAATCTTTGTGCTACAGAAAGGTGAGAGTTCTATTCGCAGAGTAATTAGTATATCGAAGTCTTGTCTAATACAAACCTTCCAGTTGAGATTATGACTTGCTACTTTCCCCCTTACACTAGCAATGTCAATCGCATGTTCTAAGCAAACTTGAAAACACCTCGGCTGACTACAACTAACTAAGCTGCCAGTGCGTCTAGAAAGTCCCGTTTAGTACCCTGTAGCATCAAAGTACCAGTATCAATTTAAAGAACGAACTTGAAGCGCTCTAAGGACATCGTCTTTGCGCCTTTCGCGCGTTGCTCCGAGATGATGCAGTGCTGACAGCCTTGGCCGGTATGACTCACATGCCAGTCCTCAATGGTAAACAAAAATCATCAGGAAAGAAAATAGAGCAAGATATCCAAAGTGAACAACTTATTTACAAAGTGAGCACTGACGGCCTCGGAGACAATGCTTTAGTTTTCAAAATAATCATAAGAAGAAAAAGAATAAAAGAAAAAAGAAAAAAAAAAAAAGAAAAGATTCCCATTATGGCTGCTTGCGAGGCAAACCCCAATGCGACAAAGTCTGAGTTCCTGCATACCGAACAACGGTTCTACCCCTCACAGCATGTTCTCATCTCTTGCGGCACCGTCCCCGTCGACCCCTACAGCCGTAAAATCGCAGTTCTCCGCGACAGCGCAGACGGCACCGTATCCCTACCAAAAGGCCGCAAAGAAATCGGAGAGGACTTACTGGCCACCGCCCTGCGCGAGACGCGCGAGGAGACCGGGCTGACGGTTGAGACCATGCCGCTCAAGGTCGCGACACGTGCCACACCAGCGCCGGCGCTTGAGGGCACCTTGTCCGTCGGCAAGAATCCGGATGCTACGGATGAATTGCTCACCTGCGAGGCATCTTCGGTGTGTGTGTATCCGTGTATCTATACTGGGGCGCTGAAGATTGTTTTCTGGTTCGCGGCCAAGGTGGATTCACGCGAGATCCCGCAAGATGTGACGCAGGCGCCTTGGGACAAAAATGTGAGGCTAGAATGGGTCGATGCCCAGAAGGCGGCAGCAATGATGGCGTTCAAGGCGGATGGTGAGGTAGCGAAGAAGGTCTTGGAAGATATGAGGAGCTCGAGCTATGAAATCTAGGAGGGAAGCCAACACGGAAGCTTTGACGCATGTGCGCAATTTGTGCTTTCGATACGGAAATAAGGTAGCTCAAGGGTTTATCACAGCCTACAAGCCAGAAACAGTCTGCGGAGAGCATAACAGATGGCAAAAGCTGTCATTATGAAGATGTATCATTAATTATATACTGAGTTATGCTATGCAGACCTAGTCTACGCGGTCTTTGCTTCTAGAACGCGGGTTATTCTCCGCGTTGGCGAAGCCATTCAAAATGCTGTGCGATGCCGTCGAAGGTTGCGAACCGATTTCCACCACACTCATATCCGAGCGAACGTTGAACGTCCGGCCTCTCCAGTTGACAGTCGATCCACAGAACACAGCCCAGGTCCAGATCGGCATAGCAAGAAATTCTCTTCCGATCCAAGCGGGTAGCCATTCCAAAAACGATCTAGGAGGAGCTCCGCCAGGTGTCGTGGTGCCTCTGGCAAATTTGGGCGTGTTCTCGTCGACTTCCATGGTGTATCCAGCATGGAGACGGTTGTAGGTGAACCAGTCGCAAACCATCCAGATGGTCACAAATGCCAGCCAGTACAGACCCGTAGCGCTCCACGTCTGCGCAGTACCGAAGGTGTTGTGGAACCAGGGAAGAGTGGTAACAGCAAAGGCAAAGTAGGCGCAGCACAACAGCGACTCGACGCCAGGCTCAATCAGCGTGGCGGCGAGGACTGTCCACTTGCGTGCGCGGAGCCATCGAGCACGACGCGCAAAGTATGCTTGGACAGACATGCCGGCCATTGGCTGAACGGCAAGGTCTCCCATAACGAGGCCATGATTTTTCATGCCTGGTAGCTTGGACCGCCACAGCAAGTCTCCGATTAGGTGGTCCTCGCAAATATATTCAGAGAAGTAGTCGATTCCCTTCGGCAGCTTCTTTCCGGCAGGGAAAATAGGGTTTTGCGCTGGGTCCGTCACCGTGTCCAGGTGAGACTTACGGAACATGTTGCTTTTGCCGACGGCGCAGGGAGCAACGCCGACGGTATTGATGGCGCTGTAAAACTTGGCGTGAGTTGTAGCCATGAACATTTCGTCAAGTCGACCGCCACCTTGCTTCTCGGCATAGTCGAGTAGGGAGTGACCATGGCCCGAGCTTGCACTTTGCGAGGAGCTGCCCTCCGAAGAAGACAACAGCGCTTGCGTTTCCGTCGAGGTATCTCGGGGAGAGACGTTGTCGACAACAATCGGCAGGAGGTGAACAAACTTATAGGGCTTGACTCGGCTTCCATCAGGACTGTATCCCAAAAGCTTGTCCACCATGCGCCCAGCAACACCCTTGGCAACCCAGATGTTGCAGTCCATGACCCAAATGATGTCCCCCTTAGCTTCCCGGTAGGCGCGGCTGATGTTCCTGATCTTCGGGTTGGGGCCAAGGTTGTCGATATGGCCGCCGCTACCGTGTAGCAGAGGGTCGTCCTCCTCGACCAGCACCCGCGCATCGAAGCCAGGGAAGTCTTCAACCAGCTTGACCAGGACCGGGTATGCCGGATCGCTCTTCTCGGCCACGCAAAGGTGGATCGTCAACTTGTCGCGCGGATAGTCTTGTCGAAACGAAGATGCGATGCAGTCGTAGAGGCCATACTCGAGACCCTTAACAGGGCGGATGATGGTGATGTGCGGCACATCTTGCTTCTTCAGCGAAGGGGAGACGGCTGGTTTCAGGCGCGAAGAGTACGAGAGGAAGCTAAGCAAGGTTAGTTGCGGTAAGTGAGGGGTTGGATTTCATGCTGACATTCTAATGATGCCGATAGATTGAACAATGTACACAAAAGTGCTCCAGCCTGCGCAGACGAACGCAATGGCTTGCACCGCCGAGGGCCAATTTGCCATGGCGTCAACGTATGATGTGGGCGTACGGAAAGGAGATGTGGCCCAAGACAAAATTGTCAGCTACTACCAAACGCCATGGGAGGAGAGAGCCGTCAGCAGATTGTAAGCATGGTAAAAACTCTACCCACAGAGCCTTCTAATAACCAAATTGGTTGTCTAATGAGCGAGCGAAGGATCGCTGTCCGAAAGTCGGTCGAACCAGAAAGGAAAGTCATGTGGCATCGAATTCCACGCGCCCCACCATTGCCGGCACGGAGCTCGCTCGCTCGCTCAGAGCTTGAGATTGCACGGGCATTAGCCACAGCAGACACCTTGCGCTCGAGGCAGGAAGCTTTAGGTTCAGACAAGGCATGTGGCTGGTGAAGCAGTTTCTCTATCTGGGTGTGGCTTGATCGGTCCCATCTGCAGC
Source organism: Colletotrichum spaethianum (assembly GCF_022836535.1). Classification (NCBI taxonomy): domain Eukaryota; kingdom Fungi; phylum Ascomycota; class Sordariomycetes; order Glomerellales; family Glomerellaceae; genus Colletotrichum; species Colletotrichum spaethianum. Next base: position 1,365,323 of record NW_026054772.1, on the reverse strand, counting down.
CGCATCCGTCTCCACCCGAGTTATTCCGGACGGGACGCACCCTGAAAAGAGTCAGACGGCGGGGACCTGACGGAAGCGAGCGATGGATACGGCGGATTCCTTTTTTTACGCTGAAATTTTCTGCGCGAAGCATCTTCCTTCTTCCCCAACCACACACGTCTGCCGCACAGGATCAAGCTACCTCGAAAAAGTGAGGTGATTTTTCGGCTTGAATGGCCCAATTGACGGGTGATCTGGCGGCTAGACGGGTGGAAAATTCCCCAAACAAGTAAGTTGCTGCGCGCTCTCTCTGTCAGTTCTTTCCTTCGTCCATGATGGCCGTAGCCGCTGAGCAAGGCTCTTCTCTTGTCGCGATCCTCGACTGTGCTCGCGGGAGCCTGCTCTTTGTCTCTTCCGTCTGTTTACTATGATGACACCATTACCCATTTGTGCGAAGAGGCGTCTTCATTGAACCTCGATGATGCCACAAATATAGACTACAACGGTATCTGATGCAAACACTTGATCATTCATTGAAATTGCGAACTTTCTGCAACGGACATCCAGCTAACCATTGCTCGAAGATAGACATGACTTGCTAGCACAATGTCTCAGACTAAGAACCCGGCTTCGCCGACTGCACAGGCTATGACGCCTGCTGCTTCGCAGAGCGCCTCGGGCTCTCCGACGACACCAAGGCCGAAAGGCCTACCGTTGTACAAGATCTACGAGTTGCCTGCTCCCATACGGACCTTTCCGCTCCCTAGCTTCTATCCGAATAATCCAATTTCTCTTTTCCATGTCCTGTTTGCATGGACGAAACAAACCTTGTTCCCACCGCCTGCTGAGCCGTCCATTGTGCACGAGGGTATCTGGTCCCCAGAGTCCAAATCTGTCAATATCACCGACGAGAAGTCCATGCGCGCGCTGTGGGAACAAGGGTTCTACGGCAAGGGCAACTTGAGTAGGAGTGAGCCCAATTGGCTGAAGCGCGAGCGAGTTAGGCGCGGACTAGTACCGGGCCATGTCAGCGAGCTGGTGACGGCCAGCAGACGTGAAGAGCGAAGACAGATGAAATGGGAGAGGGCCAAATCCGAACAAGAGGCCATCAGACAGTTACGGCTCCGAGAAGCACAACTAGCGACTCAGCTGGCGACCGATGATACAGTAAAGCCGTCAACTTTGGCTGCCGAGGCTGAAGAATTTTCACCGAAGCTCCCATCCAACCATGTTCCTGCCCGAGAAGCCTCCACAGACGCGGGATCCTTGCCTGAACCAACCTTCCCACTGTCTAAATCCGGGCCTGCGGCCAATGGCATCCAAGCAGATGTACCTGAAATATCTCAAGACGCACACCGAGTCACGCTCGTCGCCGAACCTGAGGTCCTTGATCTGTCCGTTGAAGACGATGCACCTGCAGCAAAGAAGACTGCCGATGGACCGGTCAATGGGGTGTCCTCTCACGTCACATCATCAACCATTACGCGACACTCTCAAGCACACATCGGCTCCGCCAAGATCGCCAAGCCCATTGACTTCTTACAATCAAGAGGAGAGGTGGAGGTCACTGTTGAATCAGAGATCGTTCTCAGGCCCGGTGACGTACTGCCCACATCTGTGCCATTGACCTGGGCGCCTGTCGGGCCGGCGGAACTGCTATCTCTCCCCAACTCCCACGCCTCCATGGCCAAGGTTGAGGATACCGAAGGTGTCTCGGAGAGCGTGGATGTTGTTATTGATAGAGACGTTACTCTTAAACCTGGCGACACTATCCTGGCTACTATTCCTCCTTCTCTGTCTGCGCCCGTTGGACCACTGGAGATTCTACGATTGCCGAATTCGCACATTCGGTTGGCCACCACGACCGACCAGGTTGCGAAAGCCGTAGTGAACGGCCACTTTGAGGCCGTCGGCAATGGGCAGTTGGAATCAGCGGATGCCAAGACTGTGTTAGAGAACGGAGCATCACAACACCCGGTCGCCAATGGCTACCACGCATCATCGGTCGTAGGCACTGTGTCTCCTGTCGGCCCATTGGAACTTTTATCTTTACCTAACGCGTACATACCGCTTGTCAACGGGATGTCGGTCGAAGCTCCCGAGACTGTCGATACTTCTCCTACTGGAAGCTCACCGACTGTACCGCAGAAGCTCTCCACGATTCACGAGGGTGTCTGCTTCAGTGACTCGGAAAGTAAAGGTCGGGCCGGAACAGGACACCTGATCAACGACCTGGTCAACAGTGACAAAGCGGCCCATTTGAATGGGTTGAACGGAATAGCGAAGTCGGCGGTTGCCTCTACTGAAATCCCATCGACGCCGAAGTCAGCCAAGCGCCGTAAGAGCGTTCGCTTTTCGCCTAAGGTTGAGTCGACCACCTACGAGCTTTCAGACCCTCCCAGTCCCAGTCTGGCTCTGTTCAACGGAATCAATGGCAAGGCCACACCGCCGGCCAATGGCACATCGCTTGGACCTGGCGTATTAGAGACGGAGACGAAGGACGTGACAAAGTCTGATAGCAAACCGCTCGACACCTTGACTGAAGTCGAGGCAGAGTCTATCGAAATCGTCAACAAAGAGCACCTCCAACTTACATCTGAGGAAGCCTTCTTCCTGACTTTCGGAATGGGTGCCCTCCGGGTTGTCCACCCCGCCACTAAGTTGCCGATTTCTACATCGGATCTCTTCAAGCTGTTCCGGTCGTATTCCTACTTTCCCTCTCGGGCCGCAGAAGAGCTCCAACCGGACGACGGCTTTCTAGTGAACTACGCCGTGTACCACCACTTCCGCTCGCTGGGGTGGGTTCCCCGAGCAGGCATCAAATTCGGCGTGGACTGGATGCTCTACGCCAGAGGACCCGTGTTTGACCACGCAGAGTTCGGCGCCATCATCCTGCCATCCTATTCCGACCAATGGTGGAAGGACAGCGATCGGCAGCTGCCGCGCAAGACTTGGCATTGGCTCCACGGAGTTGTGCGTGTCCTGTCGCACGTCCAGAAGAGTCTGGTCTTGGTCTATGTCGACGTCCCGCCGCCTCCTCAGTTCGACGAGGCTATGAAGAAGGGTCCTGCGGAGGTATTCAAGCTGTACAAGATCCGCGAGGTGATGGTCAAGCGGTGGTCAAGCAACCGCAACAGATGATTGGTTCCACAATCAAAGCTTAGGGCGGCGTTGCAGGGACATAAAGGTTTCGGAAGGGAGGCGAAAATACACAAGCAAGGATGCTTGAATCGATGGGCCAGAGGTCGGTCCAGACCAGGATTGGCTGTGTGTTTACGAACATTTGGGAACGTTTATGCCTGCAAGACGCACTGGACACATTACATTGTATGAGTAAAAACGGAAAAGTCGGAGGACGGCATCTTCGGCTCGCGGCACGCCATTGAGTCAATGGTACACTAGTATACCCCCAATTGTAAGATGATAATGAAGCAATGTATCTTTACAGCTAATTTGAGTGGTAACGACGCGCGACTTCATCTATACTCTCACTTCCATGAGTCAAGTTCTTGGTCTCCATGACCTTGCACGTGGAGAACGAGGTGGTGGTGCCGCACCATGGCCCAGACGCATTTGATTTTCGGCCTCCCACGCCCAGTCCGAAGCAAAGTTCATGGCTATGCCCTGGCGCTGCCCCGGCCTGCCTTCGTGTCCTAATGGGACGAACTGCGACGGCGAATTTCATTCCAGGGACCGAGACGAGTTGCGGGGCCGCCACAAGCGCGACGTAGACGGGCCCAAAACGGCTGTGTGTTTCCCGCCAGCTAACCCCCCGAACCCCGCGATCTCAGGGAATCCTTCCAGAGATCTGACTGGACCTAGTGCCGTCCGCTCGCCCGACGTGCAGTTGGGAGCTGCAAGCTAGCCATGCCGGCGGACGGAATATGCGCAAGAGCTGCACCGGATGACGTGGTAGATGCATCCCCCCCGGCTCGAGCCCCAAAAAAAAAACGTTGAACCCTTCGGAGAATCATTACAACCTTCCTTCGTTCTTTGGGCAATTTCATCCGAGAAAAGCTTAGCCACGTTTGAGCTAGTGGAGGGTGGGAAGGGGGGGATTGGAGGGGTAATGTATTAAACTTTGACCTTTTCCCATTGACGGAAGAAATCAAGCTCACCACCAGGAGTGGAGAGAGGGAGATCTGTCAATCCCAGTATCATCCCGGACCTGCCAGGGTTCAGCATCGCTTACCGGAACCTGCGGTGTAATTCATCTACGCTTCCTGGCTGGAACTTTGTGGAATTGCTTTTCGGATCACGACGAAGGAGCATCTGGGTTGGTTGGACTGGGGTTGGCTGGGTTGCACCAGGGGAGCTTGACTGGCCGGCATTACAAGGGACTCAGGACATTGGTTCGCAGCTGCTTTGCCCGCCGTATAAAAGGGGCGCGAGATGGACCCCGCCCATGAGGATGGAGGTCCGGTGCGACGAGGCGTCTCTTCTTCTCCTGCTTCAGCTTCACAGTCTTTACCACCAGGATCTCACGAAGCACCATCACAAACCCAAGAAAGGCCCGACAACCCCGAACCGAACACGATGAAGCCCCAAGCCTTGCTTTTTGCCGCGGCCCTGTTGCCGGGCTTTGTGACGGCGGCCCCTGCGGATGTCAAGGCCGCCGCGAAGCCGCCTGCTTTCTTCCTCGCCGGCGACTCGACGACGGCGGTGCAGTCCACAGGCGGTGGCGGTTGGGGCAACGGGTTCCTCGGCTTCCTCAAGAAGCCGGCGTTTGGCACAAACTACGGCCGCAACGGACGGACGACGGTGGACTACGTCAGCCTGGGGTACTGGGATACGGTCAAGAGCGCCGTCAAGGCCAACACGGCCAACTTTGACGTCTATGTGACGATCCAGGTGAGTTGATCCCTACGACCTTGCTGTCTTCCTCTTCCTGCATCTCCTCTTCGGGGCACGGAGGCTAATTTGGGATCTCCGTCTACAGTTCGGCCACAACGACCAAAAGCCCGAAAAGAACATCACCCTCGACCAGTACCAGACCAACCTCGGCAACCTCGCCAAGGAGATCAAGGCGCTCGGGGCGACGCCAATCCTCGTGACGCCGCTCACGCGCCGCAGCTTCAGCTCGGCGGGCGTGGTGACCAACAACCTCGCCAATGAGCGCGAGCGCACGATCGCGGCGGCGACGGCGACCAAGACGACGTACATTGACCTCAACCTCAACAGCCGCAAGTACGTGCAGGCCATTGGAGAGGAGAAGGCGCACTCGTACAACCTCGTCCCGAGCGACAACACGCACCTCAACGCCGAGGGCAGCGTCGTGTTCGGACGGCTGGTGGCGGACTTGCTGTTGCAGAAGGAGACGCAGCTGGCGCAGTGGTTCACGCCGAACAAGACGCTGAGCGATGAGATTTGGAAGGCGATTAACGGCTCATCCGTGTAAGAGGTCGAAATTGCGAGGCGGGAGGGCAGGTTAGCGTAGCGGACTGAATGTTGAGCCAGTCTGCTTCAATACTCAACTGTCATTTTCAGCATTCTCTGGAATCATTCATAATGTAGTGATGGATTGTATTGCGTCCAACTCCCAGTCAGACTAAATGGACTAGCTGGAAGTGTCGTGTGTTGGTGACTTTTGCGGTCGCAATGTACGACTGATCAGCTTGGAAAGCTGATTTGACTTTGATAAGTCTGGGTGTTGACTGTGTGCGAAGCTTCAGTTCCGCTGCGTCTCAATAGAATTGCCGCAGTAGCGATGGTTGGCGGTAAAGCACAGCCGCCGTAGACGCAGACAGGGGATGGGGCCGATGTAGTCAAATGACTGCCCGTTGGGATTCACAAGTAAACCAACTAAAAGCAGCTGTTACCCATGGGTCGTTGTTAGTCCCAGGCTCTCAACATCCATGTGAAGGAGGCTAAGCCACGCCGCATGAGATTCCCGTCGTCCGGCTGGGCCACCGGGGAGGAGCAGAGGAGGTCACGAGGCCGTATGCTCCGGGAGTTGAGTCGCAGCATTGACATGTGAATCAGATTGCTGCCAAGAGCTTGCTCGTACTCGAGTTTGATCCAAAGAGCCGACAGACATCATGGAGCTTCGCTGGTGAGATCCAATCCGGAGGAGTCGTTCAGTGAAAGATTGACGGCCCCGAAGATCTTGACTAGATGAAATCGGGTCTCACAAGAGCTTGGCTGACATAGTCATATAAAGGTGTGCGTAGATGGGATGAAGGAAGAACACCTAGAAATGCATCAAATGCATGTGAAAAAGAAAGAGAGAGAAAAAAAAAGGCCGATGACGGCAGAGCACCCCGCACACTGTACCACACACACCACAAACCCACCGTGCCCAAGCTGCCCCACGCTCCCCAGAATATGCCATCCGACCGAGGTTCGTCCCCTCGTGGCGGGCCCTGTCTGCCGCCCTAAACTCTGGGAGCTCCCGTCCCGCGGCCAACGGGGGAGGGAAGCTCTCCAGACATTGGACCAAACCCTTGTCCGCCGCGCTCTTTAATCGGACCATTGTCCACTCGTTCCTCTCCCCAGGACAACCTCCCCTCCCTCAGTTCATGCGAGATGATGAAGGCGGCGCAGAGCTGATCACCTCGTATTCACTATTTCTCTTTTCCTAGAGCAGCTTCCCAGCAGCTGCCGCGACTGCTTGTTTCCTTTCTTGTCGTAGCAAGCGATCCCCGGCCTCTAACCTCCATCTTAACCTCGACCTAGACGTGAAACTACTTCTCAGCTTCGACCATGGCTCTGGTAACAGCACTCCGCCCCGCGGTGCGCGCGACGGCAATCCTCAAGTCGGCCACAAGACCGTCTCTCTCCTCCCGTCTCCCCGGGCGCCGAACCCCCATCATATCCTTCGCCGGCGTCCACACCACGTCCTCCAAACCCCAAGAAGCCGCAGCCCTCCGTCAGAACTCGGATGTTGTCCGTCAAATCGAGATTGCCCAGTCTGCGGAGCCATCCGGCGATGAGCTTCGTCGCTCACTGCACCCCCTGTCCAGCTCGACGACAGGCCTGGCCCAGGGAGTCGAGGACTCGTCGGACGTCCTGCGGCACCCGCTGCGCTATGTAACTCAGCAAAAGGACCCCCATCTGCTCCACATTGTCGACGCGAGCACGGAGAAGCCGCGAGCCGTCTTCGACGCCGCTTGGCTCCGGGACCGCTGTCCCTGCCCGCAGTGCATCAGCCCGACTTCGGGCAACAAGGCCTTCGCCACCTCCGAGATCCCCGGGGACATCAGGTTCGCAGAGGTCCAGGAGCTGGCAGACGGCTCCGTCCAGGTCCGCTGGGACAACGACATCCCACGAGCTGCCGCCGCCGACCACGTCTCGGTCTTCCCCGCCACAGGACAAGATGCCCTCCGCGTCATGACGCTGGAGAAGCCCGTCCTCTTCGCCCGCCACGACTGGGCGCCCGACCACATGTCCAAGTTCGGCTGGACCAAGGAGACGCTCACCCCGCGCCTTCTGAAGATGCACTACGAGGACTTCATGTCCGGCGACGCCTCCTTCCGCGACGCCGTCCTCTCGCTGTCCCAGATCGGGCTGGTGTTCCTCACCGGCGTGCCGCAGACCGAGACGGCCGTCGCCGACATCGCCCTCAAGTTCGGCGCCGTCAAGGAGACCTTCTACGGCCGCACGTGGAACGTCATCTCCAAGCCCGACGCCGAGAACGTCGCCTACACCTCGTCCTACCTGGGCCTGCACTCTGATATGCTCTACCTCGACTCGCCGCCCCGCATCCAGCTGTTGCACTGCCTCGAGAACTCGTGCTCCGGCGGCGAGTCCATCTTCAGCGACGCCCTCCACGCCAGCAGCCGGCTCCAGCGCGACTCCCCCAACCACTACAGCGCGCTCTGCGCGTTCCCCGTCCCGTACCACTACAGCAAGCACGGCTTCTTCTACCGCCAGGCGCGCCCCGTCATCAGCCACGCCGAGGACCCCGACCTCCGCGAGGTCTGGTGGTCGCCGCCCTTCCAGGCCCCGTTCCCCGTCCACCGCACCGCCGAGCAGGCAGCCGCGTGGCCCAAGTGGCTCGCCGCCGCGCGCGCGTTCCAGGGCCTCCTGGAGGACCCGGCCAGCGTGTACCAGTGCAAGCTGCAGCCGGGCGAGTGCGTGCTGTTCGACAACCGGCGTGTGCTGCACGGCCGCCGCGCCTTCGACACGGGGAGCGGCCGTCGCTGGCTCAAGGGAACCTACGTTGCCGACGAGGATTTCAGGAGCATCCTGCGAGGCATTCCGCGAGAGGGAGACTAGACTTCGCTCTCGAGGCCCGGGGGCTATTCAAACAGTAGTATCTCGGGAAACACCGACTGCGGCGCCCTCCATCTTGGGTACATGATTGATGTCTGACGTTCCAATAAGGATTTCACTAGATGGGAGCATAGCTGATCACATTGCCGTAATGGCGGCACCACAGCAAATATGTCATTTGCCGTGGGATGCAGTCGCAATAGAATATTGATAATGATGGTCAACTGGCAAATACCAAGCCCATTTTGAATAAACCCGACGCCACGCCACGCCCAAGGAGAGCAGTAGACTCTCACGATGCCCTGATTTTCTTTCTTGTTGTACGTTAATAAAAAAAAGACGATGCCTCATAACCACTGCCAAAACGCCGTTATCGTCAAGGTCTGCCCACAAACCTCTGGTTGGAATCAATCACTGTTCTACGGGTTAAGCTGTCACTCGCCGCCCCCGTCTAAGAGTCCCACTTCTTAGCCTCGACGCCCTCAGGGGGCACGGTGTCGACCTTGCGGCTCTTGACGTCGTCCCAGTCGGTGCTGAGGGCGGTGCCGTTGCTCTCGGTGAAGCTCTTCATCATGGCGCGCTGCTGCTCGGGGGTGGCGCCCTTGTACAGCGTCTTGAAGAAGGCGTTGATATCGCGCTCGTCCTCATCGTCGATACCCTCGAGCTTGTCCCAGTTCTTGGGGCCAGACTTGGATGATGTCGGATAGGCGGGGCCGCTGGTGGTGGTGGCAGCGGGCTTCTGGGCTGTGGGTGCTGAAGGCTCAGCGGGCGTCGGAGCGGGTGCCGCGGTCTTGGGCGCCGCGGGGGCGGTGTCCGGGGAGCGCTTGAGGGTAGGCCATTTTCCTGCCTCGAGCTTCTTGAGGGAGAACTCAATCTTGTTCGCGGTGACTGTGTGCTTGGAGCCCGCGGGGTCAATCTGGCCCCAGAGGGGGATCGGGTACCAGGGTTCGTGGCCGGGGATGTGCGTCATGCGGATCTGCGAGTAAGCATAGTCAGTATGTCGGTCCAATATGATAGTAGTTCGGCACGAAGGAGAACATACCTCTTGATCGTCATACTCAACTTTGAACTCGTCCTTGGGGATGTTCTTGGCAAACACCGACACCGACATGGTGGCGTTGCTCTGGAAGAAGTCGACGCGCACATCCTTCTGGACCTCGGGCTTCTTGACTGCAGCCGCGGCCGCGGCCTTGACCTCCTCCTTGGTGATCTCTTCCTCCTCCTCTTCGGGCGCGTCCAGCGAGACCCCCGGGTCGTACTTTACCGTAACCTTCCTCTTCTCATCGTCCTCGGCGAGCTTCTCCAGTCCAACGAGGATCTGCAACCGCAGAGCGCACGTCGAGTTCCACAGCGCGCCATACTTGCTCGTGGCCGGATCCTCCGTCGCCCGCACCGCAGTCATCTCGTCCGTCAGCTCCTTCTTGGTAGCCGTCGCGAAGCCACGGCTGTCGACCTTGGGCTCCTTCCACTCCGGCAGGGACATAGTCTTGCCCTCGGACAGGCGCTGCGCCCAGGTCGCGCAGGCGTCCGCGTTGGCAAGCTCCCCGAGGCGGAAGTGCGCAACGGCGCGGCGGTACTGAGCATCGGTGATAAAGGCGCGGTTACCGCGGGCGGCAGCCGCCGCGTAGGCGAGCTCGGCGTCGCGGAGGGCGCGGCGGTAGTCCTTGGTGCCGATGTAGGCCTTGGAGCGACCGATGAGCCACTTGGGCGACTTTGTCGACTTGAGGGCCGCGGACAGCTTTTCGATGGCAAGGGGCCAGTCCTTAGCTTCGACGGCGTCCATGCCCGCCTGGCCGGCCGTGTATTCGGACATGATTGAGTCGGACTGTGATGAATGCTTGGGTGTGGTGATTAAATGCGAATGGTTCGCTTCGAGTAGTGTTGTTGTATGGTGTCTGAAGGTTGTACTCGCCCAAGGAAATGTCGTTGCGAGAATTGCGTGGTATTTTGAAGTTGGGAGAATGGGCAAATAAAGACAGTAGACAGCAAACGGTTGATGCAGCTGCAGGCTGAAGGTTTAGTGCTGCCTTCGGGGCGCAGAGGGGTCAGACTGTTCTGGAAGCTGTGGTGGGGTAACTGCCTGGTGCTTCCACTTTCTGCCGCCCCAGCTTGAGCCACCCCGCACTAGTCTCTTCACCGCCTTATTGACCAAGTCCGTGATGAGAGGCAGAGTCCCGCAGAGACCAGCTCAATGATTCACGTCATCAAGAGTCAGTTTTGAAGGTTGACCCGAATGTGGATACCGTAAGAGACAACTAGTGAGTCCTCTGGTTTATTATAGACAGAAATCTAAACAAGGCAGGCAGATTAGGCGCAGTAAAGTGAATATGGTAAAGTCGGCGATGTGACATTCACGAGTAATGTGATAAAGGTGACCAAAGATCCTGCAAGTGTCATTTCTCATTAAAGATTATTTATGTTGTGTTTATCATGTCGAAATCTAAGAAGCAAGACGATCTAATTTTTATTTGTCTCCCTTCTCGCTGATGCCGGGGGTAATCTTCTCGTTGGGATACTTGCGGGCAAACATGCCGAGCGCCTTGATGGGGAAGGTGAACTTGTAGTTGGGGTACGCGATCGTGCAGCTCTTGTTGAAGACGCCCTCCATGGTCTCCTGCAGCCACTCGCCGTTGGCCTGCTGCCGATCCATGAGGAACTGAATGCCCTTGCGGAGGGGCTCAATGTGGGGGTACTCTGCCTCCATGAGGCCGATGAGAGCCCATGACGTTTGTACGACCAAGGATCCTCTGGGATGCTCGTGGTATTCCATCGTCTCACATGCCTATATTGCTGTCAGCCAGATCTATCCGGGGTAGATTTTGCGAAAGTTTACCTTGTAGCTCTCGGACCAGCCACCATCCTCTCTTTGCTTGGAGATGAAGAACTCGCACCCTCGCCTCGAGACCTTGCTAGTCTCGTAGACGTCTCCAACGCTCGCCAGGCTTTCCAAGGCGAACATACCGGCGTACGTGAAGCAGATACCCCAGCTGCCATACCACGAACCATCGAAGTTCTGGTGAGACCGGATCCAGTTGACGGCACGCTTGATGAAGATCCGGATGTCGTCCTGTCGGTGGTCGGGCCAGTGCTTCTGGAAGAGCGACAGGGCCGTGACGCAGGCAGTCGTGCACTCGGGGTAGTCGTACTCGATCATGATGCGGCCAAAGACTTCGGCGGCATTGAGCATTTCCATGTACTCGCCGCCACGTCGTCTCTCGTAGGAACCCACACCTCCCGTCTCGTTCTGGTACAACAGAATGGAGTCAACGGCATCAAAGATACGCTGATCCTCGAGGAGTCGGGGATAACCCTCGGTCTTCTGGAGCATGATGACGGCCTTGAGCGCTTCTGAGATGCAGTCACTCACAGCGTAGCCCTGTTCTCGGTTGCTGAACGGCCAACCGCCCTTGCGCTGCTGGCGGTAGCACTTCTCCATGTCCTTACAGTCCTCACGAATCTGCTGCCTGTCGAGGAATCCGAGCGCCTTCTCGAGCATCGGGCGCCATCTGTCGTCGGTCTCAAGGCCAGCCGCCACGACGGACTGGATCATGAAAGCGGTGTCCCAGCACTGGACGCCGTTTGTCCCGTTGCCAAGCATGCCTTCGGCATTGACCCACAACGAGTCCAAGATCCTGTCGGCATGGCGGCGAACGGTATAGGCTCCGGGACCGTCCCGAATGTAGCAGACGACGTGGTTCATGGGGCCATTGACGGGCGCCAATCCCAGATAGTCCGTGTTGGCGTCCTCCATGTCCACCAACTCGCTGGTCCATGCTTCGGCCTTCTCCTTGATATAGTTGGTCCGCAGGTAAGGGTTCCAGATGTTGACAAGGCACCAGTTGACCGTGTTGAGAAGCCAAGACTTGGGATGGTAGTTGTCACCCGGCGCGATGCTGTTGCGGTGCGCCTTCCAGTTGATGGACGCCCAGTCCTCGGGAAACAGCTCCTTCTTGAGCGACCGAATCACGTCCGTCTCCTCGCAACTCCAGCGCCTCGAGTAGATGTAGGACATGGGCAGGAAGACTTGGCGGATGTGGACCCACCACCGCTCGGGGTGAATTGGTACCCATTTGGGCAGCAGCCAGATCTCGGGGGGAACCGGGTTGACGATGTCCCAATCCAAGATGCCCAAGACGGCGAGCCACCACTTGGACCAGTGGGGTCCCTGGGTGGCACCTCCGAGTTCATGTAGTCTTGCTCTGGCCTTGACCATGACGGGCTCGTCCGCGTCGACGCCGACGAGTCGCAGGGTCGTGTAATTGAGGGACGTGCCGAACACGGTGCTGAGACCTTCGGTGTGGAGACCCCAGCCGCCCAGCTCGGGGTGGGCTCGCGCAAAGAGGTAGTTCTTGATCTCGGTCGCGAAGGCCGACGAGATGGGCGTCTTGGTGACATACCAGGCAATGACGGCACTCGGGAGAAGGAACATGGGTCCGCCGTACTCGCATCCCCAGTCGCCGTAGGGCAGCTGGAGCTTCTCCATGAATTCCAGGCCATTGAGGGACGCATCGAGAGGGCCTTTGGGTTCGGGGAGGATTGGGAGGTCCTGCGTGAGCGAAGTTGGTTAGCGACGAAGAAGAACACATGCTGCGGTGTATCTCGAGGTGGGCTGACCAGGGGAAGACCCAAGTAGTACTTGTCAGCGTAGGACTGGGGCCAGTTCTTCGCAGCTTCATCATCGTCGCCCAGGTACTTCCACGTGTGCCGGCCGTCCTCGTCCTTCATGCGCCATCTTGTGCGGTCGGTCTTTGCGTCGACGCGGGGCTTCTTGGGCCATTCTTGTTCGGCAATGGCCTCTGCGACGCGCTTGCGAGAATGGACCGAGTCGACCCTAAGGGTGCCATTGCTCGAGGCGAGGGACGGGTCTTTCTCGACAACCATCTTGCTGTACGATTGTCGCTATGGGCTCTGGTTGGAGAAGGCGCAGGACGAGAGTTCTCGAGAGACTATGTCGAAGGCGAGGTCGAGGCCAAAGGGGAGGGGAGGGCGGTCGGTGGATTCATGCATTATTAAATGACCGGCCTAGTCAACCCGCAGGACGCGGTCCCCTTGCGTACCTCTCTGAGGCGGTGTCCAGAAAAAACACGACGGAAAGCTGCATGTGTGCGGGAGAAACCCACCATATCCTTGTATTGCACCCCTGCTCAAATTGGGTTTGGTGGAGAGGTATGAGCTACTAGGCCCCGGTCGTCTTACGATCCAATGAGATACGGGCCCGACCGACCAGCGACTGCGGTTGCAGGCGCCGTGTCAACTGTACAGAGTAAGTTACGTTATATCAAGTCCCCCAGCCATATAACATCGCTACCTTCGCCAGTTCGTCGTATGACCTCAACATTGCTCATTCCCTCAGCTTGGCAGGGCCGCCTGTGCTGGTTGACTTTTCTGGTGCATCAGGCCCAACCGTGCAATGCTGGCAGTCGATTGTGCGAGCGTTGCCATTATGTTCGTTCCGTCGCTCTTCTGGCCTCTTACAGTTCCATTGCACGACCTTCCTCTTCCTGCCTCCTGGCCTTGCTTCGCCTCGCGCGGAGCGTATTCTAAGACCGCTCATTGATGCCTAAGGTCATCGTGTTTGAACAGACAACCACACTCATCTATGCCTTGGGAATTGCTGTTACCGGTTGATGCAGTGCACTTGATTGGGCCCCATAATGCTGCAGGGACTTTATTGTAAAAGTCCAAGTTATATCTGCAGTTATCCCAGTCAGCGCACAGTCAGCGCACACGGAGCTCAACACATACGAGATGTAGCATGCTCAGACTGACCTGACATAAGCTACAGCTATATAAAACATCATCACCCAGTGCTTCGGCACGCAGAACGGCGCCGGATATCACTATGACACGCACTCACACGATTAGCACTGGTTTGTGAGTGATCGATAGGTGTAGCTCGTGATCAGCAACACACGAGTTTGAAATGCAAGCGTTTTGCGACCAATTATTTTGAATGGCAGAGGAATCGTCTCATTTATCCAGGAACCTTAAAGAACCTTGAGCTAGGGTGCTAACGTTTGGCGTCAGTTGTCACCCAACCACTGCTCGGTGAGCTGTCACCTGCGGCGCTGTTGGGGTAGATTGTCGATCACCCCTCCATTCTCCAGAATCCCACCCAGGATTAGCTTTCCGTCTGACAGATGCCAATTCGCAGCACAAAAAAAAAGGTACGATGCACCGTATTGAGTTCAAGGGCTCCGGGTGCTCGAAGCCTAAGAAAGCACGGATAAGACACCCATGGAAGTGATCGAGGTGGGGGGGCACCAGCATCTCCTTCCCATCCACCCATCCCACATGGGCAACTGGGCAGTAGCGCACCATCCCGAAAGTCCCATTCATCTACAGAGTAACCAGTACCAGGCAGTCGTCCATTGGTCAGTGGGGTCTTTGATGCGGAGCCCATTGGCCCACCTTCAACTTCCGAGCCAGTGGCTTTCTCCTGATGCTCGCGAAACCTCACCAGGGCCAAGGACGTCTGCCATCAACGTACAAGACATATCATCTGTGTCCTATTCTCGTCGAATTGCACGTGTTGCGGATCCGTCGCACCGTCTTCTTGATGGACTATGCTACAACTCCGATGCTCAACGGCCGCCAGCAGGGCCGACTAACATGCCAGCCAACTCATCCAAGCCAAGCAGGCGATGTTGTGACCATTCCCGATCATGATCCTCATCAAAATGCCACAGGAGCCGCCATTACCAAGCTGGAAGAAATTCTCGTTTCGGTCCAGGATTCTTTACATCGGAACGAAGAGATGTCGATTCCTTACAGGTCTCGCCCGTCTTCGGCCAGTCGAGCTGCCAGCAACCCTGGCCGCTCTCGATCTGTGGTTCGCTTTCCTGGCCGAACAGTCCACGAAGCCACCAAGTTTGGTGCGTGAATGCACGTTGCTGGCGTCTACGGTCTTCTGATATTTTGACCATCTAGCTCGCTTAATGCGCATTCTGCAAATGTCGCTCAGCGCTCTGACAGCTGGCCGGACCATCACCAAGAGGTTTGTGATCGACACCCTGCCGTTTGGTTGCACTTCGTGTTGCTGAAGGCAAGAGAGCGCAGGAGCATATACTATCAAGATGAAGATCTTTTCAAGCAGCAAAGCGTCGTCGACAATCTCGTTGATGATCTAGCCTACACTCTGGGGCTTGGTCGGGAAGATCTTGGCATAGTAGGTCACCCCACGCTGGTGATGGTGCTCTCTCGCTCATAAAACAGGTCGCTACGGGTAAAGGCCTGGTTGCAGGACCGCTTCTGATCCGCACCAAGCCTCATTACGACCTCGATCCATCAGAGACGCCGTCTGAACTCAACACATCCTCGAGTGCAACCGTACGATCGCGAGGGACGATATCTGTTGAACAGGCTTACTGACGGTTTCGTAGGGGGTCCTCATACCTCCGGCGAGAGACATTTCTCAGATTGACCTCGGTCTTGCGCGATGGGTGCTAGTCATTAAGAAAGACGTAAGACCACATGTCGTTCCACTCCCAGGGCCTTCACTGATTTGCAAGGCAACGTTCCGTACACTGGCCGCGACAAAATACTGGGATATCTCTGCATGCGGAAGAGGCATTCTTGTCACGGTATCTAAACACCGCTGGATGCAAGTCGACATCGGTTGAGCTTTTCTAACACTCGATTCAGGGCAAAGGCTATCCAGACTTGGTTACCAAGCAATTTCTTCATCTCCTGCACAGCGCAAAACCAGAGCTCCCAATCATGGCCCTTGTGGACTACGATTATGATGGCATTGCCATCATGCGTTGTTATAGCCATGGCTCCCGTGGACACGCGCACGAAAGAAACACTGTCGTCCCTAGCATGACATGGCTCGGCATCAAGAGCGGCGACCTCGCACCTCAGCCAGACCTACTTTGCTCCCAAGAATTGAAGAGAGGTGGCAACCGGAGACCATCTGCCACGAGCCTGTTTAAATACTCGAGCTCCTTGACAAGGAAGGACAGGATTTCAGCCGCCAGGTTGATCAACGACATACATCAAGACGGTGCTGATTACGACATTGCATGCAGACGGGAATTGCAAGTGATGTTGTTTATGGGCGTCAAGGCGGAGATTCAAGCCGTGGATGACGCCGGTGACATGTCAAGTTGGCTTGACAAAAATATGATGAATCACTTGTTCAATACTTAGAGCCGTCCGGGTATTTTTGGTTCCTGGTAACCGGTTTGTTGAGGCGTTTATCGAGGATTTCACTTGGGCTGGCGCATGGCTCCGATTCATCAAAACTGATGGCGGAGGACTGTGTGGGGTGCGCGATACTATTTTACACACTGTACCTCCACACACATCAGTCGAAAATTTCTACTTCACTTCAAGACTCATTCAGGTCCTCAAACAGCGCTCACAAAAATCACCGAAAATGGCTCCCAAACTTTCAGGAGAAGAGATCGATGATCTGATTTACTTCTCGCGAGCCGGCGAACTCGGCGATCTTCAGGAGACTCTCAAATCCCTGTCGGAGCGCGAAAACGCCTCTGTCGGCGAGGTCATCACCGCCGCCAAGGATGAGGGCAAGTCGACCTGCCTGCACATGGCCGCGGGCAACGGCCACATCGGTACGATTCTTCTGAATTTTCACCAGGAATTCCGCGAAGCATCTCGCTAACCCCCAGACAGACATTGTCAAGGCCCTGATCGCGGCCCTGGACGCCCGTCCCGCCGACGAGAAGAAGGCCTACGTCGACGCGGCCAACGAGTTCGGCAACACCGGCCTGCACTGGGCGTGCCTGGGCGGCCACCTCGAGGTTGTAAAGCTGCTCGTAGCGCACGGCGCGTCGCCGGCCATTGCCAACGACAAGGACCAGATCCCGCTCGACTCGGCGCTCTTTAACAGCAAGAGGGAGGTGGCGGACTGGTTCCTGGCGCAGTCGGAGAAGATGGAGGGCGGCAACCAGGAGGAGGGCCTCAGCGGCGCCGCGGCGGGGGTCGATATTGAGGATGACGGCGAGGAGGAGAAGAAGGCCGGGGAAGGCAGCAAGGCCTCATAGAGGGGCATTTTATGAGTAAAAAAAATCAAACGAGTGAACGACCATCTTGGATTTCTGGTTTTTGGTTTCTGTGAAAAATGTGTTGGAGTAATAAGGAGGTCAGGAGTTTCCGGGTCCGACCCCGAGAAGATGGAAGAAAATATGTTCGAGACTGAATAAACGACAGTGATTTTCTTATTGATTCTTTGTCTCTTTGCCGAAACTGAGTTTCCTCCCCATTGCATACAAGGACTTCCGTTCTTGCCACATCTTTAGCGCCTGACTGGTATGAGACGTCGATCAGTCGCCGAAGGGGGAAAGACCGAGACGTAGAGTTCAGGTTTTGCGATACCGCCGAAGGCCTGGGGACATGGGTACGATAGTTTTCAGCTCGGTCTTATAAGATTCGGCAAGTGGGCGAAACCTTGTTTGTTTTTGAACCTCGACGTGAAAGAACAAGAACGCGACATCTCAACTACTGGTTTAACTAGAATCCCTTTGGTCTTCGCTTATCTGGCGTCCAAGCGCGACCACATTGCCACAGGCGGCTCTATGGTCAGGTAATATGAGGCGAGTTGCCTACGATGTTCAACGCCCAGAGCCGCAGAATGTTGCAGGTTGAAGAAGTACAAACACGGCTACTAGTCAGAGAAGAAAGGTTTGACAACAAATAAGAGATGGGAGTGCTATTTCGCCCGCCCTGACGCATCAAGTCCTGTTAAAGCACCAGACTAGGACAGAATGGCTAGGCTTATCCTGAGTCTTCAGAGAGTCTTTGGGAAAAGTTCAGGTAGATGAATATTCAGAAGTGAACTCTATTCATGGAGATCTTTCGTGAGTCAAGTCTTGACTTTACTTTGTGCCCGATTTTATATTCCTGCTGCCCCTTTTCAACGATTGGTTCATAGCCGATTGTAGTATTTCCATCACAATACCCAATCTAACCAAGGGACGATTATTCAATTCACACGTAAACTAGTTTCATACCTTCATGGGTTCCTTTTGGTTCAGTAAAGGCTTTTAAGAGGACAAAGTTTTCACCACAGGCAAGGTTTTTCAGAGCAAGATGTTTCAATATTAACAACACAAATTGTGACTCTATGTTTGGGTCATTTTCCACACTCTAACTCGCTCCGCCTTATATTCCAACTTGTGTGTATAGTACGGGATCCAATTGACAACCGAAAAACCTTCACTTTCTTCTTCCTCTTCTTCCACGCTCATTTCGTGAATGGCATCTAATCATGGGATTGCATTTTGAACGGCTGTAGGACCGACACCCAAAATGAGGCGCGCCAGTCGTAGTTGCTACAATATCTCCTATTTCATGTAATAATATGTGTAGCTCAAGCCCAGAGCAGCCACTCTTTCGGGCTACAATCACTTGGAGCAACAAGTGCACTGCATTGTGATTAGCGAAATGGCGGACATGATATTTAAGCCGAGGGGAATACTCACGGAAACGGACCCGCTGTCCTGTCCGGCAATTGAAGTTGCCGAGCAAGTGGCAGGGTCAGCTGTTTCCGTTGTGCCACAAACTTGTCCTCCGTTCAAGTTTTGACAGACAGAAATCGGGGACTAGTCAAGATTTGTGAGTCCGAGTTGAAGTCCGCTTCGCAAGGCTTTGGCACTTACGCATGGGGTGTTCCGGGTAACACAGGTGCCGGACACGGCAGCAGCCATGGAGTAGATTATCAGGAGCGAGACAAAACCGAAGGGACGCATCGTGGCTCGATGTTGTAGGGCAAGTGAGACGTGATCGTGGCGGCTGTAGGGACGTTTCTGAAGTTGCTAACGCGAGGCTGAAGATGGAATGTCGAGCTCAGGATGGTCTTGTTAAGTTGGGATGAACCATTGACCTCCCGGTAGTTATATGCCGAATCAACATGGGGCGCGTGACGTAAGGCATGGTTATCCGACGAAGAGACAATGATTCTTGAATCAACAAGTGTAGGATCGTCCTCTAAAAGAGGCAACACATTATAACGATTTACATATCTGCAAACTCTAATCTAGGCGTACACGCACACACTACTCGTTACACCCGGGGATTGGTCCCTAGATTGATTGTGGAGGCGTAGCCACAGTTATATAAAGCAACAGTGCTTCAGCCAGAGTCGCCTGTGCCCTTGGAAACAAGTTCAGCCGATGAACAGTCTTCTCTCGTAGCAGGCACTTGATCATAAAGTGAAAGCCAGAGTCCGACGTTCCTGAATTAAGAGACTCAAAGTAGCCGAGGTATCGTCTTTGTTTGCTACCAAGGCTTCTGGCACCTCTTGCCATTGAGGAAGAGGAGCCGCTGCGCTGCGCCAAGTAGCCCGAGTCAGTGGCATGGCGGTGCATCCCTGCGGGTCTGCTTCGCCCTACAGGGCCACCAGGGGGTGTGTGTCAGACGGTGAGCTGAATACTACGACTTTAATATAGAAGACGTTGGACAGTTAAGGGTTCCAAAACCCGATCCCGTCGCACGTTCGTAATGCTCGCTGGGTCAGTGAGGAATGGCATGTTCCTGCGTCGCACTGCCTTCGCGTACCAAGTCTCGGTGTGACTCGGCGGGCAGAGGCAGCCCGCCAATCGCAAGACGCGGCTTGCAGCATTCAAGGTGCTATTTGATGCGATCCGCATCCGCAGCGTAAACACTTCTCTTGAACAACAACCATACTTGTTGATTCTATTCTTATTACAATCTGAGTTGGTTTTTAATATATTCCAACTTTGTGTTATCCACAAATTAGACTTTACTACGTCAGCCCGTGCAGCATCGAAGCTGTTTATACCCATGGCACACCCATCACCGCGCCTTCTCACCGAGGCCGAACTGCGCAGGTTCGAGGACTGCGCCGACGAAAACACCAAACTCGCAGACTGCTGGGAGAGCCAGCAGGTCGCCGTTGTGACCTGCGAGCCATCGGACTACTTTCGATCCTACGACATGAAACACTCAAAAGCTATCGCAATAGATGTCTTGACGCCAATCGAGAAGCCCGTGTCGGGCGCATCCCGGAAACCACGGCAGACTACCAGACAAGTATCCCAAAAGCTCATCCGCGTGCTCGAGCGGTCCAAGGTGGACAAGCGATTCCAACCGAAGCCCTTCCACTCGACGATCAACTCGCTCGAGAGGGTCGATATGTACACTGAAGACGCGCATTCAAAGGCGCAGCAGACGTTTGACGAGCTGGCCGCGGCGTACGTCACGGTGTGCATCGCGAGCTACGACTTGCGCGACACGACGCGCGTGATGCACGAGTTCGGCATCAAAGTGCCGCCGCGGGCTGTGTTTGTGGACCTAATCAAGGTGCTGGAGCACCAGACGCGAGACGACGGGATCCCGAAGGAGCTGAGGAAGTACACGGACGAGAACGTGACGATGAGGAACGGCAGATACGACCGGCGGCCCGGGACGCCCCAGGGCCAGCTTGGGATGCCGAGTGTGCGGTTGTTGGAGGTGCTCGGCCCGGCTGCCGTGAGTCACCGGGCGGATTTCAAAAAGATTGAAAAGGGGTCCGTTGCGCTGAAGAGGATTGCGAATAGAGCCCGGAATAGTCCTTCGTAAAGAGCTGGGCGCTAAATTCGAACCATGTCGCAAGTACTCTGTACTGCTCGTTCCGCCGCTTCAAGAGGCTGCCGCCAGCTTGGTTCCATTCGCTGCCTCGCCACACTCTCGTGGCATTGTGCTGGAGGATGTCTTGCTTCCCATCTCTACGTCATATTGGCGGATAAGTCTAGTGCATTCCACCACAAGCGTGATGAGAGTGTCCCTGGCAAATACTTGGAGTGGAAGAGATGATGTTGGGTCGTGTAGGTGAGGTTGATGGATGGAATGACAGGGAAGAGACGGGACGGAAAGGAAAGGAAGCTAAAGACCCACACAGTGCTCTGACCCCACCGTACTGCATTGTAATACTGTTAAAGCAGCATCGTTGTGAGCGCATGGGGGTCCGCATCTCTCATCTCACGCATTGCGCTCACCCTCGTCTCCGTGAGGGTAAAGAGAGAGATGCAGGGATGTATGGGGAACGGGGGACCGTTTTTGGGGAGGAGCTCACACTTCCCCGCGTTGGCCCGGGCGCCTGAGGCGCAACTCTGCCAAGTTAATCTCCATTTCCGTCTCATCACCATCTCATCGTAATCTCACCAGCCGTCGCGACATCTTCACCTCCCTTGGCGCATCTCACTTGCTTTTCCTGATGAGGAGCCCACTGTCTAGCGCTTGAGGCCATCTGCACGACATCTCATCGCCCAGGCCTGCGGATCACGACCCAAAAAAAATAAAAAAATACTCGACGATGCTGTCGTGACCGCGCTCGATGGCGAGCCACCCATCTCCCGGTCAGCATGGCGGTGCTGGGCACAATTACAAACGTGCAAGTCGCAAAGGCGCGCCACGTCGCTTCGTCTGCGACCACCCGGGCTGTGAGAAGCTGTACTCGAGGGCGGAGCACCTTCAGAGACATCAACTGAACCGTGAGACCTCACACCGCGGTTGCTATACTGCTCATGCTACTGACGCGACTCATCAGACAACCCGAGAGAGATCTTCATCTGCGACATCCCAGGCTGTGATCAAAAGTTTGTCCGCGCCGACCTGCTTTCGCGACACAAGAAGCGTCATTCTTCCTCGTACATCCCGCGGAACCGCGCGCCCAGCTTCAGCGCTTCTGCCGCCTCCGGCGCTGTCTCATCGCCGACATCGGCTGGTCTGCCCCGAACGACATTCCCCCAGCCATCGTCGAACGGGCCTCACGACGCTGCTATTCTTCTCACACCAGACTCCAATGCAACGCCTACGCCTACGACGGCCGGACCAAATCCATCCTTGGCGCAGCAGCATGTGACGAGGATCGGCCAGCCGTCAACGTGGCCATCGATCGACGATATGGCCGTGGACATGATGCGCCCAAAACCTAACTACTATGGCCGCGAACAAGTGTCCCTGTCCGAAGCGCCAGCGATGATGCCGTCCTTCACCTCCGTCGGCTTCCAGCCGGATGAGGCCTTGTCAAGGGAGAATTTCGCCATGTGGCTGTTTGACCCCCAGGCAAGTTTCAGCGAGTTCAACGGCGTCGCCAACTTGCCTTTCCTCGAAGGCGGTCTCGAGTCAACCTTCAACAACAACATCCACTACGACTACGAGTCCCTTACGAGTCGGTCGCAGCTGGACCCTACCCCGCCACGGCAAGTGGAAGTCAGCGATGAACTCATCAGCGAACACCGCCGGCAGGAGGTCTTGCGGTGGCTTCAGGTTTTCCGACAGAAGCAGCCAAAGTACGAGCCGCGCATCGTGAGCCTGGTGCAGGAGAGCGGCGGAGACCTGCCTGCGCTGAACCTGGACATGATGAGGGACTGCTTGCAAGAGTACTGGAAGAACGTCTCGCCAAGGCTGCCGATAGTTCATCAGCCTACCTTTTCGTCCAACCGCTGTTCCATCTTTCTGTTGATGGTCATGATCGCTCTCGGAGCCGCATCCCTCAGCAGCAGGGACTCGACAGGCAATCTGGAGCAGTATGGAGGGTTCGCTGATGTGGTCATCTCTAGCATTCGATGGGAGATCCTCACTGCCGAGGAAGCATCGCCACCAGTGGGCCTGTACATCGCCCAGTCGTTGTTGCTGCTCGAGTTCTACGAAAAGATGTTCTCATCCAGGCGCATGCACGAACGTGCGCACATCTACCATTCGGCCACTTTGACCCTCTTGAGAAGAGGGAGCCCCTGATCGGAAAAGGAGGCAGTGAATCGCCTCCCGAAGAAGCAGCCCCGACAGCAAACGACGGGGTTTCGTCAGACTCGAGGACGTGGTGGATCCGATGGGCCGAAAGCGAATCGATGCACCGCGTCGTCTTCGCAGCCTTCATGATGGATGTGGTCCACGCAGCCATGTTTGGACACGCCGCCGACATGGCCCCTCACGAGATCCGGCTTCCGTTGCCGTGCGACGACGGCCTCTGGACCGCGCCGACTCCCGAATCGTTCCGGCATCTCGATGGGAATTACAGGATGTACGGCATCAAGCAGGTGTCTTTCCTGGACGGGCTGAAGAGCGCTCTGCACGGCCAGGAAGTCAAGACACACACTTTTGGCCGCATGATCATCATGTCCGGCCTGCTCAGCGTCGGATGGCACCTTTCCCACCGCGAATCCCACCTCAAGTGGCTCGATCTGCGCACACCCAGCACGGAATCGCACGATGGCTGGAAAAAGATTCTTCTGCGCGCCTTCGACGAGTGGAAGGAGAGCTTCGACAACGCCGTCGGGGCGAACGACACGTCTGAAGTCCTCGGGCAGCCGTCGAGCTCCAACGGCCCAATCCACTCGGCCGCCGTGCTTTACCACTTGGCACACATCAGTCTCCACGTGGATATCGTCGACTGCCAGGTATACGCCGGGGCCAAGTACCTCGTCGGCCGCAAGGTCTCGACGCGCGACCACTCCAACGCGGTGGCGCGGATGCGGACATGGTCCAACGCGCCATCGACCCGCCACGCCGTGCTCCACGCCTTCAAGCTCCTCTACCGCGTCCTCGTCGACCAACGAGGGCCGAAGCGACGGACGAGCAGCTTCGGCTCTCTCCCGGAGCCCGTGTCTGTTTTCTACTCCTGCCGCAGTGAGCCGGACCCCCACCGGCCGTGGATCATGTACTACGCGGCGCTGACGATCTGGTCCTTTGTGCAGGCGCTGGGAATCCCCAACAAGAACGCGCCGCCGGGGAGATATAGCGAGATCGCCAGGTACCTGGCGCACTTTGCGAGCTTGGAAGAGCTGACTGATGAGGCGGCCAGGGACCTCAACGAGAGGCTGCCCGAGTTGTTGGACCTGCTGAAGACGAGCCTGGAGCAGTCTCATTCGGAGCTCCTGAGGGAAGCTAGTGATAGGCTGAAGCTTTGCCGGGAGATGCTGAGATGATGAGCTACGTCGGCTTTCGAGCCGCTAGCAGGATAGGAGAATCACAAAACCGGTCGCCATTTTTTAATGCTGGCCCAGCTAGGCAGAGAGAACGCCGAGCTGAAGGCTTTCGTCAGCGACTCAAGCTTAGGTACCGTCAGTCCCTGACAGCTTGACATGTCGGAGTGCCTACGGGCCTATAATTATGTTGGGGAAGGTTGGTTGCCAACAGCATGTTCGATGCGTAGAGAAGCGTTTCAACGGGTAAGGTGTCTGTCACTGTCCTGAATTCAGAGGACCATTGTCACCCTGTACGCCAAACCAACAACTAACGGTGCTACCAGAGACCCAGAACGTCCACCGCGGAGAAAGACGGGGCAAATAGAAAGGTATTGAGTTGGGACTTTAGAGGCGTTCATGTTGACGTGTTTATGGACCGCGGCTCCTGACCTTGAAGCACCTGCTGTCTTGACTGCGCCGGTGGGCTGCTTGGAGACAAGACGGTGCACCTTGGCAAGTCGTATCTTTCACGATACCCTGAGCTTCAGACTCACTGCGACTATGATAAAGAGACATTGCTTCACCTGGCTTGCTAGGCATGAAACCAAATGATTCCTGGTGATATCCGGTCTTTAGAATATTCGAGCATATCCATGATCTACATACCCGCTG
This sequence comes from Colletotrichum spaethianum, assembly GCF_022836535.1. Classification (NCBI taxonomy): domain Eukaryota; kingdom Fungi; phylum Ascomycota; class Sordariomycetes; order Glomerellales; family Glomerellaceae; genus Colletotrichum; species Colletotrichum spaethianum. Next base: position 1,340,589 of record NW_026054772.1, on the reverse strand, counting down.
CAGTCACAATGTTGGGGAGCCTAGCTTTTCAGACTCATCGGTCTTACAGGGCAAGCTTTGCGGTTTGAGCCATTCCAGCCTCGACCTGATTCAGAGGGCTATTCCAGGCAATGGTTTGAGACCGAAGTAGAATTGTTTTAGATTGATTAAAAAAAAGAAATTTGTCAAAGTTTTGCACCCATCCCTCAGACAGCCCCGAGTGGTTATTCCCCAGACTTCCCCAACAACGAGCCTTGCAGACTCAGGCCATGCGTGACCCGTGACACTTCAGGCAGCCGCAGCCTGCGGAAGGAAGACGGCGAACTCGCCATTCATGTTGGCCACCGTCAGCGTCAACTCGTTCTCCTCGGCCTCGAACTCCAGTTCGCCGAGCGCGGGGTCAATGATGAAGGCGTTGATTTCCGGGAAGAGGCGGCCGATTTGTCCCTTGCTGATGTCCAGCGCATCTGACGTGGTGTTAGTCCACCGTACAGCAGCAATCGCATTAGTTCGCGTAAACTTACTGCCTGGGTTGATGATGTAGTCGACCTTGGACAGCTTCACGCCCTGCGCGCCCTCGGCTAGGCTGATCTGGTAGGAGACCGGCTCGACGGCGGTGAAGCCCGGCGGAGGGGCTGCGGGAGATCTGTTCTCGGTCACGGTGAGGGTCCGGCCTACGGCGTTCTGGAACTCGACTTCGAAGCGGCCGTTCTTCTGAGAATGGTATTAGTCTTGCCATCATTTGAGGACCGGTGTTGATGCTTACGCCTGGGGGAAGAGAACGTCCTGCTTGACGTTTGCTCCTCCTAAGCGTACAGGCACGATGAACTGTCCCTCAATCTCCTTCTCACCCGCCTCGCCTTCCTTGGCGCCACCGCCTTCGGCTCCCCCAGCAGCGCCTTCGCCGGCCGCAGCCTCAGCAGGTAATCGTTTCGTGATGCCCAAGTCCTTGACAGCACTGTTTAGAGCATCCTCGTTTCGAGAGACTATGCCAGTAGCCGGGCTGGCGGAGAGGGGCAGTGAGGCCGCCAGCAGCACCTGAGAAGAGAAAAGGGTGAAGGTTGAAAATTTCATTGTGAAGACGAATGATGACGAGAAGAGAAGGACAGAGACCAACGCAGTTGGCTCGTGTAATTGGCGGACTGGCCGCGAAAAGGTTGGTGAGTTGGTTAAATTGGTTTAAAGAGTGAATGACAAAGTGAGCAACCAACACCACCCATAGAGATGGTGCGGCTCGGAAGCCAAACAAGTTATATGCCCAGACAAACGCTCGCCGGCCATCACGGGCAAAAGTCAGTGGCTTCGTAGAGGCAACCACCCGCCAAGAACAGCGGCATCATGAAACCCACATGGGACCACCAGGATGATTGCTTGTCCCCACCATCCGTGTCGCCAAGCTCGCCAAGGAGCGCCTTGACGAGCAGATTCCCCCTAAGAGCCTCGCCGCGAGGGTGGATGCGGCAAGTCGTGAGTTGGACATGCACGCTGCAGGCGGCTGGTCATGCCAGTTTTGCTCGAGGTCCGGCGTCGGCGCTGCTTGGCGCTGTGGCAACCCGTCTCTTCTTGACAGTTTTGGACGTTTGGCTCATGCGGGGAAGGGGATTTGGCTGTGGTATCACACAAGATGACAACTTTTGATGGGTTTACGACAAGAGGTCTGCTTTTTGGCTAATCCGGGGTATCTCCTACGTATGAGGACCGAGAACAAGGCTAAGCTTAATATCGAGGTTTGTTTAGCGGTGACCCGGCTGAATGGTAGGTTGCACATTCCCCATCAACTCAGAGCAGAGGTTCGTCTCATGACCCCGAAGCCCTGCACCGACTTTTGCACACTAGTCTCTTTTCACGTCTCTAAAACCAATGTTCACCCGTCGTTTGTGGCAATTGCCTCCTACCGATCCTGAATTTCGGCTGATTTCGTCGCGGGGGGCGCTTCGCATCCCCATGCAAGACTCGGATGGCAGGTGTCGTGGGCTAAACATAGACTCTCAAACGTGGTTCTTCTGGCGGCCGAATCAACAGAGGAAAACCCCTGTCCCGGCCCTACCTCCATGGCGACAACTCTCCCCAGGGCGGCGGACGGCGGTCATGCGACCAATAACCCCCCGTAGATTCAAGCGCTCTGCGCCGGGGGCTGTCGGCTCAACTTGCTCTAGACTGAAACACCACCGCGGTGACACCACATGGCTGGTTAGCCCCTGTTTGTGATCGGTTCAAGGGTCGTACACTAGATTCATCACTCACGTGCGATTGAACTGCGGCCTGCACAGAGAACAGACTGCATGTAGTTGGACGAATAAGACCATGGCCTCGTTCAAACACCTCCTGGTTTAAAGGAAGAGAAAGAAGGGAAAAGAAGAAAAAAAATGGAGGGAGAAGAAAAGCATCCCATATCCCTGGATCGTGAATAGCACTTGGCGAACGGCATTTTGCTCGCCTTGGCAGTCAGCCCATTTTGACTCGCACTTCATGGGCGATGGCTCCCCCCACGAAGCGAAGCTACGGCTACCTTCGCAGCCTTAATTAGCTCTGACCTCGTCGCTTATCTCGGTAACGCCCAGGCTTGGTGCTTGCAGCTGTGTGCATTTCAGAGTATCGGCTTCAGCGATGCACCTTGCCGTCGGTCTTGAGCAGGCCGTACTTTTTCGGCTGCACCAGCGACAGGCAAGCCGGATGTGTTTCTCGGAAAAGGTGACGTTTGACTTGGCAAAGGCGTACTTGTCTGCTAGCTGAGTTGAGGCTGAAAATCCAAGCATCTGGAACCGCGGCCCATGGACTGAGCTCTTCTGGGCCTGACTTCCCACACTTTTCTCACATTACCAAACCTACTAATCCTTTGAGTTTGGGGTGCTGAGAATAGTCTTACAGTGATGCCAAGAGCTTATGTTTACCTGCATCGATGCAACTTGGGGATCAGATGGACAGTCAATACTTGGAAGAGGTGCCTTATCGGCTGCCGTGACCTCGATGTCTTGTGCTGGACTACTGTTCAGAAGGCCGTGACCGGCGGCAACCGGTACTTGTTCCGGCCTTAGGGACAAAGTGGAGACGTTATCGGGTCGTAAACGGGGCTCGGTTCCGGCTATTACGGCACCTGCCTAATAGGATTCACGAATCTCATCAAGCGTCAGAGTTATTTTCAACCCCTCACTCAAGCTTTGGCTCACCCTTATATCTTCCTACACCCACTTGCAAACGCGCGTCTCCATCTATATTCTATTTCGGGCGCATCGCTCTCTTCAACGCAAGAAAATGGTGACGAAACGATTGGCCCGATACGGCAATTGGGAGAGCCCGATAACGGTCGATACCGTCACCTCCAAAAGCTGGTCCGTCGCGTCGCCGCGGGTGCATGTGAGCTGTTCAATCGAGCAGAAACGAGCCCGATGTACTGACTGCTACCCCAGCGCGACACTGGCCGGGCCTTCTTCGTCGAATCCAAGGACGATGGCCGCAAAGGGATCGTGGAGATCACCCAGGATGGCCTGAAGGACTTGCTCCCAGCCCCTTACAGCGCCAGTAACACCGTGTATGAGTACGGCGGCTCCGCTCACGACATAGTTGCGGATGGAAGACTCATCTTTTCCAACAAAGACAACACCGTCAAGATCCTGGACCCCAACACAGGCAAGGTCTCCGATCTGACTGGCAACCCGAAGCTGCGGTACTCCAACTTCAGCGCGAACCCCAGCAGTCCTTGGGTTTTGGCCACAGAGGAGGACCATGAGATTCCAACACCCGAGGGAATCCGGAACTACATTGTGGCCATCAACGCGGACAGCGGTGAAGTCAAGCGAGTCGTCCAAGGGGCCGACTTCTACTACACGCCCCAGTTCAGTGAGGACGGCAAGAAGTTGACCTGGATGGAATGGGATCAGCCCACCCTGCCTTTCTCAGCAGCCAAGATCTTTGCCGCTGATTGGACATCCCTAGCAAGCGTTGAGAACGCGGTGCTGGTCGCGGGCGAAAACCGCGAGGGCGCTGCTGAACCGCGATGGGGCCTCGACGGCAGTCTGTTTGTGTGCATTGAGATTGATGGATTTCGACAGCTGTTCCGTATGGCTCCTGGCTCGGAGAAGCCAACACACGTCAAGCTCGAGGGACTTGAGAACGCCGAAATCGGAGAGATTCGTTGGTTTCAAGGAAGGTGAGTGCTCCAACGGCCGTTCAGGTTGCCATTATCGTGATGCTAATGGCTCACAAGCCGCACGTATGCCCCGCTGTCGGCCCGCTATGTCGCGGCCGCAGCTATTGTTTTCGGCCAGGCAAAGCTGATCCTCATCGACCTCGATAAAAGCGATTGGAGGCCTATTGGCCCTTCTGAGATATGCGGCATCGTGAACGACTCTTTAGTCCGGTTGAGCGACGACTCCTTGCTTCTTGTTGCCGATCAGTCCGGGGTTCCTTCTGCACTGTACAAAATCGACATCTCGACCGGCGAGACCACGACTATTCGGGACACCACGGGCGAGAAGCTGGAGGATTCTCTATTCTCAAAGCCGGAACTGGTTAAGTTCCAGTCGACAGGCTCGCCGTCGCGCACAATATACAGCACTCTATGGATGCCACGCAACCCGAAGTTCCTGGCCCCAGAAAACACGCTGCCTCCGCTGGTCATTTCCTCTCACGGAGGCCCAACGGCTTACACTGGCTCCGGTCTCAAACTCCGCACACAGTATTTCACCGCCCGCGGCTACGCCTATCTTGCGTTGAACTACACGGGGTCGACCGGTCACGGCCGAGACTATCGTGAGGCATTGTTCAGCAACTGGGGCATTGTCGACGCAGACGATGCTGCCGAAGTTGCCAATCACCTGGTCGAAGCAGGCAGAGTTGGCAAGGTCGGTATTGTTGGCGCGAGCGCGGGAGGATACAACGTCCTCCAAGCTCTGGTCCGCCACCCCCGAATCTTTGATGCCGGGTTCTGCGTATGCGGCGTGAGCGACGTTGAGAAGCTGGGCGAATCCACTCACAAGCTCGAGTCGGAATACATGGGAGCGCTCGTGCTCGATCCGGGCATGACGCGAGAGCAGGTGGAACAGAGGTACCGCGAACGAAGCCCTCTGTTCAGTGCCGATAAGATTGAGGCACCGCTGTTCCTCTTGCATGGCGTCGCCGACACGGTGGTCCCCATCGAACAGGCTAGACTCATTTACAAGGCAGTCAAGGACAAGGGAGGTGATGTGGGGATGAGGGAGGTGGAGGGCGAAGGCCACATGTTTGGCAAGCCTGGAAGCCAGAGACTATGGCTTGAAGAAGAGGAGGCTTGGTGGAGATCGTATTTGATTTAAACGGAACAGAAAATAGCATATCTAGGAGGACGTTCAGGCTAGGTATATAAAACTGACGTATGATGCCCTCGAGAGCTCAACAGTTCTTATGATAACCTTTAACCCGTGTTGACATCGGAATCGGACTGTAAAGGAAGCTTTCCATTAACTCTTTCACATTGAAACACTTTTGATCACAGCGCTCACAAGTCGCGGCAACAGATAGTAAACCACCCCATGGTATTAAAATGAGCTCCAAACGACTGGACTCAACGCCTATTTCTATCCATTCTCCGCCAAGATCAACCGAACCTGCTTATAAACGCCAATTTCTAGTGGAATTCTATCACAAACAGAAGTAAATGCAACCCAGGATCTCCATAAGAATCGTCATCAGCAAAATGCATTCGCTGGTCCCAGACACTCCCAAATCACCGCTGTACTCGTTTCCTTTCCTTGCGTCTCATCTCCGAATTCTCTTTCTGAGACCTCCTAATCTCCTTCAAGGCAACCTCCTTCTGCTGTTTCTCCAAGATCTCGGGACTCACCCAGTTGATATTCGGGTCAGGGAGCCGCGGATTCTCGTCAGCGATGGCCTGCCTCTCCTCTTCCAGCTTCTTCCTCTTTTCTTTTCTCAGCTGACGGGACTTCTTGTTCACTTCTCTTTCTGCGTCAGTCATGCCGTTCATCTCCCGCTGCTTGTTCTCCAGGGCATACTTCTGCTTCGCAGCTTGTCTTGCCTGTCTACCGGACGGTGGCAAGCCATAAAACAGTACGACAAACTCATTTCCGTCATCCAATGCCGCCATGAACTTGTTCCTTTCTTGATGCATGGCATGCCAAATATCGAAATAAAATGGCCAGTACTCGTCGTCTTCATCACCAGTGGCGTTTGGGGACGCATACCGTCCACAGCACCAGGAGTCCAGGAGACGTTCTCGAACATCAGCGAAGATATACAAGTTGTATATATCGCAGTCCTCAGCAAGACAGCCCCAGTAACGCTCGTCTGGCTCCTGTTCTTCGTCCTCCTGCATCAACTGCTCGATGGAATGCACCCCGTAGCGAACTTCGCCGTAAATGGTTCGATGATGCATTCCCGAGTCGATCTCAAAGGGGTACTCTTCCATGGACTGCCCCCTCTGGAAGAAAGGAATGAGGGACACCAGCTCGATCTCCAGCTTGGGGCGCTTGACTGTCACGTGGAGTACTTCAAACCTGCTTGTCATGACGATACGAGGTGAGATCTGTAGCCGTCTCAAGCTGAAGCACTTTGAGATCGTGTGCCAGAAGAGGGGCCAGTTCTTAGGACAACTGTCACCCAGGCTCGACCCATCAAGCGAGACATGTAGAGGCGCGCCATTGTCGGCGGGGCTCATGAGGCAAATTTCAGTCACGCAGTTGCGGTACTGATGACGGAGAATGTGCTTTAAGGCCACGATGACCTCAAAACCGCTCAAAAAGCAGAACGTTTTCTGTGACCAAAAGATGGGCGCTGCTTCGGCGTGAATCTGGCGATTAGCTTGGAGCAGGTTGATGCATTTTCGCTTGTCACAGGTACAAGCCGATTTCGTAACGAGACGATGCGGGTTCTCGCAGACCGTGACGTTTTTCAGCAAGAAAGCGGGGGGTTCCCATTTGGTAGATTTATCCGACTTGAACTGACAGCCAGGCTCATGGGTAATTTCGGATCTTTTGGGTTCGACGAGAGCATCACGGTAGATTTGGTTGCGGATCTCGCGAGGAAATTGCATGATAGGGATACCGCGCCGCTGAGGTCTTGGAGGTAATGGAAACTCGGGGCGGATGGTGATGGTCAGATTGAGCATGGTGGAAGGGGATTGTTGTTCAATAGATGAAATTGTTGTTCAGTAGATCTGATTGTTGTTTAGTAGATGATAAGATATGGACAGGTCCGAGTGTTTGACGGTACGATGCCGGCCCTATTTATCGGGATGAGAAACCACGAGGTTGGCGTGTCTGAAGAACAATGTGATTGTGTGGATTTGAGAGGCAACAGCACGCTTCCAGGTTCTTTTACTGAAGTTCTACTTTGGTACAGGACATAAAAATCTTTCCTTCACAGAATCCTTGTTGGAGTTTACTTGAGAGTCGATCAGTATAAAAGGATGTGAAAGAAACTACATACGCATCCCTTTGCTCGAGCTCGAAGGTTGCGGCGCAAGCTTGATCCCAGAATCACTATGCTTTACTATCCAAGTTTTAGACAATGAAGTCTAAATTACTTATGACATGGCAGCCAGACATATGCAGTCGACTATCAAGTCACACCCAAGAGTGGCAGCTTCAACCATGACACGAAACATTCTCTTTCGAAAGTCAAGTATAATAACAAATTACACTAAATAACTGTATTACCTATTTATAAGGACTTTAAGGTAAAGAAAAGAAGAAATCTATAGCTACGCTAGGCCAGAAAGCCTGACCTTTATGGGCGCGCTAGCTAGAGCGTCACGTGACTTGGCATTTGTCTCACTCCCAGCCATGGCTCCACCAGCCACTAGCCGTCACTGCCTTGACATGAATGATTACTATTCTTATGTTTAACTCGTTTCCAAGCTTCCTTATCAAAACTGGAGCTAGTAATACTGACCAGCCCTGCATCCCTGTGGCTGTAAACCTGCTTAGATATCACAGGCTAAAGATAAGCTCTGGCTTTACCTAAAGCACACTGCCTTACATCAGCTTAGCACTCTCTTCCACGTCTATTGTCATCGAGTCAATATATGTTTACGAGCCTGCTGGCCAGAGGGTGTACAGTCTTACAACCATAGGCGCATCGCTGAAAGGTAGCTATCCATTAAAAGAGGTCACTCTTCATGTACCTTACTTCTTACGGCAGGATAACGCTAGAAGGTAGGAAGCAAGCAAAGATAAGAGCAAGGAGAGTCCAATTGATTGAACCTGTTCACCTTTACTAACTTATCTGGTCACAGGTCTCTTAAAATTTTTAAGTAGTTGCACTGACTCAATAAACGAATTTGATAAGAACGTTCTTCTGTAAGGGCTTACACCCCTGCTTGTAGACTTGCCATACTACGTAATATCTCATTAATCTAATCAGAACCTGTAGGTCCATCTTAATCATACCATAAGTGTATCCTTTTCTCTTGCTTGGTAGCAGGTCGGTTAAACGCTTTTCCCAAACTAGGAAGAACCCCTGAGTGATATCTACGCGCTTAGAAAAAAGCATAAAGCATAAAAGGAGACTCAATCTCTCAGCAGCATCCTCCTAGACGCTCAAAAGATTGCGCAGAACAAACAAACGATCAACAAATCAACAAATCACTAAATCACACCATGCGGGCTTTCACTATTATGCTGGCCCTTGCCGCGACGGTCCTCGCTGCTCCCCAAGTCGCTGAGAGGCAGAACACTGGCTGCTTTGGCGCTGGCCGTAAGTCTTCTATTCCCGCCCAGTTCATTCAATAGAAAGATAGACTTATACATCCCCCCCCTGGAATAGAAGCTTGTATTTCGACTACCGACTGCTGTAACTACCAAACCGGCAAAGGAGGTTCCTGCGTTTGGCCCAACGACGATAGCGCTACCGGCACCTGTACTTGAACAAAATAGCCGTATCATCTCAGCTTAGCTCAGTAGGGATTAAGCAGGTTTACCACAGCTGAACGTCAGTATGGCAAATAAGGCAGCGGTGCGTTACGTGTAGTGATAGAATCAGCCAATCGGTCAGCCGAATCCGCGCTTGACTATTACTGTAAACCCTACCAATCGACTGTATATTCTTCTTATATTAGGAAATGGCGCGACATTCTGCCTCAAGAAAGGGGTAGCTCGTCTCATTTTTCATACATTCTTGCTAAGCACGGTCTCAGGGATATAGAAACCCTGTGAAACAGGGTTCTTATTTCACAGGGTTTTTATACTATTAGCTTTATAGATAAAAGAAATGGGCTCTTGCCAACATTGAGGGGGGAAAACGATATCAGAGGAGCTGTCCTAGCGTGTACTTACTATACCTTGCTTAATGAACTGCGTTGTGGTGGTACTGCCACAGTCTCCTCACGCACCATGAAAGCCGCTATGGTAATTCAAAGGTACTTATTCTATGAAAACTCACATGCGATCGCACGAGAAGCCTCAGAATTTCTAAATGTCAATAGAGTTATAGGAGTTATTAGGATGTTACAAGGGTGATCATGCACACATAAATTCGGAGAAGATAACGGTTACGGGCCACTGCGTTGAGAAGGAATCTTCTATTCCACTTGGAAATCACTTTGATATGTAACGGCTCCTTCTCTATCTAATTAAACTAAGTTGCTGGGCTTTATATGGATTAGTGAGAATGACCATCTTCGATCTGCGGTAAATGAAGTGAACATGCAACAGTTCAGTCTCTGCCACTAGGAAACCTAATTATTGCAAGCATCCTAACCGAGGTTGCTGTTGACTACAATCGGGAGGTATCCACTTCACTACTGGTAGAAGTAAACACTACCGCCCTGGACAACTGGCTCAACTCCCCTGAGATATTGCCGTGAGATAATGCAGACGATGAGAACTGTTCTCTCCACCTATGTCTATGACGACTAAGATGTGAAAGTAGACAGTTTAGGAGATGGAGGGAGGATTGAGCCAGTAAGTTGTGAACGTTAAGTTGGTGCAATGTCCAGGTTATGGTAAAGAAACAACCGGATTTTTGACAAATGACTGAATCCTTTGCTTACCTAAATAAACAGGGCACATTCTCGAAAAAAGCTTGGATACATGCCTACGGAAGAAACAACTGGTCAAATTTGTGGTGTCGTCCAAAGTTGTCAAGGTGGAAAACAGGTGCCAAAGGTGTTTGCAAAGCCAATGCGCGCTCTCCCCTCCGTCGAATAGGGGGTCGGGAACTAGCCCGGTTGGCCTGCTAATCATCCGATGCTGGTCTAGGTTGTAAGGATGGAGCGAAGAAGCGGCATGACAGCAGGTGATATTTGTTCTGGAAACTAGACGAGTCGCTTGTGCTGTTCATCCCTTTGCGAATGCTCGCCACTCAAAATGTTATTAATGGTGTGAGATAGATTCGCTTAGCTGTAACAAACACGTCCGCCAGCCAATTACATTGGAGGCGGAGGCGAATCGCATCATTCTCCGAGCTCACCGAGACGTGCAGGGATGCTGTCCCGCTCTAATCGAAGACTTTACTCCGCAATAAAGTTGCCAACCGCCTTCTCCTCTCCACAATGTCGACACGATTTCGAGCCGGATGCCGTCTGTGGATATCGAGCCGCGATGACATCCTAGTCTAGCAATCGGAGGCTACGCCACAATCAGAAGGAGGGGCGTAAGATCAATTCGACGAAGAGCAAAACCCTCCCTTCACGTCCTAGCGGCTGCCGGTCGGCGTCACTGCGAGACAACCCAAAAGCCGTGCGGCGGCCTCCTCGCAAAGGGGTTGTTTCGCAGTCCTAGACTTAAGAAAACCTGACCCCTTGAACTTTGATTGGCTTATTTCTACAATCCCTTGGAAAGTCTATGGAATCAACGGTATTCTAAAATCAGGGATTTTAACCATGGTATGTCATACCAGACATCATCGGCGTTGAGCGGTAGACTAGTCACTTGGAGCAGCAGATAGGCAGAAGAAAAGTGCAACAGTTCTCCTATCATCGTGCGTCGGCTGTGCATGCGTACTCAGAAGTGTGGCGGATGTGTCTGGGGTCGATTGGTGTCTCGCATAATTGTGTTTAGTCTAGACCTATCAGACCCCGGGACAACCCCAGACTCGACGTCACAGACCGAGGACGCACGTCAGCTCACACCACCCTCCTCATCCAGTCTCTGATCTACGTCATCGCCAACAGCTGCCACAGAGCATATTCACGTATATAGAGTACAAGCCACACATGAACCGCTCTATTCTTTTGTAGATTTAAACTGTGATAATAGCATCTGTGCATATCGCGAACACATATTGCAAGAGTAATATATCATATCCACAATATGTCATCAACAGCAAAGCACCATAGTGCTCCTTTGGAAGGTAAGATGACTAGTACTATTTCCCATCTGCTGTGTGTGAGAGCCTAAGAGTGTGTATCGGGACTAACACCGCCGGGCCCAGCTTCAACCCCACACAAGTCGGCCGCTACGAAGAAGGCAACGCCAGCTAAGGTCGAAGAACGCAAGACACACGCAACCCCGAAGAAAGAATCATCCACAGCCGCCGCTATGGAGAAGACTACGCCCGCTGCGAAGAAGGTTTCTTCATCAGCGTCTAAACCTGCGGCCCCTACCACAAAAACACCAACTTCAGCCTCCAAGACGGCGACGTCCGCTTCGAAACCAGCAGCATCAAGCGCACATAAAACAACTTCCAATGCCTCCAAGCCGGTCAAGTCGGCATCTCAGACCGCCCAGAAGACGACAAATGGTAGCAGTGGCGCAGACATCGTGAAGAGACTGCAAGAGAAGAAGAAGCCACAATATACGGAAGTGACTGGTTCGGATATTGTCAAGAGGATTCAGGCAAGGAAGGCTGCCGCAGCCAAGGCAGAGGCTACACCATCGAAGGCTGAGACCACAGTCAAAAAGACAGCACCGTCTGTCAACCCGTCTACTCAGCCCACATCCGTATCCCGGGCACCGATCAATGTTCCCAAGACAGCACCAGCTCCGGTGAAGAAGGCGGTTAAGCCTGCGGTTATCCCGGCCCCGCCCTTGAGGAACGTTCCTGTTACGAACCCTACCCCAGCCAAAACTGCTTCCGCCCCAGCTCAAAAGAAGGAGAAGGTTTACGCCCCTGGCGCCTTGGTACCGACTGCTGAGCTCGAGGCCAAACGTGCAAAGGCTGCTACTGCCAAGACGTCGGGCCCCAAAGAAAAGAACTACCACCCGAGCGCTTTGGTGCCCACGCACGAGATCGAGGCCAAGCGTGCCGCGAAGAAGTCTGGCCAAACCGGTGGACCAGTTGGCCAAGTTACCGACACTGTTGGGAAGACTGTTGGAGGTGTTGGCAAGACTGCTGGAGGCGTGGTCGGTGGAGCCGGCAGGACTGTCGGCGGAGCTGGAAAGACAGCCGGAGGCGTTGTCGATGGAGTCGGCAAGTCCGCCGGAGGCACTGTCGACAATCTTGGAAGGACTGTCGGCGGTGTCACTGGAGGTGTCGGCAAGCAAGTCGGCAACACAGTCGGAGGCCCGCTCGGCAAGGGTGTTAGCGGCGCCACCGATGGACTTGGCAAGACAGTTGGCGGTGCGACTAGTGGCGTAGGCAACACGCTCGGAGCTGCGACTGGTGGCGTCGGCAAGACTCTCGGTGACACGACTGGTGCTCTCGGAAGAGGTGACCTTATGGGCACTGTTGGCGGGGCCACCTCTGGAGTTGGTAACACCGTCGGTGGTGTCGGAAAGGGACTCGTAAGTGGACTTTCTAGGCTACATACAGTTGAATTTTGGCTAACAAATCAATTAGGGTGATACTGTTGGCGGCACACTTGGAGGCGTGGGTGACACAGTTGGTGGCCCAGTCGGAGGCATTGTCGGCGGTGTCGGCAAGGGTGCTGGTGATGCTGTTACTGGAATCACTGGTGGCCTCGGCAAGGGCGTCGGGAAATTAGGCAAGGGAGACGTTCTCGGCGGCGTTGGTGATGTTGTTGGCGGTGTTGGCGATGGGTAAGTAAAATTCCATGATGTTTTACGAACGTGTAAACATCTCCATTTCTAACGGATAGTTGACACTAACCTCATCATAGAGTTGGAGGCCTTTTGGGAGGTGTCCTTGGCGGTGTTGGTGGAGGAGGAAAGGACAACGGTGGTGGTCTCCTCGGAGGAGTGCTTGGAGGAGGAGGAGGTGATGACAAGGAGGGAGGAGGCGGTGGGGGCTTGCTCGGGGGTGGTGGAGGTAAGGGAGGTGGCTTGTTGGGATTGTAAAACGCCCGTCCATCCTTGTTGTATTGATAGTTGTATACCGGTAAAAACTAAAATGAGACTGTTCTAAAACAGCGTACTATTGATGTAATTCTTACTCACATATTTTTGAAGTCTTCAACCGATACACAATGTCGAACATTCTTTTAATACCCCAGTCGCTTATATATAGATCGAATGAATACTAAAGCAGCTTCGATATTCTGGTGTGGGAGGCGCAACGTTCAAATTAACATTGAGCGTTCCAACGGTGACAAAGAGCTTGTCGTAGACTATCCAAGCACTGTGTTCGCTCATTCAGAGGTCTGATGATCAGGAGATCAAGTCTATTTCAATAAATTTGTGGCGGCAGTTGAATATCAACTTATCTTTGCCGACGGAGCTGATGAAGTGTTGATTTGCTGACCGGAGGCTAACGCTGTCGGTGCTTCCAGTGCCTAGAGAAACGCAGTCCCTGAAATCGAAGGGACTGGACGGATTTGGAGGTCGTTCAAGACGAAGATTTGAATCTGGTCTCTGTGGAAGTTGGCGGCGATCATGGCACGGTGCTCGCGGCCGTTAAAAGTCATTAACCACGACAAGAAGAAACAAGCTCGTCCTGCTATGAAGCTTTCACATTCTGTCTGCAGGAACTTCCAATTATGAACGATTATCTATCTAATACTATAGTTATCGCCAAATTTCATAATTCAGGCATTCTCAAGACAGGAACGGGGTCTTGGGTTTATACCTGCCGGTTGGCGGAAATTACTAGAGTGCCTGGCTGAGGTGTTGGGCTTGGAATCGTAGGCCAAGCGCACAGGGCTGTCAAAGGGAGCAACCACACCCTTTTCCGGATCAAGTAATCAACCGCCACTCGGTCATATGTCGATGATCCATAGTGTATGGTGATTGGATAGCAGATGTGCGATTTTCGCTTTCAGTTGCAAAACTTTACATTAGACAACAACCCCAAGTCTCATTAAGCCATCCTCAAATAACGCTAATGAGGTCCTCAACGGCCTGTTTTGGGACCTTATTGCAATGATACGATGGTCCTAGTTTGGAAAAGGTAAATACATCCCGTTATTGTCAAGCAGTGACTACTCGTCCACCATCCTGAGCCACGTCACGGTGTTGACCCTGAAGGCGTTGCGCCTCTGTACTTCAATAACCAATACAACAAGGAAGAAAAAGAGGGAATCCACGGGTCCGTTAGATAAGCATCAGCTAGACTCGTGCCACGAGCAAAGGAACATTGGGCACTGGGCACAACCGTCAATCATCCGCCCCTGGGGCTAAATGTCAATTTGATGCTATACACGTGCAGTGTGAACCACCGAGAATACTGAATCTTTGACTGCATCAATAGGCCTGGACGCTGTCAATGTCATGCACCCGCCACCAGTCTCAACACGGGAGAGTACTGTGACTTTCAGAGACTGGTTGACATTCTCGACCGCCTTGGCACGTTCCGTTACACAAGATCGAGTCCTGTTGTCTCCGCTTTGACCACCTTCAAGAATGATACCGGTAGTCATTGTTGCCGGTGGGATCATATTTAACGGAATTTGCCCAGACATACTACACGTTTTCGGTCGAGCTTTTGATGGCAAATGAGAAGCTTGCCGTGTGCGTTAGGGGTCGTCCGCTGCCGAGTCGAGACCTAGAGGCGCAGGCAACTGGCCTGCCAAGATGTCTCTGAGTAGACTTCTTCCAGTTCCGGTGGTATGGCATCATCCCAGCAACTGGACAGTACTTGGCAACGAGATGATGAGAGCCCGGCAGATCTAATGAAAGCAGCGTCCTTCTTCTTCGGTGACGGAACGCGAAGCACGAGACTATGGTGGTAAGCTCCCAGGGTCCTGTGAGTACAGGTATGATACAAATGTAGTCACCGGGAACAAAAAGTCAAAAAGAATTTCAGGAAATCCAAGAACGTGGATTCACACCACACCAGGACTGTGAGCCAAGGATATTCATAGCCCTCGATGTTGGACTTATCGCGACAAATTCTTTGTGCTTGCCATCAACCCAGACGCGATGCCAAATTCTGAAAATCCCAGGGCTATGGTTCAACGGCAATTATCGTCGTGTCCTCGACGCCGTCTACAGTCAAGCATCATCGCAGCCGTCGCTGGACAAGCAGCCCGAGCGGTTCCGGATCCGAAGGAATGAAGGAAGGGTGGATTCCTCAGCACTAACTCCACAAATATGTCTCGCAACGTGATAATCCTAAAAGTACCCCAACACATTCCTTTCACATCCCCTCAAGCCAAGTTACTTTGCTAGATCGGCATCTTACGCCACGAGCGTCTCTTTTGAGACTAGGTTCATTATTTAAACTCCATCTGCTCTCGTCCCTCAACGAGGCGCATCATGAGGCGAAAGTGAAAAAGAACTTTACAGGCATTTCAATGACGCATGCGGTAAAGATACTGAACCACCTCACTGTCCCAAAGACGCCTCCCGAGCGACTAGGAGATCTTGCCATGTTTGTCTAGTTTCTTTCGACGACAGACTTGGCCAAAAAAGGATTTTTGCAGCTCCTTCATCGGCCCCTTCGTCCAATCCATGGGCCGCAGAAACCCGCCCGCCATAGAAACAACATATGTCTTGGGTGTGAGACGGTCTACAAACAAACCTCGCCGTGTCCAGTTGAATACCTCACTAAATCTGACCACGTGCAAGTCATTTCCAGCCTTAGGCTTCGTAACCTGCAGTACCTATGGTTGCCAATTCTCCTTATGGAATTCTCTACTTAGACAAACTTGAACGTTACCTAGGGACGTAGAGGAGCGACGTGGGTTCTGTGAAAACAGAACGAGGGGTGGTAGGCTCTTTGAAGCTGCCGAGGCTCTGTCTGTCATAGGTCATGGCTAGAACCCAATCATGACAGCCCGGGTGGTCTGGGCCAGGTCTTCCGCACCCGGCGAGCCATTTCGCCATCTTCTGCCGTGGCTTACACGAATCCGCCTCGTTTGCGACGGCTGAGTCGAACCGGGGTTTTGCCCATATTTGTTACCTTTCCCCGTATCTCGCCCTTGTATGTAGTGGTCCTCCCTCCCCTTCTTTTCTTCTTCTTCTTCCCCGCGCTACGGTCACCCAACTTATTGTTGTTTGCCTGAGATCCATCGAGTCATAAATCCTGCTCCATTCCGTCATGTTTTGATTATTGCAAGTATTCGTACCCCCAGCGAACTATCTTGCAATGAAGCCCTATCTCTGGGCCGTTTCGCTTTTGTCCTGCCTGCCAGTCGTGTACGGCCTCTACGATGATGTCCCAGACTGCGCTGTGAGCTCACCTGATCCTACTTTTTGCTGCTATCGGGTTACTCGGCCTGATGCTAACGATCACTGTCTAGTTGCCGTGTCTCTTCGAACCACTCGACTACACGCCATGCCAGTTCTCGAACTCGACATGCCTATGCGAGGACATGAACTACAACATGGCTGTGATCCATTGCGTCCGAGTACAATGTAGTGTGCAACAAGCTTTGCGTAGGTCACACGCCACTCTGTTGGAGAACTGTGATTAACGAGGGTGTTCGATAGTATCGAAGAACCAAACCTGGCGAGACTGCGGATTCGAATATCATGATGAAAGCGCCACAATCTCCTGGGTTCCATCGTTCCTCTTCGGCCTTGTGACACTCTTCTTTGCATGCCGATTGGTGACAAAATGGATGGGGCTCTCGACATGGGGCATGGACGATTGGACCATTTTGTTTGCATACGTACGTCGAGGTTTCCCTTGGGGAAAAGGCGACTAGACAGCTGACGATTGATTGAATAGGGCATGATGATTGCGTTTTTGGTTGCGACACATGTAGGAAAACAGGGAGGATTCGGGAAGGACATTTGGATGCTTACAGTAGAGCAAATCACTACCTTCATTAAGGTAAGAAAAAATCGCACACTCTTGTATGGTGAATACCGCTGATCTTAGATTTCAGGGCTTCTTCGCCTTCGAGATTCTTTATTTCGTGACTCTCGCAGTCATCAAAGCTTCGATCCTGTTCCTATACCTACGCATCTTCGGCTCGATCACGGACGTATTCCGCAAGATTCTTTGGGGCACACAAATCTTCAACGTCGCTGTATGCATCACGTTCATTATTGTCAATCTCAACCAGTGCAAGCCTCTCAGCTACTTTTGGTACGGATGGGATGGCAAATATCCTGGGTCTTGTATTGACCTATCGGCCATGACGCTTTCGCACGCTTCTCTCAACATCGCGATCGACGTATGGATGCTGATTCTCCCCGCCACGCAAATTTACAAGCTCAATTTGCAGAAGAGGCAAAAGGCGGGAATCATGTCGATGTTCGGCGTTGGCATCTTGTGAGTAGATGTTTAATTCTCTTCAGTCTCATCGATGAGCCTAACACATGTTAGTATCACAATCGTCAGCGCTGTGCGTTTGAGAAGCATATCGGTCTTCAACAAATCATGGAACCCGACTTGTAAGTATCAATATTGATGCTCATGTACGAGGCTTAGCTCACGGAACTCCCAGATGACTTTTTTGGCCTCGCGCTCTGGTCACACATCGAGCTGTGTGTGGGTATGATAGTTGCGTGTATGCCTGCAGCCCGGACCCTAAGTAGACGCCTCTTTCCTGAACTTCTTTCCGTCGCCAACATGTCAACTAGAAGGGGGTCAACCAGAGCGTCGGGAAACGTCAAGATTGTATCACAAAATATCAAAACGATTGCCGTCGATGACGCTCCAGAAAGTTCGACGGCACAAGCCAACAAGAAGGACTCAGAGGGTACTTTGACGCCTGACCGAGTACCCTTAAGGCGACTTACAACTACCGACAGCATCGTAGAAATTCCGCCTAGCGAGCATGGTCAGTCTTTATTCGGTGGCTCAAACAGAGGCAGCAAATTCAGCGATTGGTAACTGGGAGCCCCAAGCGGGACACGTGAGTTTAGCAATATGACGACATCGCGGGCGCTAGAAAAGCATCAACAATACCCTTTATCATACGGAAGCAGATTGATACGAGCATTGTATCAAATGCACAGTCTTAACTGTATCATTTGTAATTATAATAAAATCAAGTTTAATTAGACACGCAGGATGTCCGCAGCGCGAGAGACCGCGGACGCGCTTCTCTCGACCCATTCCTGAGCCTGCTCATCGTTTCCGGAGCTAAGACTATCCTGCACAGCGGGGAAGACGTCCGCACCGTATCCGTTGTCTAGCCCGGGAGCACTAATGACGTTATGGAAGGTCGGGCGGCCCGGAAGGCCACCAGCGCTCGCGAAACCGCGGGAGAAATCGCGGTACTTGCCGTTAACAACATCAATGAGAACTGTGTCGTTGAAGGCGAGGGCTTGCTTGGCAATAGTGGCGATGCGTTCGGCAGCTGTCTTGAACTCGGCGATTGCGCCGTCAATAGGAGAGAGGTCGAGGTCAGGATAATCTTCTGCGAGAGTTTCATTTAGGTCTTCGTAATAAGTCCGCAGCACACGACCAGCATTGGGGAGGTCCCATGGGATGATCACGTCATCGGCGATGTGATAGGCGATCAAGGTAAGCCACTGGCCCATCACTCGATGGATCTTGAAGCCAGGGTCTCCAAACTTTGCCATCCAGGTATATGAATCATAATGCCTGTTTCACGTTAGTTCGAGTATTAGGCAAAAAAGCTTGCATAGACCTGCCCATGATAGTGATATACGGGGTCAGTTTTCCCACCGTCGGACCCAATATCAATCTTTGGGAAAAGTCAGTTTCGAATGTTCAATCTCGATGCTCTGGCTGAACCCACAGCACTGATACCGTTATGGTAGAAGGCAGCATAATCACTGCCACTTCCCAAAGGGGGATCTCTCCATCAGTTGTGTTGAACCACATGTCGTACAACGTTGGACCGACACCCCAACCTTCAGGGAAAAGAACCTTCTTCATCATTTCAATCGCAACAGTCTGAATCTCCCCAGAACCGGAGAGCGCGGTGCGCGGTCCTGATACGGCGACGTCCAAGTTCAGATAAGCGACGGCATTCGTGACCAACCAGGGTAGGTGGCTTTCAACCCATTCGGTTGAGCCCTGCAAGCCGAACTCCTCGGCGTCCCAGGAGCCAAGGATACTACGAGATGGGTCAGTCTTATTAGTCATAGGCCTTGGAGTGTCAGAAGTGACAACACGTACATAGTTCGCCGAGGCTTCCATCCTTTTTCAACGAGCTTCCCAAAAGCCTTCGCCAATTCAATCAAAACTGCAGATCCCGAGTTTGGATCTGCAGCGCCACCAATAACCCACGCATCGCGATGGTTACCAATAACCAGAACATCGTTGGGGTGGGTTCCATTGATGATACCAATGACATCCCATGAGGGTGCAACAGTCTGGTTCATGAAGTGCACCATATCAAGGGTGGCACCAGCCGCCGGTCCACTGCTATAAGTGATGTTCGGTAGTGCGCCAACCCAGCTGCTGCGGTTGACTTGCTCCGCAGACAGCCCACTTCCGTCTAGCGCGGCGAGAAGAGGAGCTGCATCTTTCATGCTGATGGGGACGGATGGGATCGTTGGGTTGTAAGGGGTCACGTCGTTTCTTGGACCGTCTTTCTCAGATGCATAACCAACAGTGGAGGGATCACCAGAGTAGAGAGAGGAGAAACGAACACTGCCTCGTTGGATCATGGAAGGGTTTCGAGCGGGTCCGTCTACAACACATCAGTAATTGAGGTCAGGATCGACAATGGTCTGGAAAGCCAAGAAATTCATTCTAACCTGGGTAAGCAAGATAACCGTTGGCGACTGTGATTTCACCGTCGTCGAGGGGATCGGTGAAGAGAACTGCCCCAATCATGCCGTTATCCTATGCAAGCCATTCTTAACAAACATCTAGGCATTATCACAAAGAAAACATACCTGGGCATTTTTTACTTTGGTGCCTCTGTAGATGCCGCCGTACATGGAGAGCGCGATTTTGCCTTCCAATTCAATGCCAGCATCCTTTAGGGCTTGGAAATCGGCTCGCTGGCCACGGCTAGCAAGAGTTATCAGTCTATAGATAATGGCTTCCGGGGGTTTCGAGTAATGCTCACCCGACATAAACGTATTCGGCACTGATGTTGCCGCTTCCACTCATCGCATGATAGGCCGGAATACGGTTAGGGTAGCTTGTTGTCGGATCCTCTTCCAGCATATCCTCTATCAAGCTCACATCATGGATGCTCCCGTCTGGCCTGTTCAATCTCAGTGTGGTCTCGATGGGTGCAGTATACCAAATCCAATATTCTTCAATGAATGCATTCCATCCAGCATCGATCCATTTCTGCTGCGTCCACTCTGCCTGGGTTCGGTTGTGTCCGCCCAGATGATCTCCGGAGGTGTAATAATGAGACCACTCATCCAACGACTTGCTGTCAAACGAATTTACGAGAATCGTCTCATACTCGCTGAGTCGAGGTGGGTATTCAACATCAAGATCCCGCTTCTTGTGTCCATGGTTGACATGGCTATGACTGTTGATGCGTCGTTTTAGGGCATCCCAGTCACGCTGGCAAGCGTAGATGCCGGTAGCTGCAATGGAGAAAGCTAGTAGAGTCCAACGCATGATGAGGTTGTCACTGATACCACCGTATGTTGGATGAAAGCGCTGATCCCAGCCCTTTGGTGTTTCCAAACCTCAGGGACAGTCAAAGAAGGGTTATACTCCCTGTAGTATTTATATGCGGGCTTCACGCTACGACGTTGTGCTACCATCATCAACCCCTCATCTGAGCATCCGAAAGTTCCATATGCGAGGACAACCAAGGCAGAAAGCGTTCGATGGCGCCGGTCAGCGCCGGGAATCCAGTCCTCCGACCCGGCCTCCGAATGGCCGCAAAAACATTTGTCTTATCACAATTGCATGGCGTGCTGTGAGCTTCCTATCCGGAGTAGCGTTCATGTAATGCAACGTGATCAAGCGGAGAAGTAACCCAGTCCTTGTGGTCAAGATGCAGCTTATATCTCTGGAGGATTGGGTGCCAGTGAGGGGTAAGTAAACTTGCTCGATAATCTCGAGCGTGGGGTAGATCTTGGCGTACGTAGTTATACGCCTCGTCAGTACCCTGACGCTGACTAGCTAAATTTTTCGGACGTTATCGACTCAGAATTGACTGAGAAGGTAAGGCAGGATGGCATTCATATCAGTGCCGTTATCGGAGTGTCCGAAAGCTTGTTCCGGGCTAGGCAGCGAAGCGGAACCGGGAACGTTAAGATCGGCTACAGTATCCCATCGACTGCAGCTTAATGTTAGTAGACTTAGGTCCGTCTTACTGCCCATTCTTACTCCGCACATCGACCGGTTCACGCATTTTGTCGAAGTGTAGCCTGCCTCTATGTATCAATAGAGAAAACTAGTACTTCCGGCTTCACCAGCATAAATCGAGAAGGGACGTATAGGAAAACTTGAATATTCATTGGCCAACTCAAATAAAATCCCATGTCTTCATTGGCTCTACTCGGCACAAGGGCTTTGCTGACGTTAAGCCGCAGCCAATGGCATGACCGGTCAACTCAGCGATTAGTAGGGGGAACAACGATATTGCAATCGAGGTGAAGTTTGAACAAAGAGCCTTCTCGTGTGCTGGTTGGCAACATTGGGCTTACGGCGGTCCGCTTGGCCTGTGGCGAGGCTAAAGATGGCCGCCACAATGACAAGCTCCATCGAAAGCTGATTAGTCAGGCTGGGCCTAGACTGCCAAGTGAGTTGATGAGCACCATTCGTGGCTGCGGATTGGACCCTCAATCAGATGCGCCCATTAGAGCTAGTGCAGGAACAGGCATGTCGCATGGAAACGAATTAGGCTCAACGCGTATGAAGCAACGGAATATGTCAAGCAAGTCTGACGACAACAACATAAACCAAGCAAACCCTACAACTTTGACAACAGATGTCATCAAAGACCAAGACCAAACGATGGTAGTCGTGCTAGACTGGAAGAGTCACTCAACGAGACGTGTGGAGTGATCTAGAGGGCAAGAGTAAGAGTGAGAGTAGGAATAAGGACGACAGTATCCGTACTCTGTAGTGAAAGGAGAGGCCTGGAAAACAAGGTTTGAAAGAGCAGTGACAGAGAGCGGAGTTTCCCCAGTGCACGGGCCGTTGGAGCGCAAGCTCCGTGGAAGAGACAAAGGCGTCCGCGTAATTTGGCTGTGCGCGATGACGCTTTGATGCAAGCTCCAAGCTTCCAGAGCTCCGAGAGCTCCATCAGGTCACCAACAAGATCCACTCATTTCCTGCTCCTCTCAAACCACCATCCAGCCATTGGATCTCTCCTTATCATCATATCTTGATACTCAGCTGGCTGGGTATTCTAACTGTCTTATTGTCTTGGCCCAATCAAGAGCTAGTTGCTGCCCAAACTGCCACCATGTCGGAGAAGGCGCCCCTCATCCCGGAGCAGCACCTCTCCCTTGACCGGCCGGCAACGCGGTGCCCATACGCCAAACGGTGCTCCGCCGGAAGAGCCGCTGTCAAGATCTTTGTTCTTGCTGCCGCTGCCGGTTTCCTCTACTACAATTTGCCAGAAGGTTTGTAACCCCTTGTAACCTTCTGTCGCTCGCTGTTGACTTTGGCTCGATTAGCCCAGAATGACTTCGACGAGAGCAAGACCCCAGTCTGCATGACTCCAGCTTGCGTCCATGCCGCTTCCGAGATTCTCTACAACCTCTCGCCCGACTACAAGCAGCTCGACCCATGCGCCGACTTTGAAGAGCTGGTGTGCGGTGGGTGGAGGGACAGGCATGATCTTCGTGCGGATCAAGGCGATGCTTTCACTGGCACCATCATGTCCGAAAACTCGGAGCTCCTGCTTCGTCACATTGTCGAGGCTCCTTACCCCAAAGACTCCCAGGTAGGTGTTCTCGTTGTGGTAATACTCGGGAGAACAGCGCCTAACTTTTCTGCCAGCATTCATACTTCTCCCCGCTCCGGCTCGAAGCAACCGAAAAGTCCGCCGACGAACAGAACTTTGATAAAATGAAGGCTGCCTACGATGCGTGCATCGACGAGGACAAGATCAAGAGCGTCGGTATCGAGCCTCTCGCCAAAATCCTGGACGAGATCAAAACCGCGTATCCCATCGAGGGTGCTGCCTCTGTCGACCCCAGCCCGACGAAAAATGCCATCCTTCTTCTCGCTAGATATGGTGTCAGCGCGCTCATCTCATCTGGTACTGGCGCGGATGACAGAGACCCGGACACGGTCGTTGTATCTGTTGCCCCTCCCTGGAGCTTGGGTCTCCCCTCCAAGGAGCGTTACGAAGACGACAAACTTGTTGAGAAATACCGCGGTGTTGCTGTGGAGGTTCTCAGTAATATCTTCCCTGACCAGAATAAGGAGAAATTTGCTCAGGTCATAGACCTCGAGAAGCTTCTGGCGGCTGCCTCTCCCAGCACGGAGGAGCGTGAAGATGTCACTGTGAGTAGCTACATAAGACGCCACCGGCATGGTTGCTAACACGAAGACAGAAATACTACAACCCCATGTTGATCGATGAGGCTTCTGCGCTCGCGCCGGAGATTGAATTGACGGCACTCATTCATGACCTGGCTCCCGAAGGCTTTGTTGTGGAGCGCGTCATTGTTATGGCGCCGAAGTATATGTCGGAGCTGTCTACAATCCTCGCTGAAACCGACAGGGAGGTCATCCAGAACTACTTCATCTGGAAGGCCATTCAGTCTTTCTCTTCCTACGTCGATGCCGACGCCGTCAAGCCCTATAGGCGCTTTGTTAACGAGCTTGCTGGAAAGGTTAGCTACTATCTTTCTACTTGCGAAGTTTCTGATGCTAATATTTGCAGGATCCCGAGTCCGCCCCTGAAAGATGGCGAACGTGTGTCGGCCATGTTGACGAGGGCTTGGGCTGGATTCTCAGCCGTTTCTTTGTTGAGAAGGCTTTCTCAGCCGAGGCTAAGAAGTTTGGCGACACCATCATCACCGACATCAAGACCGAATTCACCAAAAAGCTCAAAGCCGCCAAATGGATGGATAAAGAGACCACTGCGAAAGCAGTCGACAAGGTCCATAACATCATCCAGAAGATCGGCTACCCGACCAAGAGCCCCGATATTATGGACCCTCGTAGCCTGAACGACTTCTACAACACAGTCGACATCAACCCCGAGGCCTTCTTCGAGAACGGTCTCGCCGTACGCAAGTTCGCTGTCGGCTACGAGTGGTCGGCATTGGGCAAACCCGTCGACCGTGATCAGTGGGGAATGACCGTTCCGACTGTCAATGCCTACTACAACCCCCCTGGCAATGAAATTGTCTTCCCGGCCGGCATCATGCAATTCCCAGTCTTCGACGTCGAGGTCCCTGCCTATATGTCCTACGGTGCTTTTGGCTCTGTCGCCGGCCACGAGCTTAGCCACGCTTTCGACTCGACTGGTCGTCATTTCGACCAGAACGGCAACTACACGGACTGGTGGTCCGATTCCACCGTCAAGGCATTCGAGGAGAGGGCGGAATGCTTCGTCGACCAGTACCACAACTTCACTGTCCCAGGACCGGACGACAAGCCGCTCCACGTCAACGGACGCCTCACTCTTGGCGAGAACCTTGCTGACGCCGGCGGTCTCTCAGCGTCCTACCAGGCCTGGAAGCGCCGCGCTCACAAGCACCCTAACAAGGATCTGCCGGGCCTGGAGCACTTCACACAAGATCAGCTCTTCTTCGTCACATACTCCAACTGGTGGTGCGGCAAGTCGCGTAAGGACACGGCCATCAACCGGATCTATACTGATCCTCATGCGCCCAAGTGGGCCCGTATCCTTGGCACAATGGCGAACAGTCGGGAGTTCAGGGAGAGTTTCCAATGCAAGGACAAGAAGCCGACTTGCGAGTTGTGGTGATGTGTTGGAAGTGGGCCGCCAATTTAGCGGCATGGGAATGATAGGGGGTGTGTAGCATATGTGGTGTATCACAGAATGAACTTTGTGTATTCGATCTTGATTTAATTGATGAAACCATCACCACCGAGGCGGCGTGTCCGATAGAGTGTCATCGCGCTACTCGCTGCCAGTACGGTGATGTGAACAAGTGCAAAAATCAGACGAGTATGTAATATTACCCTAGAGCTGTTAGCTAGTGGTGCAAGACTCAAGATCGACAATTACTAGTTCCACAGGAAAAGTTACTCCAGTCTTCACGAAGGTTTTGGAACTCCGAGATCGACATCTTGGCCACTATTCACTGGACTCAACGAAGATAGCTGTAACACCAGACTGAAGTCAAAGACCTTGGAAAATACGGCCCCGGGATTTCCCGAGGTGGCTCTGGGAAGCCAGCGCTTCCGTCGTTACTGTCTTGGTATCAAACATTAGGTCCCGTTTCCAGATATAGGTCCCCCTGAACTAACAGCCAGGTGAGCAGCTTAGTGAACAAAGAGACACAAGATCGGGGCAAAGGTATCCATCTGTACGGTGAATCACGGTATCAGCGGCCGCCTCGCCAGACAAACCGGCCGCCGCGGAGTTCCAGGGGCAAGCCAATACAATTCATTTCAAAGACCAGGCCAGTGTTACCTTGAGGGACTCTTCAACCCCCAGATCTAGAGTGCATAATGTGCCTTCTCTATGGTTCTTCCAGTGCCCAGAATGCGGAGGGTTGCTTTCATCTTCATCAATGTAATCGAAACCGTGTCACACGAGTTTATGTTCTAGAAATATATGAATTGGAATGTTCGAATGAACCGGTCTTTCACTCATCAACACCATATAATTAACGGACGAACACGTCCAAACCGTACCCTCAAGATTCTATCGTCAAGTATGTATTTTGTTTGTGATACTGTTGCTGCTTTGTAAGTGAGGGAGTGATACTCGGTAGTCTTGAAATAGCTGCGACCGTTGAGGTCACAACCACCTACCCACTGAAAGCAGCCCCAGCAAACGTCATTGGGTACAACAGAGTTCAACCTTGACGCAGCGGTTCACGATAGCCATCCCCATAGTTTCTTTTGCTTGCAGCTACGGGGAGCCAATAATAACCCAGAAGTGAAACTCTTGCACTTGACAGGTTCGCGGGCTAAGTGGATCGGGGGTGAGGTGTAAGCAGGCTAAGGTAGGGGGAGCTCCAGATGTGTGGGGACCGACGCATCGGAGTTGTTCAACCTCTCCTTGAGACAACGCCGACCCGGGGCTCCCGTTTCGCAATTGTCGAGGCGCGGGATTGCTGCTTTTTACTGGGGCGCGACCCACGACTTTTGCGGACTGAGTTGTGACGTTTCTATATTTGACTTCAATGGCCTAATCACGGTCTCGGGTCGAGGTTTGGAAGTTTGGCGTCGTTTGGTAGTGTCCCTCTAGTTTCTGCAGATCCTGCAAAGCGAGAGCGCTTTGGTCGACTCGCGTGGGGGTCTCTCCTGCGGATGGACCTGGAGTATTTCTTCTCCAGATTGGCGACTTGAGTCTGGAGAGATGGCACTGCCATATGGAATGTTTGTTGAAACAACTGTGGTCTCCGAGACTCTTTGGGACTCGTGGCTTCGGTGGCTCTACAATCGCCGGCGCACTTCCACAAATAGTAATCGCCAAGCCCTCCGTGTAAGTCGGGTTGACTAATCGCGACTGACCTTTGAGTACGCAAATGCCGCAACTGTAAGCTGAAACCACACAGAGTATTGCCATTCGCACTAAGCGATGATGTTTCTAGTCTTTCACGCTTCCCGCCGGTTTGTCTATCTGATGCATCGACGGACTTATAGTGCAGTTGTGGAGTCTAAACAAACATTGAACGACTGTCTTTCAGGGGGCGTCCGCTGGCCTCGGTTACCGGGCAGGTAAACAGCGCCC
Source organism: Colletotrichum spaethianum (assembly GCF_022836535.1). Taxonomy (NCBI): domain Eukaryota; kingdom Fungi; phylum Ascomycota; class Sordariomycetes; order Glomerellales; family Glomerellaceae; genus Colletotrichum; species Colletotrichum spaethianum. The sequence goes on along the minus strand of NW_026054772.1, from coordinate 1,313,657 downwards.
GCCGATAAGGGTTACACTGCAGGATCTCTGTCATCCCCCATCATTATCAGATGCCCATGCTGGCCAGTGGCGATTTGGATAAAGTGGCGAAGGGCTGGAACAGTGAGGGCAACAACGAAGCTTAATAAATAGGCCCGTTCTTGAGATTCCAGGTGGGTGTGTTGAAGTGTGGTAAAGTCGCCGTCCATCCGTCCCCGAACCTTGTGCCGATGACTCGATAACGGTCCGTTAGCTTCTGGAACCGCCGAAGGTAGCCCGCTGGAAGACGCACCGGGCCACGCCCTGTCGGGCTCCGTGCACGGAGGGAGGGAGGATAATGGGTGATGGATGATGGCATGGAAGCTGAGAGGAACGATTTGTGGACACATGGGATTATCGGGCATCAAGGGAGTGGATAGAGCTCTCAACCTGGTCATTTTCACATGCATGGTGCCAAGACTCTGATATTACATCGTCAAACCCAGCATAGCACCGAGCATAGAGGAAAAATTTCTGCAAATCCGACTCGGGGCTTTTCGGAAGGAGTCTCGACCCATGGTTAAGTGACTTGCTGCTTCATTGGATGCTTCACGTTCGCGAGCGGATCCAGACATTAGATTTTTGTGGTATTATGAACTGGGTTTCTTGGGTGCCTCCTGGTGCTCGGATTTGCTATACCGTTGGGATCTACGGGTAAGCTTGACAAGACTCGTGGTCTAGCGCGAGGAGCGTGTAGGGCATCCGTCATCCCGCGGTGGCAGGCTCAGGCTCCGGGTGGCTAGTGCAGAGTAGATAAGATGGAGGAAAGAAAATTGGGCAATTTGCTATACAGCGGCCGGATGATCTGCAACTGTGCATGTCTTGGGGCACGTCTATCCGCCAAGACAAAAGGCTACTGATAGGCTCCATCAAGAATGTCACGGTGTGGACGCAGTGCGTGTCCCAGGATGAGGAGGATGGCGAAAGAAATGCGATGGGTCAAGGGAGTCATCGTCGCCTGGAGTTGATGAACCAGCTGGGTCAGGATCAGGATCAGAGTCAGAACGTTTGCACTAGAGACCGGTGTGCGAACCGACGTCCAACGCGTCACTTGGCGGCGACGCTCATCTCGTTGATTTTCGAGGCGGTGCTCTCAGGACCCGTGCGATAGTCACCACCGGGTGTTTCCTCTTGTTTCTCTTTGGACACTACGCAAGTCTCGAGTCTCTGCCCGGTGGGATTGAGGGTCTCGCCAAGAGGTGGTGCCCACTGCCATAGCGGGAAAGCAATAGCTGTTGACGCAACTTTTTGTTATCGACGCTCAGAGCCGTAAATTGTGAAGTGGCAGTGGGCGGTGCAATTTGGCATTGCCAACGACGGCAGTGAGTGCAGCCGGGCAATGCTTATCATCGTCGACGCTTGCGCGTTTCGAGGCACGCCTTGGCAGATGCGGCGCAAGAGATGTGATCGCCTGGGGGGCCTACTGCTAGCTTTGCATGGCGCCGTTAAAATTGATGGGGATTTTCCCACTTGGCGACTCGGCGGTAGATCATGGCACCCAATCTGGCCAAGAGCTTGAGAGAGAGCCCACCGCAGAGATTGTGATGCGGATGCGCGCGCTCACCGGCGCCCTCCCTATTGGAAGGTAGGTTAGCAAGCGAAGAACATCGCTATACTCTCTGTATCATCGCATGCGTTGGATGTGCGTTTTACCTGCCAATCTGCTGCTGGTAACCTGGTCACGCACTCTCAAGTCTTGCCTCTTTTAAGCAAAGCACATTTGTGATGCACCGTCTTGGCTCTCGTTTTCAAGAGCTTCATTGGAGGTTGTTGTGATGCTAAGCAGAAGACACGAAGCACCGATGCGTTTCCGGTTGGAGCGGGTTGATTCCAGTCGATACTGTCGGATGCCAAGCCGTTCGGTGGGGAGGGATGATGAGGTCAAACATCATTGAGGCTTCGATTGCGAAAGAACAGGGCGTAGAAAACCAAATCACCACGACGCGCAATACCAACGGGTATGTGGGCGCAAGGAGAAACGAGAGCCAAGACATCACCAGAATAGCAACAGGCGGCTACGAAGGGGGTTTTGTACGTTTTGCATCCCATACGGGCAACATACCGTGCGGCGGTTTTGCAGGTCTCCTAGCGGCAGCGCATTCGTCCGAATTGCTCAGCGGTCCGGCAACGTATGGTAGTATTCCATTGAGCCTCACACGCGGGAGCGAAGGGAAACACAGTTAGTGAGAGGCTCTGTGCCAGTGGCGCTGGAAGGAATACAACAAGCCGCTTATGATCTGCGGTGGCACGCCTGTACACCAATCTCTTTTCTGTCCGAAAGGAGGTGGGTGTGGCAGGATGGACGGCCAAGAAGCCAAGGGGGTCAAGGGGCCAAGGAGGCTTACTGGCCACGTTGTGTGGCGGCCGTCTGTGTGTGTGTGCTTTGTCGCCCTGTGCCGCTGTCAGCATCTCGGTCACTGGCATGACAATGGACACTGGACAATGATGACAATTTCGTTGACGGGGTTTAGGCTCGGACGGCACGGCTCTTGGTAAATTCAAATGGGCGATCAGGGAACATCAGCAGAAATCTTCCGTGGCAGCATCTGTGATTTGCGGCGCGGCAGCTTTGTTCAGTCTCCGCCATTATCAACGCTGTCAAGTACATCACCTGTGCGACCCAGCCAACCCGCCAAGTATCAAAGCCCAAAGAGGCCCAAAACCCAGGGGTGTTGTGAGAGGTGAGACCTCTCGACCAGGAGAGGGCAACCTGAAGAGGCAACCCTGGGAGGCGACGGGACGGGCGACCCTCTTTTTTGACTTCTATTTCAATATGGATGGGTGGGACAACCGCAGACCCGACAGCGGGAGAGACTCCCTTTTGCCCAGGGGTGATGCTCATTCAGCTCTTGGCAGGTGTTCAAGGTGTCAGAGAGTAGGGAGCGATGGTTAGATACCGGAGAGTGCCTGGACAACCTTATCTCTTGGCAACCGGAAACGGAGACAGATCCCTGGCCGTTATCTTCACATGTCCGGCAGAGCGGTGTTTCGCCCGGGTGGGTTCCGTCTCCTGAATCCCGTCGAGACCGCCGTGGCCACCAAAATACTCCGGCCTAGACTCTCTTTGCTGCAACCCGCGGCGGCGTTCTGCTGCAACTGGCGTTCTGTATCGAGTATTTTTTGGTCCCGACACATTTTCGTGTCCATCGCAGGTGGAGAGTGTGCAAGGTGTTTGGTTAAGGTTGAGCGTGTTTGCGATGACATCTGAGTTGGCATGCCCAAAGTGTATCGAGGCCATCTAAGTGAGGCATAGCCGCTGACGTCTCGTCTCCGTTGCGCAAAACAGAAGGGGGGAAGTGTGTGCACAAGCGGTGGCAGGACGATGGCTAGACGGATGAACGTATGGAGCCCATTTCATCACGCCTTCAAGGCAATATTCCAATGACAGGCTGAAGTCGGTCTTGGCAGAGATGCGCAGCCTCTCAATACGAATGCTTCTTTTACTATCGCTGTGTGCCAACTGCGGCCAAGACCAGAAACACGAGCTGGCAGCAGTCCAATATTGTTGAAGCCGGCTTGGCTTGGCTCTACCGGTACTGCACTCTTCAGGCGCCCAGGACAGAGAATTTGGAAAAAAATCTGCGGTGTGAATTTCGTCATTGCTCTCACTCCCAGAACGTGTTTCGAGGTCCAAGAGGCGGGTCCTCCCATCTCTTGGCGGCCAGAGCTTTCAGATCGTGAAACGAATGTCCCGACTCGGACAGTCGGGGGCCCCCGTCCGCCACACCCGCCCCTCCGGAGCCCTCCCCCCTTTGAGACTCTGCTTTAGTTCTTTACAGCTCGCGGCAGTGTGCCAGCATCACCCGTGTGGTGACGGCAGCGGGAGGGAAAGGGAAGGGAAGGGAGGGCGGACCGCAGCGCAGAAGCGCGTGCAGACGCCCCAACTCGGATTCTAGCGTGTGTGTCTGATAGGCCCCGAATTTCTCAATCGTGTACCTGTCTGTGCCGCTGCGAACACGAATACCGCAGTAGCTGTCTTACCGTCGAGCCAACGACGATCGTGTTCCAGGCCAATCTGAAGCAGATACCACGTGCATGGGCTATTAATATTTCCGGACGTCATGACCTACCGGCCACCTTCGCACCCCTAGACATTCGTAGGGCCTTTCATAGACTTTATTGAGACATAGATGCAACGAGCATCCTCTGCGTGGACGATCGACGTCGAGAGAGCCGGCCCCCATGGGCCATAGTACAGATAAGGAAGCCTCAAGGAATGAAGCAAAGAAGCAAGCCAGCAGCAAGTGTGTGTGTGTGTGAAGCACGGCCCCGAGCGCAGCGAGGATAACGCGGCCTTGGTGACCTGGCGCCCCCCCGGTTGGCCATGACACCCTCTTTCTGCTCTTCCAGTCCATCTCCCGCATGCCTTCTCCCCTTGGCACGGCTGTGACCGAACTGCAGTCTTCTCCCAGAGGGCGTGTAAATCCAAAAGTACCCCTTAGGCCCCGAAATACTTTGACGCTTGTATCACTTCACGTTGACCGGCCTGCCCCTTGACCTTCACCGCAGGTTCTTCTCTCATCTCAATGTACATCAACTGCCGCATTGGGAACCCCCGTCTGAGACATCCAGACGGTAGACGCCTTTCACCATTAATCTTCAACCGCTGTCTCTCTCTTTCACCCCCGGCCTTGTACAACCCTCGCTCGCTGCCTGCCGGGGCCTACGACGACCAGGCCCCCTAACCTCGACATCCTTCCTCTTCTGGCGAACAGTCGTCGCCCAACTGGGTCCCCCCCCCCCCCCCCCCCCCCCCCCCCCCCCCCCCCCCTACTGTGCAGGTGTACGGCCGTGGGGGTATGTCTTAGAAACCCGCAAAGCTAGCCACCGCCACACCACACGCGCCCAAACGCCAGCACACGTTCTTCTCAGAGAGCCTCAACAACGTACATCGTGGAGTCACGGTAGGCTTGGCATATTGTCCGGCACATAAACGGATGGCTTAGTATTCGCCCACCACGCCAACGTAACCATATGTGACCGCGCTGCGGTATCGCCGCTGGGCATTGGGCCTTCATATCCGTGGGACCCTCGTCCGCGCATCCATTATCAAAGTTCAAAGTCGATTTTCTTGGCCCTCTGGCGTGTACGTATGGTTCTCGAGCGGGTCTCTCGTCCTAACTTTCAACCAAATTTGGTATTGAGACGTGCATTCTGGTACCTCACAGTTGTTCAAGGGTCAATGAGTTTGACAAACACCCAAGAGGGGACCGATACGTAGAGAGATCCCCTTCTGTTCTGTTCTCCCCCAATCAACTCCAGTCTCCTCGGACAAGGGTTGTGGAAACCACACGCATCCACTATCCTACTGTAGATACCGGACCGTCTCGAGTCGTCTCATACACACACACTTGGTGTATTTTTGTTCACTCTCATACTCCCCCTGCTTCTCATCCACATCGCAATGCACGTACCCGTCTCCACCGGACTGATACCCCGTTGTCACCTCCCAGTCAGTCAACATCTATTCTGAGAAACCCAACCTTGGTCTGGAAAATCCGGACTCGTCGCACGCCCTCCAGTCACTAGAGATATATCATCCGGTCCAAGACCACAATCTTAGCATTAGTTCAGCGGAGCCGGAATCCCCTTGTAAATCGACAGCAAGTTTTTCCCTTTTTTAGTGTTTGTTTAGTCTTTCACCAATTTCATCATCGTCAACCCCATTTTTTCACTTCGAGAACATATATCCCCCCGTTTCCCCCGGTTTCCCAGTGTTTCGTCCATTTGTTCAAACAACCCGACACTCACTCGCAAACCGCTACACCCCCCCCTACGAGCGAACGACTTATTCTCTGCGAGATTCGACGTGCGCTTCCTGTTCCTTGCTTCGGGTAGTCAACCACCCAACGAAGCAAGCAGCATTACCTAAAATCAAAAATACCAAAAAAAAAAATTCAAAAGAGTCCAAGATGGATCGCAGAGATCCAATGAACTCGGCCTGGACCGAGTCGGAGGTGTCGACACGCAAGAACTCGATGGAATGGCAAACATCAAGGCCAAACTCTCCCAAGCTGGCACCGCTGGACATGCAGTTCGACAAGGGCAAGGCGAACGAGAAGGACGGTTATTCCACATCCATCACACCGATCGTCGAGAAGGGCGCCGCGCCCGCCCACGACCACGGCCATGGCCACATCGACATCAACGACCCGAACCGGCCGAGGATGGCATTCAAGGCGCGTCTGCACCACTTCACATGGGCGTGGTACACGCTCACCATGAGCACGGGAGGTCTCTCGCTCCTCATCTTCGCCCAACCGCACCAGTTCCCCGGACTGAGACAAATCGGTACCGTCGTCTACGTCGTCAACATCATCCTCTTCGTTCTTGTCTGCTCCGCCATGCTGGCGAGATTCTTCCTGTACCCCGGCGACTTCAAGAAGTCATTGACCCACGAGAGAGAAGGCTTCTTCTTCCCGACCTTCTTCCTGTCCCTTGCAACGCTCATCACCAGCACGAACCGATACGCCATTCCCGAAAACGATGAGACCCTGGTCTGGGCCGTTCAAGTGGCCTTCTGGGGCTACCTCGTCGTCACGCTCATGGTGGCCATCGGCCAGTACAGCTACGTCTTCGCCAAGCACAACTTTGGTCTTCAGACCATGATGCCGACCTGGATTCTTCCCATCTTCCCCATCATGCTTACCGGTACCATCGCCTCCGTCATCGCCGACACCCAGCCTGAGATTGCGGCTGTTCCCATCGTCGTCGCCGGCCTCACTTGCCAGGGTCTGGGTCTGTCCGTCGCCGTCCTCATGTACGCACATATGGTCGGCCGTCTCATGTCCGCAGGCCTGCCTAACCGCGAGCATCGCCCCGGTCTGTTCATGAACGTCGGCCCTCCGGCTTTCACTGCCCTCGCCCTCATCGGCATGGCCAACGGCCTGCCCAACAACCTCGACCCCGACCATGACGGCATCATTATCGACGCCGGCGTTATCAGGACCATCGCCCTCATGAGCGCCATCTTCCTCTGGGCTCTGGCCGCTTGGTGGTTCGGCATTGCCATCATCGCCGTCATCTCGTCGCCGCCCGTCTACTTCCACTTGGGATGGTGGGCCATGGTTTTCCCCAACACCGGCTTCACTCTGGCAACAATCTCCATCGGCAACCAGCTCGGCAACCAAGCTGTACTATGGTTCGCGACGGGCATGAGTGTGTGCCTCCTCGGCGCCTACTTCTACGTCCTTTACCACCACGTCAGAGCAGTCCTCATCCAAGACATCATGTACACCATGAGAGACGAGGACTTCAACGACCACTAAGCAAGAGGGGGTTGGATGAGGGTGTGGAGGGGAGCGAAATGGTTTCGAAAGGCGCTCACCGAGCGTCCACCGGGAAAGACGAAATTGGGGAAAATGGTTGCAAGCGGCTTTGCCGCAGGGTTCATCGCAGTGCGTTCCCGCTCACGGATACGCTACTAGCGCAGTTCTTGGGCCAGGGTGGGCTCACTGTTCATGCTTCAATGTTCATAGCACCAGGACATGGGTCTGGGAGGGTTTTGGCAATATTTCCGCTCTGGCCGAGCGAAGTGGCGTTGTCATTTTTGGGGGCACCAACGGCATATTTCATCATCATCATCATCATCAGCGTGAGAGAAGCGCGCGTATTCCAAATTGGATTCTTTTCTTTTTTTTTTGAATACCCTTTCACGGTCCTTACCTGCTTAGAATATTTTAACATGTCGGTTTTTTGGACTCTCCCGTACGGACCTGTATACCATCAGAACGCGGGGCATTAAGTCTAGTCATCACTCTATACCATAGACTTACTTCACATTAGAGATCAGACGTGTCGAACAGCACGCCTTTAGAGGAAACACTTAACGAGTGTACTTCAGATAAAACAAAACTTTGCTGCTCGAGCGCGCTCCACTTTGTCTCCCATCCCCCAACTCTCAGACGTGTTCCTCCCCTTGTTTCTCTCCCACACTTTCGTGAATGACGACCAAATTAAGCAATCAGAAAGGTCTCCCGCTGCCGCTTAGTCAACATCTCACCATCCATGACACTATCGCAGTACGCCTCGCCGACGAAACAGTGCCTCGTCCCGTCTCCGGACGGTCTCAGAACGTACGGCATCCGAGAACCGAACAGTATCACGACCACGTCGCCCGGACGTGAGTTGCCTGGGGCCATGCCCACGTACCCTTGCCGCGTCACGTATGGGCGCTTGCCCGACATCTTGTCCATGTTCTCGCTGTAGTTGGACTGCCCCGGCATCATTTGATAGAATTCCTGTAGCCGCTGCTGTCGCATCTCTGGCGGGACGACCCCGAAACCTTCGACGAGCAGCGTCAGGACGGCTAAGCAGTCCTCATAGTCGCTCTTGTCAGCCAGGACAACCCGATGGTAGGAAGCCGCATTGGTCCAGTAAAGATCTCCTACCGGCACCCTCCACACGGCTTCGGTTCGCCTCTCGCTGGTCTCGTATATCTCGTGCTCGTTTTCCAATGGCTTCTCACAGAAGGTCTTAATCGTCTGGAGATGTTTGGCGCGAGCCTCGCTTCCCGCTTCCCACTCCCACACGTCACCTGTTTCCTCGATGGTGTCAACAACGAGGCCGCGTATCCCAAGCACGCACGGGTCGTCTGTGTGCACGACCTCGACCGTGCTGTCGCCCGCCGCTCGTATGAGTAGCTTGTCAGCGTCTTCGAACGCGAATATGTATGAACGAGTCAGTGTCGGTCTCCAGTCTGGGACCCAGGATGGCAGCCTGTCGATGTCTTTGGGGAACTGTGAGAACGAGAGCATCTCGACGCGGCCGACACGAACAAGAGCGCGGGCAGTCTCCACAAAGGTGGGATGACAGTCTGGACAAGTATAATCCGGAACAATCTTCAGTTGTTCTGAATCCACGGCGACGCTGAGCAGACCGTAAACGCGATCCCGCGGGAGAGTTGCTTGAGCGTCTCCGTCCACGTACGCCTTCTTCAGGACGTGATACAGGTCATCCCCGGGTCCCTCGCCCTTCACAAAGTTGCGTCTTCGGCGTCTTACAGCCATTAACGAACCGAATCGGTGGTTCTGGGCCTTGGCCAATAGCTTGATGTGCTCGTGATCACCCGGGTTCTCTGTGCCTTGCTTACTTATGCATCTGTCGAATATCAACGTTGCCAAGGGCAGCAAGTCGAGGCTCACCATCTTCGACCCGCATAAGAAGAATGTGTTGACCCCAAGAGCTTGCTCCTGTATCGTCCAAACGCGGCTGAACCAAGGCCTATTGTTCCATGCTATCATCGCCTCCAAGAGAGCGTTAAACATCGGCACTGCCTTTTCAAGCAGAATCTGGAATTGTATTGTCACCGGGTCCTCGGGATTACGGTTCTCTAGTATCGGGGGTAGAAGCGGCAGCCGCTCTCTCGTAAGATAGCTCTCAATGTTCAAGTCGCGAGCTGCTTGACCAATTTCTTTCCAGCATTCCATCAGCGCATCAGAGTTGTCTGCCGCCGGACCGAGCCAGACGAGGACTAGTTCGGCCTTGCTGTATACCTGTGTCATGAGGGGCACCTGTTCGTTCTTCTCCCCCATGTCCACCTGATTGATGCAGATCTGATCTACCCAAAGGGTAACGGGCTCATCTTTTTGACGAAGATGCCGTAGTGCCGTGTCGAGAGAGGCCGTGATCGCGAGGTGCGCACCCCCGATTTCAATGCTGTGGGACTTGTCCGGCTGACCCCAGGTGTAGGAGAGCGCCTTGTACGGCTGCGGGGTAGCGATCGGGGTGATTGAGATGGTGCATTTCAGCGGGCTCGAGTAGTGTGCAGCGTGTCCGGGTTCATCTTCGTCTGTAGAGTCTGCCCCGGACGAAGATGCAGATGTGGCGTGTGTTCCGCGCCCGGATGGGTAGAGTTCGAGAAGTCTGATGTGAGTTGATGCCGAGGGTAGGCGTGCTTGGGTGTCGTAGCTGAAATTAGAAGCGCTCTGCCGAGACGGCAATGTCGGCACGGAAGCCATAGCTGCCGTCGATGATGGGACGGGGAAGCGCGCCTATTCAAGTCAACGCAAGAGGAGTCCATGCGCAAGTGAGGAGTTGGTGTTGATCTGCAGGGTCTGCCCTTTAAAGGCCTCGTGGAAACCGACATGGTAGGGCTGGTGTCATGGTGGCCGAGGATGGGGCGATGACAAGTCCCTTTTTGGATGTGTCAATAATTGAACTATCGATTGCACTACTGCACGGTTTACATTCTTCAATCCGACTGGCCACATTAGAACAATGTGCAGCAACTTTTGTAGGGGTTCATTTAAGCATGTCCAAGTTGAGAGGTTCCGCAATCAGCCGCACCACGCTATTGCTTACTTTCACTCTTGGTAATGGCGCGTCTAGGGACCTATCAGGCCACATTAAAATGGAAGAGGGTCCAATTTGAGGAGGCTGTCGAAGCAAACTAAATGCAGCATTACAACGAACCGAAGCAACTGAACTTTTTGACCCGAATCACCCCGGAAGTTGATGGGCTCAGAATGAAATGCGGCAGAGTGAAAGAGAAAGCTCCTGGAAGAGGTTTACCTGGATGTTTGGCCCGTATCGATGCCCATTCTGCCAAAGGACTCTGAACGGTTTGGGCTCATATATTCATTGAATGCATGTGATGAGGATACTTAGAAACAATCCTTTAAAAGAATCGGGCGCGTAATTGATGGAAAAAACAAAATTGAAATCATGCCTTTGCCAGGGGTAAAATGAGAGAGTCGCGAGAAACACCCATCATGTTGTGTCCAGCTCAAGTTATGTTCTGAACTTCAGCACGTTATCCCTGACTACACTGTCTAATTCTCGTCCTGCCTTTTCTTCGAACCCCAAGGCCAACGTGGGAAAGTCGGAACTCCTGGGCTGGGATTAGTCTGATGCCCGCTATTCTCATCAACCCACGCCGCCGGGTTCAGCGGGCGATTGGCATTGACGTCGACACTAAAGCGGATCCAAGCATATATGCCATCAGAAAGAGTCTGACCATCCAAAGCATAACGCAGAACCGGGTCGTCCGTGTTGAAAGCCATTATCGCCGACCCGTCTTGTGCGTTCTTGGTGATGGCCTGGTGGTTGGTGGAATACGGCGGCAGCTTCTCGACAGCGTCCGGAAGCTTCTGGTCAAAATATATCTAGCCGGTGTGGGCGACCTTGCCGCCAGTAATGGTATTGTTGGGTTGTTTGGTGGAGCCAATGTGGGCGATTGCTAGTTGTGATTCAGTTTAGTTGTAAGGCGGTAATTCCGGTTGATGGTATACTGACCGTGGACGTGGTTGTTCCTTCCTACATGGTGACCAGGCACGACCGTGTCGAATGTGCCATGCCCTCCTTGTCGGTGAACTGAACTCCACGGAGAGTGGTGGTGTTGATGAGAGACAGGTCGTTGGGGTTGCCGTTCCCAGGGTAGTTGAGGCACCTCCGTAGACACCCTGAGGTCCTTCAGCAATATTAAAAGTGCCATCTGTAAGTGTTGGGGGAAGTTGGACTCCCCGTTGAGTTGGCGCTCCAAAAGTCAATGGGCTGGCAAATTCGGACGTCCACGGCTTGAATGTCGATGGTCATCTTGACACCGTTCTCACCTTCAGTTAGTTCTCTGCGAACTTCTTCGCCCTCTACATTCAAGCACAGTCAGCATGCGCATCAGTCTTGTGGGGTAGTCCCTACATGGAGGGCCTTCGGTCTGCTCAGGAGTAAGCATGCACGCTCCAGAACCAGCAAACAGCTCGGAAGCCAGTGTATTTCTCATTGTATGGCTTGTTGACGCGATAGTCTGTGTTAAGGATAGTATCAAAGTCTCGCCCGTGGATAATTGGTCTGAGAGTGAGACTTGATTAGTGTTGTATCTTTTAAGCAGTCAGGACTATTCACATGTCTCTAATGCCCCTTGTCTTCCGGAGCCTCTCCAACTCATCGTGTCGCCTCTCGATATTTCTCTTGACAAACTCCAGCGGAGTAAAGGCTCCAGAGCAACGATCCAGGGAGCTTCTATACCAAGGTTGCGCGGAGTGTTGAAATTCCCTGTCTTCTGAGCCGTGCGGGTGTGCCACCTCAACGGGGTGGCAAGTAGCAAATGGAAGAGAGTGCTTTTGATCGACATGTTTAAGAGTTTAGATTCAAAGGGGAGAAGCACTTGTTCTAGCTATATAACTGACTTGGGACCGAAGAGTAAATGTCTGATATCCAATTTGGTTTGCACCCCTCGAACGACAATTAGTGCTCACAATTACCTACCGCCCAATAAACTGCCTCGTATTAGCAACACGATGTCGCCAAGATGACACTCTTAAAAACTGACTTGAAGTGAGCGGTTGTATTGCATTATCCTGTTTACTATCAAACTGACTAACACAACAGTGCTGCCACAGCGCCCTCTCACAAGATCGCCCGTCGTACAGTGGCTAAACTCAACCATGTCGGTAGTTGGACTTCACAAGTCAACTCCGAGAGTGACAGTATGACATTTTAGCCGTACTACTTTAACCCGTGAACATTCACCATTTTGGGAGGAGGCGACTTTGTGTCTCAATTTGTACCATCCTCCGGAAGAAGTTTTCTGGGTTGGGGGTTGCATTTCAGAACAGGTGGATTTGTGAAAAAACAAGTCTCCCAGCAGGATTCTTATGTTGGCCTAGACTTTAGAACCCAGTCTTTGTCTATGTGAGTGGATCCTCCGAGCTCAACTCATCTAAAGGCCTAAGAAAAAGAAAGACACCAGGCCTTAGGGGGCTGGCGTATGGATAACGCTACATAATTCCAACATCGGACCTTCGTCCCCGGTTCATCCTACCAAGCAAAAACTGCAAGCATCTCTCAAAACATTTCCGTCATTGACGTTCAAATACACCATCGGGTTGTCGGGCCAAGATGATATCTGTCATCACCTTGGAACTCAGGACAAGCCCCTGCAGCTTCTCACAAAGCTCGCCAGATGACATGTTGCGACTTTCCATAAGCTCCCGGATTTGCGTCGAGCTGATATCCAAAGGATCTGCATCGGCTGGAACAAACCGAACCCACACACGCTCATCCTTAATGCAGTGGCAGTCCCTGACCAACAGTCTTTTCTGACCGTTGTCTAAACACAACGCTTCGGCCGGCTTTCCGGCAGGCACTCGATCTGGTTCCTCCATTAGCAGGACCCTGTGATACTATATGGCAATTCTCACCTTGATGTTCCTTTTTCTGTTTTTTCGAGTTGTTCCTTGAATTCTTTGAACTCTTCTTCGGTTTGTTCTTCCATATCGTCTTGTTCTTTGTGACCTTTTTCGCTCTTCTCCTTGTTTGTTTCCTCGTCTTTTTCTTCTGCGACAACAGAGACGACTTCAGCGTCTGCCGTGTAGCATGATACGGAAGTCCATCTTCCACGCTCTCCGCGGTGGCAAGTACATCCTTCTAGGGTGTAAAACCGCCCGGGAGCGTGAAGAGTGATCCGTTAGCTTTGACCAGGTCACTCTGTCTCCCCGCATCGCTAGTGATCGTCTCGTAACATCCCCAATTCAATCCACTGTATGACCCAAACCGCGATATGTGGTCCGGTCCAAGCACATTGGTGAATCGTAAATCGAACCCATCCATTTTAATCGCCACTTTCAGATCTTTCCACAGCCATTTCCACTCCTCTGTGCTGCCGTCGTAAATCCACCATTCTGGCAGGATCTTGGCGTCGGAACGCCAGAGGCGCACTCGCTCGGATTTCGGCAGAACGAGACTCTGACCTATTTTCTTGCATTTTCCTTGGACTCTATCGTCGTCGACGGGTAGGACGATGGCGGCGATGGCATTGATATCCTGGCTTGCTTCAAAGGCTCTTCGGAGAATGCTGTAGTGGCCAAGGTGAGGTGGGTTGAAACATCCTGCGTAAAGGAGGACTCGATTCTTTTGCCCTTTCTTCAGGAGAGGTCGGTTCTCCATGCCGAAGATGCGGCACTGTCCCTTTGAGGTTGTTTTGCGAGAGAATACACTGTGGTATTTCGCAATGTATTCGCCCAAGTCGGCGGTCTGGTCCGTCATGCCGATCGTCTCGTGCTTTCATCAAGTGCGGTGTGCAAGCGGTGTGATGGGGCAGTGGAGTGGGATTTGATCCGAAATCGAAGCTTCGAAGGCATAGATAAAAGGGTAAGTTGCAGTCGATCTATGGAACTAGGTAACTGGGTTTGCTCTCCAAATAAGAAGTTGAAAGAAGGTCCGGCGAGAATACCTGTGGCTAAATAAAGAATTTGCTGCTGTCTGTTCTGTGAGGTTCCTGCGTATTCGCTCTTTATTCAAGTTTTTTGGTTTCACACCGTTCAGGGCCTGTTGCAGCAACGTTCGAGTAAGGAGTGTAACTAATTCCATCGAGTCACACCTGGAGCGGTCGTTGGCCATGGAGAACCAGCTCCATCACGAGACCAGACAATGATCAAAGGAGGAGCATAATGGCACAATACCTCTTTGAAGCCTACGTGTTTCTTTAATCGTCGGGACCAGCCTCAACTCCTGGAACACAATGACTCCAAAGAACATTGGAGAGCCGTCGTTTCGGTCGTCGCGGTAAGAAATCCCATTTTCAAGAGGCTAGATGTGGTCCAGCTGGCCCAGCCCATTCATCTTTGTCGCGGCCTGGGGGAATGATTGAGTACAGCAGGATGATTTTTTCGATACAGAAAGCAGCCTCAACTCGGTGTAAGTCACAACCCCAAGGATAAATCCGGCTTCCGCGGAAACCTTCACGGTATTCTTGGTGATCGTTTAGTAAAAGCCAATCGTTGCAGTATTTCCTAATTTGTCCTCAAAGTTACACATGGCGCGATCCTTGCTGCTTCAGTGTACCGAAAATGGCATTTTGAGAGCAATTCTTCTGCAAACCCTACTTGATCCAACTCTACTGCGTATGTAGTTAGAGCCATTGATTGACTCGGAGAGAAAATCCATACAGTCAGCCAAAGCAAAATCAGAACTACAACATGAGTGTGATTCGTGCCTCTGCCGGCGAAGCCAAGTGCGCACGGGAGCCGTTCTAGCGGGAGCGGGAGCGGGAGCCCCGCCCTGGCCCTCGGAACCTTACGCCGATGGAGGGGCACTGACACGCAGAATGCATTAGGAAAAGGGACCCCGCTCCACAGTCATCGACGCCTCACTCTTACCCACTCAGCCCTGAGATATATACCGAGCTCGCCGCCTCACTAACAACCTACACTCGTGTTATCAACAACATCGAAGGGGCTCTCCAATCACGGTTTCATGATGTCGTCCCCTCTCAGAATCGGCTACGTGCCGGAGCACTTCTCTACGCCCCTCTACTTTGCCAAGCAGTACTTTGGCCTCGACGCCACCCTGATCCCCTTCCCGTCCGGGACGGGCCACATGATCACGGCGATCCGTGGCGGCGAAATCGATATCGGCATCGGCCTGACCGAGGGCTGGATCGCCGGTCTCGGAAAGGAAGATGCGTCCGGCGACGGCGGCTACCGTCTCGTGGGCACCTACGTCGACACCCCTCTGTGTAGGTCATCCTCTCTGCACCCCAGTCACATACGGACTAACACAACCCCCTTCAGGCTGGGCCATCTCAACCGGCGCCAAGCGCCCCGAGATCAGCTCCGTAGCCTCGCTCAAGGGCGGCAAGATTGGCGTCTCGCGCATCGGCTCCGGCAGCCAGATCATGGGTTTCGTCCTCGCCGACCAGCACGGCTGGCTGACGCCGTCGACGCCGCAGCCCTTCTCGGAGACGGTCATCCTCAACACGTTTGAGAACCTGCGCAACGCCGTCAACTCGGGCGCCGCCGACTTCTTCATGTGGGAGCACTTCACCTCGAAGCGCTACTACGACTCGGGTGAGATCCGCCGCGTCGGCGAGATCTACACGCCCTGGAGCAGCTGGAAGATTGTCGCGTCCACGGCGCTGGCCAAGGAGGGCCAGAAGCTGGACGCGCGCGTCAAGGACCTGTTTGCGAAGCTCGACAAGGGCGTGCAGCATTTCAACGAGAACCAGGACGAGGCTGTCAAGTACATCAGCACGAACCTGGATTACTCCGAGGCGGATGCGCGGGAGTGGTTGAAGACTGTAAAGTTCACAAAGGGCGTTGAGGGCGTCAAGCCCGAGGTGGTGAGCAACACGGTTGACATATTGAGGAAGGCCGGCGTTTTGGTCGAGGGGAAGGGGAGGCAGCCTGAAGCCATGGTAGCCAAGGACTAACGGGTCACTAAATGAGAACAAATTTTTGCATGTCTCACAGCCGCCTAATCAATTGCTGCAACGGCAGAGGGTGTCATGCCCAACGTGAAGATTATTCTCAGAGGTGAAACGGCGAAGGAAAGTAGCCGTGGCAAACCGTGATCCCAAATGCTTTAAATTTCCCCGTACTCCAGAAACGTAGTCCTGACAATGATGCTAGGGTATCTACCATTCCCATCATTACTTTTGATGGCCGTGAACATCAGATCTTGCTTTCTCTACGCAGCCTCCGCCTTCTTGTTCTTCTTCCTCTTGCCCTTGCCCTGGAGCAGCTCGCGCTTCTCCTGCTTGCGCGTCTCCTTGTCCTTGGCCCCGATAACCCGCGTCTCGGCACCGCACGGCCATTTCGCGAGTGCAGCAGCCTCGTCGTCCTCGCTCCACTCCCGCGGCAGCACGGCAAAGACAAGATACGAGGTGTGCGTCTTCAGTTCAGGCTCCGCACGGTGGATAACACGGCCCTGTAGCCAGGGCTTGCCCGCGTTGGGGTCATCATCCCGGCTGCCATTCGTGGCCTCTACCGTTTGGTCCAAATCCATGGCGTTGCCAGCGGCCGGCGAGTCCTCCGCCGAGTTGGGGTCCGCAGTGTTGTGATACTCCCTCGTGCGGCGCTCAATCTCCCGCAGCTTGCCGACTGCTTCCTTGACGTCGCGGGCGATGGGCGGGATACCGCGCTCGGGCTGGCCGTAGCCGGCTCGGTCGCGAATGACGTTGAACTTTTTGTGGGATATCTCAACCATATCGATGTCTACCCAGCCCATTGTTCTCATCGTGTTGATTGTTTTTTGCACCTGCTCAATACAGGGCGAGAATGTGCAGATATAGACAGACTTCTTGGGATTCAGCGGCGAGATCCATTCTTCCGCCGCGGCTCCGTCGTCTTGCTTCGATGTCGCGGGCTTTCGTCGTGACAAATGGGGGAGGGCCTCCCAGGGCGCGGGCAGATCGAGGAACACAGACTCGGCTTCAGGGCTCTTGCCGTCGACGAGAAATCCGCCGTTGTAAACGTCGCGATGCGAGAGCTTGACAATCCCTTCCAGTGCATGCGCCTCAATCTCCTCCTGCATCTTCTCGTACCGATCCTTGTTGAACTCGAAGCTGAAGACCTTGCCCTTGCGCTGAGTCTCGTTCTCCGGATAGCCATTGTAGACTGCGCGTGCTGAAGCGTGCGAGAAACTGCCACTGCCGGCGCCGGCCTCGATCAATCGTGTGCCAGGACGGGCTCGTATGCGTTGGAGGATGAAGCTGTAGTCGGGGGTGTAGACGACCTGTGTTCGATGAGGCAGACCGGCGGTCCATAGCTCGGCGGTGGGCTGGAGGATGTGGACGAAGCCGCTCGCGGCGGTAGTGGCCTTCTTGACTGGCGCGCTTGACTCTGCTTCAGCATCGTCCGCAGCGGCTGGTGTGGATGCATCGGTCTCGTCTTCCTTTCTCTTGCGCTTGCGGCCTCGGGAGCCTGTATCGACGATTGAAGCGCGGATTTGCGAGCCCCATGGGACGTTGATCAGGGTGGAGTGAGGGAAAGATCCGAATCGGGTGTTGAGGACTGCTCCTTCAGCGTAGCCATCGACGGCACTAGTCGAGTCCTGGAGGATCAAGGGAACGAGGTTGTCGCGAGAGAGCTGGACGATGGCGAGGGAATTGGCCGACGTCCTAGGACCGGGCTCGAGAAAAGGCGAAGGTTTCGCCATTTTGATGTTTCGAACAGCCAAGGTCAAGTGCTGCTGGCCGAAATTTGTGCGTGCGCAACACCCTCGAGGAAAAAGTGAGCAAGGGACTGGCCGAAAAAGGTTGGAGGCAGTCTGGGGAAAAACTTCGCAAGGCTGAGCATTGGAGAAAAAAAGTTGAATGTGGCTTAACGCGGGGCAGATGTGGCTGATGGCCGTCCTTTGGAGAGTCTGGCCACTCAGAAGTCGACACACCGCCCCATTGGCTGCAAGGCTGAAGATGGTGTCACACCCATAATTTTCAATAGACGCGGCTTGGCCCTTACTCGGCCGATCCCCTCCCTTCCCTTTTGAGTCACTCTCCCCCAACTGCTCGACCCTCCCTCCGTCTCGACCCTTTTGACGAAGCCCTTCCTCCTCCCCCGTCTCCTCATGCACCTCCTTGATTCCCCGTTCTTTTATACTGGATGAATCGCCTCTTTAGACTCACCAGGTTTTCTGTTACACTCTCCACTCAGATACCCAACCTTCGATTCTCTAGGACCTGCGCCACCCTCGCGACAATGGAGTCTCTGAAGGTGCACAACTCACTGAAGCCCGGCCAGCCGGTGCCCTTCACTCCAATCAAGCCGGGCAAGGTCTCTTGGTACGCTTGCGGGCCTACCGTTTACGACAAGAGTCACTTGGGCCATGCGCGCAACTATGTTTCGACTGACATTATCCGGCGCATCATGATCCACTACTTTGGGGCCGAAGTGAAGTTTGTCATGAACATCACCGATGTTGACGACAAGGTTGGTTCTTTGCCCACATGAACTGCTCTACCGACCGCAGTACCTGACCATGGTGTTTCTGTAGATCATCATCAAGGCCCGCAGACAACGCTTGCTCGAGCTCGAGAAGCAGAAGAGCTACTCCGAAGATGAGCTGGCCAAGCTTGCTCTTACAGCGTTCCGCGCATACGCCGAAAAGAGCTTGCCTCTCCTCCAATCCACCGACCTCGACGAGAACAACTACCTCGAGCGAAGAGACAGCGCATACGGCAAGGTTCTGGCGGGTGGGACCCTGACTGGAGAGGGCAAGCCCGGCGACGACGAGGCGAAGACAAAGATGCACATCAGCAACATGGACGCCGCGGCGTTCGCGATCAAGGACAAGAAGTTCTACCCTGGTATCGACGAGATCCTCCTGCCGTACCTCGACTCCCTCTACAAGGAGACCATCGACACAAGCGACCAGACCATCTTCACCGACCTGACTCAGAGCATGGAGCGCGAGTTCTTCGACGACATGGACGCCCTCAACTGCTTGCGCCCCGACGTTGTTACCCGAGTCACCGAATACGTGCCCCAGATCGCGGACTTCGTTGCGCGGATTGTGGACAAGGGATTTGCCTACGAGTCGGACGGCTCCGTCTACTTCGACATCACGGCCTTCGAGAAGGCCGGCAACACATATGCGCGCCTGCGTCCTGGTAACCGCAACGACAAGTCGCTGCAAGAGGACGGAGAAGGAGCGCTGTCCAAGAACCTGGGCGAGAAGCGCAACGAGGGTGACTTTGCGCTGTGGAAAAAGTCCAAGAAGGGAGAGCCGTACTGGGAGAGCAGATGGGGTCAGGGCCGCCCCGGCTGGCACATTGAGTGCTCAGTCATGGCTTCCGACATTCTCGGAGCGCGGATGGACATCCATTCTGGTGGTATCGACCTGGCGTTCCCTCATCACGATAACGAGCTGGCGCAGAGTGAGGCCTACTACGTGGACAACGCCAAGGGAGAGCACACATGGGTCAACAACTTTTTGCACATGGGCCACCTGTCCATCTCTGGATCCAAGATGTCCAAGTCTCTGAAGAACTTCCAGACCATCCAGGACGCTCTCGCAACGACATACACTTCGAGAGGAATGCGCATCGTCTTCCTCATGGGCAAGTGGAACGACGGCGTTGAGATCTCTCCCGACATGAGAGCCCAGGCTTCCAGCTGGGAGGCTACCGTCAATGTGGGTACCCCATTGAGCCCCAAATACCGAGTATAGCTGACCGCCTGCAGAACTTTTTCACCAACGTCAAGGCCCTTGTTGCGGATGTTCACGCGTCAACGGGTGGGGTCGAGTCCCTCTCGATCTCCGACAAGCCAACAGGCAACCTAGTGGCTGAGCTGGAGAAGGCCAAGAATGACCTGCACACCGCCCTTAGCAACTCCTTTGATACCCCCAGGCGATGCGTGTGATCCAGGAGCTGGTTAGCGAGGCGAACAAGGTTGTCGTCTCCCAGGAGGCCGAGGCGAACCTGCCTGCCCTTGTTGCCGTCGCCCGTTGGATCACCAAGATTCTTGGAACCTTTGGCCTCGACGAGAACGCCACGGCACCGTACGACGGCCTCGGCTGGGCTGCTGCCGCGTCCAACGCGAACGTGGACCCCAAGACTGTCGTGCAGCCGTACGCAGCCGTGTTCCAGAGTGTGAAATCGGATGTTGAAGCGCTCAAGATTTCTGCCGAGTCGGTTTCTCAGCTGCTGAGCCAAACCCCAGAGGCGGAGTTCTCATCCCTCGCGGACAAGGGCGTGCGCGACCCCGAGCAGCTGGCGCTTCCGTACCTGCGGGCGGCTTCGAGGTTGCGTGACGAGCTCCGACGCATCGTGTCGACGGTCGCCCCCGAGACGAAGAAGGCCATCCTGTCGCTTACGGACCGGATCCGTGACGAGGACCTCACGAACCTGGGAGTGTACCTCGACGATCGGCCGGACGGGAAGTCGTCGCTGATCAAGTTCGTTCCGGCGAGCGAGCTGATTGCGGCGAAGAACGAGAAGCTGGCGAAAGAAGCCGAGAAGGCCCGGGCCAAGGAGGAGGCGAAGCGGGCGCGCGAGCAGGCGGAGAAGGAGAAGTGGGAGAAGGCCAAGCTCCCCCACACGGAAATGTTCAAGGGCGACGAGAAGTACAGCGAGTGGGATGCCGAGGGTCTGCCCACCAAGCTCAAGGACGGCAGCGACGTGCCCAAGAGCCAGCTCAAGAAGCTGCAGAAGCAGTGGCAGAGCCAGAAGAAGGCGCACGAGGAGTATCTGGTCAAGTTTGGGGGTAAATCATAGACGGGTTGGGATACATTGGCGCCGAGTAGCATCTCCAAGCAGGCAATTGACGACACCGTGAAGACATTTTTGGGTGCATGCGTCGCCGTCGTCGTCGTGTGGTTTAGGCTAGAATTCACATGACAACAGAGCTGCGACGTGGCAGCAAATAGCCTTGCCCAGCTTCAAAACCAAACCAACCAAGCAACCAAGCCTCCCACGACGCCGTGTGCGCTGCCAACATGGCGAAGCTGACATCATGAGAATGCATGGTGGGGGGGGGGAGAGCTGTAAGCTTGACACTCTGACTCTTCACAGCGGTAGCTGGGCGAGCCGAGCGGGCACGGGGACCCCTGAAACTAGACCCTGCCAAGCCCCGGCGGGGGTTCCCAACGATGCGCGATCCGCTATTGCCAAGAAAGGCGATCGTCTCTGCCGGGGACCTGGCAGCTGCTACCTCACTGCGGGGGGGGCTCGGCTTCGCATCGCATTCAACGCCGACGATCTTTAGCAGAGCCGCTCGGGTTATCAAACAGCCTTGATAGAGTTTTGAACGAATCCATATTGAACCCGAGAGCAGCGGCGGCAGCAGCACCCGTAGTGTAGAGGATCGGGTAGGTTTCCCGGAGGATCTCAAGCAAAAAGCAGCGGTCAGCGCGAACGAAGCTCGGTGCTTCTCTCGCCGCTTGGTGCAAGTCAAGTTTGCAAGCCCGCAACACAAGCCTGCAAGCTCCAAGGCACGGCTGTAACCTCGAAGCAACGCTTAACCAGCTTGTATCCGAAGTTGGATCAGGATGGGACGGCCGTGTTCGCCCCCGTCCCTTGTGTGAAGTCCCGCATCGTGCGGTGAGGAGGGAGTGAGGGAGGGAGGGGAGGCGACCATCTCGCCCGGCTTACGAAGCTCCCCCCTCCTCTCCTCCATCACGAAGTGCCCCCTTTTTTTTGGGGGGGGGGCCTGCATCGCCTCAAGAGACGTGCTCTTGAGACGACGCCCGCTGCACGGAGCTTCGCCGACACGTCACGATTGTCGGTGAGGAGCGTGGACCGCGCCTCAACTTATGCAGGGTCAATCAATCTATGCGCTGCCCAAAATGCCGGGCTTTGTGTGGGCTACATGCCGGGCCACGAGCTGAAATCGATCGATGGGGAGACGCACAACGGGGGCATCTACATAGTACCGACTATGTATGTCCACAGTGACAGCTTGGGAGGGGGGGGGGGGGGGGGGGGGGGGGGGGGGGGGGGGGGGGGGAGAGGGGGGCCATGGAGCTTCTCGCTGCCGGTTAGCCGCGATGGTCAAGCTTTCTGGCCGCAGCGACCCCGGTTGTTTCCTTTCTTCAGCCCGGCAGGGGTTGCTGACGCAGTCGATTCAATGCCGAGCTCCCGGGGTCGGCGGGGCTACCTTGGCCGAATCGCTACAAGCGTGGCGTGTGGCTGTTTTGGGGGGAGACTTTCCAACATCTCCAGAGTCTAACGCAGTATGCCCACAAGCAACACGATGGCGTCGGGCCAGAGCCTTTGTTCGCTTGCGTTCGTCCAGTGTTGCTCAGTCAGACGATTGACAACTCTGCTCGTCTTGCCCAATGGGTGGGTAGGTCTCGAGACTGGGCGGGCAGCCTGGTCTTTTGTGTGCAGCAAGTCCAAACTCGTCCTCGGACTCTTTCTCGAATCACGACCTCGCAACCACACACGTACCTACAAGGGCGCGGACGAAGCCGTCCTCCCGCGATAGCGAAGGCGCTGCCGATATCCCGAGCAACCCCGCCTAAACGCATCCGCGACTTGACGTCAGGCCATGTCGGGCAAGGCTCAGTCGGCAGACCGCCGCCTCCAATGGCTTCGCACTCTGCCGCCCAACAAGCTACCCCCCAGCCCAGACGATCTCCATCTAATGGAGGTTTCGACAAAATCGGCCAGGTTCCTCCCCGCCAGCCCCTCCCCGCAAGGGTTGCTGCTCCAGCTAAGGCCTCCCATCGGTTTGTTCCAGAGACGCGGGCTGGAGCATGAATCAAAGGGACACACGCCACCTTGGTCAAGCTGCAGGATAACTGGCGGGGAGGAGGCCATGCGGGCCCTCCATCGTCTCGTCGAATGGAGATCAGGGGCAAAAAGGTTAACGTGTTGCTGAGAATAGCTAGCTTACCTGGCCTGCCTTCGTGAATCACATGAGAGCTCGGGCTGCTGGCGGGGGTAGGGAGGAGGGGGATAAGTACCCGATGGGCTGCCCCTCCTTCCAGCGAGACCAAGTCATCATCACTTGCAATCCATCTCAGTCACATCACCAAGACCCAATTCACCTACCACCGCATACTTTTCAACCCCCCCCACCCAAAGACTTCACAATGTTCGGATTCGGTACGTGCCGCCTCGCTCCATTCGTCTGCGAATGCCGCTGACCCAAGGAACAGGAGAGGCCAAGGAGCACCGTGACGCCGTCTACGATGGCAACCACGAGGGCAAGCTCAGCCACGAGATCGTTGCCGGCGGCGCCGCGTTTGAGGCCATGAAGCTGTTCGAGGACCGCCAGCGCAAGAACGGTACGTTTCCTCCAGCCGCCAATACAACTTCTCGTCCGACCTCCTTCTGACATGTCTTTTGCGATACAGGAGAGCCCGTCAAGCACGCCTTTGCCAAGGAGCTGCTCGTCGGCATTGCCGGCGCCGAGGTCGACAAGCTCATCGAGACCAAGGGCCTCGACTACATTGACCGCGAGAAGGCCAAGAGGCACGCCGAGAAGCAGGCCGAGCACCTATACCAGGAGCAGTATGGCGACATGGACGAGTACAACCCGTAAGTGATGTGGTTATTGAACACCCAGACCAAAAAAGCTAACCGTGGACTGCTGCAGTGAGCAACGCGGACGCCACCAGCAGATGGACTACTAGATGGGATGATGATACCGACGGCCGGATACATAGCATGATGGAATGAAACTGCTTTTTCTTTTTTTCTTCATGAACCGCGGTGAAAAGATTTGCTTGATTATATATGTGATTCGCAAATAGGTATCAAAGTGCTAATAATGACAGACGGAGTCGTTTCCTCGTGACCATGCTCTCGCAACCCACGGCACCCCAAGCCGGCTCTCCCGCCGGTCGAACCGGGGCTCACTGCTTCAGCTCGATCGGCACGGCACTCGACGATGCGCCCTTGGCCTCGGCGTGCCCCCGGCGATCTGCTCAAACAGCCGCTCCCGCTCCTTCTGCAGCGCCGTCCGCGTGCTCTCCAGACTCGCGCCGCGGCTCTTGAGCTGCCACGTCAGCTCCTGGTGGCGGCCCCGCGTCTCCTGCAGGAACCGGCCCAGCACCTGCGCGCACCGCTCCACCGACACGCGCGACTTCTTGATCTCGTCGTGGAACGCCATGTCGGTGAAGATGTTGTCGAACAGCACGTCGCCCATCAGGCTGCCGTGGTTGATGCTGATGGGCGGCAGGTCGCCAATGTAGGGCGTCATGCGCTGCGCCTGCAGGACGAGCATGCGGGCCTCCTGGGCGGCGCTCTCGGCGCGCTGCAGCGCGCTGCGCTCCATCATGTCCGTCATGGTGCCGCCGCCAAACATGTCCATGCGCGAGTGGCTCAGCGCGTCGTCCATGTTGCGCAGCGCGTCGCCCATGCGCCGCATCGCGTCCGTCAGCAGCCGGATGGCGTGCTGCTCCGCCTCGGTCTTGGACCGCGTGTCGTGGTACTCGTGCCGCGCCGTCTCGGCCTCGCGCTCCACCCGGTCCTCGTCCGGGTAGCTCGGCGTCGGCCCGGCAAAGATGGAGTCGTACAGGCTGTCGAGCGCGCACTGCGCCTCGTCGTGCCGCCGCGCCTCGGCCTCGAGCGCCTCGGCGAGCTGCTCGCGGAGGTTCTTGTTGAGCTCCTTCTCGCGGTGCTCCTCCTGCAGCACGTCAAAGTACTCGCGCTCCTCGCGCGCCGCCCGCTCGTCAAACTTGTCGCGCTTGCCGACCGCCTTGTGCACGAACCGGCGCATGACGCTGTCGCGGTACTTTTCGTGGTCCTTGAGCTCCTTTTTGCGGCGCGCGTCGAGCGCGCCAATGTTCTTGTCCGACTGCTGCAGCTGGTGGTCCAGGTCGGCAATGAGCCGGCGCTGCTGCGTCAGGTCCGGGATGGCGTTGTCCGTGTCGGCGAGGACGGCGAGGAGCTCGCGGTTCTTGACGGCCGCTTGGAGGATCTTGGATTCCAGCTCGGAAGACATTATGGGCGATGCGGCAGTAATTGGTGTGTGGGAGGGATACAGTGCTGATTGGTTTCTGTCTAGAGTGGTGCTCAAGGCTGCGAAGGATAAGACGTATGGACACAAAGGCGAGGGTTATCGCAGGATTCAAATACACCAGCAGGACCCTGGCGAGGAAAAGGGTGCCTTGATGAGGAGGTTCGAGTAATCAATAGTCGTGATGGCGGCACAGCAAAACACGGGAAATGCTTCGTTTTCCGTATGAATCATCATCATCAGGGAGACCCTCCCGGAGGACATCTGGGCATTATATGGTCGCACGGCCATCCTTGGCAGGCGGGACGAGGCACCCTTCTGTCGGTGCTATTGCAACGACGATCCATGGTAGAGACGGCAGACTGGACAGACAAGAGACACACCAAAGCAACCCTCCCACTCTGCCTGTCATAGCATGATGATGATTGGGGGCATGTGGCATGTGTGGCCAATGACATCAGACCCCTCAAGCTTCCCGGCCGGGTTGCCTCTACGGCACCGCACCAATGAATGCGGATGCGGGGGGGGCGCGCTTGACCATCTACGGGTCTCGTACCGTCCTCAGTAAGGGTCTTACCGCCGCTCCTACTGCTTATTCCACAGCAGTAGGGCGAAGATGGGCATGGGGGATGGTGTGTCCAACACCACTTCCGGTCCGGACTACTGGCGGCCTGGACGGGGATCATCGGTGCTTGTAGGGCTGCGCCACGGACCAACACGGCGGGAACAGCACCAGTCTCTGCGGTGTCGCTCCTGATCCACGGGCGGATAAAGCCCGTCTCGCAGGTCGACTTTTCCCTCTTGGGCCACCCTGCTGCCCTCCGCCCCCCCGTGTCCGCCCTATTCGGTCATGTTTGTCCACTTCGCGTCGAGGGTTGTGAGAGAAAACCAGGCAGACGGTATCTGTTGGCCAGCGGCGAGTCTCACGTACCAAGAATCTCCGCTGGGAGCCCGCCAAGAATCGAAGGATTCGGCCGGATAGGGACCGTGGGAGGGCTAGCACTCCTAAATCTCTTGGGATGATGCTCATGTCTCTGCCCAGAGGCCGCCCTTCAGCAGCAGGGATCTTCGCTCCTGACGATGACACTTGCCGACTGGGATGGGCCTAGAGGGCGTTTTGGATGTGGCTGATGCGTTGGGATCTGCCCTTTTCGTTCTTCCCAGCGAAGACCACGAGTTCATGTCGACTCTCTCCAAATCCGTCCCCCTCACCATCAACGGCGTCGTCTCCGTTGCTTCGTTGGTTGTCGCAGAACCTCGGCCACAGAGCTATAGCGCTGGTACTATTACCGTGGTTCTTCGTTGGCAAGTCTAACAAGCTAAGTCAAGGCATGATGATGCCCGACAACCTAAAAATCACAACAAAGACTGCCGCGAGCCAACTCCGAGGGCGCCCAATTTCATGCGCATTGACCTGGTTTGATCGCGAGAAACAACTCGAGCGAACCCCCCTCGTTTACGTTATGGAAGCCCTCGTATGATATTTTAACCTGATGCGCTTCAGGTCAGCCTCGCTCCGGTTCTTCATAATCTGCTCCAGTCCGCTACGTGGGCGAATGGCAGCTGGCATCGTCCACCGCCAGCGAGGCTACCCGAGCCCACATCGTGCCCTCTACCCGGGATCAACCTCGTTGTTTCCATCATGCTGCGTGGACCAGTCGAATTTTTTTTCGGGCTTGTCGCCAGCGCCCGGGATGTGTTCGCATGGCAACCGAATGCCCTCCGCGGTGATTGTGTTTGATGACTGCGGAATTGATAACAAACGCCTTTTGTTTCCCCTCTTCTCGCGACCAGTCTGAGTTGCCGCAGACTAGTAATGATTTACAAGTGATTTTGTCTAGACCCTTGACTCCATGATGCCCAGCCAATATGCGCCCACCCAAGTCTACAAAGAAGCACCTAGAATTACACTGGTTTCACAGAAAATATGCCAACGTGATGCAGCCTCTCACAGCTCATCCTCTGCCCCGGACTCGTAATCCAACCCCTCAACGCCATCCTCGCTATCCAAGCGAATGGGGCCCTTCTTCCTCGGCTCCCTAACAAGCATCAATGCCGCCCATGCTATCATGGCCAACAATGACACGTAGAACCAAGGCAGCCCCTTCCATCCCCCCTTCTTCTCCAGCCCGACCGAGAATGCCCACGCAAGCACCGGGCCGCCTAACGGTGACCCGAGTGTATCGACCATGCTGGCCAGGGCGTACAGCCGCGACGTGTGTTCCGGCGCGACGAACTCGGTGATCATCGCGCGCGCAAGGGGCCCGCTGGCGGAACCGAACGTGCCGACCACAAGACCAATCAGGAAGACCACAATCTCGCGACTGAGGGCCTCGATCAGAGCGCTGCTGGCAATCATGATGTACGACGCCTTCGTCAGGAGCGCGTCCTTGCCGAAGCCGGTGCGGCGGAAGCGCCCCCTGGGGTCCATGATGATCTTGGAGATCCAAGGCAGGATAAGGAGGATGCCGAGATGGCCCACCCCCAGCGGCGACAGGAGATAGCTCGTCTGCGCCAGGGTCCAGCCAAAGTTCTTGCTAATGTACTGCGGGAGCGTGTGCATTTGCGCGGTCATGAGCGGGCCCTGTATGAGCGACGGCATCAGGCAGAGGAGGATGTTGCGGTTCTTGAGGATCGCCACCGACTCCCGCAGCTCGTGCAGCCCGTTGTCCAACGCCTCCCTCACCGCGTTGCCGAGGGAGAGATGCCGTCTGGGCGAGCCGTCTGCCTTGCCGCGGAGGGTTTCAGGCAGGAGCATGATGATGAGGAAGACGAAGGGCGTGAGGACGAAGACCAGCCGGACCGGCACCCAGGGCCCGTACCGCTCCATCAAGAAGCCCCCCGTCACGGGGCCCAGGAGACCGCCGAGCACGGAGCCGACGGAGAGGAAGACGAAGTTGGAAGCGCGGTCATTTTCGGTGCTGACGTCGGCGGCCATGGCGTAGATGTTATTGAAGACGACGACGATGCCGCCGCCGATGAGGAAGAAGGCCGACCCGAAGAAGAGGAAATAGATGTTGAGCTCTGGGAAGTGCGCGAGGATAAGGGGCGACCAGCTGAAGGCGAAGACGGTGCCCAGGTAGGCGAGCAGCATGCCCGCCTTGCGCCCGATCCTGCAAGTTTGTTAGTCGGCGTGCCCCCTGACGGCGCTTGGCGCACTCACCTGTCGGATAAGACACCGTAAGGAAACGCAACAATCATGTTGACGACAGCCCCGATGAGAGACTGCCAGCCACCCAGCCACGCAAGGTCCGTCTGCACCTCGTCGGCCTTGCACTTCATCTCGGGGATCGTCTCCGCCGGCCCCAGGTGATAATGCTTATGGCAGATGCCGTCCTCGATGAGCCGCATCAGCGGCATCATGAGCAGCGTGCCCTTGCACGTGAGGGCGAACTTTAGCAGCGCGAGCATCAGGATGACGGTGCGCGGCGAATGGGCGCGGAACGGGGCCAGTACCGCGTCGAGGCGCGAGAAGCCCGCACGGAGGCCGTCACCGATGGCTTGAAAGGGGCCGCTCCATCCGTGGACCGAGGGCCGGCGCCATTTCTTCGCCGCCGCCGGCCGGGAGAAGGCGTGGAAGCTGGCCGGGGACTCCGGGTCGTCTTCTGTCGGGAGGACGCCCTCGTGGTCCGAGTACGTGCTAAGGAGATGGTCTGCCTCCACTTCGTCCGACAGACGTGACATTGTGTTTTCTCGCTTGCGTCCCTTGGCTCAGTCTCTGGTCTAGGATAACGAGGAAGCCATTGGCAATTGCCGCACAAGAACTAAGGAAAGGGATATCAAAGGCAACGAGGAGAACGAGGCGTTCATTCCGGCAAGGGAGGGTTCTGACGACGATGATGAGGTCCTGGGCAGAGAATTCCGCGGCCAAGACGGCCGTTTCAGCTGGAGCCGCATGCTGCGGGCTGTGTTCGCCCGAAGCTTACCTTGCGCGGCGTTGGAACCCCACCGAGGCGTCGGATTGGCGATATTGGTAGACAGATACGAGAGTACCTTGCTGATGCTGTGCATTTGGGCTGTGACTACTTTCCTCCTGAGGTAGATCCTTAACAGAGGCCGGTAATCTCATCCAGCTATGAACAGGCACACAGCCTCCGCTGGCCCCCTATTGCGCGTATCCGCTAGCTAGCGCAGTGATGGCTGAATCCAGCAACGAGCAGCGCCCTTACACGGGTTCTGCAGCGCTGTTGTAATAAGCAATAGGCCACCACGACCACAAAGCATAACCTACCCCATGATTTCACGGTGGCTGTGCAGCTGAGCTTAAGTAACGAACTCCCAATTGCTTTGAAAACCTAGTGGTCCTATCTCGGCGAGGAGATAGAAGCCTTTGTATTGAAACCGGCATCGGCAAACTTTTGGTAGGCGATAACCCGGTAACTTTCCTCCAAGCAAACCCTATTGTAACCACCTTCACTATACACACCACCGCAGACACGTCAGAGTACAGCTCGAGTCAATAGCTTGTACAGACGAAATGGCCATATCCGGCTCAAGACCGGATATTTTACAGGAAGCCCAGCTTGAGGAGGCCATTGTCTGTAACTGATTTCACTGTTGAGCGGATGCTTCGTCACAGGCAATCCCCACGGGTGGCCATCTATTAGGTGGTCACACCAAAACTCTCACATGTGCCACTTGCGACAGGATCATGATGTGAACTACTATCGTAACATCACTTACAAAGCTGATAAGTTAACTGACGGTTTTGCGGGGACTGTCCCAAAACGCCGATTGCGTGCCGGGTTGATCACATGACGTCAAAACATAAGATGGGGGTAGGAGTGCGGGCAGCATCCGACAACGGCGATAAGGACGAAGCTGTTCTTCAAAGTTTCGAAGGCGAAGACTTAGGCTGAACTCAGAACTTGAACAATTCCAGTGCCCTTGAAAAGACACAATGACCGAAACCACTAACAAGTCATACCTGATCGTAGGTGCAGGCGTCTTCGGCGCCTCTACGGCTCTGCACCTTATCAGAGCGCACCCGGACGCCAGTGTAACTCTCGTCGACCGCAACGCCTTTGACGCCCCCATTCGCGTCGCTGCCTCCTGGGACTGGAACAAGGTCGTTCGCGCTGACTACGTCGACATTGAGTACATGCGCCTTACGCTCGAGGCCAAGAAATATTGGTCAGAGGATCCCATCTGGAAGCCCTTCTACCACGAAAGCGGCGTTTACTGGGTTTCGCCGAACAACTTTGCGGAGCAGATGCAAGATAACTACAAGAAACTCGGGGTTGATTCGGGGCTTTTCTCGCTGTCAGTGGAAGAGGCGAAAAAGCAGTATGGAGGCATCTTTGATGATGCTGACTTTACCAACGTTAAGGAAGTCTTTGTGAACAAGAACAGTGGGTGGGGTGAAGCGAAAGAGGCGTTGCAGAGGACAATTGAGGAGGCTGTCAAGCTGGGAGTCAAGTACGTCGAAGCCGAAATTTTAAAGGTCGAGTTCGACGCCGAGGGTGCCGCGACGGGTGTGCAGACAGTCAAAGGCGAGAGCATCAAAGCCGCGCATGTCATCCTGTCGACGGGCGCTTACACGGCCAAGTTGCTAGCTGACAGCGCTCCTGACCGGACTGAGCTCCACGCTGGAGACAGATTTGTTGCCGCTGCTGTCACTGAAGGATTTACACCCGTTACTGGCGAGAATGCCAAGGATTTGTATGACGGGCCAGTCGGTATCTCGATGGTGCCGCCCTCCAGAGGTAGGTCTTTGTGACACGTACCACTTACCTTGCAGTCCGAACACTAACATCACATCAGGTGCAAGCAACGGAAGTGTGCCTCACTCAAAAGACAAGACGCTCAAATTCTGGGGCCAGATCATCTTCAGAAACACGCAGTCTCACCCGAATGGAAGCCGGTTCTCCGCGCCTCCCCCAGTCTCGGACTATGCACAACTCGATGTCCCCAAGACTTTGAGAGACGACGTAGACTATGCGGGGAAAAGCCTCTTTGGCAAGAACAGCGCCGACTTCAAAAACGAGAATTACCGTATATGCTGGTACGTACCCGGACATTGGAAGCTATGCAACGGGGACGTAGCTGACATCCAAATAGGGAGGCTGTGACGCCCGACGAAGACTTCATCATCTCTCCGCACTCCGCGAGTAAGAATCTCTACGTCGCCACCTGCGGGTCTTTCCACGGTTGGAAATTTCTGCCCATCTTGGGCAAGTATGTTGTACAGATGCTAGAGGGCTCTCTTGAAGAGGCTTTGGCAAAGAAGTGGTCGTGGGATCGAGTTCTTCCTCCTCCCACTCATAGAGCTTGGCCTAGGAGGGAGCTTAGCGATTTGAAGTAAGGCTTTGAAGTCATAGGCGTGAGCCAGCCAAAAAGCTCCATAGGTATTACGCAAGTCGACCCTTGTCGTCATTCAGCTCAGCTCACGCAAACTGTAAGGCCGAGAGGATTGAAGTGGCTGTCCTTTCATCTCAAATGGGTAGATTTGGCTACTTTGGTGATTGTGACCTTGGCGTCTATCTGGATTGGTTCCAGTAGCTGCTTCGGGGATGAAAACTTAAACCTCATCTGTGTGTTCTATTTCTATATGCCATATTGGACCACCTGCTCCGTTTCTGTCTGATCGGGTATTTTATTTGCCCAGAGGTAATACATTTATTGTGGGGAAGCGATCCGCCTTGGACTTCATGGGCTTCGGCAAAGATCGGGGCTACCCAGTTTGACTAGGACGTTGAGGAGATCTTTAGTGACATTGGAAGCGCACAAGACATTAGGAAAGACAATGCTGAAAGATTGTTCGGATAGCAGCACTCCATCACAGGTGCGTTATGGGTCTATACTTTTCACGATCGGACAAAAAGAACCTATCTAGTCAGTCAACCATATGATGAAGTCATGCAAGATACCATTGAACGTGATGGTCCGAACGGCGTCAATAAATGAGCAAGAGCCGACAACGGGTGTACAATAAATCCGCTGCGCTTCGATCCTACAAGACCTTCTTACTATGATGGCCAAGAGTAAATGAGGAGATAACTCAACCACCCTGCTTCCCACGCAACCCCGCATACCACGCAGCCCCAAACCCCCATCAATATCACCATACCCATCAACAACATCCATTATTCCTCATCCCTACCACCTACCCAGATGCAACTTTCTGCTTCACTAGATAATTCAGATCCACTGGATTCACTTGTGCTACTCTCTGCTTCGCCAGCAGCAATTTGCGCCCGTCGGATATCCTCGATATTAGCGAACGTCGTGTTAGGGTCCGTCTGGACCCTTTTTCTCCTGCCTTGTTGCTGACTATCCGTCTGGGCCTGGAATGCCTGGGCCTGACGCTCTAGGACTGTCAGTCTATAGGCCTGTTGGTCCCAGCCTTTTTGGACCTTTCTAAATAGGTGGCGTTGGGTGTAGATTTCTCGGGTATCTTGCGTAAGCTGGTTGAATAGGTGCAGCTGACGCTGAAGATCAGCAGACTTACGCGGGGTTGACCATGGGACTATAGATACAGCTCCATCCCACTGCTGACTTCCTGACTGCCCAGCTGTCTGGCCGTCTAGCTGTCTGGCTGGCTGGCTGGCTGATGCCTTAGACACGAAAGGGCTAGATAGAGGTTGCGCTACATCAACTGGCCATAACCCAGTGTGTTTCCAGCCGCTTTTAATAACCTGGATAGTCAAGGCGTCTAGACGTGCCCTTCTATAACAGTCTATAAAGTTCCTCTTGCCTGTTACAGTTGAATCGCTTTGTATATCTAGGTACCCTAGATACTTCCTATAGGCTGCCTTAAGAGGTCGGAATACTGACTGATCTAGAGGCTGGAGGACGTGTGATGTGTGCGGCGGCAGAAACAGGAGGTGTATGTGGTTCCGGAAGCATCGCCACAGAAAGTCTGTTGTTGTATGGCTATGATGGGCGTCTAGAACTAGTAGTCTAGTATCTGAAGGGTCCTCTGGGACAGTCTGAGGGATAAAGACCTTTTCTAGCCATTCTAGGGCATTCTGATCAGTTGTCCAGCCGTTCTCTGTTGCTGTGAATTTCCAGCTAGCATAGGGTTGAAGATCTAGAGGAAACCACTGTTGCTGGACTGACTTGCCCTTATACATAACAAGAGGCGGAAGTGCGCGTCCTCTGGCAGAGACGCACTCGATCAGAGATACCCATGCCCGCGATCCAGGCTGTTTTTTCTGGATATACTTGGTCTCTGACGATCCTAGTACTAGCCCATTGCTTCCTTTGCCCTCGAGGATACCAGTCTCATCCATGTTCCATCTATTAGCTGGCTTGATGGGCAGGATTGCTGGCAGATCAAGGCGATGAAACCATTCCTGGATAATGTCAGCAGTTGCCCCATTAATTCGCCTAGCGTCAATTGCCCTGCATCGCTGGGTTCTGATAGATGGGTTTCTGCGAAGAAATCGCTGCATCCACTTCCTCCCAAGTGGTCGCTGCCCATCGCCCAGCATGCGCTCAGCCAGCCCTTTGACTTGCTGATGGCAAAACGCAGAGCCTAGGGCAGCCTGCTTAGATATCCACTCAGCAAGTAGACCTTCCTGGTTCTGAGATAACCGCTGCAGTCTACCAAAGGCAGTATTTCTAGACTGGGTACCATGGAGACGTTGTCGTACAGTCGCCTCTGGGATGCCCCATTTGCGACCTGCCCCGCGGATACTAAGCCCGTCAGCAATATCCCAAAGTGCCCGCTGCAGCTCATGTTCACTATACTGCTTCATCTTATAGTAAAAAAGATATCCTCAAAAAATGGCGTTGTTTGGGGTAGAATAGAAGATGTTGTGATAGTTAGAAAAGAGGAGTAGGTTTTATGGTGACGCGTTGTTGGGCTGCGTGGTATGCGGGGTTGCGTGGGAAGCAGGGTGGTTGAGTTATGGGCAGGAAGCCATGGCCGATATCTATTTCTCGTCAGAATTGCAATTGATCTGACTTACCGTCTTTCCCAAACCCGCGCTCCGTCTTCATATGCTGTACGTTTACACCTCTTTCTGGACAGAATACTGAGCCCTGGTGGACTGGACCATGTCGATGATTGCTCAGTTGAGTCAAATCGACCAGATACGGTGGGCGGGTGGGGTATACAAGATGCCCGAAACATCATCTCCTACTTAAGCGCCGAAAGCTGCCAATCAATCGACATCTCGGGGCTGTCGTGGCTTGTTCGGCAAAAGAGCTGCAGGCCTGGGCTACAATTATAAGAAAATTTTCGTGCTTCCTGATCCAACAGCCTCAGCGCTCGACTTTTTCTCTTTGACCCTTCCCCCGCTTGGCCTTGTCTTGCAATATTCAACATAGCTCACCGTAATGGATATCGATGTTGAGAAGAGAGCCGGAACACATGATGGCTTCAAATCTGTTATTTCGATCCCCGCTTATTTCTGGAGCGCAATTGACGAGGAAGACAACCATAATGGCGCAGAAGAGGGGAATACTCGTGGCTTAACGCAAACCGCATCCAGCATCTCAGAGGCGAGTGGTTCTGTCGAAAGTCCCGCCAATTCCAGTGATTCAGGTTCCTCCATCAGATCAACAATCACACAGACCAAAAAAACGAGAGAGTCAACGCCTTCCGGAGACTCGACACGCTCAACATCCAGGATTTCGCAAATGACGAGTGGTTCCTACCACAGCTCCACCGAGCCCAACGAGGGATCTAACCCTCCCGGATCGATACGTAGTGAAACCAGAAATTCCGAAGACTCAACAGTCAGAGACCCTACTCGTGAACGGCACCGCAGGGGGCCATTGCGTGGGATTGATGAGGGTAAGTAGACGCCAAAGCTACGTGGATTCCAGAAAGATCATCTACTCATAAGCAGGTGTAAGCGGCCAAATCAAGACAGTCTGAACAACAACATCCCCCCACATCGTCTGCACACCAGGAAGCGAAAGTACACCATACCACGCCATCTGTGACTCCAGATTCACCACATTCAGAGACTTACCAGGCAAGAGGGGCAGGTGTGCCTGCTACCCCAGGTTCCAGCGGTACGTTCAACTTCATTCAACGACTGCGGGAAAAGTACGGTAAGGGGGTGTTATTCATCAGGCCCAATGGCGGGCGTGTTGATGTGAATCTGGCCACTTTTCAGCGCGTGCAGCTGGAGACTATCCAACGACGACTGCTCGAAACCGTACTTGACTTTCAGTATCTTGAAAGGAACAGCACCGACTGGGATAGTGACAGCGATTCGATTATCGCCTCTCCAGATGGCTTGGCCATGCGACTCGATGAAAAGATTTACGCGTCGCAACAGCTGATGAATGACTACGGTAATGGACCGCTGCAGACATCCCTGCCTTACCACACTATCTCAGTTCATCTGTGTTAATTCTGTCTGTCCAAAATAGTTACAGCCTGCAAAAACCTGGATTTCATGACGGAGACTCGCAAAAACCATGGATACGATCCCTTCATTGTCCGGACCGACAGTTTCATGCGGCGAGAGAGTCTGCGCGATGCTCACCAGCACTGGCGTAGACTAGTAGATCGCGGCCTGAAAACAGTCGATGCGGCGCAGAACTTCACGCAGTTCGAGCAAGCCATGGAGCTGCTCCAATCAGACCAAGGACTAAAAGACAAGGACGACCCCGTGCACATGGGCGGGGGAACGAGGTCGATGAGGATCAAAGACGACGGATTCCAGGCGTACACCGAGAAAGTGGGCATGGCGCTCGTCGGTGGCGTGTTCCTCATTGCGCCGATGCTCATCATGGTGTTGCACCCGGGCCTGGTCACCTCGCTTGTCACGACTTCGGTCTGCGTCTTTGCTTTTAGTCTGGTTATGTCGTTGCCGGTGTTCTTGAAGGCGCCGTTTGACGTGCTTTCGGCGACGGCGGCGTATGCTGCTGTCCTGGTGGTGTTTATTGGCACTGGTGGTGGAGGAGAATGAACACTGAAAGTTCTGAATGAATTGGTCTCTCTGTAAATTGGGAACGACGGCAGTAACCTGTGGGACAGTGTCATTGTTGAGATCAGGAGTTTTCAGAACCCTTCAACTTCAAGTTCCGGTCGATAGAGAGAACAGGTGCCGACTGGGCAAATACAAGGGCAAGTGGCGACATATTAGTGTACGTACTCCGGATGTTTTTCGGGTTTAAACCCTCGTGAGATGCTTGGCGCGGCGAGAAAAGGCGTTCATTGTTGAAGTGGGCAATCTGGGCGAATGTCGGATACCTTTGGGGTGGATTTCGCCACTATGCTCCTCAGGTGCGGCCAGATCACACGCCGCCCTAAGGTCAGGCGACAAGGGTAAGTAGTGTAGGCATGGTAAGTAGGTTCCTTACGCAGTAAACAGATACCATGTGCCTGCTTCTAATCTACCCGGGGGTGTTAGTCAGCGCAGCGGAGAGCTAAACACCCCCTCCTTACGGAGAGGGCAAAAAAAAGGGGGTCGCAGCAAGAAAAGGGGGGTCACAGCCTGTCCCCACTTTGTCCTGACTTTTTGTAAAAGAACCGTAGTCAGGAATAGTACAATTGCAAAACGTAGGTCTTGTATTGAACAGAAGCTGGATCTTAGCCTGCTAATCTCTAGCCTTTCGCCCGTTAAATGGGCCCTGCACCCTGAGACAGTATTATAAACTTTATAATCCTGTGGCTGTTCTTTGTGGCTATGTCACCTTGTGCTATAGTGCCCGTGGGCAAGCTACTCTATTGTCCTTTAACAATTATATCCCTTTTCGGCTAGTTATCCTTAACCAGCTTACTTGTCTTTTTTAGGTTTAAGTAGAGTTACGCTAAGGTATTAGCGCCCATTAGCTTGCTTGTCTTACTAATAAAAACTCTTTCCTATTATTATCTATTATTTATATAGTCTAACGTATATGCATAGCGAGTCGCCCATCATAGCGAGCCGCCCACTTTTCCTTAATTCTACACTCTTCACCTTCACAACAACCTTCCTCTACGTACGACCATGAGTTCCTCTTCAAATGAAAGTCGCATTATCCTTGCAATTGAAGCTATTAAAAAGGACCCAAAACTATCCGTTCGAAAAGCAGCTTCTATCTATAAGGTCCCGAGAACTACACTTCGCGACCGACGCGCTGGACTTCTACCACGACGCGAAACTCGTACGAATTCAATGAAGATGACTCAGGTGGAAGAAACTGTGATTCTTGAACGAGTTATTGACCTGATCGATCGAGGATTTCCACCGCGACTTGACGACGTACGAGATATGGCCGATTGTCTCCTTGACGAACGTGACGCGACGCGTGTCGGACCGCGATGGGCAGAGAACTTCGTACGACGCCAACCACAACTAAAGACGCGTTTTCGACGTAGAATCGACTATCAGAGGGCATTGGCTGAAGATCCTGCAATTGTGCAGGCCTGGTTTGCCCTCGTACGAAACACAATCGCGAAGTACGGAATACACGATGACGATGTCTACAATTTTGATGAGACGGGCTTCTTGATGGGAATGCTGTCGCACGCAAAGGTTATTACAACCTCTGACCGCCGTGGAAGGCCTCGTACGAAGCAGCCTGGCAATCGCGAATGGGTTTCTGTCATTCAGGGCGTATGTGCAGATGGCTGGGCGCTGCCTCCATACGTCATTGTTAAGGGCAAATATCACCTACTCTCATGGTATACCAATGGCCAATTCCCACCCGAATGGCGCGTCCACCCTAGCGAAAATGGATGGACTACAAATGAGATTGGCCTAGATTGGCTAAAACATTTTGAAAAGTGCACAAAGTCTCGCACGAAGGGTGTTAAACGGCTCCTAATCCTTGATGGCCACAACAGCCACAAATCCACCAAGTTTGACGATTACTGCAAGGAACACGGCATTATTGCTCTTTGCATGCCTCCGCATTCATCGCACGAGCTTCAGCCTCTTGATGTTGGCTGTTTTAGTCCGCTGAAGGCTTCATATGGCAAGGAAATCGAGAAGATGATGCGGATGCAGATTACGCACATTACTAAGGATGATTTCTTTCCTGCCTTCAAGGCAGCCTTTTTTACTTCAATAAGCAAAGAAAACGTACAAGCTGGTTTTAGACAGGCTGGCCTTGTACCATTCGACCCAGAAGCAGTTCTTTCCCGCCTGGATTTCAAGCCAAAGACGCCAACACCATCCAACTCATGCCCAAGCAGCCAGGGCTCCTGGGACCCAAAGACACCAACCACAGCACATGACGCCGTACGAAGCTCTGCTTCACTTAAGAAAAGAATCACTAGTCATCAAGATAGCTCACCAACTCATTTGTACGAGGTTGTTGATTTGCAAGCTAAAGGTATTAGCAAGTTAGCACACAAACTAGCTCTTGTTGAAGCCGAGTGCCGCGGGCTTCGTACGGCAAATGAGATACTAAGTAAGCGCCGGAGAGCTAAGAAAACCCAACTACGTCTTGGAGGGTCACTTAATACAGCTGAAGCTGAGGCAATACGGGTAGAAAAGGGGGTTGTTGATGCTGGAGGCGAAAACATGCGTCAAGAGGGTGCTCGTACGGAGGGGGTGAATCGCGCGGGCGGCGATGTGGTAACTGCGGAAAGACTGGACATAATGTACGAACATGTCAGGTAGTTTGGGAGACCTCTGAAGAAGAGGCTGATGAGTAGTTTCAATTGATTTCGTACGATGTGGCTTAATTGACTTACACAAATGGCTGGAGGGTAGTGAAAGGTGGGCGGCTCGCTATGATGGGCGACTCGCTATGCATATACGTTATATATAATTATTATTTTTTTTATAAAAAGAAATTTAATTATTTACTTTTCTAATTTTTTTTTTTATTTTTATTCTTTACTACTAAAAATCCTTTACTTTTTTATTCTTATAATATTCTACAAATTTCAACTATTTGCTTACGTTTTACTAACTATATTTACAATTAATATAAATCATTTCTTCTTTTAGTTATTACCTATATTTCCCTTATTTCTCAGTTATCTTTCTGCTATAACGCTATAGCTAGTTTTTTATACGCTAAGGCTAAAAAACCTACTACTACATAGCTATTTACCTATACAAAGAAAGCTACTGCTATATGTGTGCATAATTATTGTTACAAAGCTTATTATAATACTAGCCTTTTCTCTAATATAGAAGAAAATAATAGTAAAGTTTAAGGTTTTACTTAGGTTTTGTTAACGTTATTAACTTCTTTCTATAATATAATAGCAATAATTAGTCGGCTACACCTAACCTATCCCCTTAACTGTTACTATCTCCCTAGCTATTACCTAAGTTATTATAATTACTTATATTATCTAATAATAGAGATACTAGTAATAAAGAGCCTAATAATAATTTAAATAATAATTCTTTTTTTTTTTACTTAGGTAATAGTTT
The DNA here is from genome assembly GCF_022836535.1 of Colletotrichum spaethianum. Lineage (NCBI taxonomy): Eukaryota > Fungi > Ascomycota > Sordariomycetes > Glomerellales > Glomerellaceae > Colletotrichum > Colletotrichum spaethianum. The sequence goes on along the minus strand of NW_026054772.1, from coordinate 1,274,230 downwards.
AGAGTTACTAGATAATCTCCCTTACATCCCTGACCCTAAGCTAAAGGGTATTAATCTTAAAGCTATCTAGGCTTATATACACTATATTTATACTATTATTAAAAGACACCAAAATAGCCAAACCTTAGCTAAGTAGCCCCTTATTCTTTAATATTACTTTGCTCTTTTAGGTTCTTATTGCTACACCTAGTATATTTATTACACCAATAGCTATATCCCTATTTATTTCCTTTCTAGGTTATTCACTAAGTTCTTACTAATATTTCTTTATAATATACTACTACTATCTTAAGTAATTACTAAGATACCTTATTTATTTTTTATAGTATTTATTACTATATTAATTACAAAAAAATAGCTAATATTATAAAGGAATTAAGCAATATTATAGCCTAGTTTCTCTAGGCTCTTACTAATCTTAATATTAATCATTATTATGACTTCTATAATCCTACTTTTAAGCATATCCCTCTAATGTAATTACTTTTCCTTATTTTACCTATATTTCACTAATATTTCTTTATAAGCTAACTTCTATAACTATAAGTCTATAATTAACACCCATTATATCCTTATAGCTAGTTACACTAGCTAAGTTTAGGTTCCCCTTAGTTATTTACCTACATATATTAACGTTTATTTTTAAGTTTTCTTTATATTTCACCAGCTTAATTACTAATTTTCTTGTTTTTTCTAGAACTTCTATTAAAACTACTACTTAGTTCTTAGTAATTAAAGTTTTATTACTTAGTAGTTATATAAACAAAAGGCTTATAATAACATTATACGCCTTATTTATAACTAAGCTTTATAGCTTATAACTTACCTAGACCTTATTAACTTCTTAGCTAATATTTATTAATATATTAAGCTAATAAAGCTTAGCTTAACTTATCTTTAAAAGACTTTATATTTAATTTAAAATAAAAGGGTTTAATAGAATTATAACATTTTTATTATTATAGTTAATATCTTTTTTTTTTTTTAGGCATTTATATTTATAGTTAAAATATAAGAAGTTCTATATTTTAGTTAAAATAACTAGTACCTCTTAGTACTAATTTAGTTTAGTTTTATATACTTTTTTAGTTTATTTTTTAGTCTTTTTAGTCTTTTTTTTATAATTAAATACTACTTTTCTTATATTCCTTATATCTTTTTTATTAACTTAAAAGTTATATTTTAACAGCTAGCTAGTCTATTTAACTAAATAGTATATCTTATCTTTAGTATCTTAATAGTTAACTACTTAATTTAGCTTTTACTCCTTATTACTATCCTCTAGGTTAAGAGTTAGTAGTAGTTTATTATCCCTTATATTAGTTTTCTAAGGTTCTAGTAGACTAACATAAAACATATTGTATAGTCTTATGTATTTTTCTAGTAACACTAACTAATATACCTATAATCCTACTTTCTAAAGGATTTAAAATAGTTCTATAAACCTAAATATTAACTTTCTTTTAATAGCTTTAAAACATAAGTTTTTAATTAATAATATAACCAGTTATTTTATTTAAAAAGTTATAGCCTTATAATAGTTATTATAGGCTTTTACTTATCTTTTAATAGCTTCTTCTTAGTATTTCTTTAATTAATTTCTAAGGTTAATAAGTTTTTCTAGATAGTCTTTTATACCTTATACCTCTTCTCCTTAGATCTTATCCTTAAGATATAGTTAAAACTCTAAAGAATAGCCTATTAAGGCTTTAAATAGACTTATTTTTATTATTATATTTTTTATGTTATTTATAGTAAATTCTATTAATAGAAGTAAATTTAGCTAGTTACTTTGTTTTATAGCTATAAAGTAGTAAAAGTAATGTTTAACTATTTTGTTTATTGTCTTAGTTTAACTAAGAATAAGATTTATTATAAGAACTCTTATCTTATCTAATTATATCTTTATATCTAATAACTATATAAACTTACTATATCTATATTTGGATTAAGTAAAATAGGAGCTTTATAACCATATATAACTTGTCTATATATAAGATAAGCTTATAAGAATTAGGTTAACCTTAGAATTCTAGTCTTAGATCTAGTTAACCCTAGAATTCCAGCCTTAGATCTAGTTAACCCTAGATTCTAGAAAACCAACTCCTAGATTCCAGATAAGATTATTTTATTAGATAATCATATTACTAATAAGATATTAAGAAAAGGATATAAGCCTAAGATATTCTCACCTTTTAAAAAAAAAAGAAGATATAATAACATATATAAATATAATAACCTTATCTTTTTACCTTTACCTTCACTAAGTCTCTTTACTTCTTTATAACTATCTAAGAATATTACTAATATATTCTAAGTAGTTATAAGCCTAGCTTATAAAAGACTTATACTTATACTTTTATTTAATATAACAAAAATTTAACTTTACTAAGAGATAAACCACATTAGCTAAAGGAATTTTAAGGAATATAGCTCTAAGGCAACTATACCTTACACCTAGCAGCCTATATTTAGTAGAATAGAGGGACCAGCTTACTAGGCAAGCACTACACCTATCGCTATATTTTACGCTACTATAGCTCTAAGCAAATCACAATTCAATCCTACCTTACTAGTTAAAAGTTATTTCTAGTCTATATTTAACAAAGACTATATACCTTAAGCTGGAATTGAACCTAAGAGCTCTAATTAAGTTACTAATTTAACTAGTTAATCTAGAGGGTAGCTAAACCTCTAGACTAACTGCTCTGCTGTCTAGTAAAAGCTTCTTTAGTTAAAGGCCTATATATATCTTTAACCTAAGGCAACCACATAACGCTATACCGTTAATAACGACATTATAACAACCTAACTACTTTTAAGGCCTATTTTTTAAAACAAATTCAATAATACTATCAGAATACCAATATCTCTCTTTAATCAGCTAGAATCAACCTATAATAGAAAAAATCTATATTTTATATCTTTTTAGTAGTCTAAACTATTTAGTTTAAGTAACTAAATTTAAAGCTTTACTTATAAATAAAGATATTAACTCTAGTCTTAAAAACCTACTAATAATAATAAATCAAAAAACAACAAATACTAAAATCCTAGCTTATATAAAGCTATTTTATAAAGATTTACCTCTATAGGTTATAAAAGACTCTATAATAAGATATAAGGCCTAGAAGAAACTAAAGGATTTATATAAACCTACTAATTTTATTAATAAATATCTTACTTATAAAGAGTTTTTTAATATCTCCTTAGAATCTTTTGATTCTATAGAAAATTACCTTAATAAGGTAAAAAAGCTTATAGATAATCTTACTATAAAATCTATAGCATTACTAAAACAAGTAATTATTACTTAAGTATTAAATAGCCTAAATAATAGTTATAAAGGTTTTATAACTAATATAACATAAGCTCTAAGACAAAATTCAGATTTATATACTATTAAATCTTTGTTTATAAATCTTATAAATAAAGTAAAAAGAAAAAGATCTTTTATAGTCTTTTATACTTTTATATATAAAAAAGGAAATAAAAAGCCTTAAAAAAAGACTAAAAGGATATATTATAATAATTACAAAAAATCTAGTTATAAAGTTAAAGATTATGCTTTTCTTTATCCTTATAAAGCCCTAAAAGGCTAGATAAATAAGGATAAAGAATCTAATATATATTAGAAATATAAAAGAAAAGCTAATCTTAGAAGAAAACAACTTAATAAGGCATAAAAAGCATTAATAGCTAAAAAGGCTATTATAGAAGAGCTCTTAGATAATTCTAAATCTAAAGATATAAATATAACTATAGTAAAAACAGAACCTATAAATATTATAACAAATAACTAAAAAAAAAAGGATCTTATTAATCTAGACTTTAAAGACATAAGTCCTCTTATACCCTCTATAAGTTATAATAATAATAAAATATTAGGTTATAATATAAATAATTCTATACTTATATATATAAATATAAACAATAACTATACTATATTCTATATAAATACTACTACTACAGTAAATATTATAACAAATAAATCTCTTTTTATTAAGACTACTATAACAAATAAATAAGTTAACTAGAAAGAAACAAGAAAACAAAAAGTAACCCTTATAAGTAATATTACTATCTCTTTTCCTCTAGATAATAATAACATATATATCTTAAAGAACTATTATTATATACTATAGTTAGGTATTAACCTACTAAATTAAAATAAGATAAGAAAGCTTAATATAGCTTCTCTTTTCTAGGATACAAAGGTATCTTTAATAAATACAGTTAATAAAAAGACCCTTTATAAAAGGGAACTAAAAGATAAACTATATTATCTAAATATTAAAGTCTTAAATAAAAAGGATTTATACTAAAATAATAATAATAATATATATATAAATACTATAAAAGATAATAACTCTATAAAAAGAAAACCTTATAAGTTTAAAAAGGTTAATAATAAAGAAAAAAATAACTATATAAAGTGGTATAATAGATTAGGTTATATAAGTCTTAAAGTTCTAAAAGAACTATAAAATAACACTAATATAAGTAATAATATAATAGAAGACAACTTAACATATAATACTTATATAAAAGTAAACTTTACTATAAAAGTTAATAAAAACTTAGATAACTATAATAAAGAGTATAACTATATAGAAAAAGTTGCTTCTGATCTCTGTAGACCTATAACACCTTTTACATATAATAAATATAGATAGTTTATTATCTTTTTAAAAAGGAAATCTAGACTTACCTCTATTAAACTCTTAAAAACTAAAGAAGCAAAAGAAGTAAATACTACTATATTAAAATATATAAACAAAAATAACACAAATAATAATAAAATAAGAGAATTTAATATAGACAATAATCTAGAATTTAATAATAATACTATAAATTATATATATCTAATAAAAGGCATAAACTATAATATAAAAGTTCTTTATACATATAAACCTAATAGTATAATAGAAAGAGTTATTAGGACTATAACTAATAAAATAAGGGCTTTACTATTACAAGCTAACTTACCTCTATATCTATAGAGAAAAGCTGCTTTAATAGCAGTAGACCTATATAATATAACCCTACATAAGGCATTAAACTATAAAACACTGTTTAAAATAGTAAATAATATAAAGCTAGATATAGATTATATAGTTACTTTTAGCTTTATATACTACTATAAAAACAAAGACCTTAAGATAAAGAAATTAAATAATAAAGCTATAAAAGCTATTATTCTAAACTCTAAAAATAATATATATAAAGTATATGATTTTCAAAAAAGATCCTTTTTCTAGACTAGAGATATTACTATCCTAGAAAATCAATTTTTACCTCTTAAAATATTAAATAATACTAGTAATAATAATACTAATAATAATAACAATAATAATATTCTATATAATAATATAAGTAAAAAAAAAGCCTTGAATTAAGGAGGTAATATAATAAATAATAATAATTATAATAATTGTAATAACTATAATTGTAATAACTATAATTGTAATAATTATAATAATAATAAATCCAAGATAATAATCGAACTTCCTAAGCTAGATAGAAAGCTTAAAGATAAATATAAATAGGTAGTAGACTAAGAAAGCGCTTTATATACTATAGAAGACTACTCTACTATTAAACCTATACTTTCCACTATAAATAACTATAATAATAAGATAAATCGGTTTAATAAAGCTTCTTATATTCTATCTATAACTACTATAAAAGACCCTTCTATATATAAACAAGCTATAACCTCTATAAATAAAGATTACTAGATTTAAGTAATATTAAAAGAAATATTAGGTCTATATAATTTAAATACTTGGAAAATATTACCTTTACTTAAGGATATTAAGCCTTTAGGAGGTAAATAAGTATATAAAATTAAATATAATAATAATAATAAACCTATTAAATATAAAGCTAAATAAGTAGTATAAGGTTATAACTAATATATAGGTATAGACTACCTAGAGACCTTTAGTACTACTTGTAAACTAGAAAACTATAAAGCTATATTTATAATAAGTATTAAATTAGGCTAGATATTTAGGTAGTTCGACATAACTAATGCCTTTTGCTATACTAATATAGATAAAGATATATAGGTCTAACAACCTATAGGATTTTCCTATATAAATAATACCTATTAATATACAAATAATAACTATAAGAACAATAACTTATACTATAAACTAAATAAAGCCTTATATAGTTTAAAACAAAGCCTTAGACTTTAGTATAAATATTTAAGATCTATAATAAATAAATTAGGCTTTAAAGAATCTCCTTATAATAAAGGAATCTTTATAGCTAATAATAATACTATACAAGCTATATTAATATATTACGTAAACGATATTATAATAGTAGCTCTATTAGAAGAATATATAAATATCTTCTATAATACTATAAATAAAGAATTACAGATAAAAGACTTAGGAATACTATATATATTTCTTAGGAACGAGATAACTATACATAATAAGATCTTATATATACATTAAACAGAATATATAAATAAACTTCTAGATAAATATAATAAAAGGGATATATACCTTTATAATATACCTTTAGACCCTAATATAAAACTAAAAAGAAATATAGGGTAAGTAATACAAGAAAATATAACAAAATACTAACAGGAAGTAAAATCTCTACTTTTTGCTAGCCTAAAAACTAGGCCTAATATTATATATCCAGTTAATATATATACTTAATATATAAGTAATCCCTCTAAGGAGCATTTTATTACCCTTAATAAAATATAGGGATATTTAAATAAATACTTTAATAAAGGATTAGTATATAATTATAATATTAACCTTTAATTAGTTAGATTTTCAGACTTAAATTAGGCTGGAGACCTAGATGATAGGATGTTAACTACAGGATATATAACTACTCTAGGGTACTATAATATAATAAGCTGGAATAGTGTAAAACAGAAAACTATTACTTTATTTACTTATAAAGCTGAATATATGGCTTTATGTGAAGCTATTAAGGAAATAATATACTTATATAATTTATATAATTATATAATACTAAATTTAGATTTAAAACTAAATCTTAATATACTTATTATCCTTATAGATAATAAAGCCGCATAACAGATAACAGAAAATCCAGAGCTACATAAGAAAGCAAAGCATATTAATATAAAATATCACTTTTCTAGACAAGCTGTTAATAATAATAAGGTGTCCCTATTTTATTTATATACAAGTATGTTGAATGGATTCTCTCTTCCTGAGAGAACCCGTTTGTACGATCGTACTCGGGTTAAAGTTAGGGTGAACCAAAGATGTATTTTCCGTGATTATCTTCCTAACTACAAGACTTGGCTTTCGTACACAAGATATATGATCTCGTACGTCCCTGAGTCAGTTCGGCATGAATATACTTTTGATCCCCTCAATGGATAACCGAGGGCCGAATATCCAGTCTGTGCCCTCTGCCATGATGTGTGTCCCTGAGTCGTGCGTGTCGTACAACCAGCTGGTGCTGTTATTCCAACACTCACAACTTTTCTTTTGTGACTGCACGACTCCCTGCGGTGTCCAATCAGGTTGCGCTGATTGTGACATCAATAACCTCATCGTACAACCCTGTGGGTTAGGCCACTTGCGTTGTACGATAAATCACCAATATCAAAACTCCAGGCAACTGTCCATTTCCTTCTTGCCTGGTTGAGCAGGCAAGTCACGTGTTGGTGAAGTTCCTTCCTTCCTCGTTGACTTCACTTCTGCTCCTGCTGTTGACGTACCTTCCTTCCTTCGTACGGCAACCTTAGCTATTTAAACCCCTTCTCACTTGTTTTTTTCTTTTCCTCTTTTTCTTTTCTTCTTCACCCTTCGCACGCGTCGTTTTCCCATACAATCGATCAACGACGATCTTTCCCCTTCTTCCTCAATCAACTCCAACAACAACTACTTGTACGTAGGATTTCCTCTCATACGTTTCCTCTTACTGATTCATCAATAGCACCTCGCACGATCAATCCATCATGTCTCTCGCTGCCCCCGGTGGTTCGATCTTCGGCAACATCGGTATGCATACCGATGCGTCCGGTGGTCGTTGGCTTCGTCTTCCGACTGGCAACGCCAACAATCGCGCTCTTCTGTTGGCTCTGGCCATCAACGTACGTTGCTTTTGTCCTTACCTTGTCTTCGTACGTTAACCTTGACTGCAGGATGAGGAGCGTCTCATCATCAACATGCCGTCGCGCGATATCGAGATCCGCGTCACTAGCAACACTTCTGTCCAGCAGTTTGTTGCCAGCATCATCCGCCGCCAGGGCTACTTCCTTGCGGTCTTGGTTCAGTCTCGTGGTCGTGCGGCCATTGCCTGTGGCAATAAATGCGCGACTACTGACTCCCCGCGCTTCCGCCAGTGCACCCGCATTCCCACCTTTCAGGGTGGCGCCTGCGCCGAGTGCGTCTAGCAGTCGCACGGCGCTCGCTGCACCCACCGCGGTCGAGATGTTGATTCGTCCGACAACCCGGGCGATGATGATGACGATGATGACAACGGCGGCCCCAGCAACTACAAGGCTCCCAACGTCACTAATGCTCGTGAGCCTCGTACGCCTGGCAGCAAGCTTGGCAAGAACATCGGCAAGGGCGGTCGCTTCCTTGGCACTTCTGCCAGCCCCATGGTTATCGACAAGGAGTAGTCGCACAACTTCTCTTCCCTGAAATCTCGTACGACAATCAGATGGATCGCACGATATGGTAATTCGGGAAGGTTGTGGATATGGTGGAGGTACGATCCGACATTGATATCGGAATTGGTAGTGGTCAGGTATATCAGATACCTTCTTGAGGTTACACTTCGTTTTCAGATAGTTGGTAACGTACGGCGGTGAGGTCGTACGAATTAATTGTCAAGTGTTTTCTCCTAATCTTTCAACGTACGCCTCGATTCGAATCCTCAATGTGTTTGTTGTAATCAATTGTCCAAGTGCTGAGTTTGGCGATTTCTTGGTGAAGGCGTCGGCAGGGTTATCTTTCCCATCAATCCATCTCACTTCTGAGATCTCTTTCTTTTCGTACGACTCACGTAGACTCATAATATCAATCATAAGCCTCTTTTCATCTGTTGTGCCTAGTCGTACGAGGCACTCGTACAGAGATCGTGAGTCTGAACAGATGATAACTGGAATCCTTGGGAGTTGTAATGTACGAAGGATCTTGGTAAGTGTCGTACTAAGGGATATCCCACTATCAAATCCTGTGGTCATCCCGTACAACTCGCTTGCAAGTACGCTTCGTGTGACTCTCTTGCACTTTGTTGAACTCCAGTGTATAATGTTTCCTTTGATCTGGAAGTCTGTTGTCGTGCGAGCTGTTTCCTCAGCTAGTACGATAACAAATCCAAGTTGTGACGATAGATCTGAGTTGTTTGCAAATGATCCATCCGTAAAGATGTACATCTTCGCACGATGGAGATCAAGAGGGATATATGTAAGACCTCGTGTAGGGTTATCGATTTGCCACTGAAGTCGTACATTCAAAGCTTCAATATCCTTCTTATCAGGCTCCTTAGTTTGGGCTGCAGTTGACAGGTCGTACGATGCCTCTGGTTGACAGATAGATGCGAGGTATGCTCCTCTTGCCCTTTGGGAAACATACTGCTGATGTGCATCGTGCGCATCAGGATCAACGAGTTTCAGGTGCTTTGCCTGGCCTTTTTGAGTAAAGGTAATGTGGTCATTGTGCGATTGAATCTTTCCCCCATTAAAGTCAATTTCACTGTTGGGCGATAAGGTGGTCTTTGGTTTCGCACGAAGTCCTTTCCTTCTCAGCTCTTCTTCTTCTCTCTGGGAGAAGGCAAGTGTAGCAAAGCTAAGTGTATCGTCTGTCTGCATAGCTGTAATCCCGAAGGTATCCGGTCCTTCTGTTGTATACAGCAAGCATGGATCGTACGTTGACTCTGTCATCTTCAGATCTTTCTTGTGATGCTCAGAATAGGTTTTGTACCAGTATAGGCCTGACTCTGCTAGGCCGTATAGTGGTTTCAAGATATGGAGAAGTGTGTTCTTAGGGTATTTGTCTTCTAACTCCTTGGGTAGTCGTGCGATAATTGTCCTGGTTAGACGATCGTCCGACTGTGTATATGCCTGAGTTATGTCTCTGAGTTCCCCTTTGCATTTGTAGTCTCGCACAAGGGTAGGTCCAATCGCAAGTATGAGCCTTTGGCTCATCCGTTGGATAGTAGGTGCCTGGGTTAAGAGTTCTTCTTTCTCCCAGTCCCCATACCCTTGTACGACGAGTCTTGACTTCTCGTACGGCTTAGATGACAAGTTCTTGATCTCTCGTACCATCCGTGTCTTGTAGATACGGAGGTGGTCATGCTCTTTTGGATTGTACGGTACAAAGGTGAAGACTCCCTGGTTAATAAGGTTGTCTATCTCTGTTTGGTCTGACTCTTCGTACGGAGCACCTGGTGTTGTAATCACATTGTCAAGCCGTAACTTTTCTGCTAACTCCTTGTGGTCTTTTTCTTTCTGAGATAGAAATGCTTGATTGGTACGTGGTGATTGTCGTACAGCCCTTCTCTGGCCTTTCTTTGGTCTTCCTCTCTTGTTTGGCTGTTTCTGAGGAATAGGTCGTGCGATATCTGAATCTGACTGTGCTGTGTCTTGATGGTATGGTTTGACATGTGTCGCACGAAACTGTGTAGGACCATTGACCATCTTGACTGTCACTGTATGGCCTTCTATAGCCTGGACTTCGTACGGTCCAGTCCATCCCTTGTTTTCTCTCCATACTAGAACCTCACTCTGGATCGGTAGTGATAGTATGCTCTGGAGGTTAGGGCCATTTCTGGTGTTGATCGCACGATTGATCTCTACTTCTGCACGAATGCTCTGAAGCATTTTCATTGCCTTCTGGATTGCTTCTGCCCTTTGGGTGATTTCGGGCGATGGAGGTGAGTCCTTGTTAATCCTTGGATATGTCCCAAAGACAAGTAGTGTAGGTACGATGCCGTGCGGACCAGCTGTGTCGTTCAATGCCTTCACAGCCATCTGGAGGATGGTTTCCTCGTCCGTGTTGTGCCCAAGCTCAGCATACAAGATATCGTACGCACGCCTCAGAGGAGCGTGAGCTCTTTCTATCTTGCCTACTGCCCAGTGGGCTTCTACTGGCATTTCTTCGCACGATATGCCCATGATGTCGGCATAGTTCCTGAATTCTGCTGATGCGAAGTTTGTACCTGGGTCATGTACGATATGGTCTGGTGGACCAACGTACGTGCTGATCCAGCACTTGCAAAGTGCATTCCACGTATCTCGTGCAGATAAGGACTTCAGGAAGGTGGCTCCTTGGAAGCTTGTCTCTGTGTCGATAACGTGTAAGGCGTTCTTGTCTCTTAGTCGTACGACATCCACAACTATCTCATAGTTGAAGTAGCTTTCGTCTTTAAGTGTGAACTTAAACCTCTTTGGTGCTGAGTCGTGCGATTGACAATGATGACAAAACTTCTGGACCTTTTCTAGAATGTTGATGTCAATGTTGTGATGCCCAGCCTTCTTCAGGAGGTGGTAAAGACGGTCCGTACGAGGATGTCCAAATCGTCTGTGAAGCCTTCGGAGTTGTCCTTCTGTGAAGAACATGCTGGCCTCTGTGCGACTAAGGTTGAAGAATGGGTGACCCCATTTCCGTACGACTGGGATAGGTTTTCCATCCTGCCGTACAATCACGTTGTCGACGTTATTGAAATATGCACCTAACCTGTCTGCATCGTACAATGAAAACAGGAACGGAGTAGGAGCATCAAGGATGTGATACGTAACCTTTCCAAGCTGATTCTCCATTTCCATAGTGCCAACCGATGTGATTGAGTCACTTGCCCCGAATCGTACGTTTGCTGATCCTGGTCCCCAGGATATTGCCGTACGAGGGTTCTCCCGTAGGTATGCAAGGACTTGAGGTTTCCCTACAGTAGAGAACTTCGCTGCTCCTGTATCCCATAGTTCCCCTTGGTACGATGAGATATAAGGATCGTGCAACAAGAATTGACAGGCCTCTGACGTCTTTGGTAATGAAAAGATATCCTCCCCTGTCGTGCGATGGAAGAATGAAGAAGACATTAGGAAAGCTGATGTCTCTTCATCTCCTGTAAATTCTCCCTCCTCATCGCACGATTCGTCCACTGGGTTTTCTCCTTCAAAGTCAAGAAGGTACGAGGCAAAATCTCTCTGTGGTTCTTGTTCAAGTATACCGCATGCCTGAAGGTATTGGTCTTTCGCGCGATTACGTTCTTCGTCCGAATGATTCGTAGACCAACAACCCTCCTTCTTGCACACAAAACATCTTTTCTTAGATATTGCACGATTAAACCTAGGTCGTGATGAAGGTTGACCTTTCCAAGGTTGTCGAGAAGATCCTCTGTTGTCTGACGGTCTATTGTACGATGGTCGTGGGTAACTCTTGTTGTTAGAGTACCTTCTATCCACGAAGTTGATGTCGTGCGACATAGACTTCCTGTCTAAAGCGACTTGTAGTGATGCTCTTAGACTAGAAAAGAATTGCTCGCACGTGTGATGTGCTTTAAGATTGCTTAGAGCAGTTTCTAGCTCTGGTACACCTCTGCACGCTTGGGTGACTTGCGTACGAAGCATAATCTCCCCCTGAAAACCTGGGCCAAGTGCCCGTTGTACGAGGGGTATCTTGTCTAAGAGTATCTCTAATACGTCCATCAGATTCTTGTCTGGATTGTCTTGTCTGACTCGTGCGAAGGATAGACTTGTCCAATCTGTCCAATAGAGAGTGTGGTTGATGTTAGTGTTAAAATGCATTTCTAACATGTTGTACATCTCGTCCCATCTCCTTGTTGGTCCAATGTGATGGAGATAAAACTCTTCCGCACGATCAGCCAAGATATCAGGAAATACTGCATGGTATTGGTCTTCAGTGATCCTGAGGCGTCGACAAAAACTGATAAAGACCTTTGCCTTGTCGTACAGGATATCGTACGGCTTGCCCGTATAATTCCTGTCCTTTCTCCATCCCTTTTGGAAGATTGAAATTGTAGTTGGCTCGCACAATCCATTCTGGACTATTCGTCTTGGTGGTAGGTCATAGATGCTGTCTCCTTGATGTAAAGGTGTTGTACGACCCTGGATTTGTGGAAAACTCTCAACCTCCTGTGTGAATCTTGTTCCAGGAGGTATGTTTCCTGAAGCTGATTGTGACTGCTCTCGTACGATTGATGTTTGAGTTGTCTGTGTATCGTACGGGGGTTCGATTGGCTCTGTTGTTGGTTCAGCTGTGTTTTGGGGTAAAGTTGATTCAGGGTTTCGAACAGGTGTTTGAGTTGTTGTAATCGTACGACTTGGTGTAAGTGCTGTACGAGTAGAAAGCTGTTCTTCTTGCTCATCAAACTTCCTCCCAATCTCCTTGATGAATTCAACCAACTGTTGATTCACATTTCTTATTGGCGGTAATCGGAATCCCTTTAGCTCAATAAGTCGTATGAACTCTGCCCTGAACGCACGATAGACCTTTTCCCATTGGAAGGTAGACCATTCGTTGAAATCTTCGTACAGTGATATTGTCAGGTTTTCCTTTGATTGCCTAAGATGAAGCATTTCCATGTTGATGTACGCAATGTACGTAGTCATCTCTTCTTCGGACGGTGCCTGTGTAATATCGACTGGATTTCCCCAGCGTCTAGGATTCACAGTCTTCTTCCACGTGTGCAGTGGGACTTCGCTCCTTGCACTTATTTCTTCGTACGTTGGCAGGTATCCATCAATGTTGTCATATTGGCTTTGACGATTGTCTTCTGGATCCTCTTGGGAAGCCATGTTGTGTTCGGTAGTCGTTTCGTATCGTACGACGTCAAAATTGGTTTGTTTGGTGCCGTGGCGCACACTTTGTACTCTACGTACAGTACAATAAAGATTCTCGTCCGGTTCAGCTTAGCAGGCGACAACGGGAATCTGTCTTGTACGATAGTAAAGCAAAAGTCGTCTTTATCCTATCTACCCGGTTCAGCTTAGCAGGCGACAATAGGTAGGATTAAGGCTTCTTAGCACAAGAGACTTTCTAGCGTGACCCCTTAGGTATCCCTGAGGATTTCTCGCCTCGCACGAAGTGCAAGACTACCCGGTAGCCCGGCCGTAAAGCCTAAGTCTTGTCTCTTCACTCTTGCTAATCTGTGATTGCACAAAGCAATCGCACGGATTGCCAAGCAACCACTGATCAGTGTTGAATGGATTCTCTCTTCCTGAGAGAACCCGTTTGTACGATCGTACTCGGGTTAAAGTTAGGGTGAACCAAAGATGTATTTTCCGTGATTATCTTCCTAACTACAAGACTTGGCTTTCGTACACAAGATATATGATCTCGTACGTCCCTGAGTCAGTTCGGCATGAATATACTTTTGATCCCCTCAATGGATAACCGAGGGCCGAATATCCAGTCTGTGCCCTCTGCCATGATGTGTGTCCCTGAGTCGTGCGTGTCGTACAACCAGCTGGTGCTGTTATTCCAACAAAGTAATAATATTGCTAATATATTTACTAAAGCAATAAATAAAAATACGTTTAATTACTTTATAGAGACTATAAACCTTAATATAAAGGGGTTTTTACTTACAGAAACTAAAGACAATAATAATAACCTTAATATAAAGAAGGTTAAACAGCTAAAATACTAAGGTTTCCCCTTTAATAAATTTTTTATATACTTTTTCCTTATAATATAAGGTTTTTTACTATAACAATATATATAACTATAATAATATATATAAATATATAACTATAGTTTTTTCTTTATATATAAAGGTTTTTACTATAAGATATACTATACTATAAGTTTATTTTAACCTAGAATAAACTTAAGGGGAAAACTAAGAATAAGATTTATTATAAGAACTCTTATCTTATCTAATTATATCTTTATATCCAATAACTATATAAACTTACTATATCTATATTTAGATTAAGTAAAATAGGAGCTTTATAACTATATATAACTTATCTATATATAAGATAGGCTTATAAGAATCAGGTTAACCCTAGAATTCTAGTCTTGGATCTAGTTAACCCTAGAATTCCAGCCTTAGATCTAGTTAACCCTAGATTCCAGAAAACCAACTCCTAGATTCCAGATAAGATTATTTTATTAGATAATTATATTACTAATAAGATATCAAGAAAAGGATATAAGCCTAAGATATTCCCACCTTTTAGAAAGAAAAGAAGATATAATAGCATATATAAATACAACAACCTTATCTTTCTACCTTTACCTTCACTAAGTCTCTTTACTTCCCTGTAACTATCTAAGAATATTACCAACATATTCTAAGTGTTTGTTTATTAGTTTATAAGTAAAAGGCTATAAAAAGCCTTTGTTTTATCTTAGAGTGAAAATAGAGTTTAACTAGAAGTTGCTTATAAACACTAGTCCTTTATCTAAGATAATTTCTTTTAAGGCTTTAAATTATAGCTTTATCTTTTTATAGACTATTTTAGTAAATTCTATTATAGTTATTGTAGTATTAATTGCTATATATATATAGTACTTAGTAAATTAGTCTATAATCGTTAAGATTATATTTACCTTTTGCTTATTGTTCTACATAAAGGGTAACTTTGTTATAAAATCTATTAAGATTTCCTTAAATAGGTAAGTTAGTAAGAAAAGTAACTACAAGGTATTATATAGCTTATAAGGCTTTGTTTTTATACCTAGGCAAATACTATATCTATTAACATATTCTTATATATCTTTCCTTAGATTTAGTTACTAGAACTTTTATTTAATAAGTTCTATTGTTTTATTCTTACCAAAGTATCTTACCAAGGGATCGTTATAGTATAAAGACAAAATCTCTTGCCTTATAGTGGCTTTTTATAGGACAAAGAGTTTCCTCTTAAAATAGAGTAGTCCTTATTTACTTATTATTTAGACAAAATATTCCTTTTAGTTCTTAATAGCCTCTTGTCTATGTTTTATTTTATTATCCTTATCTTAGAGGCCTTTAATTACCTTAAGCAAAAAGTTAAAAGGAGTATAGTTATAAGTATCTTCTTTGCTAGCTATAGCTTTAGTTTATCTTCTTATAACTACTTAGACCTTATATACATTTTATATTTTTATTTATTTAATAATATCTCTTTATAAAAGAGTTTTTAACTTTAAGGTATTTAAAAGGTCTATATTTAGTTACTTTTTAGTATAATAGTCTAGTCTTTATAATAGCCTATTAGCTAAGTTTATCTTACCTTACTAGTAGCAAATCACAAAATCATATAGTGCTAAGTATATATACTAACAAGCTTAGTAGCTATTTAGCTTTAGCTATTCTATAAATCTTTATAGGTTCTAGTAATTAGTCAGAACCTTAAGGGGTTTTATTACCTTATTAACATAATATTACCAGGTTTTAAACGACTTAACTATTACAAGTATCTCCTAGTCTAAAGTATTATAGTTAAGTTTTACCTTATTAAACTTTCAGAACTAAAATACTACTAGGTACTATTAACTTAAGTTATCCCTTTAAGAAAGAATACTTATAGCTATATACCTTAATGCATCTATCTCTATCTAAGTTATTTTCTTAGGGTTAAAGTAGTAAAGAAGTAGTACTAATTAGAAGGCAAAACATAGGCTTCTAAATACTACACGTTCCTTTAACCTAAACTCTATATTTCCTAGCTTTTTACTATCCTTACTTCCTTTTAGTAGGTCTATTAATAGATAAGCTACTTACAAGTACCTATAAATAAACCTACAATAAAAGTTACAGAACCCTAGAAATACTTATACTTCTTTATACATCTAGGGTTCTAGCTATAACGCTACTACGTCTACTCGCTATAGATCTATTAAGACCTTGTTAATAGACAGGATAAACCCTAGGAATTCCACTTCCTTCTAATAGAACTTGTATTTAAAGGGTTTTACATATAACCCTGCTTTCTGTATACAATTTAAAATCTATAAAAGGTATTAAGTATAATTTTCTTTATCCTTAGAGAAAATAAGGATATTATCTAAGTAAATAATACAAAATATATCTATAAAGCTATTTAAAGCTATATTAATATAGTTTTAGAATATTACTAAAGTATTAGTTAAACTAAATAGTAAAACTAAATACTTATATCGCTTATATCTAATTTAAAATACTATTTTTTATTTATAGCCTTTAGCTATTTAAATTTAATAATAAGTATTTTTTATATTAATCTTAAAGAAATATTAAGTACTTATAATATAGTTAAGGATCTCTAAGATTAAGAGTAAAGAGTACTAATTCTTAACTATAATTTTATTTAATTTATAGTAGTTTATATATAAGCATAGACTTTTATTTTTCTTAGGTATAAAGATTATAAGTGCTTCTACTAAGCTTTAGGACCTCCTAATACAGCCTAGCCATAAGTTCTTGTTAATATAATCTTAGAGAGCTTAGAGTTCCTTAGGTAATAAAAGGTAAATTAGTCCCTAAGGTAATTTAGTTTTATTTATAAGATTAATCTTATAATTTATACTTTTATAAGTAAATAATATTATTATATTAAAAGTATTAAGAATATTTTTTATAAATAAAAGTTTATAAAGGATTTTTTAGTTCTAATTTACTTAGTTTTTTTCTTTATTTAGTAAAAGAAAGGTTTTAAGTAATATAATAATAGTAAAAATCTTTACTATTATTTATGATTTCTTAGTAAAATAATAGCTTTTTAGTACTTCCTAAGTTTTCTATAAGGTTACTTTAAACTACTACTACTGATTTTTCTCTCTTAAATAAATATTAAGATCTTAAATAATTATTATTAATAATAATACTAGGCTTTTATTAAGCTAAGGATCTTAGTTAATTGCTACATAGGGTCTAATGAATATTTTAGTAGTCCTCTAGTAATTAGTTATAGTTAAAAGTACTTTATATACCCTATAAGTAGAGATAAATAGTCTTACTATTACCTTTAACATAGGAGCGTATAACTTTGCTTATTTAAGTAGATATTCTTTAATAAACTAATAAGATATAATATTATATTTAGTATAAGAGTTAATGTCTATGAATGTATCTAGGGTGTTTTAATAGGTTTTTACCTAGACTTTAGTATAAAATTAATAAGTTATCTTTACTTTAAAATAAAATAAAGTTATAAGGTTTACTTTATTTTCTTTTTTTTTTTGTTCTTATTTTAGTCCTTTTTTTACTATAACTTCTTATACTATTACTTTAAGATCCTTAGTATATTTTTTCTCTTTTAAAGATTCTAGATAATTACAGGTATAGTACCTTAACTTATAGTAGTTATAGCACTTAATCTTTTTATTCTTAGTAAAATAATTATTCTTTTTCTTCTTATATAATAAGAAATCTCTATTAAGGTCTTTCTTTTAGCTATATTTTATTCCCTTTTTAGTTATATTTTTAAAGTTTATTTTTTTCTTTTTCTTTTTATATAAGGTTCTTTAAATCTATTAAATTAGCTTTATTATTTTAACTTATTTAGTAAAAAGTATAGGAGTATTTTGCTAAATAGTTCCTTTAAGTTTACTAGTTAACTAGTAAAAGAACTTAAAAGTCTATTCTTTTTATAGCCTTAGTGTGAATTTTTTTTTAAGAGAGTTAAGGTATATATAGAACTATTTAAGGTCTTAGGTATTTTTTTATTATATATTAATAATTTATTATATAATATTTAACTCTTTATAAATAATGTTTTAGAGGAGTATTTTTATTTATTCTAAAAAATATTTAAAGTCTTTTACTTTATTCTTATTTTTATTTAATAAAATGTCTATATATTTATCCTATTATACTTAGTATTTATTATTTATATTATCTCTAAATAAAAAGATTTATTTATTTAGTTTATAAAACTTTTTAGGAGCTACTTTAATAGCTACTTATAAATTATTAATCTAAGCCTCTCTTTAGTATAAGCTAGACTAAAAACTAAGCTTTTAAATCTCTTTATAAATATACTTTTTTTTACTTTTTGTATAAAAATTACTAAAAAATTAGTAAAATTTACTTTTAAGCAGAAGTTTTTTTAGTATTACTTCTAGGTAATTTAGAGTTTACTCTTAGGTTATTTATGCTGCTTTAAGTTTATTAATCTATTATTATAATACTACTTAGATTTCTAGGCTAGTTCCTCTTTAGGTTTTTATACCGTTTCTTAAGTTTCTCTTTTAGGATTTAATAGTATAACTTAATCCTGAGGCTTGTAGATCCACACCCTCTATTACTTTTTTGTCTACTATTATTACTATTAGTGACTTTTTAAGAAAATCTAGAATTATAAAAGAACTATAGTTAAGAATAATATAATTATAAAACATAGGTCTTATATTAAACAAAAGCTAGATCTTAGCCTACTAATCTCTAGCCTTTTGCCCGTTAAATGGGCCTTGTACCCTGAGACAGTATCATGAACTTTACAATCCTGTGGCTGTTCTTTGTGGCTATGCCACCCTGTGCCACAGTGCCCGTGGGCGGGCTGCTCTATTGTCCTTTAACACTTTTGTTATATTCTCACCAAAACAATCAATTATTCAGACATTTTATTAACAGATATTAACACTATCTAAACTAACTATCCCTATCCAACACAGTCAATATGCCCCGACCATATAACAAAAATATGACTACTGCTAAAAAAGCAGCCAAAGTAGTATTTGCTGCCCAGCAACAGGCTTAATTTGATTAGGCTAGCAAGCAGATATCTACTATATCTATCCGCGAGGTTGCCCGGCAGTATAGCATATCTAATATATCTATTCGCTGGCATCTTCAGACCCTTCAAGCTAGCCATGACCTTCAGGCAAGCCCGCCGGCTGCCCTTGGCTGGCTGCGCGCACTAACCACTACTAAAGATACTGCTCTTATAGCCTTTGTTATATAGCTTATAAAAGCTGGCTTTCTAGCCTTGCTAATATAAGTAGAGGAGACGGCTAACTATCTACATAACCTCTACGCTATACCTCCTATATTAAAGCACTTTGTCTATACCTAGCTTGCTAATTACCTAGAGCTTCAGAAGAAGGCTACTATTAAGCCGGTTAAGATATACTATAAAAGAATAAAGCTAGACCTTACCTTAATAAAGGACTTTTTTATATAGTATTAGGTAATAGTCTACAAGTATAATCTTAGCCCTTTAAAAATATAAAACGCTAATAAGTTAAGGTACTAAATTAGTTACCTTAATAGCAAAATATATATAATACTACTTTAGTAACTACTAAAATATAATTACTTACTAGAAGTTATTAATCCTATAAATTAAGAGTTATATATATTAATTAAATATAATAATATTATAAGTAATAGTATACTAAGATATTTAATCTTTAAAATATAACTAGTTATTACTTAAATAGATTATTAGATTTAAAAAAATATTTACTTTATGTATTTAGTAACTAGCTTTTTAAACTAAAAGGTTATAATAGATTATATATAGTATTTTAATACTAAATTATATATAAAGTTAACTAAATATTACTATATAAGCTATTTACTTAAGAACTATTTTAGTATTAATATATATAATTATAATAACTATAACCTATATTTACTTAATAGTAAGCTAAGTAAAGTATATTAATAATACTATAACTATTAAAATATAATTAAAAAGTTAAAGTAGTTATATTATTTACTTTTATTAAATAAGTTTATTAGCTATATTAGTATAAAGCTTATAAAGTATTATATTAACTTTAATATTATTTTAGGTTTTTTTTTACTTTATATAATACACTTTCTTTAACTAATAGATATTAAGGTCTTTTAGTTATTTAAAAGTACTTAATAAAAAATACTTTATAACTATATATAAAATAATAACCTTATATTTATAAAAAGTAACTTTATTACTACTTTTACTAATATAACTAATACTACCTTTATAGCTATAAATATTATAAAAAGGTTTAAAAAATCAGGTATTTAGCTTATTAAAGATAATATTATATTAGCCTAGTTAATAAAAAAAATATAGTAAAATAAAGCTAATATACTATTTTACCTTATATATTTTTTACTATATAATAATTACTTTAATAAAGCTATACTTACTACTAATTATATAAAAAAAAAATATAATAGCTTATAAAGTACCCTTTTAAAAAAGAGATTTAAGGTAATTAAAAAAGTAATTAATAAAAGAGCTCTTAGCTATAAGTATTAATAAGGTTATATTAAAGACTATAATAAAAAGCTAATAATATAATAATAAAAAAGCTAAGCTTAATAAGCTATTAAGCTAAGCTACTTATTTATATTAAGTATTACTTTTAATAATATAAAAAAAGTATATAAGAAGTAAATAACTAAGGCTATATAAGTAAAGTAATAGTAGTAGTAAGTAGTAGTTAAGAGGATAGCTTATAGCTAAAAAAAGGAGGTCTATTAATGATATAGTGCTTTAAAGTATTAGATAATAGATAAGTAAATAAAGTAACTAACCTTTAAATAGTAGCTACACTATACTAAAGAAGTTAATACCTATATTCTATTTAATACCTTAGATTTTTATTAGTATAATAAGCTAAAAAAAAAATTCATTATTAACATTAACTTTACCCTTTTACTATAACATATACTTAATTAATTTAAGTATATAATAAGGCCCCTTAGTTAAGGTAATATTAACTAAATATTAGCTAATACTACTACAAAAGTAACTAGGCTAGACTTTAATCCTAAGATATTTATAGATATAAATAATCCTATTAATAAAAATATTAATAAGGCTATATCTAGTAAAGAATCAGTTAATATAGCTAAGGATAAAAATAATAACTTTAAAATAGCATTAGTACTATTACTATTAGTAACACTAACACTAACAATAACATTATAAGCACTATTATAATATAAGTTATAATACTATATAATTAAGGATAATATAAATACTTAATAAAACAAAAGCACAATAAAAAATAACCTATTTATTTCCCTATTAATATAAACTAAAAAGAAATAATAACATATAATAGATAATAGTACTAATAATAGTACTATTATAATAGTAATTTAAATTTTTAATTATTATAAAAAAAAAGAAAAAAAGGTACTATTTTAAAGCCCTAGATTAAGGCTATTAATTCATACTACTTTTATTATTATATAACGTTGTAGTTGTTATGACCTTTTAAATTAAAAAGTAGAGATTTTTGTGTATAATAGGCAAAAGTGATGCTATTCGTGATATAGGCTGCGACCCCCCTTTTGCTGCTGTGACCCCCCTTTTTTCGCCCCTTACGTGAGTAAGGGGTTTTTAGCGCAGCAGCCTGATGACTAAAACCCCTGGGTAGATATCTAAGAGGAAATAACGAGTACTATTACCAGGCCTATCTCAGCTTGGAATGAAGGCAGACACAATAGGTTCTTGGCTGGATGCCTCGCTCAGCCACATCGATTAGAAAGAAGGCAGGTTAGGTACACAGCAGGGCACCTTCAGGGACGCATTTTTTTTCTCAATATCATTTAAAAAGCCATACTTTTGGACAAAGCATCATCTTGGAGACACCCATACGCACTCGTCCTCGTTGTCGCATTCGACCAACTTGAACACCCAACATAGTTGCTAAGCTCTTACAAAGGGCGTCGCGCTACCCTCAAGCTCGCATCCAAGTCAGCAGT
This sequence comes from Colletotrichum spaethianum, assembly GCF_022836535.1. Classification (NCBI taxonomy): domain Eukaryota; kingdom Fungi; phylum Ascomycota; class Sordariomycetes; order Glomerellales; family Glomerellaceae; genus Colletotrichum; species Colletotrichum spaethianum. Next base: position 1,251,622 of record NW_026054772.1, on the reverse strand, counting down.
CCAACGGGCAAACGAACCGGCAACAAATGATGGCCACCTGAGCACAAGAACAACGACAACATTAACAACGATTATGCCAGGCATAAAAAAGAATTCGCCAACAAATGCAGGAGCAGGAGCAGCAGCAGGGGCAGCAGACAGCATCGTCGCCAAATCCTTCGCAGCGCAATAAAACGGCCCCGAAAACCCCGAAAAGTTGAAAGAAACGGCTCTCTTGACAAAGGTAGGCGTTTTATATTGGTTAACAGCGTTGACCTATATGCTAACTTATGTATAGAAGGTAATTGTGAAATCAAAGGGACTCGAATGACTATCACGCTTGGCTCGGTTCCAGTTCAAGTAATGAGACAATGTGTCCGAAGTCGTACCGAACATCGCGCTTGAATACACACGTGGGAACAGAACGAAGTATTGTCTGTAATTGTCAGGAACAAGGAGAACATTGATGAGCTCCCGTCCCTAGTCGTTAACACAGTCGGATATAGATAAGGGTCGACTTGGCAGTCACACCGACAGTCGTGATCCGCAGAGTTTCTACCAACACCAAGAAGCCAACCCAAGATACGATGAACCTGCCCTGATAGCAATGAGACAGTTTGGTAGCACCTGACCCGGATGTCCATCAGAGCGGGCCACAAGATAGATAGATGACAAGCGTGAAAAGTCCAAAATTGATTTCCGCAAGCTCTCGAGGGATTCTTAAGACCACAAACAGGTTGAGCTCTGCCCTTGGCCAATGCCTGATGATATAGCCCAGTGGTCTTGACCAATTCCTGCATATAAGACTGGCATGCTCTTCCCTTAGAGTTGCACTTGTTCCATGAAATGTATCATCACTAATCAAGCTCAAAACCCAAACTTCTCTTAACGTCCGATTACCATGGAAAAACTCACCCCCTTGACCCGCACCCTCCTCCTCAAAGGAGTCCACGTCGTCCCAACCCGTCACAGCCAGTCTGCCGCGGCGTAGACACTGCCACAACCTCCCCAAATCTCTTAATCACCCTCATAGACCGCTCCACCCTCTTATTCCCTGTGCCCCGCTAGTCTCGCTCACCGCAAACCCCTCCATCGGCCCTGGCGGCTCTTTCTACCGCGACTTCGCCCACTTTTGCGTCTACGCCCCCGACCTCTTCGCCGCCGACCGCGTCCTCCCGCTCCTCGAAGGCGTCAACGCCTGCTTCGTCGACGCCCCCGGATGGCGCTCCACAGGCCTCTCCTACAACGCCGCCTCGGACCGCGACGGGCCCTGGACAAGATAAACGTCTGCAGCGTCGCCAATCTTCCCGGCGCCGCGGGTGTCATGCACTTGGACGCCGCCACGGGCATGCCCTGGCTCGAGGTCGCGAACCCGTACCTCGACACCTCCGTCACCGCCCATGAGCTCGGCCACGGGCTGCACTACCACCAGAAGACGTGGACACCGCCGGCAGCGGAAACTACTACCAGGCGCGACACTTCTTCGCCTACGTCACCAACGACCCGAACAAACTTCGTCGGCCTGGGCTGCGACGTGCTGCGCCAGCTGATGGTGCGGTGCAGCCCCAAATTTAACAAGACGTCACTGCACACCCTCCAGCACGCCTCCACAGGCGCCTCCAGCGCGAGCGTCGTGGGGAAGTCTCAGGCGTGCATGGCGTACCTCGACATCGGCCACCGCCAGGCGTAGTCCGTTCTCTTCAACCAGCGGGGCCATATCAATCCTTCCAACGTGGAATCGACGCGGAGCGGGAGCTACCGCGTACATTCTCCGAGAAGGCCGCGGTACATGAGTGTCAACGTGATCCCGCTCAAGAGCCCGTCCGGCACGGCAAGCGTTAGAATCACGACCAGCTGGCAGTTGACTTCGCAACAGGTTGGGCGGAACACGAGTAGTAGCGCGGTGGAGATACGCCGAGCTTGTCAATGGGACTGGGAGCGTGAGTGTTGCAGGCGGGGAGGAGGCGAGCCTTTTGTTGCGAACACGCCGGCGAACTTGGTTCCGTTTGACCTGTTTGCGTTATCAACCAAGGTCAACACGGGGGTTTGGTTACTCTTTAACGCTGATAGGTGCCACGGCTTAGGTGTTTGATGGATGGATAGTTAGATGGCGTGTACATATGGCTTGCATATATGGCCGACGCAGTTTGTATGGTACTTGTGCAAACCTTTTCATAGTTAGTTCGTGTGAATGATTGTCAATTGATCTCTGCAGCTCGGGTTTTGGGTCGAGAAGGAGATTGGAGATGTGGGCAATGAAGACATGATCACATGACTAACCCCCTCGGCCGAAGACTATATTGTAACGTCTGTGACAGTTACCTTTTGAGTTTTAACCTCGAGATTCGTAATTCATATTGAAGACATTGCTTGGCTGCAGAGAAATCTGTTCTGGCAGCAAAAGCCAAAATAGCGGAGACGATGAGCATCCATATCCAACACCGGCTGAGCCAATACGCTAAAGACCATGTGCAACCTTTCCGATATGCAACCAAACGCCCGCTCAAAAACCGTTGATCAAAAACTTCTACCACCACTGACTGCCCACTTCTCAACCAAAGCCCAAAGCTCAGTGCCGCTGTCTGCACCTCCTTCAACACCCTGGTCATCCTCCGCCAAAAGGGCTTTGATCTCCTCACGATCTGGCACAGCATAACTCGGTGGCCTTGTCTCAGTCTCCTGGATCGCCAACTTGACCCACGGTTCCAGAAACGGCTTCGCTGCGTCGGGTATGTCCTGCTTCATTGCCCACGCCATGGCCTGGAGCGCTTGTAAAAGGTACATGGACATGCGGACAACGCGGGCCGAGAGGCCGCCGATCCTGCAGAGGCGTGTGAACATATCTTTCGTTGCAGCATGGTTGTCATTGAGAAAGGGCATCAAGTTTTGCATTGTCACAAAAACTTGGCGGGTGATGTAGGAATGGTTGGTGTATCGTAGCAGGTATGCTTCCGCAAGGGTAGTGTCGGACATACAGTGTTGCAGGCAGATGGATTTCATGGTGGTGGATGGCGCGGTAAAGGGGGTATCGAATATTGTTGATGGATGGAGGGACTGCAGGAGAAGGTACGCGATCTCATTCTCATGCATCCTGAATATTGTCAGCAACTTGGAAAATCGAGGCGAGCAGGGAAGGGTTTACCTGAGGAAGCAAGTCCCGGGGGTAAAGTTGTGCTCCATCTGGAAACGGCTGGGCAAAGCTTTCCTAAACTCCTGCAGCCTACAGTACCAGTGTTTCTTCCGTCTGATGTCTTCTATGCTTCCCTTTATGGTGCTACCGGAAGTGAGGTACTGCATGACGTCGTACTGTAGGCAGGCAAGGTTTGAAACGACGGTTGCCATCCCTGGGGCAATCGGTACCAGGGCTGTTGATTCCAGATATGGCCGTCCGAGGACATCGATGTTGCCTCTTGGCTCGATTGCATCTTTGCCGTAGTTATCAAATAGTTTCGGTATGGAAGGAGGTGGGATATCGGCGACTGAGTTGTAGAAATATGAGATGCGACTACAGCGAGAAATCAGCTTGGGATGCGATGACGTATGAGGGAGAGGACTGAATCCCACCTTTCCATAAAAAAGATGGCCCATACTGCTTTTGAGATGCAGAGCATCTCTCTAGCATCGACAGGGTCATCTTTGTTAAGCATGGCGAATCTCCGCTCAGGTTTGAAGCGCTTGTACCGTTCCCAGGCCATGAAGCGGTACATCTTGGCGCTCGTCTCGTCTCCGGCGATACTAGCCGACCAGTCTACGAGAACGAGGGCAAGAATGGTGGGTATCGTGGCATGTCCATGGCTCTTTTCCACCAGCTGCATGACCTCGTCCCGGAACAGCTTCGACAGGTCTCGGCCAGTAACGGCGCTAAATTGTTTCGCGCTTTCGAGGAATGGCTGTCGGGCACAAACGGTAAGCACGTCGACAGGAAACATTAGGCCAAGGAGGATTCTCGACTCACAGCTCGGATTGCACAGACAGCATTGACTAGGATGGGAGAACACCACTTGGCTCGCTTGATGCTGCCGGCGCGCATATCCTCCACAAACAGGTCTTGCTCGATAGCTGGGAAACAGCTGACATTTTCCCAGCTGAAAAAGTCGGTGACTAGCTCAGACACAAGACCATCGTCGGCAACAGTGGTCCATGGTTTCGCGGGCACTCGGATGAGGCTGTTTTGGAGAGCCCTTTCGTTAATCTTAGCCAGCCTTGAGTCGTGTGTGCGGTCATTTGTCGTCGGCGAGGGGAGCAGAATTTCTGCCTGCCGGATGGACTCCAAGACTCTGATGGGATCGCCTGATACGCGAATGCGTCGGAAAATCTCTTTTGCCTCGTCCTCGGACTTGGTGCAGACCATGCGGAAGAGGTCTCTGTACTGGGCGTTTTCGGTTTCCAGGACGTTGGCTTTGCGTTTGAGCGCAAGACTCACCGTCTCGCCCTGATTCGCCTCATAATGGCACTCAACCCGTCTTTTGGAGCAGTGCTGGCATTTCGGGCGTTGGCCATCGCACTGGATTCGGGCAGAGAAAGAATTGTCAGCCTGGGATGCGGGTAGCGCGCATGCAAGATATCGCATGGCGCAGTACGAGAACGTCTTGTGTCTCTCGTGTAAATGGTTTTTGTTATCTCACCTTGGCTTTTCTCCGTCGACAGTTATCGCAAGCGACAGCAATAACCTGTCGTTTGGAGGAAGCACGCGGCTTCGGGTCGGCAGAAGACTCGACGCTCTGGCTTCTGCTCTCAGTATTGGGATCGTTGCCTGAGTCGTCGCTGCTCCCTCCTCCGCCCGATCCGCGGCCAGAGGCTGAGGGCTGCTGGGCCGCCGCCGCCGCTGCTGCTGCTGTTGCCGGCGTGGGCGGAAAAGAGCCAGTCGGTTGGGTGCCCGGAGCAGGAAGAATTACGCGACGACGCTTTGGCGGGAGTGACATGAGATTGAAGGGAATAGCCGGACGTGTAGTGAGTTTTTTCTTCCCTCTTGTGTTGTCTTCGTTATTCCGTTATACGACAATGTGCCTTATTCTTGGGATCGGTAGCACTTGCAAGAGGATTTCCATCCCTTCTCTTCCCAAGAAAAAAGGCATAGGCCAATTAATTCGCGGAGGGGAAATTAAATGGACGGCGTGGCTGTTGACTAGGCTGATGAAGAGTTTGCTGGTTTTGCTGGCTGCTGCTGCGACTGCGAGACTTGTCTGTCTGGCTGGTTCCGCAACGTGAGGACGAGCAAAGCCGTACGCACCCTCCACCTCACGCCTTCCACCTCGGACGTTCACTGGTGCTTGCCTCCTTCTCTGAACTTAGAGACTTCGATCTCGATCGGTGGGCCCCCTGGTCGGAAACTCATCACGTGGGGCTGCTGAGGAGCTGCGTCTATTGGCCAGCCGGCACCTTCCGACCAATGGGAACTTGTCGGAGCTCGCTCCTACAGTAGGGTGGATTCTAGGCCACCCCTCCACCGAAGGAAGATGGGAAAGAGGAAAAACGCGTGGAAAAAGGGGCATGGGAAAGTGCCGGTGGAGCTGAATGCGGTACTGCCGGAGTTGGCTCCTTAGCTTAGGGTACAGACATATAGCACTTTTTGGTTGAAAAAAGGATGAGACTGAAAGAAAACAGCAGATGAGAAGGTCATCGACGCGAGGACCACATTATTTGTTCCTTGTTCTTCCATCTGGAGTGATAAATATGTTTGGGCCTGGTCTGGTCCCGTCTGGCCCCTCAATACAACACACCGACTCGTTCGTCAGTGGCTGGCCAAACCTACATACTGCGCATGATACCTAGAATGACAAGGTACCGCGATTCCCTCCTAGACTGAAACGGGGAAAGCCTCTTTGGGGCCTGTACACGAGGCAATCAAGCAACAAATGGGCAGCCATCCGGTTCCTTCCTTAGCCAGTCGGCCGAGCCGGACTATTGTCTGGCCGCTACTCCACAGCTGTCGTCGGATATTGGACGGAGGGCTGAGAGATTGAGGGCCGAGTGCACATGCGCCGTGGTGACGTATCTCCCACCGTCGGCTGAGACGCATATGAGCCTCTCAACCTCTTCACCTCTTCATTTCTCTGAGGATTATTCTCATCGATACCACATCGCGTTTTCTTCGCTTTGCATTCCTATTTCCTATTCTACAATGGTATTAAGCACATCATACCCACTTTCCGCCAGCCATTCCTTGACAAGACTATCCGTGTACTGATCCGGTGTTGCAACGTCGAACAAAAATGCCAACGTATCACTCTCAGTACTCGCGCGGCCACCCGTCTCCTGATCCCTTGACTCACCAAAGGGCCCCAGCCTAGTCCTCTGGCCCCCTCTAACCGCTCCGTCGGTTATGTCGCAATCTCCCGACAGCCCATTTGCTGTCTCAACTCTGAGACCGCTCCAGTGCTGCAGTTGTGAGACATCTTCACACTGGTACCACTCGCGGGCTAATAACCGCACAGCTCGCAGCGCCCGATCGCTCCAGGTCCACCACGCGGTACGGAGATCGCGCAGCGCATCGATGCAGGTTTGTAGATGGCGGATCGCCTGTTGTCTGTTCGGGTTCCGAGGACGAGCGTCGATGAGGTGGATGACGGTGGCTGAGAAACAGAGGTGAACCGCTGCTATGGGAATGCGGCGCTGCAAAGAGAGAGTAAGTGTCTTTCAAGCTTCATCTCCACGTAGATGATTTCCCCTCCGAATCGGACTCACGAGTGTGTACTGCTGTTTGTATATCCGCAACAGCTTTGCAATCTCCGTTGCCGAGTCACGGCATATTGCCATGTGTTGGTTCACGTATTCATCGTTCTCATCGCCACCATCTTCTGAAGATGCGTTGACACTCACAACTGACCGCCTCTTCTTTTTGTGCACAAGCGGCCTATGCAGTAGTATGAGATGCGCATGGTACTGTATGCTGCGCAAGGTACCCAAGTCAGCAAAAAAGATTAAAAATAATACCAGAAACAAAGCAGTCATCCACAGAATTCACCGCCGGAGCCTTACTGAAACAGACACACGTGAGGAAGCATCGGCGCCTTGGGCGAAGCCGGCAAACGGAGGTAGCTTGGCAGCTCCCTGTAGTGCGTACGCAGCTCCACGTCCGTCTTGCTGACGACGTCTTCGATTTCTCGAACGGACAGCTTACTGTTCGCTGCATAACTACATGGTGTCAGTTCAAGTCCTTTGGTCCCGTGCGTGAGACATCTCGTACATTACGTCCATTGCTTCGCACGCAATAGTCATGATTTCCGAGACGTGGCAGGCCGTCGAAGATATGTGGGAATGAACACCCAGCGACTTCTCGCCATAGGGTGAGTCGGAAGTTGGCAGCCAGGGGGTGTACTCTTCCGTGGTGTCGATACTGGGTTTGGGACATGTTATGGTGGACTTTGTGGTGCTGCTTGGCCGACCTAGGCCCGTGGCGAAGAGCCTTTGGAAACTGGTTAGTGTTGTCAGGGAGAGCAAGACGGGAGGATGCCTACTTGTCAGTGACATAGCACCCCCACCACGTCACTTTTCTTGCTTCTGCCTCTTCTTCTGATACCATGCCAGCAGTTGTCCACTTGGAACAGTCCAGGTGCAGACCGAGGTTGTGTGCCATCCTTGTTGCGTTCCCTAGCTCCCCATCAGCAAAACGTCGTCTCCGCACCATCCTAACAAAACTCACCCGAATATAACCATCCAAGAGCCTCCTTGCCGTCTGACATGATTCGCAAAGCCATAAGGCAAGCGGACTGAACAGTCGTGATTGTAGGAGCTTCGCTTTCGTACAGCAGCAGTATCTTGGCATGCTCGGAAAACGCATCCCCCGCAGTACTAGGATCATCCACCACCGACCTCAGCTCAAGGCGGTCTGAGTACCTCGCCGCGATGGCAAAAATTGAGCACAACAGAAGCGGCGAGCAGTACTTGCCATCATCTTCGCCCCGGAAGCTCTTCAGGAACGCGCTCTTGTGGATCACGTAGTTCCACGGGTTCTGCCACCGCCAGTACAGTTCGAGCAGGTGGTCCTGGAGTTCGTCAGAGACAGTGACGAGTTTTCCGAGTTGCGCTGCAGCGGCGAGACCCTGTCTCTGGACTTTGAGAGACGGCTTGTGAGGGTCGGCCTCACGGAGGGGCTCCCGAACGAGGTTATATGAGCTCTGAGACCCAAAGTAGTGGAGCTGGCCGTCGTCTATGACATTGAGGCGGCCGACGAGGCCAGTGAGGTCGGACAATGGACCTTGGTCTTCGTCGTCGGTGCTCTCGTCTTGTCCAGCCTCTTCGGTATTTGGATTCAAAGTAGATGTTGGTTGGGAGCCTAGTGATACCACCTGAGCTTCTAGATTTCGGATCCGGGCCTGTAGCGATTCCACGTATTTCTTACTGGGTGGTCTGAAACGACACCAGCCGTCAGAACTGAGGATTCGGTTTTGTGCCCGTGGATGGTTGAACATTACCGACGCTTGTTATCCGCATGCTGGAACTCACACTCAGTCCCTCTTCTTACACATGAGCTACAGACAGGTTGCTGCCCATCGCACTATAGTCAAGTCAGTCCTGAGATCAACATACCGCTTGACCAGCCAAGCATTCGGGGCAACAAGGATTCAAAGCCTACACGCATGCGCCTTTGACGACACGCGAGGCAAGCGAGTGAGACTCGCTGCCTCTTCTTGCCCTCCTGCGGCACGGTCAAGGTCGCCATCGAATTCTCGGTCCTCTTGGTTGGCGGCTCAATAAGATTTGAAAGGCATGTTTTGCAGCAACAGTTTGATATCAAAGTGCACATGTAAGTCGGGTCTTGTTCGCTACAGATGTGAAATCACACTGAGGAAAACCCCTGATGATGTATTCAGAGCTTCCACGCAACTACCGATATGAAAATGGAACGACCCCGCACTCGCCTATCAGCATACGCTCAGCTATCAAACGCCGCTCCCGCTGATCCACCATTTGCTTGGACAAACTCTAAATTCCAGCCCAAGCCAGATAGCTGGTTCCTGCATTCTGGAAAGAGCAGCACCTCCACCCGAACGTCCACGACCTACTCGCTCAAGGCTCAGCCGCGTAGAAGACAGGCCGTGCAGCATACTTGTTAACCCGCAGGCTTAGCTGGTCAGGCCGGCAATAGTGTCCCACGATGTCCAGGTTCTGCTTCGCCTTGGCCTTCTCCGCTAAATCAACATCGGCGTACAGGATGCACTCCTCCCCGGGCGGTGGCCGCTCGACGAGCTCGTCGCCCCAGGGGGAATAAATCATGCTGAACCCGCCGCCACCCCCAGGCGTGTTGGTCGTGAACCCGAATTCCTCGATGCGGCACTTCTTCCTCGATTCCTCGCTGACGACCTGCGTGCAGACCATCACGAAGCATGTGCCCTCGAGCGCGAGGACCTGCGAGAACCGCATGCTCATCATGTCCGTGATATGGCCTGGCCAATCCGGGTCTCGCTTGCCGTCTTTCGTAGTCGGCTGCGGCCAGATGGCCGGCCAGCTGGAGACGTGGAGGTCGACGTTCTGCTCATACTCGTAGTACCGGAGGAGGGTTTGCGTGTGCTCCCAGCAGTTGAGCCCGCCAATCTTGACAGACGGGTGTAGGGTGCTTGGCACGACGGTCTGGAGGGACTCGCCTTGGCCGTCGCCCCAATAGGCGCGCTCGACGTGGGTGGGCTTAATCTTGCGGCGGTGGTGGACAATGACACCATTCTCGTCGATGAAGGACTGTTCAAGTGGTGAGCATCCCATTGACGGGTTCAAGGCAGGTACTTCGCTGCTTACCTGGGCGATGTACAGAGTGTTCTTGAATCGCTCGCTGTAGCCGAGCACGACAAAAACCCCAGCCTCCTTGACGGCAGCGCAGATGCGCTTCATCTCGTCCGAGTCCTTGACGAGAGAGTTACGAAAGTACTGGTCCATGAAAGCGGCGTTTTCCGTGGGAGACTTGGCCCAGATACTCCTTTGCCCTCGAGAGTTAGCTCACCATTCTCAACAATGCAACCAAGAGTCCAAGAGTTGTGGGTGCAGTGATATTCACCATGGGTATCCGGGAATGAAGACCTCAGGGAATCCTACGACGTTGGCACCTTGCTTGGCCGCCTCTTCGATCAGGGCGATGGACTTGGTGACGCCGCCTTCGAGGTCTTGCCAGGCCGGCTCTGCTTGGATTGCTGCAATCTTGAGCTTGGGGGCCATGGTCACTCTGCTAGTTCAATGTGAGTTTTAATTAACGATGCGAAGAGTGAATCTGGTGAATGTTTTGCGGGGCTTTCGTCTGAATTACAACTCTTATGATGGTCACATTCTACCCTTTAAATACAACGTGATGCTCATTTCTCCGTACTTCCCCTACTTTCTGCAGAAGATGCGTTGACAATGCTGTCGTACTGCATATCAACGGAGGGGCATTACCCTATCGTTTGCCTGCCCACTTTGAAGATCTTCCATCTGTGTGATGCTTCTATCTCTAGCCAACTTCCCCAACTATCAACGGCTGAGCATTATCCTATCCTCCATCGTGGGTGAACCCATCCTATATCAGTTTGAAAACGCCACAGGAGATTGGCTATCAATTCTGGGGTAGCTTAGTGAGGGGCGACCAATCCGCGTGGCTGGTGGGTCTTCACCGGCTGAGCATTATCCTATCTAAGCCATCCATGATCGGTTGGTAGCATCCATCACGCTGTCAACGAATGCGAAGCCGCCTGGCCCTTGTAAGTTTCAGACGCTCTGTGTTAGTAGATCACCCGTGTAACTCCATTCCGTCCGATTTGCGCACCTTGGGGTGTCTATCAGTCTTCGTCCTAACGCCATGCACGCAACTTGATTGGAGTTTCAGGCTACCAGGATCATCTGTTGCGGAATTGGTGCTTCCGCAACCATGAATGCATCTTTTTACAAAAGCGAGCAACATTCCATATGGCGTTCGTGGCTCTTCAGGCAATCTATATCACCGATGCCCTCTTGAACTCTTGCTGCGGCGGATGAAACCATGGCGCTCGAATCCGCAATCCCAGAATGGCTCAAGAAAGATCGAACAGTACCGGCAAGAATGCCCCCAAACTTCGAACCTGCCTTCGATCTATACACAACGCGATTTCCGAAGCAAATCAAAGATGTTGTCATGGCCGTCATTGGCGCCCAGTACCCATCCGCGGAGATGAGCGACGGCAACGCCCTCAAGACAATATCCTCTTTCCTCGCTCCAGATGCGGTCGACCTCAATATGTGTCCCGCGTTTCACGAAGTTGCTGCCGTAATCGACAATCGCGGCTTCTACAACGTTGCGGTCTTGGCATACTGGCCCAGCACGCAAGCTTATGAGGACTGGTGCACGAAAAGCGGCTTCCGTAAGTGGTGGGCTGAAACGAAGCCGGGAGAGAACCCTCAGCACGGATGGTTTCTGGAAGTGTTTCTTCCGACCGTCGACCGTTTGGAGACTGTGTTTACTACAGCGGTCCAAGAAGGCGCATCTCACATGCGGGAAAGTGTTAGTGGCCCAATTCGAGAGCACGTCTACTGGGGAAGCATGCGGGATCGCCTCCCTGTTTCTCAGACCGATGGACTCCTTGGTGAGGCAAGAAAAAGCAATGCTATGGACTTACCAAACGGCGACGTGAACCTACTACAGCGAGTCCGCATACCCGGCAAAAAGAACCTCGTCGTAATTCGATCCGGACAGGACTGGTCGGCGGCACTTCCGGAAGAACGACTGCTGTACTCTAACTCGATGCAGCCCCCTCTCATCGAGGGAATGGAGTTTCTACGTGACCATGGCGATGAAGTCGGATGCTTCAGCTGTCGGTTCATGGAAATTGTCGACCCTATCACAGCAGAGGGTGGGGCGGATCGAACTTTTGCTTTGGCGTACTTTGATGATCTTGCTTCACTGGAGCGTTGGAGCAAAGAGCACAAGACGCACCTGGCCATCTTTGGCGAGTTTGCAAAGTACGCAAAGAGCTTGGGCGACAAAATGAGTTTGAGCCTGTTTCACGAAGTTCTGGTGCTTGAACCGGAGCAGCAAGTTTTTGAGTACATAGGCTGCCATCAAGGAACTGGGATGCTAAGCTCATTATAACTCGAAGTGTAATGTTCATATTTTGATAGCCTAGATCGGAGAACGAAATACGCACCCACAGCAGCAGCTCCCAACCAACGTTGGGCTGTCCAGCCATCCGCAATATCGTGTTGATCCTGTAATCATGGACACAAAGCAGGCAGATAGAGAATAAGCCGAACAATATAATAGGCAGTAAGCCACATGAGCTGTATCTCGTGTCGATCCACTACCGGAGAACATACTGTTTACGATCAGGTGTCCGATCTGCTTGCTGAAATAAGTTTTCATTGATCAGTAAAATAATCAGTATGTAGGTAGAGCAGTGATTTTTATTATCCTAACATTACCAGGATCACTCCTTGGGCAGGTTTTGCCAACCTGGACGAAGATGCCGCTGGGTATGCGAACCGTGGGCAACGTCAACCCCGGACAGTCAGTGGGTGACCAGCGGAGCAATGACGCATGAACATTGGCTGACTAGCGGAGATAGGGACGTGCAGGCTTGGAGAATTTCGATCGATTTATGAGACACTTCCGACAACAATGTAGGTGCAGAGATACTCAGGACTGCTCAAATTTCGTTTCTTGATGGCACATCACAACAGGGGCTGACAAACTGGACTCACCCTTCGAGATGGCCTGGGAACCAGGGTGGGGCCATTCAACTACCCTCATGAGTCAATTTTTGGCCCAATGAACCGGTCACTTAGGCTTGAGAGTTGCTCCATGAAGGAAGAATAGAGGAGAAGGCCAATTCAACCTGCAGTCGTGTTGTGTGTGCAGCAGTCAAAGTATGGGAGGAGAGGGTGTAGGGATTGGTTGGCAGGTTAAGAAGAGCCTATGGGCTGTTGCTTGGAGATGCTTCTTGATTTTGCATTGAGCCCGGTGCCCAAGACCTGGCAAGGTGAGGGCCCGCATCGTGTCACCAACGACTGATCATTATTTCAATGTTCTTTTCTGTGCCAATGTTTGTCCCTCCCTATCACCAAGCTCACACGAAACCCCTTTTTTCAACCTAGCGTTTTGTCGTCTCTTTTCTGGAATTTACACCCGGCCGCAAATCCAGCCAGTATCATGTCCAACCCCTAAATTCCTGGTCTTGAGGCTACAAACGCTGTTGTATAAATCACACGGACGGTCTTTCCATAGTGTGCTAAACAACCGTTGGAGGACAATCACATTCTCAGCTATAATTAATGCTCTGCAATGGCCTGCTTTTTCGATGTTCCCCACTTAGCCAGGCTTCAGACGGAAGCGGGAAAGTATGCATAATATCCCTTGGCATCATTATTTCGTTGCCAAAGGGCGTTCAGCTCATTTTGATACGGGACGACAAGTCGTGATGATATTCTATACTGGACACTACTTTGGCTTAGATATGTGTTCGGTCAGATTTTCTGGCATCAAAAGGACCAATTACCTGATACCAAACATTGCTGATGATGAGTGCGAAGTGGAATAAAAAGGCGACAGGAGCTTGACCTTCAGATAGGCGGTGAAACGGCTGTAAGACCTTCCGCCAGAGGTTGAACATAGTCCTTTCAATCATACTCGGGGCTGGCTGCGCAACGATCAGGCCTAAGGAGTAGAAAGTCAGGCCACTGTTCCTGCATACATGCTGTATTTTGTTGGGCCAGAGAAACCCCAGTACACGGGCCAGACCTCTCCCCAAGCGCCTACCAATGACTGATTGATATCCTTGAGTGAATCTGATACTTTGGCCAATTGCACAAACTTCCCCGCAGCTCAAGTCTTGGAAAAAAGACAAACCCGTTCGAGGAGGCGTCAGCCAAGCCACGCGACGTACACAATGGAAATTTTGCCAAGACGGAAAACTGGATGATGGCAAGATGCTTGCCGACAGGCTGCATCTCAACAGGGCACCCCATCTGGTTAGCCATTGCATCGAAGTCATTTGACCCGACCGTCCAATCTCTGCCCCGAGTTTCTGGCTCGTCTTTTAGCAGTGGAAGCCTGTCAGTCCGCGATAGTCGGGCAAATCAGCAATAGTACCGGCATGTCAGAAGAGCTCACAGCAAACGCGGTGAAGGAACAATGCAAAGTTTATTGTCCCTTTGGGCGAGGTGAGGAGAGGCCCATCCATCATCTCCGGGCCAGAACCCTGTGCCAAGCATCATGAAAAACGCGGCTTCAAGGGTTCAGATTTTGATGGCGTCTTCGACGTTGCTTTTTGTTATGCTAGCTGGGCTTGGCCGGTCGTCTGGTACATGCTCTTGCCAATGTTTTAGGACTCACCCGACGGTCTGGATGGGCTACCGCACACGGAGGTGGGAATGAATCAAGGTTGTCATTCGTGGTGATTCTCAGGGTCGGACCAAGGTCGCCGGCGGAACTATAAATGGCAGAGAGCTCCTCGCGGTAAGTCAAAAAAATATTGATCGGACTTTGCGATTCCGTCTGCTCACCTTTCTTCTGTCAATAGTTTCGCTCCCATCATGATGATCGCGCAATGCTTTTCCAGCGCCTTGCTTTTGGCAGCTTACGCCTTTGCCTGCGCAGGACACCATAACCATTATGACTTGGGTGATAGAAAGCGTGAGGCCGCAGCCACAGAGCCTGCAACCGACTGGGCGTACGAAGCTTCCTTCAATTGGGGTCGCATTAACCCGAGTGAGTCAAAGTTAGCCCTGAAGATCCTCCGGATTGATGTATTGACACAACCGCAGACTATACGTTGTGTCAAACGGGCACACAGCAGTCGCCGATTGCACTCAGTTTAAACAACGGTTTGGCTCTGAACCACATCCTCAGGTTCACTTACCCAAATCAGACGACGGGCAACTTCTATAATTGGGGCTACGGCCCTGCCTTCACCGTCACGCATCCCGAAGGAGTCTACACCGGCAATCCCTCCTTCACATATGACAACATGACAGTCTATTTAAAGGGCTGGCACATTCACGCACCGGCAGATCACTCAGTGAACGGCGACAGGTCCAAAGCGGAGTTGCACCTCGTCCATGTCGACGCCGAAGGCCATGAGAAGGCTGTGCTAGCGATCCGGCTTGACCCAGGGAACGCGAACAACACGTTTTTCAACCAGTTGCCGCCAATGATTGGCTTTAACGACTTGGGGGTACAGCAACAGATCAATGTGAACCACATGCCGGCCCTCAATAGCGTACTGCTATTCAATGAGTTTTGGACATACCAAGGCAGTCTGACGAGCCCGCCCTGCCATGAAGGAATCCGCTGGTTCGTGGCCCGCCAAGTCATGTTCTCAGGTATCGAGCAGATGAGGAGTATCCTGGGCGCGAGTACCTATAGCGCAAGAGCTGAGCAAGAGGTTTGGCAACATCGCATCAACGAGTAGGAAGACCCCAAATGAGCACGGTATACAATGAAGATCTTGAATTTGTTGTGAGCAAAGACCTCGGTGAGAGCCATACGGAGATCGCGTGTGGTTTAAGGGTAGCCCTGGGGTGAGTGGGGGGAGGGCCTGGCTTGAGTCGGTGGCCGTTGTCGGGACAGCTTTTTGGCAGGGTCGATGTAATTTCCTTTCAACTTTTGTAACAGCATTCGATACCACTTAGATATCTCTTGTTGAACTGGAAGAAGATCTGTTTTTGAAACGATTTGTCGCATGAGCGAAAAGTCCACTTGGGCTTAATTGCTTATCCTCCCCCCTCCCCTGTGCCATTCCGGATTCGCCGTTTCAGCGGAAAATGAATCGAATGTTCCCCTTGACGGTTCACAACCGCCCTGTTCCTTGGGGGCTGAGGCTGATCCGAAAATGGGGCCCACAAAGTTTCGCGATTGCTGGTCATGAGTCGCGGAGACCCCGGAACTTATCTGGCTTGATTACGGATAACTTGAGCGCCAAGTCACGCGTCCGACTGCTTCTTTTGGCTCTGCCTCAGTGGCACCCGTCCATTTTCCCATAGCCCCAGTGCGTCATGGTGGTGTGTCTCCGGGCAACTGCTTCCGGCAGAGCCTTCGTCCGTCGAGTGCGCGGTTCGTCGAAGAGTTCTCTGTCTAGGTCAAGGTTCGTAACCTTACTCGAGAATGATTGAAAACCCCGCCCTCTGATAGCAAGATGTTAATCTAGTCAGCAAAGGGAGCCAATCATCAAGGGAATGAAAATGTCAGAAAGCTTACTAGCTCCAGTTGGAATGTTACCCTCTGTTCCCAGTTCACCTTAATCTCTCCAGAATCTCTACTCCCGAATCAAGATCAAATCCAACTCTCCCAAGAACTGACTGGGCCCAAAGCGGATTAACATATCGTTTCGAGTAGAAACACGCAGTCGGCCAATTGGACGAGTTCGGGGAAGCCCGTCTCTCCACAGGTAGAGTGTTGATCACTCCAGCACTGCCCTGTCAAGCGCAATCACCGTGGCTGAGGACTTGGCCATTGGGACGAACCGCCGCTGTTGGTCCGTTCCCTGGTCCGCCCTGACTTGGCAAACGCACCTCTATATAATTAGCACGGCCGAGCAGTAATAGGTAGTCCTCTCTGGCGGTGGATTGCATCGCAGTGTGGAGTTGTAATCGCGCAGACTTTTACAAGAGGGGAAACGATAATCACAGAATGAGACGGGTGTCGTTGACGTAGGTATTTGTTGGATAGCCAGTGCCCCAAGGGGCGCGTAGACCCACGTCGATTTCGATTGAGTTGGTCTCTCACACGATTTCCCCGTGAAACTGACAATCCATTATTCTGAACAAATGTCCGCCATCTCGCACTGCAATTTCCATTATTGAGTGTTTGAGCGCTCCTAAAAAGAAGGCTAATTTCGAATTCGGACTTGCAGTGTCTATACTGATGCATTCCAAATCTGCTTCCGCCTTCGGGCTATTGGTCGGCTTGCTAGCGACTGCCGGTTCAGCCATTGCTCGGCCAGATATCTATGCCCGGTCGCAACAGATGCGACGTCAAAATGCGCAAGATTGTTTGGAAGACCTCGAGGACATCCTAGATAATGCGCCAACAACGTCAATGTCATGGGGGGCTACCGCTTGCGACTACACGTCAACGCTGTCGGGTGCCGAGCTCTCGGCTACCTATGCATCATTCAGAAGCCGGATGTCCTCTTGGTACGCTGATGACCTTGATGATATCACCAAACTCGAAGCTAGCTGCACACAATATGCATCGGTCTTCAGCCAGATACGGTACTGCTACGTCACTGGACCGGTTCCGACCACTGCCGCAGCCACAACAGCTTCATCCACAGTCATGACTACAACCAGCACAGGTTCTGGGGGCATCTCGACGGCGACGGTAACAACCACAGCGACACCCGACGGTAGCAATGGCTTGGATGACGGCGCAAAGGCCGGCCTCGCAATCGGCATTATTCTCGCTGTCCTCTTATTCATGTTTATCGGGTACAAGATGTTTCTGAAATACCGCGCGAACCGAATGAATGCCGCAGCAACTACAACAAACGGAGATATCGGGCTTGGTATGGGAGGTGCTGCAGGTGCTGCGGGAGCAATAGGGGCGGCAGCAGCGAAATTTGGATCCGAAGACAACACAACGCACGCGTACAAGTCGGAGCTCAACGGCGAGTCGAGAACCATGGCTGAATTGGATCCGCGGTCGATATCAGAGCTCGATACGTCAGCGGCAGTCGCAGTGCCGAGGACGACCGGTGTGCACAGACAATTTGCCGAACTCGACCCAGACCCTCCAACACAACTCAGCGAGCTACCAGCCGATAATTACGATCCGACGTTGAACACGAACTCGCTGCCACCTGCATATGTGTCCCCAATGACAGAATCAGGGACTCGCAACACGCTCTACTCGACCGTCTCACCAGTATCGCCCGATTCTAGCACGATGCAATCAAACCACGGGTTGGGAATTTCCAGCATTTCTGAAGGAGATGCCTCGTCAGGTGCCAACAGTAGTGCAGGACCATGGACGAACCAGACTCCAACAGTACAGCAGGGGTTCGGACGAGGATGGCTGCCAAAAGAAAGATGAGGCCTGAGGATGCGTGATTGAGAAATTAGGGCCAATATCACTTGTACGAGTTACTGGATCTGCCCAAGGACGTTCTCTTATGTTCCCACCTGAATCATATCCACGGAAAGAGTCCAATAGTAAGTTTGGATGAATTGCTTGTCAACCAAAGGAAAGCGCTGCCGGTTGAGGCGTCCGCTTACACAATCTTCTTTTGATAGTCATGACTGACTACAAGTAGCTTTAGATACCCTTCATACGTATATAGTAATTGCGCCAACACACGGTTGTTGCGTGTTGTTCGTGCCTTAGACACTTGTGAGCTGCGAGGGATGTTATGATCTACCCTGTTTATCTATGCATTGGTTGCGTCACGGGTTTGGGCGATGTTAACTATCTAGTCGAAGGCAGCTCTGCGTGGGCAGGGAGGGACGTTGGCTTGCCTTAGTTTCGGGACGTAGAATGGGGGAAACGACAGTCCTTTATCGATGTGGGGAATCTCATAGCAAAAGATGTCTCCTGTCGCCAGCAAGAACTGGGGGAAAGGCATCGAAAACTCGTAGGACATAGGGCATCGTGAACGCCCGCCTTGTATCGTCAATAATGAGGTATACCCGATTGCTTGCTTTGTGGATCGACGTCCAAGTGACAATGATCCCAGTGCGATTATTAAGGAAACAACGAATATCATTCATGCGAACTATGACTGGCTGGGCTCCGTGCGTCGGCAAGTAGTTACCTTGAGTCAGCAGCCCACTCTAGCGACACCCGTGTAGATCAAATTATCCAAGTATATACCAAAGCAATCACATATAGTGCCGAGTTGCACTATCAATATTATATTATGGCTATGGGCATATTGATTAGTATCGTCTTTTAGTCCGCTGGTAACACTCTATTCAAAAAATCAAGAATGAAAATAAAGCGAGGAAAACCTCAATATCTAAGGTTGTCTCAGTGTCTTATTTCGAGAGATTACAGACGTATCAAGGAGTTGACGCAAGATAAGTTGGGGATAGCTACTTTAAATATTTTTGATTGAGTTGAAGATCGCTATCACCTTTCACATTCATTTCTGAATGTCCCGAGTTCATGTCGTTGCCGCTTGAGACCAAATGTCAAACTTCAATTCACCGCAGGGCCGAACTGCCTGATTGCCCCCATTTTTGCTCCCAAATCATAAGTGTACGCAATTAAGCCGCAGTCGTCCTCGACTATTTAGTTGGCTCAGGTACCGGGACATCCGCGGGAGTGGCTGTTGACGTGGCGCATACGAAGGTGGTGACCGTAGTAGGTGCCGTTGCATAGACCCAGATGGCTTTCGCAACCTCTGGCCCAATACCGCCCCACCAAGGTGCAAGTTCCGTTGTCGAAGTAATATGGTTGCAGCCGTGGCAATCAGTTGGTTTGGCAACGGTCACGGTACTATTATAGAGCGTGATGGTGGCTGTTGGTTTGTAGTCGCCCGTGAAGCCGGCGTCAAGTATAGTAAGTGTTGTTGTGCAGTCGCCCGGCTTTGTTGGCGTGGCATCCTTGCGTGGGACTGCGGCAGCTGTGCCTGCAAAGGCTACAAAAGCAAGCTTGGTGAGACTGATCATTGTGAATTTTTGTTGGTGAGGAATGAGAAGGCGAGTGATTGACTGACGATTTATATGATGCCCTATATGATCTTGGCGAACGGTTTTTATATCTATTCCTACTAGTAGAGCTAAACTACCCCGTCGGAAGTCATGGAAACTAACATCGATGTCACCCAGAGTAACATCGGATGAACGGCACGGAGAATTGCGGCTAAAAACACAACCCGAGCAATTCGGCCTATCCTTCTAGTGACCTAATATTCTCTTAATGTCGTAGAGTTATATGAACACTGCCCTAGGACCACGTTCAAAGACCTTTCATGGGTGAGAGAAGCATTGCTTTATATTGCGCAGGCTACAGGCCCATAATACCTAAAGGTAGTTTGATTGACTTCATTCTCGTAAGCTTTCTGATGTGGGGGTCGAGAATCGTCACACCTCAGTATTTTGTCCAGATGACCTGGATGCTCCTTGTTAGGAGGCTCGTGCTGAGCCCCTTTCCAAAGCTTGTTTATGCGGACTTCGGCCCCCAAACGCCCGCGCACGCCGGAAAGAAGTTTCTCGCAGAACGATCATCATACCTTGTGTTTCTATGTGGAAAGGGGGCGGCCACGCTTTAGAATTCTATCATGATTGCATGCCGACTTAGCTGTCTTTGTTTTATGCATTTCAGATTGCCCTTCGTATGGCGACGGTGAGTATTCCTTGCGAAGTGAGGAACGATGCAAGCTCCTATATACTTCGGCCCTGACAAACCTCTGAAAGATGCTTGTACAACTTGAAATGTAATTTGACGAAGGTTTGGCGGATAAATTTTGGCAACTGACGCATGCGGGACGATGAGACCGAGGAGTCTGGTTTCTACAATGACGGGCAAACGACGTATGAGTGTCGTAGCTCGCAAGAAACAATATTCCCCGGTGCCACAAGCATGATGCTATGATTCGGACTTTCCGACCCTTTTAATATTCCGTTTGTTAAACAACCTTAGAGCAAGGTCAATGGACTCGCTGCTAAGGGATCAGTTGATCGGTCGTCAATCCAGCTATGGTGAACTGATCTAACTACTCAGCACAAATCAGATTGCTGTTCTGTCATTGGTAGGATAATTTGTCGATCAAGAGACATTGTCATGTGCATAGCCCCACTGTGTATTTATTCACCAGGAAAGATTCAACCTGGCGCTCTCTCTTCGATCCCACTGGATTTTTGGGGCGATCCCGACGGACTATTTCTCCTACAGTACTAGGTTATTAGTTTTTGCACAGCAATAAGGGTAACCCAATCAATGGCTACAGTGGTGTGATGAGACACTAGAATTAAGGCGATGCACTGTGAAGTGACTCCAAGCTAATGGGTCCCTCTGTAACTTTGATTGGGTTATCCCTATTGCTGTGCAAAAACTGATGACCTACTTAGTACTGTAGATGACTTATTTGCAACTCGCACGTGCGTTCTCTCGTCTCATGGCAAGGCTCCTCGGGATGAACTAAAACTCTATTAAAGCAGGTCTTACGGGACGACTCGTGATTCAGGAGACCCAATTTACCTGCATCGAGGCTTTGGTGCCGCTGCATCAAAAGGAATTATTTTGTCGTATAATAGACTTTGCCAGCGCCAAACAAATTCGAGAATGGCACTGCTCTCTGTCGCTACACATAAGTAGCGACGTGAGGTATCTGTAAACTAGACTTCAACGCCAAAAATCACCATTTTACCGTTCGCTGTGTATTGTTCTTTACACGACCGCAACTTCACCTCTGTATATATATCACCGAGCATGAAAAAGTCGCCCAGGTTGCTTGGCTCAGAATTAGGTTTGCAGGATACGATTGGTGACAGTTGCTCCAAGCTTAATGTAATTAAACCGCGTGTTCTCGGAATCCGGCACCCAGGACGGGTAGAGATGCTCACACACTCCAGTTACATATGATCGACGGCCCCCAACAAAACAAAGTGACTCTGAGTCGCTCGGGTAGCGTATTACAATATTGATGGCGTCACGGCGAACACTTCAGCCAGTCTCTTCCTAGGCAGCAGTAAAATTGAAGGTCGTCAACGTTCTTAAAAGCAGATGGAACATGCCTACACTCAATAGCTATGATTCTGAATGTTACTCGATTCGCAACTGACTGCGCCGGTATAATGACTACAGATTCACCGCTAGTAATTCCTCACAGTGGCCTGGCAAATTTAGTGCAAACACTGGTAGTAACTGATCAAATACCGGGGACTTCGAATTAACACGTAGACTCTCATGTCTACGTAGTAAGGTCCATGTGCCAGCTCGTGGGTACTACTGTGTCCAGAAAACGGATAGTGGCCCAGAAGAGGAAACAAAAACAAGTGGTCAAGGCTGTGTTGTCACATCTTACTCACATAGCTGGGCTTCATCGGGGGTTTGTCCGGCAGAGATTAGTTAGAGTATATGATTCGATCTGGTCACCTTCTGGGTTGATCTTGAAGAGAAGAAAATTCGAAGGCATCCATGATGGATAACGTGCTTTAAGCGATGACAGACACGGTCTCACTTTTTGACTTTGCCTCATCGCCAAGATCAAAGCTCCTCCAATAAAGGCGCGGTAGTTTCTCCTACGAATGCCGAGCGACATAGTGTCTTATTAGAACTTGTTAGGGACCAAAAATCAGGAAACAATTTCTTCTT
The DNA here is from genome assembly GCF_022836535.1 of Colletotrichum spaethianum. Classification (NCBI taxonomy): domain Eukaryota; kingdom Fungi; phylum Ascomycota; class Sordariomycetes; order Glomerellales; family Glomerellaceae; genus Colletotrichum; species Colletotrichum spaethianum. The sequence continues at coordinate 1,229,454 of NW_026054772.1, read as the reverse complement.
GGCTACAGACAGTCCGTCGGAAAAGGTGCTTTCCGGAAGATGCCCAGCAGTTCCAGTCCCGGTCGGGCGGGAAAGGGGCTGTGTTCTGAAGACCGGCGTCGTTGAAAATCAATGATCGTCATCACTGCTAGCAAAATACAACGGATTAACGGATTCCAAATGGTCGTGCTCAAAGCCAAGACTTCCCACGTCAGTCATCTCTACCGTCTCTGGTGATTGTTACTGGCAAAATGGGCTGGCGCATCGCGGGAGCATGTTGGGCAGAGGGGGCCAAGCACGTGCCAAGGAGCTTAACTAAATAACCAACGCTACCGAAGCCACCTAAACGAGACATAAACTCTGCCGCTTGTGGACGGCAAGTCGCGCTTCCGCTGTTGAACCCCAAGTGATCAGCACCGTCAATGACCGTGGGGCCTGGCGTCTTTCCCCCGGACCGGGAAAATATTCTGGGTAGCTCTGAACCCTTGCGGATGCTGCGCCTGGCAAACAGGTGCCGCAATCTTAATTCGCTTGGCCCATTCATCACGAAGACCCAGTCCGCGGCAATGGCGCTGGTGGAGAGGGAACTTACCGATCCTCCGGTCCTTGGCTGAGTAAACACATCACCAGATCTGACTGACACAAGTGAGTTCCGGGGCCGTGGTGGAATTGAGAGGAGATGAGAGCACCTGCGCAGCACTCAGAACACCTCGATGCAAGCCTTCAGGCTGGGCATGCAGAAGACTATATAGGGTTATGCCTTTGCCCATTTTATAAATGTTTGGATCAAATCACAGCAGCAGCTCATTCCATCTACTCACTCAGTATCTAACATCATCCTTGTATATTCACTACCCTAGTCGCTCACTACTACCCCCCCAATTCTGTCATAATGAAGGCCGCTTTCGTCCCCCTCGTCCTGGCAACCGTCGCCGCCGCCAACCCCATCAAGATCGTCGAAGAGATCACTCAGTCCATTGGATGGTACAAGAAGGGAAGTGATGACAAGAATCACAAGGGCAGCTGGGGCGCGTCGGGTCCTTTCTCCTTCACCTCGACCTACGATGTGATCGCCACCCCCGACCAGGTTGTCGATAACAACAACACCTTCACCGGTGGCTTGCCCGGGGCCGTCGGCTACTACAGCTACGGCATCAACTCCAGGGACAATGTCATCTGCTACAACATCACTCTGTTCGGCTTCCAGGGCGAGTACCAGTCCCCCGCCCTGACTGCCACCCACATCCACCAGGCACAGAAGGGTCGCGCTGGACCTCCTCGGTAAGTCCAGAACTGTGTAAATTACCATGCCTGTCACTAATTCCCGTGACAGCATCGCATTTCCCAACCCGGCACCTGTTGAGGGTAGCCAGAACGTCCGCCGCAGCATCGGCTGCCTGAGCGGGCCCTTCCGCACTGGCGTCAACGCCTCCGGTGTTGACACCGGCGCGGGCTTTGCTGTCAGCCAGATTGAGGAGAACCCCTCCGACTTCTTCACCGACGTCCACTCCAGCCTGGCCGTCCCTGGTGCCGTTCGTGGCCAGCTGAGTGATGGTGCCCACCAGGAGGATTGCCCCGACAACAAGAACTAGGGAGTCCGTGTCAGGTAGACGGATGTTGGTGGCTACAATTATGTTGTTGCCTCTGGCATTGAAGCCTTAGGCAACTGATATGTGTAACGCTTGTTGGGTTTAGGCGGCAATCCCGCTCAGCCATCTATTCCATAATATCTAATACCAAATACCATGTTCTTTTGTCAAAGCCCATGATACTTTGCAGAGGTCCACGGAGTTATTTAGTCTATTCACCTCCAGCAAGCACAAGACATGTCCCTGATGCTTAGGCACCGGGCTTGAACTTGTGATCCCCAGCCCCACACGGGACATTAACAGGGGGGAAGAGGGCAATCCGCCTACAAGTAACCGGCACGGACCAGACTTCGAGTGGTGAGCCCAGGGCGACGTGAAGAACGTTGTCTGTCTCATGTTAAGAACAAGTATTGTTGACTCTGAAATGACATGCATTCTTCGAAACATGCTCAGCATGCCAGTCTCCGAAACCCTGTTTATCCAATAATGGCTAGCTTTCTAGGGTTGAAACTTTTGTAGAGGGCATCCGATCGTTGACTGTTCTGGATAGCATTGAAAGTCATCAACAGTATCAATGCAAAGGCTCATGCCCAAGATGTTGTAATTAAGGAGGTACCTTACGGTTCATATCCACAAAGTCACGTTGCTAATCGTTGGATTTGCAAGGAAATACTCTCAGTCATCTAGGTTCCCCATGCTCGGGAAGAACTCGTTGTCCCTTGATAGAAGTAAACCCTCGAGCGGTCGCGAAATTGAATTGATGATATGAGGAGGAGCATACTGCGGCGTCCAACACATGTCTTCTCAGCTTCTTTCGTGGGTCCAGTACGTTTGGTCACCAGTACAGATGAAGACCCACTAAGATGAAAACTTTCTACTGCTCAAAACACGAGGTATGCCTAGGCTTTACAAGAAAAAGAGTGCATGCTGCCCCTGCCAGGGGTTCCGTATCCTATCGAGGAAAACTGCGCCCCGATAAACGCCGTCAAACAATCGCTCTCGGTGCATCGGAGATATTGAAAGACCCCCCCATGACCTTCCACATGATCGCCCTGCCTTATTTGGCGTCAGTCTCGTTTCAGTAGTGAATGCAGTCGTCCGTGATGCTAGTTTCAGTGATGGAAGTATAACCGTCGGTGTCGTACATTCCCTTGGATACTTCACCGGCAACTATTGCTTGCCGGTCAGGGAAGTCTACCGTCGTCTCCGCCAAATGCTGAAGTCCCAGCAATTAGTGAGCTGGTAATCCATTTCACGGTTGACTTCAACGGTGAACTTGTTGCCCCTTGGCGGCTTGGACTCACAGCTCTGGATCTCTTACAAACTCGTGGTTCGTTAGTAAAGTACCGGTCGTGCGGAGAGTACAAGGGTGATTAGGCTGCAAGACCATCATCTCAGGGTCCGTGGCAATATCGGTGTCACATCTCTTGTTCTCGAATAGGAGAGCGGTACTTTTGGCGCCGAGTTCGCTGGATGCGCCAATGTTGGCCAGATTGTGATTATAATGCTGATAGTAACCTTGTACGGCATCATCGCGCACAAGGTTATGCGCATGCTCTGTTGCCGTAATGTTGTAGCCATCGGAGAGCTAACATAGGGGTTTGTGGCTAAACCCGGCATGCCAGAAAGCTGATGTGCTGTCGACGACGTATAAGATGACAGCGCCATCGGCACGGAAACTAGTCAAGTTTCTAAGTTGAAACAAATTTGCCAACACTTGTGCTACGTGGATCGGTTGTTCTAACTCCATACTGATAGGGTCCGGATACTTTCCTGCTATCACCGGCATTCGAAGTAGACATATGTGACATCTGTTTACCAACCACCCAGCCTCTCCCAACGGAAACAAAACCGCTCGTGACATAGACATGGATTGCTATAGTATTGCGGTTTATTAAAACACATTATCAACGTTTAGAAAGGCTGGCTTGTTGGATGAAGGCCTAAAACCCAGTAGGTTCTTTGGAGCTTCCCGATCGCCTCCCCTATGTACACACTACGGATAAACATGCAGGAAAGCGATTTGGGCCTAGCTAAAATTTCCAAGGTGTGCTTGTAGCAGCTTACTGATAGGTCGTTCGAGGCTAATCCGCAACTCGCATCGTTCTACTCGGGAGTGAAATTCGCGACTCAGTCCTTGGCGACCTCAGTCAGCCGCCCATCGAGGATCTAAGGATCTACTGACGCCGTGGCTCGAAGGCATCGCAAGCGGCAGATCGTAGCTCATATATCCGCTGACCGCTCCATGATGACTCTTTGTTGACCTTACCTATGGGATGCGTTTCAAAGAGGTCGGAGAGGGCCGAGGAAGGCGTAAACAGTACAAGGAAGAGAAAAACTCGGTCTAGACCTGAGCCTAGCATGGCAGCAAAGATTAGTCAAACCTGGGGTACGTTTCAACAGAGTTCATCCTTGGATCGCATCGAGATTCCTTACTGTTGCAACGTCTCTTCCATATGAAATCCCGAAGTATTATTTCTATGGCCCAGCGTTTTAGTACACCACCGGAACCAATCTTGCCAAATTGCTTTTTTTGGCAGTGTAAAGATGCGGGCAACGTTTGTTTCTTGAAGACCTGAACTGGAGACCACGTACCTCCGTGGTTTCCTTCGCACATATCTTTTTGAATTCAACAGCTGCCCGATTCCATCTTGAAAAGATAGTCTTCCATCACTGGATACCAAGCACTTCTAGCAGGGTACAACCAGGTTATCTATAGTTCCACGTAGCTGCACCAATCGTTGATGTTGAAGACTGTCGTGTTTGTTATGCAAGATGTCGCGGCCAGCCTCTAGACTCTAGGGGGATAGAATCGTGAACAACTAGAGCGGGTCAAGACGCGGGGTTCTTTGACCTCCTACATGACAACGACTTGTTGGTCTTTGGGCTTAGACTAGACATCAAGGCGCGGACTCTGTTTCTTCCTTGTTGTTGGCAATGCAAAGATTCTTACGGCTGCTGGTACGTTTGCCTGGGTTGAAACCAAGCAGGGCATCAGCGGCAAAAGCCGCAAGCGTGGTAGCTTTGAGTATTTAGCTGCAGGTACGAGCACAATCACTGACAAATCTCACCTCAGCTTATGCTCGGACGACACGCAGTCCAAGGGGCCGGTGTCAAAGTCCAAATCACGATCCTCATTGTATGGCTTGCGAGGGCGCGTACCAGTTCCAATACAGCTACTGTGCACAGGAAGTTCGCATTCAGTGAAATTGAACCGCATACATGGAGCGGTTCGACTGTGATCAGTCACTTTTCTGTGCACTCACATGGGATCAACGTAAGGAGAACCCAAACCGAGGTGGGAGTCCGATCGGGTAGCGACTGATACTCGGAACATAACTGCATCAATTTTAACCACGCTAGTTGGTGTCCTTCCGATTTATCGGTAAGTGAGCTCCCGTGCCTGAGAGTTTAGTAGGCTGACGTGATACATGTTACGAGGTGGCGCTGAGACATGCTCGCCGGCATGCTCGCCGACTTTCGCCGGCTGGACGCCATTTCTATCAGGGGGAACAACATCTAAGAAACCGAAGACTCGTGGGGGCGGAAAATTAGTTTCATTGAACGAGAATTCCTATTCTTTCCATATCGAAGAACGGTAGCTCTTACACCTTGTTTGATCTTACAGCCCGGCGGTACGATATCTATAATCCACCGAACCATTTGCTCCCGCCATCTGCACTCTCACAAACTTTGGATAAGGTGGATGTGTGTAGTGTATGTAGAGTTCTCTGGGAACGGGTAATTAGAGTGAGATACTTTGATAGACAATACGGCCGTTAAAAGACATGTTGATCGAACGACACGGCAGACAGCGTGCGCGAGGTCACGAGCGAAGGGTCCGTGTCGTCGAGGCATGTAGTGGTTCCACCAGGTCGAAGGGAGACCCTGAACTCCCCACGATGAATCCTTGCAACTTGGCGTGCATGGCCGCGTGGATATCCTGCCGTAACCGGCCGTCATGGATACGTATCCGGTGGACCGGGCTCAGTCCATAGAGGGCTCCTACTCGTTCAGCCAGCATCTTTCAGTGACATTCAACCGAGTTGCCAGGGCAGAGAATGACAGGACGGCTCCACCACCCAGGCTAGTGACAGCCAGAAAACCCTTAGTTGTCAGGGCTACAGATAGGTAGGTGCAGGGCATGAGATCGCCTGCATCCGCCGGCTTGCAGGGCGCAATGGGCACAGCCCGGGAAGGCTGCTTCGCCATAGGCATCACAGATATCCATGACGCCAACGACGGCGCGCTCGGCGGCCCAAGACATGGTGGTGGCGGCAGCTACTGGCTTTGATTGGACGGGTGCAGCACCGAGGACTTGTGCCCAACCAGAGCACAGCGATGAGGGGTCGTTCTGTTTAGGGGGTTCAGGCGGCAAACAAAGAAGGGAGAAAGAAGCAAAGCAGAGGAATGCCATGTTTTGGAGTCTTGGGGAGGAAGGAGGGGAGCTTGGGCGGTCGTGTCTCTGCTGTTCGCGCAGAGCCCCACTGCGGACACAGGTCCGGAGCTACTCATTGGCCAATCTCCAGCTAGCGAGCGAAAAAAATCAGACCAGGCAGAATGGATTGGCCGATTGACGAGATTAGTCACCTGTGGGCTCAAAGCTCAGGTACATGACGGAAGGCCCACACCTTGGTCGAGAAAGCGGGTCACCACAGTCTGCTTTTCTTCTTTTTTTCTTGTTTGTCACCGACCAACCACCAACGGAAAAAAAAAAAAGACCAAAAAAAAAAAAACCCACCCCCCTCCCCTTCCTTCTTTTCCTCACCCATAAACCGCACTGCAGGTCTTTTTCAACCTGCCTCACCGCCCACCGAATGTTTGACTCCGCGTCCATATCCTCCCGGGATCTTCGGATGGAACAGGCGGCCAACGGTATCCAAAATGTCGTCGGAGCAAGATTATCAAGATCTTTTTGGCCCTCAAGCCAAAAAGGCTAAACGTGGCCGGGTAAGTCGATGGGGGTTTCAATTCGTCTGGTTTCTTTTCCCGTGGCGTTTTCATCTCCTCCTCTTCTTTTGGGTCAGAGTGACATGCCAAATGTCTTCGGCCACCAACCACAAAAACCCAAAACACCAACGCTCGACTTGCACAACCAAATCCTTCTCTTTTGCTGACTTCTTACTCGAGCAACAGCTCCAAACCGACAAGTCGGCCAACGCGATTCGGATTCGAGATAACCAGCGCCGGTCACGCGCCCGGCACAAAGAGTTTGTCGACGAGCTGCAGCGCAAGGTTCAGGAATACGAGAAGCGGGGAATCGAGGCCTCGCTTCAGATGCAAAAGGCCGCACGCGACGTCGCCATCGAGAACTCGCGCCTGCGCGCCCTGCTCGCGAGCCGCGGCGTCTCCAACGAGCAGGTCGACGCATACCTGCGATCCTTCGAGGACGACACCAAGGGCTCGTCCGCCATACCCATCACCACCACCCTGGCACCTATCCTCAACAACCCCATCGTGCTCGAGCCGTCGCCCACGCAGCTGCCGCCATTGCAGGAGCACTTTAGCAAGACGTTCCCGCCCGACCCCGAAAACGACGCCGCTGCGAAGAAGAGGAAGTTTGGCGATGCCCTGCTGCCGCCGGTGCTCACACTGACGCCGACGTCCGACGTTCAGCAGAATTCGGCGCTCGACAGGCTTGCCGTGCTCGCCGACGCTAGTCTCAACCGCTCCTCCACGCAGCCGCCCCAGCCTTCGAGCACGTCATCCGAGTCGTCGCGCAGCCCCCATCCTTACGACCGGACAAGCCAGACGCCTCCTCGTCCTACAGAACCGCAACAGCAGCACCTGCCGACGGTGTCTCCTCACGAGATGTCGTGTAACGCTGCTGCGCGAATCATTGCCGACATGCAGGGTGGCGCCGGCGACGAACGCAAGACCAAGATAGCTCTGGGATGCAGAGCCCAGGACGAGGAGTGTTTTGTCAAAAACACGTCCATCTTTCGCGTGCTCGATCACCGATGATGAGGCCGCCATGGAGACCGATTTGTCATCCATCTTGGTGGGATCGACGACTCTTGGTCTATTCGTCGACGGAAGAGATGTTGAATGCCGGCGGAACATTCATGCATCTCGGGTCCATTATCTAGTCTACCCGCCGTGGCCAACCCGTCCAGCAATGAGGCGCGGGCCATGACCGGGTTGCGAAACAGCGACAGAGACACGCTCCCCTAGCCTCCCTGCTGCAGACGGCCATGGCGACGACCACCAAAACCACTCCAAAGCCTCGATGGACTATTGAGGCAATTGTGCAACGGGCCTGGCGCCACCACTTACTTCAGTCCGGAATACTGCAGCATACGGACCTTGATGTTTACAATACTGCTCAAACCTTGTGCATGCCGATCGGGCGAGAGGCTTCTCGATCATTGGAGATTTCAACGTAGTGGCGACTCAGCGGCTACGCCCCCACCATCCTATACACGGACTGCTGTCGATTGATGCCGTTGCCGATTGCCGGTTTCGCAGTCTTGGAAACCAGACAGGCTTTTCTGCCCGGCTTGGTGCAGATGCGACTTGTAGGTCTGCTGGCAATCCGAAAGGACCAGACCGGCCTTGTTTTGCACCACAATTGACGACTGGCGGTTTCATGTCATGCCCATGAACTGCATGTTGGACCATGTTGCGGGAGCTACCCGGGGCGCGCATCTGTCGAGTCTACTGGGCATATTGGGCACGGCTTGCTTCATTGAGAATGAGGCTCATGATCTTGGCTAGGTTCCGCGAGCCGGCCCAGGTGTGATGATATCTTGAGTAGTTATTGTCTAGCTGTACATGTAATGTCGTAATGTAAAGAATCATGAGAAACACCTCTATCCACCATGCCAATAGCCCAATCGTACAACCCTCGCCCGCGAATACAACCCCATTCTCTGAACACCGTCACAGTCGCCCAAGTCGAGTCCAGCCTGATGAAAGAATGGCTCAAGGCGGTGTCTCGAAGCAGGCTAGGCTTGAATGCTTAACCCAGCCTCAAGGGAAGCCAATAGCGTATTGGCTTCTGGAAATGCGACCCCTCAACGCCGAAAGGCGTTCCACTGGGCTGAATCTCAGTTGGGTTGCAGGGCATTGCGTCGAAGGCCCTCCTCAATGATCGGCACTATAAGATGCCTCACAACGTCCCATCGCGAGCCGATTTCAATACCGTAACCGTTTCTATCAGAGCATGCTGGCAATAGTCGTGAACCAATCATGATTGGGAACCAACCGCCGATCTCACAACCCCCGCCAGCCCATTATCGGGACTCTGGCGTCGATGGGATTCTGGACGAAGAAGCCGCCCTCGCCGGGCCCCGCGATGCCAACAGAACAGGACCGGGCCTGGTCGCATCCTCACAAGTAAGGGAGCTGAGGGTCGTTTTCCAAAACCCATTAGCTTGGAAAGCCCTGGTCCCGAGCCTGCCTCGTCAGCCCGGGTGGGGACTCCAGCTCCCATTCTCTGAACCTATCCTTTCGAAGTCGTATCGTGCCACGAACAGGAGGGAAGGGCGAATCAATGACCTGGTCGAACGACTAGAATATCGCCCTCCCGCTCTTTCCTCTCAGGAACAAGGGTCCGATATGCCGAGTCGGCATGTAAGTGTTGCCGACGAAGAACCATTTCCTGACTGGCAACCTGCGATAGATTCGCTCTCCGATGAAGTCACATCCTCGGCAACAGAGAAAAACCCTTTGCTTCAACCCGGGATTCGGAACAGGAACGCCTCGAAGCCAGATGTCTCCGCTTGGCCGTCGTCGTATGCAGTGAAGAAGCGTCGTGATCGGGTCGAGGCAGTGCTTGAACCTCTCTCAGATGCTGCGCCCTTCATCCTGATGTGCACCGGAGAGCCGGACGACGCTGTAATTATGCCGGTGGCCCTCGGCGAGAACTCCGATCCGGTGGATCAGTGGACCGCCATTCACAGGGCCACAGCCAAATGCACGTCACGCTGGAGATCCTTGGTTGGCCCCCCAAGGCTTGAGTTGGTCACCGTGAGTGCAATGCTAGAGATCGATTTTGTGTACAGTCATTTGCTGATGTCGCATGGATTACTGATTCGGATTGTTGGCCAACGCGCGTCGCATCCAAAAACATTTCAAGGAATCTTCGAGCCCGTAGATGTCGCGGCCCGCTTGGCAAAGCTCCAAGCAAAGGCCAGCGAGCCTGGAATATATACCACAACAGCACCGGGATTTCTCGGAGGCTTCCAGCCTCGGTGCTATCACGACACAGGCAACGACTGGGTCAATCATGCAGACTTTTGCTTCGAAAATCGCTACGGGATGCCGGACACCTTTTACCTGCGCTGCGAGGTAGAGATTCATTGGGAAATACTGAAAGAGATCTCCAAGCTCGAGTTGATATCGACCTGGCCAATGGTCCTAGCGAATCCCAGCTTGGCCGGGGGAAACGATTTCCTCCGCGAGGAGTGGATCTACTGTTCCACGTAAGTTGACTACATGCAGATTGCCGTGATAATTTTAACTTGTTCTTCAGAAGCATCCTGCCGTCACCAAATGAAAAAGTCATACACAGCGCAGCACAAATACAGTTCACAGGCTTCCGTCTCTCAGAATGGCCCTACGAAAGACGCAATGGAAGTCTCGGCGCATCCATCGCCGGGGGCATGATTGCGTTCTGCGGCATAACGGTTTTCGCCCGCGTTATACATGGAGATTGGGGGGTGGCTTATACTGCAGGTGCCTTCTTCGTAGCGTTGGCTGGCGTGTTGTCGACGTGGGTGGCTTGGCGGGCCAGTCACTACACCAACTGAGTCATTATGTTGCCTGTGGCATGGTTTTCGGCGGTGTCGGATGGACCAAGAGAACGGAGGAGAAGGAATGAAGGAAGGCGATGCCATGTTCTTCTATTCAAGTGGAGCTCAATTTCCAGACGAAGAGTAGATCCCAAGTTCATCATATGCGGATGATGACCACACCTGCTTCCCCTTACTCCCTCTTCGCGCCGAGAGCCGACAGCCGTACGTAGCAATCCTTCGGCTTATATGTCAGACCTTCCCGGGCCCCATACCCGGACAACGCCTTCGGGCAGGGAAGCAGTTCAAAATTCCACACGATCAAGGTCAGGATGATCCTCAACTCGAGATACGCCAACCTCCTCCCGAAGCAGCCCCGAGTGCCCAGACCAAACGCAAGCTGCGGCCCTGCCTGTTGGTCAAATTCGACCGCGCCGTCTGTGGACCCCGCAGGCTCAACAAGCCAGCGCTCCGGCTTGAACTGGCCGATATCCGCGTCGTCCCAGGCCCGCGCCTTGGCGCTCTGGCTGCTCTTGCTCCGCTTCGCCTCGTCGACCGCCAGCGCCGGCTTCATCATGCTGGGCCCCTTGTTCAGACACAGCACCACCGTGCCCTTGGGGATATGGTGGCCCAGCAGTTCCGTGTCGCAGACAGCTTCGCGGTCGACCATCGGCGCGGCGCCGCCGCAGCGGAGGATCTCCTCCATGGCGGCGTCGAGGTACGGGATCTTGGTCCCCGAGATCTCGTCGACGCTCGGGCTGCGGTTTTCGGCGAGGGCATCCGAGAAGGCGGACCGGAGGGCGTCGCGCAGCGTGGTCTGTGTCTGGGGGTTATCTGCCAGGAGCTTGACGCCCCAGCACATCGTGGTGCTCGTCGTGTCGTGACCTGCAACGACAACGCCAAAGACCTTTGTCGGAACGTCAGCGCAGCTCTCTCTCACGTGTGCAGATTGCCCGCGGGGGAGAGAGGGGGGGTGGGTAGGTGCTCACCTCGTCAATCATCGTCTCGGAGAAGTAGTCCGGCTCCCTGCCTTCGTTCTCCGCGAGCTTCCTCTCCCGCAGCACGATCAACTCCACCGCCGAGAGGGCCTTTGACTCTTCGTTGCCGACCTCCTGTAGCCGCTTTAATGCCTTGGCGATCTCCTCTTGGGTGTACGACATCTTGATCTGGAACGTTTTGCGCATGGAGGGCAGCTTCTTGACGAACCACCACTTGATCCTCGGAATAGGCGAGCCCTGCAGATACTCGATCGAGTGGGCCACGTCGAATGTGGCCTTGAGCTTTTCATCGCACTGTCCCTCCGGGAAATCCACGGGCACATCGTTGCTCACGCCTTTCTGGTCTCGAAGACGCACGACATCGTCGTCTCCCAGCGCCTCGACAAGCTCCATCGTCGGACGGATCGCGCTGTGGGGAAAGCTACCGCCAAACACAAACGAGGTGACCGCATCGAGCGCGCCGTAATAGATGTCCGTCTCCGCGGCGAACGGCCGACCGTCCGCGATCCTCGCCTTGTCGCTCCACAGCTTCACGAGCCTCAAGACGCCCGAGTAGACGGTCGGCGCGGCCACCTCGTTCAGGAACTGCGGCGACATGAGGTCCTGCAGGAGCCTGCGGTGCTGCTTCCACTCGGGGCCCGTCTTCATGTGGATGTGGTGCTTGCGGCCGGCGCCCTCGAGCAGGTCGGCCACCAGGGAGGACCGGTCGAAGTCCTTGCGCCGCATGAGCATGTCCTGGGTCTCGCGGAAGTCGGTCATGACCACGATGGGCTTGCCCAGCGGACGGATCAAGACCTGGAAGAGGGGCGAATTCAGCTTGGATGACTGGTCGAGGAGCCAGAGGGCGAATTCGCCGGTGCGGTCGATGCCCTCCTTGAGGGAAGGGATGTCTCCCAGGATGTGCTTTGGGGCCGCCGCATTGTGAGGGATTCCGGGGATCGGTTTGGGGAGGGCCCATCTGTAAAAGACGTAGAACAGGAGGCCTGCGACGGCGAAGCAGAGGGCGTGGGTTGGCGAAACAAGGTTAGCCTCGACGACCTTTTCGTCGCCCAGAGTCCGACCCGGCAGTACGGTGCCCAGCATCTTGATAGTGATCGATGTCGACTAAAATATCTGACGAAATGCATGCAATGACGTCAAACTACTGTCCACGCTCTCAAAGACTCCAGCCGCTCTCCAGACGACGGGCCTATGCTTATAATATGGAAGCTCGGAGTGCAAAGTGGGCAATCGAAACGGAGGCGGACTCAAAGTTTCGCCCATCTTTTCCTTCCGTGCCATCCGCCGGAGCTTCCCTTTGGCCTACGAGGAATGCATACAGTAAGTAGCGTGGCGACGTGGACCATGGCCGGGCCATGGATGGCCGACGACTCCACAGAAGCCGAAGTAAAAACCATCATCAGATGGGTACCCGCGAACGTCTTGCCAGACGCGGCAATCGAATCGCAGGCGCCAGGTTGAATGCGAGTAAGGGTGACCCCCGTATGAAGCACCCCGCGCAGTCCCCGCCGGCTCCAGATGGTTTTCACCCAAAACCTGGCAGCTGTATAAACTCCGTTCGCGTAGAGTCAGTTGCCCCCTCATTCTCGAGGGGGAACTCGTGCAACGTGGCGAGCGCTTTTCTTTGCCATGGCGGCCGTCGTTGATGGCTTCGGATGCATGCGGCCGCCCAGCCCTCCATGTCGTGAGTGTGCACAAGGGACAACTCGTGGATGGCCACCTGGTCGAAGCTTAAGGAAGCTGAGAGAGGTAGCGCGGGACTCGGTGAACACAAGACGCAACCAATCAGCCACGGTGAGGAGGAAAGGCGAGGAATTCCCAATCGATTTCCGAGGGACTAGGTACCGGTAGTGTGCTGCGCTGGCGGCTGGAGGCGACGGAAGCTCCAGACTTCCTTAGCGGTGCCGCTAACTCCACCACATGTCTTAGGTCCTCCTTTGTAACGATTAGGAGGGTTCTTGATGAGTAAGAAAAAGAAAAAGAAAAGAGGCGGTCAGGTTGCCCTCGTTGGATGTGACGATGGGTATGCGCGTGGCGTCGGCTAGGGTTGTGTTCGTTCGCGAAAACACATCAAACAAAATGAGACCCAAGCTGGCTGGATTCCAGATGGAATCGTGACATTGTAGCAGGGGGGGCGGGGGGGAGAGGGATGGGGTAGTTGATGAGAATGAGAAGAACGAAAACCAGAACTCGGTTCAGTACGTCAGACCCATCAAAGTGATGAAAAGAAATGGATGCACAGACAGGAAGACAGACAGACATGAAAAAAGCAAAAAGATATCCTCGGTGGGATCTAACCACTTCATCTCCCCGAGGTGGGCTCGAACCACCAACCTCCAGATTAACAGTCTGACGCGCTAGCCAATTGTGCCATCGGGGATGAGCTCTTGACGAGCTGAGAGGATTTGTTGAGTTCCGGACACTTCCGTACAATTTATCAAAGCGGGAAGAATTTGGCCGGATATTTTGGTGGGTTTGCGGGTCGGATTGGGGGTGGGTTTTTTCCGCCCCCTAGTGTGAGAAGCTCTAAATAACCCATGGAACGCGGGCCGCAAGAGCTGCGTCTCAAACTCACGTGCAAGTGGATGGCCATGCACGGCATTGTGAGTCGAAACCCATCAGAAGTCCGATAAGAAGCATATAACAAGAGCTATAGCAGATATGCGGTCTGGGTTGAGTTGGTCCAAAAGAGGCAGTTCATTTGGCGAACGATGTCATTGAGAGAGCTGGCTGTCCCATATGGTACAATGAGGCTCTGGCCGTCAATAGTGTTTCGATGGATTCGTATTCACGCTCCGCTATTGACAGTTGAGTCAGTAATGCAGTTGCGGGATTCAACAGTCAGCATTGTCCGAAAATGTACGATCTGGTTGCCCTCATTGAGATGGCTATTGGAAATATCCTCAGCGGATTCGAGCAAAACGACTCAGTACCCTTGGTCGAGCACCCGATAAGTCTCAATTTGATCCGAATACACCCCACATCGCATCATTAAGTCATGAAACTCCTAGAACTTTTCACCACCCTGACCCTTCAAATCATCCTCCGTGGCCTGTATGTCCGGGACCGAAGCCTTGCCAAAGTTCCACGACTTAATCTTGGACTCAAACAGATAGTCGAGGTCGGCGTGAGTCCTCCCCATCGTTTCCGGAACCTCGAACCAAGTGACAACGAATGCGATGATGCTCAGTCCCGCAAAAAAGAAGCCAATCTTTCCGCCCCAGTTGGCTTCGTCCGTGTTGTACATGTACGGTGTGAAGAAGCTGAAGATCCAGTTCCCGATCGACTGGGCGGCGAAACCAATGCCGCCGGCTTTCGAACGGAGGCGGACGCGGGAGATCTCTGAAGCGATGACTGGAACCGCACTGCCGACGCCGAAGCTGTTGAAGAAGCCGACGAGAAGCAGCGCAGCGCCGACGTACCTGTTTGAGATTGATGCTTAGCAAAGGTCATGCTCTTGGGTTTAAGAGGGTGTTAGGAGGTGCTTACCACTGCGCTGCGGTAGATACAGAGCAGGCGGCGATGCCCATCGACAGCCACGCTACACCATCAAGGACGATGCTGATGAGAATCATGGTTCGTCTGCCGAACCGTGGCACCGTGTACCATGAGATTGCGTTGGCCACCATGTTGGATGCGACACCAATCAGGTTGACCATCAGGGAGTATCGCGCAGACATTCCGGCCACGACGAGGAAGTAAGCCGCATTCGTCAGCAGTGCCATGCCGACAAACTGCTGCAGAACGTTGAGCCACACAATGATACGTGTGCGGCGGAGGTTGACGCCGTGGAAACACTCGCGGAAGGTAGGCGTGCCTTGAGACTCGTCCTCTTCATGCGTCAACGTTGTCCGGATCCGTTGGAGCATGGTGTGGCCACCGTCGGTCCCCAGTCGCTGCAGCGACTTCTCGGCTTTTTCAACGTGGTCTTTAGAGATCAGCCAGACAGGGCTCTCGGGAAGTAGGAACGCCGCAATGACGGCCGCCCCTCCAAAAGCCCACTGTGTAGCGAAGGGTACTCGGTATGACTCGGCTGTGAGGCCGTTTGACTGGGTGTAGACAATAGCGACCGCCATCAAGTGACCGAATGACTGGTGAACGTAGCGTCAGCCGATATCCGTGTTGACGCCAGTGGACTCATCGCAACGAAAAGGAGGTCAACCTACGACATTGAAGGCGTAAAAGCCAAGGACAACTCCTCGGAGGTTCTTTGGCGCAATCTCAGAGATGTACGTTTGGCAAGCAGACATGAGAACACCACAGCCCATTCCTATGAGTATTTTGGCTAATAGGAAGAGTCCCCTTCTGTCCATCACACCGTCCGGCATGCCCGAGGTATACGACGCAGCCGTACCAATAAGGCCCAGCACACCGCCGACAAAGAATGTCGCGCGGCGGCCGAAGCGGTCCTGAAACCAACCGGCACCGACAGAGCCTCCCGCGGCGCCGGCTTGGACGAGGCCATTCCATAATCCGATCCAAAGGGCAGGGAGAATGTATGTAGGGCCAGCGCTTTGGCCAAAATCCTGTCTGTTGATTTGACGGTCAGCAGGCTGACTTTCGAGTCGGTGCACCAATTTCTGTATCAACTTACCGAAACTTGGGCAGAGCTGAGACGGCACCGACAATGACCAAGTCATAGCCAAACATGAGTGGGCCAATGTTGGCTATAATGGCGTAAATGATAATCTTGGGGTGTGCTAAGAGTGACCGCCAAGGGCGTTCGACCGGAGCGTCTTCTTGGAAATCGGCATCCTGTCCAGCGTTTTCAACAGCTACAATCGACGGCGGCTTCGACTGTTGCTGTCGTGTCATTCTGGCTGCACCGAGGCTTTAATAAGTACAACCCGTGGGGTTGGTAAGGAAGGCGATTAATGTTGAACGCTGTCCGTGCTCTCTTGAAACCTTGAGCAGATAGAGTTTGAAATAATACTCTAAGTTAGTCGGAAGCCAGTGACCTTTATCTGACGGGTGCCAACTCAGCTCAGAGCAGCAGCCTATCTTGGACGAACTCAACCCCAGACTTTCAGATCGCCTTTCATGTTCCCCAGATTTGTTCCCCGCAAATTTCATCTTCGGAGCCTGCTCTGTCGATTTCGGTCCCCCACTCTCCCCCACAATCCCTAACTAGAAGGACTCCACAGACCCCAGCATTCAAACCTGTGTTGTTAGGCGGCAGCGCTTTCACGCGTCGTAGCTATGTTCCATCACTGTCGCAGGGCAGCATCTGATTGGCGTTTCCCTTTACGGCCAAACACACAACGCCGGGAGAAAAGTGGTAGCCGAGGTGGGCGGTCCGGAGTGGAGGGCAATCTCACGCTGGAGGACGGCAGTGCACCACGGCAATGGAAGAGACTCAGCTGTTCGACCCAGATCTGGCTGCAGCGAACGAATCACTCTTTTTATTCTGTGGGCCCTATGGTTGTTTAAACCGGCTCACGTGTTTCACCACTGGCGACTCGGAAATCCCGAAGTCTAATACAGCCGAGGCCCTTGGTTGATTGTCTGCAGCCGTTTCGCGTATTACCACTACTTCATGAACCTTAATCGCATAGTCTGAAAGTCAAGCAAAAGGAAACTGCCACAATGCTCAAGCCGCAGGCCAACTCTACCCGAGAGCTCGTCTCTCTCGATGGTATCTGGAACTTTGCCATTGCGTCATCTTCCGACATCGAGGCAGACGCGCCATGGACGAAACCTCTGCCGCCGAAACTCCAGGTGCCTGTACCGGCAAGCTACAACGACATATTCGCGGATGACAAAATTCGCAGCCACGTCGGATGGGTCTACTACCAGCGCCAAGTCACAGTCCCACGGAGCTGGTCTACCGGCCAGCGGTACTTTTTGCGATTTGATGCTGCAACGCATCGCGGGCGTGTCTACGCCGATAACAAGCTCATTGTCGACCATGCTGGTGGCTACACACCTTTTGAAGCCGAGATTACGGATGTGATTCACTCGGGCGAGAGGTTCAGACTCACGGTGGCTGTGAGCAACGAGCTCAGCTGGGAGACTATCCCGCCAGGCAAGATTGAGACCATGGCCAACGGCAAACGGAAGCAGACTTACCAGCACGACTTCTTCAATTATTCCGGGTTGGCGCGTTCTGTATGGTTGTATGCAAAACCCACCATTTCAATCAGCGACATTACAGTTGCGACGACAGTTTCTGAAGATGGAGCCGGCAAGGTGAATTATGAGATCGAGACTTCGGAGTTGGTGAGCGACGACAAGATTAGGATATCAATCCTCGACGAGGAGGGTGCTACCGTCGTCCAGGCAAATGGAACCAAGGACCAACTGACCATCAATTCGGTTCACTTATGGCAGCCGGGAGCGGCGTACCTTTACCAACTCCGTGTTGATATCCTATCAGCCACCGGCGCGGATGATGTTTTGGACACCTACGAGCTATCTTTTGGTGTGCGCACAGTCGAGGTCAAAGGCAATCGGTTTCTGATCAATGGCAAACCATTCTACTTCACCGGCTTTGGCAAGCACGAAGACACCCTCATCCGTGGCAAAGGCTTCGACCCGGCCTACATGATCCACGACTTCCACCTCATGAAGTGGATGGGCGCCAACTCCTTCCGGACATCGCACTACCCCTACGCTGAGGAGTTCCTTGAATACGCCGACCGGCACGGCGTCGTCGTTATCAACGAGACGCCTGCCGTGGGTATTCACCTTGGCATCATCGCTGGCGTCTTCGGGCTCAAGGCGCCGCCGACGTTCGGGCCCGAGGCATGCAACGAGAAGACGCAGGCGGCGCACGCGCAGGCGATTCGCGAGCTCGTGGCACGCGATAAGAACCATCCATCGGTGGTGATGTGGACCGTTACAAATGAGCCGGCGTCGTCAGAGCCGGGAGCGAGGGAATACCTCGAGCCTTTGATATCGTTGACGCGCGATTTGGATTCGACGAGACCGGTGTGCTTTGCAAACATGGGGCTTGCCACGCCGGAGTCGGACCGTGTCACGGACTTGTTCGATGTTGTCTGTCTGAACCGGTACTACGGATGGTATTCGCAGACGGGCGACTTGGAGGAGGCCGAGCGGATATTGGAGAAAGACTTATTAGGGTGGCAGGCCAAATATGGCAAGCCCATCATCATGACCGAGTACGGGGCCGAAGCGATGGCTGGGCTGCATGCCGTTGGCGATTTGCCATGGAGTGAAGAGTACCAGGGGAAGTTTCTGGAAATGTTCCACCGCGTGTTTGATCGGGTCGATGGCGTCGTCGGGGAGCACGTATGGAACTTTGCCGACTTCCAGACCACTTCGAGCATTACCCGAGTAGATGGCAATAAGAAGGGAGTCTTTACACGGGACCGAAAGCCGAAGGGCTCTGTTCAGGTGTTGAAGGCGAGGTGGACGGCCACGGAAATTAAGAAAGCATAGAGAGTATTATTAAGTTCGTCGGATAACATTAGGCATTTCTCACCAGACTCGAACTTAGTCCATAGGCATAGCGTAAATATATTAGCGTCACAAAATCTGAAACAAATTTGAGGGGTCTTCTACTTTTGGAAGTTTATTTCCTCTACATCGTCCCGTGCGACCTAATCCTATAGCACAGGGTGCAATAAGATCTCATGCTGCAAGACTCTGATCATGACTTGGCAGCGAGAGGCCTTAAAATATCATTGAGAGCAGAACACCGTAAACCAGTTACGGTATTTCATGGTCTTCACATGGCATAGCAAGCTGGCACAGGATAAGGAATATTTGAAAGGTTTTTGTTTCATTTATCTCTTAGGGTATTAGAGTGTACTAGCGCGTACTATACATCCCCAATAATTAAAATGGCCAGCACTTGATCGGAATCTCATCCGAGTCGGCACACAGCGCCTCTTCGTCTCGTGAGTTTCTCATGATCATCGACCCTTCCCCCTTTTTCAAACCTTTCCTGCCCAAGAGGGGTGAGGTTTCATGCCCACTGCCCTCCATCGCGTTGATTATGCCTTCATAGACAATTATGCGGTGGAAGCATCGAAGTCGAGGGCGGTCGACTCGTTGCCAGCCTCGGCGACATCCTGGGCGATGTTGTTGTCGAGCTTCTTCTGCTCCTCGGCCATCTTGGCGGAGACGTCTTTGCCTTGGGCCTGCTGAGCCTGCAGCTTCAGCACGGTCGCGGTGAGCTTAAGGACCTTGTTCTTGATCTTGCCACGCTGTTCGAACAGGTTAGTTAACTTCTTTAGGTCAAAGAGTGGGGTTGTCTTGGGTGTGACGAACCTGGAGAGCATCGGCCTCGTCGCCGGTGGCGGCCTCAATGGCGGGGTTGAAGGCCTCCTTCTCAGCGTCGTTGGCGATCTGGTTGACGCTGTTGAGGAAGTCGAGGTCGGCCTTGCTGACCTGGGTCAGGTCGGTGGGGAGACCAGCGAGCTTGTCAAGGGCCTCCTGCTCCGCGTTGCCGGCAGTGCCACCGCTGATGGAGAGGTCGTTGAAAGTCTGGGTGGAGAAGACATTGTTCTGGCGGGTGCTCAGAGGAGCAGCGGCGGCGAGGGCAGCAAAGCCAACGGCGATGAGAGAGAACTTCATGTTGATGGTTGAAGGGTGGTTTGTTTTTTAAGGTGTAAAAAAGGAAGTCGATGACGTAGAGACGAAATGAGGGACACTGACCCGGGCGAACTGAAAGAATGATCAAGGTGCGTTGGAAGAGATAGAAGACAGCACAGCTGCCTGTAGAAGAGAAGATGGGAGAAGCGAGGTTGTAATGATTGTGAGCGTGATAAAGAGAGGAAAGAAGATTTGGAACCAAGAGGTAGATCGGGGTGATCTTTATAGACTATTTCGGACGATCTGCCAGCCCATACGCAATAGCCGGCTGATGCTATTGCATTGCAGCGCTGGATGTTTGCCGTCTCCACGCCATTAGCTATCAGATGTCTGCCCCTGCTTTTCGTTTTCGCGATGCTGCCTCACCCTTTGCCCCTGGACCCCTAGTGCCCAGTTGGCGCCAGGACGGCCGAGCCAACATGAGGCCAGACCAAACCAGTCAGGTTGCATGCCGCCGCCGCGCCAACATGGGATGACATGGGCTCGAGCCGAACAATTGAGACGTCAGTGTCGCGAACCTCTCGATTCTGGAGCCCATGATACAGCCCTGCGCATGTTGTTTTGACCTTGACGGGCAGGAGGCCAGTTTGAAGCTCCGCAAGGCATGGATGGGATGAAGCTGCCAAGACGTTGCGGTTGCGGATGTAAGGCCTAATGGGGAAGCCAACCTACGACCGGATCTGCCAAGGACGACAGGAAGAGTCCTGAGTCGGCAGCTGTCGTTACAACTTTGAGGCTCGGCAGGCTGCGCGGAGGCTTGGGAAGGGGGTGGGGTTGCGCGTTCGTGAGGCGGCGAGAACGTGAACTCCTCATGATAGGATGGGGAGATGGGGCCGGAGTTGAGACGGAGAAGGATGGACAGGGGCAGACCGCATGCTGGCCAGCGCAACCAAGCCAGGCTTGGTCACCAGAATTTCAAGACAGTCTCCTGTCACTGTGTTGGTGAACCAGGGTCCCGGGTCACTCCGCGCTCAACTGTTGATCGGACTCTGTGACCCCAAGCTAGCTTCAATTGCACCTCAGAGTCTTGAAAACCTCAATGGCTGGGGGCAACGACAGCAATGGCGGTGACGGAAATGCTCCGAGAGGCTTATTATTCCCCACTACTATTCCAAGGGGGGTTTCACGAACCCCTGCATCTTACTGCCAAGCTTAACCTTCAGACGTGGGAGAGGGGAATTTTGGAGCGGCATCAGCTTTGCCCGTGCCCACCTCAGTCATGCTTCATTTTCTAGGAGGATGATACCGATGGTGAACGGATTTCTGTACGCCGTATTGTGGACTGATGCACTGTTAATGGAGACAATGATGTGAACCCAGCAGTGCTTCTGGGTTTTCTGATGTGGTGATCCCTCGGTGATCCCAAACACAGCAACCAAAATCCACCAATCTTGTTCTGCTGAGCTGTCTCCACCGAAGTTCTTCCAGTTGCGAAATCGCCTCTCTCGTCTTGTCCGTATCGCGCAACTTTTTTTACGGCTTCAGCTCTGACGAGTGTCACTTGACTTTTGAGTTTCTCATCACGAGGTGGCAAGTGAGCATGGCATGAACTTGTCATTTCGGTGTTGGGACGGAAACCAGCCCTTCCGACGACGACCCGTCACAAACTTCTCCGACGAAAAGAAATGAGGCTTACTTCCGTCCGATGGCGCCCGTAATCATATTGCCAGATAATAACAGTTCAGTCACAGAATTAAGAGACTGGCTGACCTTAGAACAGACTTTCGGGAAGACAATAAACTAAGGAAATAAGCACAAGGTGGTGCTTAGTTGCCGCTAGCGCCCCTGGATGACTACTGAGCTCGGCCGACCTTTCTCAAGGGCTCTGAAACGGGCCCCTCTCACCCCCAGTCTCTTTGAGGATCCCCTTCAAGTTTAAGCGCTGCAGGGACTGCAGGTATTTTGGGACCATTTCCCGGATTGTCATATGCGTCTCATTATCGTTTGAATGATGCAAATCCCTTGGCACTTGTCGGCGTGTTTAAACGTTCTGGTCGATAATGGAAAGAGTATTCGCCGTGCTAGCTTTCGCTTTTGTGTCCATCCGTGCCAATAACAGCCGTTAAAAGACGCATGATTGGTGCGGGAAAGTAACACCTGTGACTTGATAAAGCCTAGAAAGAGGTGATCAACTCGCCTAAGGGTTCGAAGATAGAGCGCACGTGGACGGAAATGATCAGGATGGATATCCATCAATAGCAGCAAAGTGTTATTCTCATGGTCTCTTGTGCTGTCATATCGTCTGCCTACTTCTCTACCATTTCTTTCTCCGTTGCGCTCCTTCAAAAACAGATAGGACGCTAGAATCATTGTCTCATTACACATGACATTAATCAAAACTACAGATATATTGTCACCAGGCCCCCAACAGCCACCAATACAAAGGCCAACTCACCAAACCCACCATTCGCAGCAGAACATCTGTCCCTATTCGACACACTGCTGCCACTAGAGCCGCCGTGGCCTTCACTGCCGCCTTTGGGCGTCGCGCGCTTGCAGACGTCGTTGCTGCCTACGGACCTTGTCGCCGCGGACGCGGGGCTGGTTGAGCTTGATGTCTGCGAAGTACTGCTTTTCGTACTCTTGAGTCTGTCATGTCCGTCGACGATGGTGATGGCCGTGAACCACGCTGCCGATTCGGAGCTGGCGAGCACGGACTGCGCGTTGGCCGTGTTGGACGCGCTGATGGAGCACGTCGCTGAGTCGCCGCATTTGCAGTTGTAAGTGTCGGATCTACAAGCATGTTAGGTTATGATCTACAGAGCTGCTTAATACCATGGTATATATGGTGAAGGGGTATTCCCTGGACCGAGGCACCTACTTGAATCCAATCTTCATCGTGCTGTTGCCGTACGTCAGCGTGACGCCGCTGAACTGCGAGCACGACGACGCTGACTCCCACACGGATGTGCAAGCAAGGAAATACTCAGTTGAGGACGGCGCCGCCGTGATGACGGATGTGTATATATTCTCCCCGACGCGGGTGGAGCGCGGCGGCATCCACACGGTCGACTTCTCCGTAGTCGGGGACGACGATTGGGCCGCGGCCGGAGCGAGACCCACAGCGGCGACGAGAAAGAGCGCTAGAAACATCATGCCGGGCTGAGACTTGCAAAGGCGTATTTGCGTTCTCCTTTGGTGGCATACGTCGGCATAGAGGCTCCAGAGATCGAGAATGACGCGCGGCGCCTCGTCGCACAAGGCAGAGCGGGCCCATCCAATTTATGATGACCCGAGTGCTTATCTGTTGCAAAGGTCGAGCTCTCCGAAGTGGGTTTGCTTTCGGGCCGCTACCGACTCAAAATGTCGACCTGCCCGGGACAAGCATGGAGACCTCTTGCTCCGCCCCTCCCGCTTCCTACGAAGAAAAGAAGGCACAAATGCTATTGAACAGATGCTCTCTATGATAGTCTTCCACCGACGGGTGGTCACAGCGGTGAATAGAAATGGTCATGTCTGATGGTCCTCCTCGGCTGTGCTCTTTCCAGTGAGCTTCCCAAATCCTCGACGTGAAAAGATCTGCTCTCGCCTACTCAGTCGCTTTTTGGTAATGGTAATCTCGTTAAAACTGCGCCACGAGGCACTATTGGGACAGCGAGTACATCCAGCTGCAGATACTTTAACCCGTCGAATGAGAGGTGGGTTGTGCCGCAAGAATCTGACATGAGGTGGATCACGCAGCATCTTTGATCCTTCGAGCGGGACTGCGCCAAGCTTATCTCCCAACATCGCAAGGAGATTTACAAGGAGACGTTGAATCAAGGTTCAGAAGCGGCGCTCAATTAACCCAATATTGTCTAGGTCTGTTGCGCGATATACGCTCACAGCCTTTGCATCGATAGGTGGTATAGCCAAAGCATAGTGGCTAGAGCAATGTGTCTCTTACTCTATCGGGCAAGTTGGGACAAAATTCGGTTGTACTCGTTCTCAATATAATATGTCTTGATCAAGCTGCTGGTCGGCGACGCAGCAGACGAATCTCAGTTTCAGTTCTGTGCAATGACTAACTTCAGGCCACCGCATGCGGCGACGGTATCAGAAATGTCATGGGCATATTGGAAGGCTTTATTACATACTGCTGATGCGATTGTTTACGCCCAGCGCCGGTTGATATTCAAAGACGGAAAATAAACGTTTCCAAGGAAGTGTAGTCAGCTTCGTTATGATGCGAGGAAGTCTATGGTCACTAACTTGCCACAGGAAGCAATTGAGTACAATTCAAGTAACTTGTGAGACTAAGCGACAACTTACACGTGTTTTCAACAATCCAATTAAAATACAGCAGAGCGTCAGGTAGGAAACGCCCTAAGTATCGTCGTGGTCCTCCCACCTCTTGCATATTATGAACATGATGCTGCCATGCCGTACGCGATTCGATGAGAAGAGAGTAATAGACGTCGATGTGTAGGCAGAACCTGACTCAATAACGATATTTGGGCGTTCCCTGGAGAAAAAAGTATCAAAATGAAAGGGACGAGACTCGAACTCGCGCGGGTTGCCCCACCAGGAAACAGATGTTAAGCTGACCTTAACCTGGCGCCATAACCAACTCGGCCACCCTTCCGGAACAAGATCCATAGTAATCTCTGGATCTGAGCAAGATACCTGCGATAGCCAGTTTTGGCTATCATGAATGTGGAAATGTGTTATGTGGAGGACGCAACAAGATTGGGTCCGTCTCCATGATCCTGAGATGTGGGTTTGCCGACGCTAAGAGCCCTAGCGGTGTACCCAGTGCCGCAACTCACATAAAGTCGATATCAACGTCAAGGCCGTGCTTACAATAGAGTCTGATATTGTTGATTAGTACTGTGTATACTTAGTTATACATTGTCATCACAAACTTTGCACCTCATCTCATTCAGCATTGCCGCAGATATGTTCATTTAGACTCCTTCGCGGCCTGCTTCAACGCTTACTTGACCGGTTTGATGTTCATTTGAGGATCGCGAAGGGTTGCCCTTCTCATATGTCTACCCTTACTTGGCAATGCGAACTTCTACTGAGGTTTTCTTGTAAGGTTCTAGGCATGAGTCAACGCTGGCTTTGATATTAAGCTGCTGAACGATAGTTGCCATATTCAATCAATCTTTCCGTGAAGTGTATTGCTTTGGGAGAGCTCGGCCAACTGTACTGTCCATCGTTGTCTTGAAAGTCCATATTGTTAGGGAAGCACCAATGGCCCCCACAGGACGATTCAGCTATCACTTCCGTTAGTCATGCTGGCTTTAGGAAAGTAAAGACCCTTCTGCTTAGCGTTGATTCGATAGTCTGCACAAGCCGGCCGGAGCTGACTTCAACGTCTTGCCATTTTCACGAGGGTCTGATTGTGTTCGGCTATCTGGTGAAAAACTGTACTCTTATGCTCAATAGGACGACCTCTCATCATCAGAGAGGGGCTTCTCCCAATCTAGTCGCTGCGACTAGAGGATAACCTTGTAATCTATAGATATGTAGTTTGAGAAAGAGGAAAGTGACGATTTATCTACTGTGATTCCGTGAGAGCTACTCGAACCCTCCCACTTTGCGCAGACCGACTAATGTGAACATTGTCGTCTAAGCCTTTCAATTCATCCTCAACATGTCCATCACTCGAGCGAGTCGCGCCTTCCAAGATCCATGCCGTCTCGTCGGACACAATCTGAGCAACACCTTGCCAGTAATTCCCTTGGCTAGAAAATTGACTTTGCAACATGAAGATCAGCACGACCACCAGACCGCACGCCATGTTCAATGCCACAACGCCGAAGACGATGAGCAGCCCTCGAAAGCTCTGAGGTGTCAGTACCTGCACAGAAGAGATCAGGGTCGCATCTTCCTTGACATCGAACTGCGGCATGGCTCCCTCGATGATCGACCCTGACAATGCTGTCAGAGTTGACTGCATCGCCACGCCGGGACGGTTAGTCGCGTTGAGGATGTCCGTAAAAATGGCCTGGTATTCTACGTGTGGTTTAACATCTGATACGCCACTCCCTTGAGGGTCCATGAAAACTGAAAAGTTGTTTGTGCGAGGAGAATTGTATAGATCGTTGATGAGCTTGTTTGTGAGATATTGGGTCGCGTTGAGGTGTCGATAGTTTCTTGTCGAGATAACTGAGAAGCTACCACGGCTCGTTGCGTTTTTATTGTAAGATCCGACACCCAAAAGCCGCTGAACACTTGTAGTGTTCCATGTCATCGCTTTTGCGTTCCATGAAACTTGTGCCGCTTTCGGGTCCTTTTCGCTGGAGAGCTCGGCGTCGGCATAGTTAAAAGCCAATTGTTGGAAACAAATCGACATGTCTAATCTTAAAACGCCCTTTTCGATCCCTTCGCCTTCTGGTGTGCGCCCACCTATTGGTCGTTCGTATGTGATCCACTCCCCATCGGCCGACGAGATGTTGGGTAGCCCGAAGTTACCCCTCAGAAATCGGCCACCGGGCCCTCTCCATAGGTCGTGCGTGCCGTTGTTTCTGAAAAATAGAAATACCTGAGAATAAGCAGTGACAGGCTCGTCAGAGATGGTAAAATTCTGAGCGCTGGACCGCGCATAAGTGCCATTTGGGATGCACAAGCTATTCGTGAATCCCTGTCGTACCTGTGCCTGAGCGAACTGGAACTGCGGTAACGAGCAATTGAAAGCTGAAGGAAAGCAAGTTCCACCTTCACAGTTTGGTGGCAGCAGCAAACCCGCTTCACGAAAGGTGGTTTCATAAGACAAGTTGCCGTTTACTTGTAGGTTAAAAGGCACCGTGTCTGAAAATGGGGGCGGCATGAGGACTGAAAGAGCTGTGGAGACTGATGGACGCATGCATACGAAGCGCGATTCAAAGCCATATGTGGCGCCATCGTACTGGCGGAGTGTAGACAATTGTGCGCTTGAGAGAGGTAGAAACGTCCTATGAACAACTTTTGTGTCGCTGACACCAAATTCGTTCGGTTTCGTGTCCTCTGTTGTAGACCCCTCCCCGAAGGGGACGTAAGTTGTTGGTCGGAGAATCCAATCGTTCATCTGGCGGTTCAACGAGATCACTTCTTGACTCATGTGTACTTTAAGAGTCGTATTCCTTAAATTATCAAGAAGAGAGGTAGAACCCAGATCAGACACCAGGAAGGTGGAAGAAAACTGAATAGTGACGGTAGTAAGCAGGAGTAGCATGACTAGTCCTGCTTGTAAGCACGACTTTCGCGCTGATGTGACGAGCAGCCACGCTAACCTCAAGGGTCCGTCGTTCGTACATCGGATAATAGATATCTCAGCGACTCGGGAGAGAGGGACACCATGTCTCTCCAACACAACACCTGCAATAAGGCTGGTGTAGATGGAGGCCTGTGCGGTGATCGCAATGCGTAGGAGGACTGTCGATAATGTGGTAGCTTGTGTGACGTGCTGACCGAGCATGATCCATCTCCAGAGGTTGGATGCATCTTTTCCGTCTTGGAAACCTTCACCGGACCATAGGAAGAGAAGGAATCCCAAAATACCGAGAACGAGTGCTGTTCCACCCCCGATTGTTGCTAAGCCGAGATGACCGAGGCCATGTTGAAGGCGATCGACGTAGCTTGGTGAACCCGCCTGATTGATGTCGATTTCTGATTGTAGTGCAGGCTTGGATGACTTGAACAGTGTCATTCTCGACAAAAAGTGAAAACTCGGACCAAGTCACTGGGAAACGGTCGCAAGCAAAAGTGTTATGCAGCAATAGAGGGTTGCTGCGACAGGAACGAAGACAACGTGCGTCTGGCTATCCAACCTGTTCTGAGATGATTCTCCATAGCGTATCGCTGTCTTTAAGTTGGAAGTTCGTCTTAAGACCCATGGTTTCCAGTACGGTCTCCAACCCGCTCCGCTCGAACAGATGCCGTTGCCCTAGCTAAGAAGCATGCATATTCCCAAACGCTAGCCCGCAGGTGAGGCTACTGTGTACCGTGACTTGACAAATCTGCCTTGCCCTGAATCCACAACCTGTCACATTCGGCTCCGGACTCTCGGCATCAATTTGGCTGGATTTGAGTTGTTTTGCCCGCAAATCATCCATCACCTTATCTGTGATGATGCGATGCATGAATGTTAAGCGGGAAGCATGTGCCATCCCGCGCGAAGGGGGGTGTCGGGCGGACTGTGCGCAGGAGCGAGACAGGGATCCTCTGGCGGACGGCGTCGCAGGAACCAACGCGAAGTTCCTAATGCTTGCAACGATCGAACGCGATAGGTCTTGGTTCACCACGTCGCGAGAGGCCTTGGGAATCACGCGGCTGTAATGATGTTGGTGTAATGAGTTGTGAAGCAAGTGCAAGTTGATTGTCTAACTCCCACATGGATGGATGATGGGACTGTAGAAAGGGAACGTGGGAAATGGATTACGGAGAATATTACCTCGGAAAATATAGTCTTACATTGGACTTCAAATACTTAAGTGGTGCAAATGAGTCTTTTTTGAATGAACCTGGAGAAGTAAGCAATAAAGAGGGGGGAAGAATGATGCAAGTACACTCTGAACCTTCTATTCATCCTTGAACTGCGGAGATTGTTTCTAGGCCAGACCCAAGGGAAGCCAGCGACCGCGATGGAAGTCCAGCAAATCACTCTCAGGTCGTGTCATAAGTAAACCAACCAACCGACTTATTAGTGCAAGCTTGGTACAGCTATCGAAAAAAGGACAAAAGATCAGGTCGTGCCCGGGTTCGAACCGGGGTTACCAGAATTCTTGAAGCGATCAAAATCTGGAGTGATGACCACTACACTACACAACCTATGTGACGGACCATCAGGTGGGTCCTGCTGCTGTGATTGGCGGATCACAACAATCGCATAATGAAGCCTATGCAAATGAGGTATGAGGGTACGTATGCCTACCAATCAGCCAAGCGTAATTCAATGACGCTGCTTATAACCACCAAACCAGCTTATTTTCTACTAGCCAAAAGTTGAAAGTGCTTGCTTTCGCAAAACGTGCGTGTTCAATATGACTAAGTTGTCTTGGCGCCGACCTTGATGGAGGCGAAGAAATGAAAGATTTGCTGCGCCCACAACCGAGTACAGAAAGAGCACGCTGGACCCTCGGGTCTCATCATCTGTTTGGTGCAATTCTCAGTTCTTCCATTGCGCAAACCTACAATTTCATTCAGTAATATATTCAAGGGGAAGTTTGGTCTTGGCATCACGATGGTTCGTGGCACTGCGCCGACTTTTGAGCCGCTCCAGCAAATAGAAATGTCCCCATGCGCAATTTCCGAAGCCTCTATGCCTCTACGATATGCTTATTGTGGGCAAGAGCCCCCAAATATGCCCGACTCTGTCAGGGGACTATGACTCAAGCCCCTAAAAACAGCTGCTTGCAGGCCCGCCAGCTTGGAAATCCTTGGGTTAGTGCCAAACTCTATCTGGACAGATGCCAGGAAACAATCTAACAAGGTTTCTGCAGCTTGATTGCAGTCGGAGCGCTCCGAACTGATCAACGAGGACAGCCAAGCGCTCTCCCCTTTAATACCACAACAACGGTTCATCCAGCGTCCGCCACTGCCGATGGATGCGACCAACTGTTACGGATACGGATACATCCCTTGCAGTGGAAATGCCCCGGCGGCAATGGTAAATCTAGACGATGCCAA